>NC_138898.1:36505322-37705322 GCF_965194825.1 Balaenoptera physalus
AAATATTCTATCTTGCAGAAGGGGTGGGAAGTTCCATGAATTGGGGAACCATCCAATTTTTGGCCTTTTATAGCTGGCCTTGGAACTGTCATGGCACCTGTGGGTGTGTCATTTAGAAGCTAATGCATTACAATGAGTGTATAATGAGGTGAAGGTCTACTGGAAGTCAAATCTTTGTCTATCTCGGGCCTGGTAGGTTCTAACTGGTTTTTGTGGTATCCTGTTCTTAATGGTTGTGTCTTTCTTTTAATGGTTGTGCCCTCCTTGCTGTCTCAAAATTAGTAGTAAATTAGAAAGGAAAGAAAAAAATAAGAATAGTGAATTGAACTAGGATGTGGAAATGAAACATAAATTTTAAAGTGGTACTAATACAGCCTTTATAATTAATAAGAAGAGACCACAAGTTTATATTTAAGGTCTTTTTAGCACCCAGTTGAAACAGACAAACCTTAACCAGTTACACAATTCACCACAACCATAGTTTAGCAGATGTAAAATTATTCCTCTATAAGACAGACTATTTGAATCCAAAAGCAAACAAACAAACAAAAACTGGCATATGCAAGATGTTTGCTGACAATTTTAAAAGAAAACAAAATGTAATATATGGCTGCCTGAGAAAGATAATTTTTTCACTTATAAAAAAGGAAAAAGCACATGATATGTTACCGGAAGGGGGACCACTTCCAAGGCCCGAGATTGGGCTTTTGTCTAACTCTCAGAAATTAATTGTCAGAGGAGACATTCGTGCTGACAAAGCAAAAGACTTTATTGGGAAGGGGTGCCTGGGCAGAGAGCATCAGGGTAAGGGAACCCAGGAAGACTGCTCTGCCGCATGGCTCACAGTCTCCAGTTTTATGGTGATGGGATTAGCTTTCAGGGTTGTCTCTGGCCAATCATCTTGCTTGTGCCCATATTTGGTCTAACTCAGGATCCTTACTGTGGCTCTCATATCTCTTAGCCAAGATGGATTCTAGTGTGAGGGTTTCTGGGAGGTTGGCTGGACATATTATGGGCTGGCGTCTCCTCCCTCCTTTTGGCCCCACCCAAATTCTCCTGGTTAGTTTTCAGCAGTACCTCCTGTCGTGAGACAACTCATGCAAGGAGTTATTATTGTGCCTGGACGAGGCAGGCAGTTTTCATGAATGGTTCTCTAACAATGTGAGCAAAGAACATCCAGAGAACAAGAAACTGATCTTAGAAATTTAAAATGTGACTCTTCAAAGGAAAAGAAAAAGTAATTCCACAGAATTGAAAAATAAATTTGAGCAAGTGTGCCTGTGTGTGTGTGTGTGTGTGAGAGAGAGAGAGAGAGAGAGAGAACGAGAGAGGAAAGAAAATGACCAAAAAGACACAAAATATTATATATCTAGGCATTCCAACATGTGATAAAAAAGGAATCTCTGATAAAGAAAATAGAACAAAACATGGAGATAAAACAATAATTATCAAGGAAATTATCTTTAAAAACTAATTTGTCTAG
Source organism: Balaenoptera physalus (assembly GCF_965194825.1). NCBI lineage: Eukaryota > Metazoa > Chordata > Mammalia > Artiodactyla > Balaenopteridae > Balaenoptera > Balaenoptera physalus. Next base: position 36,506,806 of record NC_138898.1, read on the forward strand.
ATCTGAATACTGAATGGCACCAGCCTTAGGATTTAAGGTGGCCATAAACAAAATATACATATTTTAAAATACCTTATGTAATTCATGAATTTTCAGAATACCAAGGATATGCAGAAAGCATTAAAATTTCCAGAAAGAAAGTACCGACCTCTTATAAATAAACAAGAATCAGACTGAACTCATACTTAACTAACAACGCTGGATCTCAGAAAGAAATGTTTCAGTAATATTTCCAGTGATCTTAGAAAAAAAGAAAATATTTTTTATCTAAACTCTAAAACCAGCCTAAGTGTCAATCAGGACTAAATTAAAGAGATTTTTAGATATTCTAGGGCTCAGAAAGTGTTACCTCCCATGCACTCTTTGTTACATTGTACATGTGTTTAACGGTAATAAAAGATGAAGAAAAAAATGTTCCTTAAAATGAGTTAGTTTTTCCTGCTTTCTGTGTTTGACCTAACCTGATGCTTTTAGATTTACAGAAAAATACCTCAAACCTTCCATGTGTACTCTTGAACATGGGTGATTTTATATATATGACAAAATACTTCAGAATTTATAACATCTGGAGGAGAAATATACTTTTTATAGGAACTCTTGGTTTAAATCAGATTTGGGGGGCAGAAAAAGGAGTGTTTAACTTGCTTAATAAACCACTCTTCTTACATACTTTAAAAATCACCTCAGCTGTACCATCAATAATTAACAGAGTTCTATGAAAGCGTTTTCTGTTCATTCTAATGGGCTCAGCAGGACCCCTGTTAGGCACATTTTTGTAAGTGGGCTCCCATTACTGCCCCCAGTTGAAAGTAAGCATATGGTGTCTCTTTTAATATTTGCTTTGTTTCTAGATTCACACCTATTCTCCTTGTAATTATTTTGAACTGGTGGAATTGTAGTCCATTTGTTTCTTGAGCATTTTATTAATTTTTTTCATTATGAAAAGGAATGTGACTGCACATATCCTGGGAGTTAAAATTCAAGGAAATAATCTCATCTAAGTTATTTCTGATGTCAAATCACACAATCCAGAAGTCAAGCTATAGTATAATATAAAAAGAATAAGCTTTATTAAAAGCCACTGTAAGTTACAGGAAATTGAAGTTAGGGGGTGTATTACTAGACATTTCATAAGACATTTCCATGAGATGTAAAGGCAGATTTCCAGCCTTTTTATGGCCTGAGTACACCCTGAATACACTATGTCTTAGTTAACAGATTTAAAGTTAAAATATGTTAATAGCAAATGTTATTAAAGTGTATCCAGCCTATTTTTACAGAAAATGATGAAGCAAAGCAGATTGGAACAAAATCATAGACCTGCATTGGCCAGTGGCTGGAGAAAAAAGTGTAGTGCTATGTAACAAAAGTCATGGCAAGAATCTGTCAATAAAATCTGTTAAAAGAATTAAGTGGCTTTGCAATGCCAAGGGTAAGACAAAAAATTTCTCTAAATTAATGTAACATTGCCTTTTGTAAAAATTCAAGGTAATTTGCAGTTAGAAGGAAGAGTAGGGCGCAATTCGTTGTACCTATGGTATGAATAATATAGGAAGGGTGTGCTATATATTTTGCATATACATATATATACAGCATATGTATGCAGACCCATGTATGCATATGCGTATCACATCCTTTCTACAATCATACTGCATGTGTAGTAAATGCAAACATATGTTCCCCACATCCACAAACCCATTGTCCAGAAAGAACTTAAGGCAACTAGAGATTTTTCATAGCTTTTTAAAAAATAGTTTATTTGTATGTTTTTATGATTGTGCTGTTAAACAGGTGAATGCAGAGACCAATATTGTCAACACCATATACCTACCACCCAGATTTAACTAATGATGTCGATATTTGGACATATTTGCTTTCACATCATCTTCTCTTCTCTTAAATAAATATAATGCGACAGAAAAAGTTGATGCCACCCTTTCCATTTCTTTCCAGACTTCACTTCTACACTGAAACTGGTGAATATCAATCCCATTTAGGCTTTTATATTTTACAATCTATGTGTGGTCTGTAAACAGTGGTATTTTCCATGCACTTTTTAAATTTATACATATGTTAGCATCCTTATGAATTCTTGTGCAACTCATTTTATTTACGCAATGTTCAATCTTTTAAATAATGATATAATGAATACATTTAAACAGGCCTTCTTGGGCACACGTTTAAGAGGTTCTTTTGACAACACATAACTCAAAGTGAAATTTCTGTGTGATAGGCTATAAGCAACTTTGTATTTTTTTTTTTTTTTAGAAATTGCCATACTGCTTCCCCAATACTTATACTATTTACATTCCCACTAGAAGAAAATATGGAAGATACCATTTCTCCACATCTTCACCAATACCTGCTATTGGTTTTTCCAGTATATATAGCAATATGGGAAAAATGTTATTTCTCTCTCTCTCTCTCTGTGATTGTATGTGTGTGTGTAAATACATACGCATACAACTATATGTTTTTAACTTTTGGATAGTTGTTTAGGTATAACACAAAAAGTTTTAACAAGAGAAAGCTACATGATTTAACAAGTATGAAATATGAGTCAACATTTGCACACTCTATCAAATTTTACTCTCCATGTAGATTTTGAAATGGTTTTATTACAACAATTTATCAGTAAATAAATAAAATTTTAAGAAAAACAAGAGACTTATCCAGGTTAACTGCTTTTATGAATATATTTGGGTCAGAATCTGTTTGTTCTCAGAGTTCATTGGTTTTCCACTATCTTAGTATGTGTTTGTCACACTTTAGTTTATGAAACACTTTTATGTACCATATTTGCTTTGCAGGGAAGACACTCTATTTAGATTTAAGCCATGTTTCTAGTGTAAGGCTTACATGGGTTAACATTTAGTCTAATTTTTTAGAATCTTAAGTATATTAACTCTCATTTTTAAAAATTAGGAAAACAAAAAGGGATATGAAGTCACTGAGAAACATAATCAGAGGCGCATAGGTGATGATACAGGATTTGAACACAGTTGTGCTTCCAAGTCTTTTGCTCTGGGCTTTTAGTTCATTTGTTGGTTTTTATTTTATTTTGACTGAGAAAACTAAGATAGAAATCTGTAGGGACTTTGTTTCATCAGGGGAACTAACATTGGTTAAAGAAATTTGGTTTAGGTTAATTTTAGAGAGGGAAGAAGACAGGAAATCATTGACTTTTTAAGTCAGTGGCCTAGAAAAGTTGGGTAAGAGCTTCCAACTGGCCAAAGAAGTTGTAAGAGGTCCTATGGGACTGGAGAGTATGAGAAGGGAAATATAGCTTGAGGCATATTTCTAAAGTTAAAAGAGAAAGGACATTTGCTTATCTGGACATGATATCAGGAATTGACCCAGATGAATCAAAGAAAAATAATGGCACTGTCTTGTCCTCATGAAAATCATTAGAAAAATCATCCCAGTTATCAGATATTATGGTACATTTCCATGTGGCAGTTTGCAATTTATTCTTCACTCTGAGTTACTGGAATTTTTCCCACATACAATTTACTTTATCACTTAATGTTTGTCTATTCAGTGTAGAAGTCTCCAAGAGTCTTTGTGTTTCTGCTCATTTTTTGATACTTGAGAGAATATGAGGTCTGAACTACAGCCTGGGTAAATAATTGTAAGTGCACATGAGCAGCAATATAACAGAGTTTTTACTAGTGCTGGTTCTGGAATCCTAGGTGCAATACTGGCTCCAATACTCACAAGCCTAGAGACGCTGAGCTCTCAGTTTTGGTTTTCTCATTTGTTAAATGAAGAATTGGGGTGGTTCATATTTCATGAAGATTAAAGAAAATTAAGCAAATAAAGCAATTAGCAAAATGCCTGGCACCTAATAAGCATCGATGCATGTTAACCATTATTATTATCATTTAGCACTATATAAATATATTGTAGAGCTTTAAGGAACACTCTAATAGACACACAGATACAAATAACCAGTAGAGCAAAATCACTAAAAAGGGTTGAGTATGTAGGACAATGAACTGCATCTTGGCCAAACTCAGGTAGCTGTTGTCTGGACAAAGAGGATAGGAGAATGTGTCAGAAATTTTTGATGTTAATGGAATTCAAGTGGAAAGAGTTTCTAATAATGAAATGTGCCTGGAACAAGATGATAAATTGTGTCTCCTTTCTCTCCATAATATTGAAATGACAGAAATAAAGATGTGAAAGGGAAAAAAAATGAACCATAGGCATGGAAAAGAAAAAGGATATCTTCATTAGACGAGTAATTTTTTTTGAAATGTCTAGTAGATGCAGGATGTCTTGAGAATGGACGGAAACAACCAAACAGGTAAAACATAACCCAAACTATAGGGAGCAAATGTCATTGAGGCATTGAGAAGAGTTCTTTCTAACAAAGCCTTAGAGGAACCCCCAAAATTCAACAGGAATGAGAAGGGCCCAGGGGTAATCATCTAGAGAGTTAATTAAAAGTTAACTTTGAAAGAGATGTCCCTTTTCTGCTTAGACCCAGGGAGTGTTTAGAAGCAGCACTATACTCCCCCCACCGCTGCCCCCCTCCCGCCCTGCCCCCGTTGCAATACAAAGTTCCTTTTAAACAAGGATAAGAATATAAGAATCAATGAATCAACCTAAGGCAGGCCTTTACCATGAGTGTGGGGGCTGAAATGCTGAGCAGAGTGTGAATCAGACTGCTTTCTTCCTTCAGGATAAAGCTCTTACTATCACTCTCAGTTTGAAGGATCTGGCAGAGAAGACTTACAGAGTGGATGTTGGGCTAGAGCACAACTAATGTACATCCAGGCCATGGGGAAGGGTCAAGAGTGCTCACCTCTAGAAACCAAAGTTTCCTACACCTAGTGTTCTGCAGTAGGTCCTGCCTGTCCCCAGTGAGTCCACTAAAATGAGAACCTGAGTCCACCAATACACAAATAAGGATACTCTTTGGGTTGAGAAAGAACAACCCTGCTAAAAATTTCATTTTAATTCTCAAACAGATATTTGATTAGATATCTAAGAATCAATAAACATTAGAATAAAACAAAGATACCATAAAAAAATGTATCAACTTCCAATAAGTCTCTACAAATTTGTCTTCTGTGTTATTTAAAAGACTATTGCATCCATTAAGAACAGACACATGATGACAAAGAAACAAGCCATCAGCCTTCTTAGAAGTTATATATATATCATTACAGGATAATATATGTACTGAGTTGCAGAAATGACACTAGGGTAGGCCATGAGGGTTATTCTCAAGGAGTAAAGCATGAAATTTTTAAAAATGGAATTTATGAGAGTTAATAGACACAAAGAATAACATATTGCAACATCTAAAGGACAGTGAAAAACATTATTTTTAATAGGAAACAATTGCCGAAAGCTAAAGAAACATATCTCCGGATTAAACCTATAGAATATAAGGGTTTGTCAAAACCAAAACAAAATAAATAGAGGAAGAAGTGAGACTCTCACCTGAAATGATGCTACTTCAATAATTCTTGTTACATGAGAGAAATAAAAATCTGATTTGTTTGAGCCAATTGTTTGACATTTGTTCCTAGCAGCCTCATGTAATTTCTAATGAGTACAAAGTCCAAGATATGTCAGTAATGACAACAAATTTATGGGTTTTACCTAGCAAAGATAGAACTTTGACATACGTACACACGAACAAGCAAGTAAATGAACTAAATGTATCTATGTATGCTGTTTCCAAGAGGTATATCTCAAAAATGAACTTCTGAACAAAGATATGCATGTTAAAGGCTTTAAAAAAAGGTAACAGTGATGATAGTAAGATAATTCAAAGTGAAAGTTATTAAATAGCTTAAAATGATATAATATCAGATATAAATGAAATTAACATTTTTACAACAGAATGGTACATACAATTCCAAACTAAAATTTTGAAAATCTGGATATTGGTTTTTATGAAAGATATTACCCAAATGCATTCAAGAAGGAATAGAAGATACATAAGGAGTTGTAAACACTGCCAGAGAGATATAAGAAGACTAGTACAATGATGTCTATTACTGCTCTATGTGTAGTACTAAAATATTGGTCCCTCAAGAGGAGATTATACACATTGATACATTTAAGGAACAACAGTATGAAAACACAATAGATAAATGTATCATGTGGATATGTGTCTTAAAATCTATTTCAGTAAAAATAACATAATATAAACAAAATGACATCATTTGTATAAAATGTCATAATATATAAACAATTATACACATGTATCTATACATTTTTGTAATAGTATAAAAGTGAATATAAACTATAACTCTGTTTCTTGATAGTGGATACTACTGACAGACTCATGGAATTTAATTTTGATATTCATGAAGCTTCAGCAATATTTTCTTTAAAAAAAATCTGAAGAAAAAGGATACAACATTAAGATTTTATGAAGTGGATTAATAGACATTTTTATTATGTGGCTTTCTATTAATTTTTGTGTGTTTAAAATATTTCAAAATAAATAATATCTATTCAAAAGGAAATGATTATAAATTATTAGAAGCAATAAGTAATTCTGTAAAATGAGCAGACATAGCACAAAATAGACATGAAATTAATGTCTTTCCTAGTAAGCAGAAATGATTAGAAAATGTAATGAAAAACTCAATTTGCAATAAAAATAAAACATTGAATTACATGTAATTACTCAAACCAAAATTCATAACTAATAGGAAAAAATTATACACAGTTTTATGAAAAAACTTTTATTTTAAGACCTATCTTAAAATAAAAATAAAATTTTTTTATTGTAAAATTTTCATCCAAATAAATCTTTGAATACAAAGCAACTCTAAAAGTTTTTGTCTGTTTTTGTGAAATTCAATATATTTATCTAAAATAAATAAGGAAAAGCAATGTGCAAGAATAAAAGTTATTTTTTCAAAAGGATTACATATCCTTTCAGTATAATTGATAATCTCATTCTTAATTTAATCAGTAGGAAAAATATGCAATAACAAAGATATTTTTGATACACATGCACAATATAAGACCTGACTTATAAGTGTGAATTTTTTTTATTTATTTATTTTTATGATATTTTTTTTGATGTGGACCATTTTTAAAGTCTTTATTGAGCTTGTTACAATATTGCTTCTGTTTTATGTTTTGGTTTTTTGGCCAAGAGGCATGTGGGATCTTAGCTCCCTGACCAGAGATTGAACCCACACCCCCTGCATTGGAAGGCAAAGTGTTAACCACTGGACCACCAGGGAAGTCCATGCATCCATGCATTTTAAAAAAGAACAATAATTGAAAGAATGTTTACCAGAAAGTATATATACATATATATATGTATATATATATATATATATACATATATATATGTATGTATATATATATATATATATATATATATATAATGCTGAAAAAAAGCAGCATCAAAAAAGACTTATGTACTTATTTGAAAATTGCCTTCACCATGGGGAAAATAAATATCTCTTCTTAACTCCTACTTAAAAATAAATTTCTTAGAGAATAAATGTAGGAGGAAAATCTTTTGAGTAAGTGAGGGAGGCTATATGACATAATCAAATGTACAAGAATTCATCTTTGAGCTTACAAGATACTTTCCCATTGTAATGACAGAAAAGAATAAGATGCAAGAAGAATTTTAGATGCAGTGGTGAAAAATGAGGAATCAAGTGGACCCTTTTTAACCACAAATGCCCTCCTTTCCCTAATCGCATATTGTGTCCAGCTTCAAAGTTAGGAAACACAGTGAAGATTCACAACTTTTCTCTTTAGTCATGTGCAGATGATGTAAGTCTCCATTGCCATGGACCAAAGGTTAAAAGCCAAAGGTATTGTTGATTCACATATTTGTTTGTAAGCTCTAGAAGAACTAATAATTTACTGTGTATGACTCACAGGGCAATACTTGAGTTGTGGTATCTTTCATCCTCCTTTTAGCCAAGTTTTCTTTTGTTCTCTCTCTCTTTCTCTCTCTCTCTCTCTCAATTTTTTCTCAAGAATAAAGTTTTTAGTTTACAGATTTTGGCCTTGTAAACTTGATTAAAATTATAACTGACCTGCAAATTACTTCAAATCTAAATCTATTTTTTTTTTGTTTCAAATAAGTTCAGTTTTGCTTTTTTGTTTAATTGTATGCCTTGGTGTGTGGTGGTTTCAGCCTGGGACAGAGGCAGGGCTATCCAAATATATGAAGAGAGCCTGTTCCCTTGTTGTTTATGACTGATGATAATTGGAAAGGATGAGAAGCCTTACAGGAGAGTGGGATCATATGTGACTTCCAGACCAGAGAGGTTTGGCTACTATTCAGAAAAGTACTCAAACCTTGTGATGTTTATCTTCATGGGTTAACCTTCATAGATCCATTCATCTCCAATGATTGCGTTCACCCTACCCAAATTCTTTATGGGATTTCTACTGAATAAGCTGTTCTTTGTAGCATTTCTGAAATAGATACTCTCTTTGGGAATAAATATTTAAACAAAATCAAGGATGAGGTTTCCATCAAAGGGTTTTAAGGGAAGTTAGAAATATTTGAGAGACCATCATCTTTTGAAACTGGTATCAGGTTGATTTACTAACATTATTATATCAGTACCACTGATAGATATTTGCAGGCCCAGTTACTGATAGTAGATGGTTTAATCCAGTGGTTACTATATCTCTTTCCACTTTGTGGAGTTTGTCTTAAAATAGTTTAGGCATATACAAAATTATGTAACCCTACAGCTAACCCAGTGACTGGGTTTTGATTTAGTCTTTTGGTTACTTTTCACTTTGTGTTCTATACTTTTCAAAGAACCAAGATAACCAGGCAAGTAATAACATCCATGATCAAGAACAGAAAGTTAAAAGAAACATCATTGATTGAGACATTTTGAGGACAAAATTCTAGAGATTCCAATCGAGGTAGTAATATGATGAACTATTCAAGTAATATGTGATTTGAAATCTTCTACTCTTCAGTCATCAACAAAATAATGCAGCCTGAAATTATGTGTAGTATATTAATATTTCTTTTTAATCAATTCATTTCTGATATGGAGGCAAAATAATACAGAGCTATCATATCATCAACACTCATTATAAAGTTTGAAATCATTGCTTAAAAAATTCTTATTGAGAGAAGATGGCGGAAGAGTAAGACGCGGAGATCACCTTCCTTCCCACAGATACAGTAGAAATACATCTACACGTGGAACTGCTCCTACAGAACACCCACTGAGCGCTGACAGAAAACGTCCGACCTCTAAACAGGCAAGAAACTCCCCCCGTACTTGGGTAGGGCAAAAGAAAAAAGAAATAACAGAGACAAAAGAATAGGGATGGCACCTGCACCAGTGGGAGGGAGCTGTGAAGGAGGAAAGATTTCCACGCACTAGGAAGCCCCTTCGCGGGCGGAGACTGTGGGTGGCAGAGGGGGGAAGCTTCGGAGCCACGGAAGAGAGCGCAGCCACAGGGGTGCGGAGGGCAAAGCGGAGAGATTCCCGCACAGAGGCTCGGCAACGAGCAGAACTCACCAGCCCGAGAGGCTTGTCTGCTCGCCCGCCGGGGCGGGCGGGGCTGGGAACTGAGGCTTGGGCTTCGGGCGGATCGCAGGGAGAGGACTGGGGTTGTCGGCGTGAACACAGCCTGAAGGGGTTAGTGCACCACAGCTAGCCGGGAGGGAGTCTGGGAAAAAGACTGCAGCTGCCGAAGAGGCAAGAGACTTTTTCTTCCCTCTTTGTTTCCTGGTGCGCGAGGAGAGGGGATTCAGAGCACCGCCTAAACGAGCTCCAGAGACGGGCGCGAGCCGCGGCTAACAGCGCGGATCCCACAGCAACAGGGGTGCAGAGGAAAAAACGGAGAGATTCCCGCACAGAGGTCTGGCGCCGAGCAGCACTCAGCAGCCCAAGAGAGGCTTGTCTGCTCCCCCGCCGGGGCGGGCGGGGCTGGGAGCTGAGGCTCAGCTTCGGTCGGATCGCAGGGAGAGGACTGGGGCTGGCGGCGTGAACACAGCCTGAAGGGGTTAGCGCACCACAGCTGGCTGGTACGGAGTCCGGGAAAAAGTCTGCAGCTGCCGAAGAGGCAAGAGACTTTTTCTTGCCTCTTTGTTTCACGGCGCGCAGGGAGAGGGGATTCAGAGCGCCGCCTAAACAAGCTCCACAGACTGGCGCGAGCCGCAGCGATCAGAGCGGGCCCCAGAGACGGGCGTGAGACGCTGGGGCTGCTGCTGCCGCCTCCAAAAAGCCTGTGTGTGAGCACAGGTCACTCTCCACACCGCCCCTCCCGGGAGCCGGTACAGCCCGCCACCGTCAGGCTCCCGTGATCCGGGGACAAGTTCCCCGGGAGAACACACGGCGCACCTCAGGCTGCTGCAACGTCACGCCGGCCTCTGACTCCGCAGGCTCGCCTCGCCTCCTCTGTACCCCTCCCTCCCCGCGGCCTGGGTGAGCCAGAGCCCCTGAAGCAGCTGCTCCTTTAACCCCGTCCTGTCTGGGCGGGGAACAGACTCCCTCAGGTGACCTACACGCAGAGGCGGGTCCAAATCCAAAGCTGATCCCCAGGAGGTGTGCGAACAGAGAAGAGAAGGGGAAATCTCTCCCAGCAGCCTCAGAAGCAGCGGATTAAAACTCCACAAACAACTTGATGTGCCTGCATCTGTTGAATACCTGAATAGACAACGAATCATCACAAATTCAGGAGGTGGACTTTCGGAGCAGGATATATTAATTTTTCCCCTTTTCCTTTTTTTTGTGAGTGTATATGTATATGCTTCTGGGTGAGATTTTGTCTGTATAGCTCTGCTTTATAATAGCTTTATTTTACTTCACTATATTATAGCCTCCTTCTTTCTTTCTTTCTATTTTTCTCCCTTTTACTCTGAGCCATGTGGACGAAAGGCTCGTGGTGCTCCAGCCAGGCATCAGGGCCGTGCCTCTGAGGTGGGAGAGCCAACTTCAGGACACTGGTCCGCAAGAGACCTCCTAGCTCCACGTAATACCAAACGGCGAAAATCTCTCAGAGATCTCCATCTCAACATCAACAACAAGCAAGCTACAGTGCTGGACACCCTATGCCAAACAACTAGAAAGACAGGAACACAGCCCCATCCATTAGCAGAGAGGCTGCCGAAAATCATAATAAGGCCACAGACACCCCAAAATACACCACCAGATGTGGACGTGCCCACCAGAAAGACAAGATCCAGCCTCATCCACCAGAACTCAGGCACTAGTTCCCTCCACCAGGAAGCTTACACAACCCATTGAACCAACCTTAGCCACTGGGGACAGATACCAAAAACAACAGGAACTACAAACCTGCAGCCTGTGAAAAGGAGACCCCAAACACAGTAAGATAAGCAAAATGAGACGACAGAAAAACACACAGCAGATGAAGGAGCAGGGTCAAAACACTCCAGATTTAACAAATGAAGAGGAAATAGGTAGTCTACCTGAAAAAGAATTCAGAATAATGATAGTAAGGATGATCCAAAATCTTGGGAATAGAATAGACAAAATGCAAGAAACATTTAACAAGGACGTAGAAGAACTAAAGAGGAACCAAGCAATGATGAAAAAAAAAATAAATGAAATTAAAAATACTCTAGATGGGATCAATAGCAGAATAACTGAGGCAGAAGAAAGGATAAGTGACCTGGAAGATAAAAAGGTGGAAATAACTACTGCAGAGCAGGATAAAGAAAAAAGAATGAAAAGAACTGAGGACAGTCTCAGAGACCTCTGGGACAACATTAAACGCACCAACATTCGAATTATAGGGGTCCCAGAAGAAGAAGAGAAAAAGAAAGGGACTGAGAAAATATTTGAAGAGATTATAGTTGAAAACTTCCCTAATATGGGAAAGGAAATAGTTAATCAAGTCCTGGAAGCACAGAGAGTCCCATACAGGATAAACCCAAGGAGAAACACGCCAAGACACATATTAATCAAACTATCAAAAATTAAATATAAGGAAAACATATTAAAGGCAGCAAGGGAAAAACAGCAAATAACACACAAGGGAATCCCCATAAGGTTAACATCTGATCTTTCAGCAGAAACTCTGCAAGCCAGAAGGGAGTGGCAGGATATACTTAAAGTGATGAAGGAGAAGAACCTACAACCAAGATTACTCTACCCAGCAAGGATCTCATTCAGATGTGATGGAGAAATGAAAACCTTTACAGACAAGCAAAAGCTGAGAGAGTTCAGCACCACCAAACCAGCTTTACAACAAATGCTAAGGGAACTTCTCTAGGCAAGAAACACAAGAGAAGGAAAACACCTACAATAACAAACCCAAAACATTTAAGAAAATGGGAATAGGAACATACATATCGATAATTACCTTGAATGTAAATGGATTAAATGCTCCCACCAAAAGACACAGGCTGGCTGAATGGATACAAAAACAAGACCCATATATATGCTGTCTTTAAGAGACCCACTTCAGACCTAGAGACACATATAGACTGAAAGTGAGGGGATGGAAAAAGATATTCCATGCAAATGGAAATCAAAAGAAAGCTGGAGTAGCAATTCTCATATCAGACAAAATAGACTTTAAAATAAAGACTATTACAAGAGACAAAGAAGGACACTATATAATGATCAAGGGATCGATCCAAGAGGAAGGTATAACAATTGTAAATATTTATGCACCCAACATAGGAGCACCTCAATACATAAGGCAAATACTAACAACCATAAAAGGGGAAATCGACAGCAACACAATCATAGTAGGGGACTTTAACACCCCACTTTCACCAATGGACAGATCATCCAAAATGAAAATAAATAAGGAAACACAAACTTTAAATGATACATTAAACAAGATGGAGTTAATTGATATTTATAGGACATTCCACCCAAAATCAACAGAATACACATTTTTCTCAAGTGCTCATGGAACATTCTCCAGGATAGATCATATCTTGGGTCACAAATCAAGACTTGGTAAATTTAAGAAAATTGAAATCGTATCAAGTATCTTTTCCGACCACAACGCTATGAGACTAGATATCAATTACAGGAAAAGATCTGTAAAAAATACAAACACATGGAGGCTACACAATACACTGCTTAATAACGAAGTGATCACTGAAGAAATCAAAGGGGAAGTCAAAAAATACCTAGAAACAAATGACAATGGAGATACGACGACCCAAAACCTATGGGACGCAGCAAAAGCAGTGCTAAGAGGGAAGTTTATAGCAATACAAGCCTACCTCAAGAAACAGGAAACATCTCGAATAAACGACCTAACCTTGCACCTAAAGCAATTAGAGAAAGAAGAACAAAAAAACCCCAAAGCCAACAGAAGGAAAGAAATTATAAAGATCAGGTCAGAAATAAATGAAAAAGAAATGAAGGAACGAATAGCGAAAATCAATGAAACTAAAAGCTGGTTCTTTGAGAAGATAAACAAAATTGATAAACCATTAGCCAGACTCATCAAGAGAAAAAGGGAAAAGACTCAAATCAATAGAATTAGAAATGAAAAAGGAGAAGAAACCACTGACACTGCAGAAATACAAAAGATCATGAGAGATTACTACAAGCAACTCTATGCCAATAAAACGGACAACCTGGAAGAAATGGACAGATTCTTAGAAATGCACAAACTGCCAAGACTGAACCAGGAAGAAATAGAAAATATGAACAGACCAATCACAAGCACTGAAATTGAAACTGTGATTAAAAACCATCCAACAAACAAAAGCCCAGGACCAGATGGCTTCACAGGTGAATTCTATCAAACATTTAGAGAAGAGCTAACACCTATCCTTCTCAAACTCTTCCAAAATATTGCAGAGGGTGGAACACTCCGCAACTCATTCTACGAGGCCACCATCACCCTGATACCAAAACCAGACAAAGATGTCACAAAGAAAGAAAACTACAGGCCAATATCACTGATGAACATAGATGCAAAAATCCTCAACAAAATACTAGCAAACAGAATCCAACAGCACATTAAAAGGATCATACACCATGATCAAGTGGGGTTTATCCCAGGAATGCAAGGATTCTTCAGTATACGCAAATCAATCAATGTGATACACCATATTAACAAATTGAAGGAGAAAAACCATATGATCATCTCAATAGATGCAGAGAAAGCTTTCGACAAAATTCAACACCCATTTATGATAAAAGCCCTGCAGAAAGTAGGCATAGAGGGAACTCTCCTCAACATAATAAAGGCCATATATGACAAACCCACAGCCAACATTGTCCTCAATGGTGAACAACTCAAACCATTTCCACTAAGATCAGGAACAAGACAAGGTTGCCCACTCTCACCACTATTATTCAACATAGTTTTGGAAGTGTTAGCCACAGCAATCAGAGAAGACAAAGAAATAAAAGGAATCCAAATCAGAAAAGAAGAAGTAAAGCTGTCACTATTTGCAGATGACATGACACTATACATAGAGAATCCTAAAGATGCTACCAGAAAACTACTAGAGCTAATCAATGAATTTGGTAAAGTAGCAGGATACAAAATTAATGCACAAAAATCTCTTGCATTTCTATACACTAATGACAAAATATCTGAAAGTGAAATTAAGAAAACACTCCCGTTTACCATTGCAACAAAAAGAATAAAATATCTAGGAATAAACCTACCTAAGGAGACAAAAGACCTGTATGCAGAAAATTATAAGACACTGATGAAAGAAATTAAAGATGATACAAATAGATGGAGAGATATAGCATGTTCCTGGATTGGAAGAATCAACATTGTGAAAATGACTCTACTACCCAAAGCAATCTACAGATTCAATGCAATCCCTATCAAACTACCACTGGCATTTTTCACAGAACTAGAACAAAAAATTTCACAATTTGTATGGAAACACAAAAGACCCCGAATAGCCAAAGCAATCTTGAGAACGAAAAATGGAACTGGGGAAATCAGGCTCCCTGACTTCAGACTATATTACAAAGCTACAGTAATCAAGACAGTTTGGTACTGGCACAAAAACAGAAATATAGATCAATGGAACAAGATAGAAAGCCCAGAGATAAACCCAGGCACATATGGTCACCTTATCTTTGATAAAGGAGGCAAGCATATACAGTGGAGAAAAGACAGCCTCTTCAATAAGTGGTGCTGGGAAAATTGGACAGATACATGTAAAAATATGAAATTAGAACACTCCCTGACACCATGCACAAAAATAAACTCAAAATGGATTAAAGACCTAAATGTAAGGCCAGACACTATCAAACTCTTAGAGGAAAACATAGGCAGAACACTCTATGACATACATCACAGCAAGATTCTTTTTGACCCAGCTCCCAGAGAAATGGAAATAAGAACACAAATAAACAAATGGGACCTAATGAAACTTAAAAGCTTTTGCACAGCAAAGGAAACCATAAACAAGACCAAAAGACAACCCTCAGAATGGGAGAAAATATTTGCAAATGAAGCAACTGACAAAGGATTAACCTCCAAGATTTACAAGCAGCTCATGCAGCTCAATAACAAAAAAACCAACAACCCAAACCAAAAATGGGCAGAAGACCTAAATAGACATTTCTCCAAAGAAGATATACAGATGGCCTAAAGACACATGAAAGAATGCTCAACATCATTAATCATTAGAGAAATGCAAATCAAAACTACAATGAGATATCATCTCACACCGGTCAGAATGGCCATCATCAAAAAATCTAGAAACAATAAATGCTGGAGAGGGTGTGGAGGAAAGGGAATACTCTTGCACTGTTGGTGGGAATGTAAATTGATACAGCCACTATGGAGAACAGTATGGAGGTTCCTTAAAAAACTACAAATAGAACTACCATACGACCCAGCAATCCCACTACTGGGCATATACCCTGAGAAAACCATAGTTCAAAAAGAGTCATGTACCAAAATGTTCATTGCAGCTCTATTTACAATAGCCAGGACATGGAAGCAACCTAAATGTCCATCGACAGATGAATGGATAAAGAAGATGTGGCACATATATACAATGGAATATTACTCAGCCATAAAAAGAAATGAAATGGAGGTATTTGTAATGAGGTGTATGGAGTTAGAGTCAGTCATACAGAGTGAAGTAAGTCAGAAAGAGAAAAACAAATACAGTATGCTAACACATATATAAGGAATCTAAGGAAAAAAAAAAAAAAAAAAAAAGCCATGAAGAACCTAGTGGCAAGACGGGAATAAAGACACAGACCTACTAGAGAATGGACTTGAGGATATGGGGAGGGGGTGGGGTGAGATGTGACAGGGTAAGAGAGTGTCATGGACATATATACACTACCAAATGTAAAATAGATAACTAGTGGGAAGCAGCCGCATAGCACAGGGAGATCAGCTTGGTGCTTTGTGACCACCTAGAGGGGTGGGATGGGGAGGGTGGGAGGGAGGGAGTTGCAAGAGGGAAGAGATATGGGAACATATTGTATGTGTATAACTGATTCACTTTGTTATAAAGCAGAAGCTAACACACCATTGTAAGGCAATTATATGTCAATAAAGATGTAAAAAAAAAAATTGAGTACTGGATTTGTAATATTTTCTACACTTATAATTTTTAGAGAAAAGTAATGGCTTTCAACATTATAACAAAGCTTCATTTCTTTAATTAGGATATATTTCAACCGCAGAGAAAAAGAGAACATAACAAACACCTGTGTATCAATTATTGCGGTACCATATTCACTTCAGATTTAAAAAATTATTATTTAAAAATTCAGTCATTACAGGGACTTCCCTGGTGGCACAGTGGTTAAGAACTTGCCTGCCAATGCAGGGGACACGAGTTCGAGCCCTGGTCTTGGAATATCCCATATGCTGAGGATCAGCTAAGCCTGTGCGCCACAACTACTGAGCCTGCACCCTAGAGCTTGCAAGCCACAACTACTGAGCCCACGTGCCACAGCTACTGAAGCTGGCGAGCCTAGAGCCCGTGCTCCGCAGCAAGAGAAGCCACCACAATGAGAGAAGCCTGCGCACCGCAACAAAGAGTAGCCCCCACTTGCTGCAACTAGAGAAAGGCTGCGCACAGCAACGAAGACCCAATGCAGCCAAAAATAAATAAAATTAAATTAAAAATTCAGTCATTACAGACAGTTCGTTCATTACAGTTGAAGTTCTTTGTACATTTCTTCAATCCCAGTCCCCATTTTACATACCCAGAGATAATAACCAGTGCACTGAATTAGATGTTTATCATTCTTATGCACATTTGAAACTTTGGAAACCACATATGTATACATCTATAAATAATATATTGTTTTGCACATTTTACAATTTTATAATCATGGTATCATAAAATACATATCCATCTGTAATTTGTTTTTGAAACTTATCCACTTTAATACATGATACTGGGGATCATTCATTTTAAATAATATATTTTATCTCATCATTTTAATCCATTCTCCTACTGATAAACGTTTAGATTGTTTCTACAGAGATTTTTTTTATACGTCACACCGTTTGTTTGTTGTACTATCTGGGTGCATATGAATAAAGCTCTGCGTCAGAACATAAAAAAAAAAAAAATTCTTATTATTACTAGACACATTTAGTTCTCAAGCTAGTTCCTTGAAAATCATTTAATTTAAACTTCAGATTAATATTTTTCTTCTTTGTTTTATAAAATCCTACCTACTTTTAAAGGTAGGAACTGTCTTTTCCATTGAATCCTCTCACTTCTCAAGCCTATATTAATTTCTCTCTTTTTCAAACTCTTAGAATGCTGCATATTCTACACTGTGAAGAATGTATTCAAGCATAGTCTTCCTCATTATTTTTAAATAAACCCCTCTCCAGAGAAGTACTTCAGGAATAATCTCCTTTTTCACCCAAGGAACATCCTGGACAAAACCTGTGAAAAATATACATTTCTTCATCAGTTTCTGGCTGACTCTTCAAAATGTGACTTTAGAATTAGAATTCAAAACAGAAAATACTCCTTTCCTTTAGCAAATATGTATCAAATGATGGCAAAGACATCTCAGTAATACTATGCCAGTCCCTATATTAAAAGAAAAAAAAAAGATAAATTTCACATCTTGCCCTGTGATCAAGTTATTATTTGGCTTCTAGTAATGAGTCTCCAACTAAAAGTAGCCTCTATTCTAAATGTCCACATACATATTTATTGTTTGATAATAACCCTCACTTTTTTTTCTTTCTCTTCTGAAGAAAGAATGGAAAATGCAGTTAGGTTTTCTGAGCAGACTTTAAAACTCTTCATTAGACCCTTGTGTGTGTTGCATTTCCTTGCTCAGCGTCCACCCCTCATTTGTGAGAACAATGACGTCTTATGGGGAACAACACCTCTCCCACCCTGATACCACTTTCAGAAGTGAGAATTATTTCTGATGCCCCTGGCCACAGTGATTGATTTCTAAATTGACACATGATTCATTTTGAATAATTAGAGAAAATACCAGGACTTTTTTTGGTAATATCAGGAAGGAGGCACTCTCTTTTCTCTGAGGTTACCAAATGTACAGGATACAAGCTCATCATCATCTTGCCAAAACATTGGAAGGAACTGCATAGAAATGAAGTCAACATGGAAGAAAGAAAATTGAGATACCAAGATGGAGAGACACTGTGTCCTACAAATACATAATCCCCTGGATCTAGCTGTGCTTGAAAACCATCCAAAGGCTTTGCCATTATGTGAGCTAATATTGAGCATTTTCTCCTTTAAGATATGTTGGATTTGGTTTCTAAAACTTGAAACTAAAATTGTCCTGAATCATGGATATTATAGAAATATGAAGTACTGAAACATTTTATTTAAAAGAGTTTACCATGGTATTGTTGCAGTTAAATATAACTAAAATTAAAATAAACATCAACCTTCAAACCCTGGGTTGAAATACAGAAGAATGGATATTTAGGCTGTACCTCTTCTCCAAACAAAGGGTGACATTGGAAGAATAATTTGAATTATGTTAAGAAAAACATGTCATTTAAAAAGTCCTGCCTGTGCTTTGTGAGGCTCAGGGGCAAAGAACATGATTAGACGGCCTTTTGTTTGGGAAAATACTCTAAAGAGTTGATGCTATACAAGGGTAACAGAAGACTTAAATTAGGGGCAGAGCTAAACTTCTAATCAAAGTAAATAGCAGGAATTTGGTTTAGGAATCAAGCAAATAGGAAGCAGGGGGAAAGGGTCTGAAGTGAGGACTTAGAAGATTAAGACAAATGTAACCTACAGGATGTTTCCTATGACTGGAAAGAATTAATGGATTTTTAGGACAGGAAGATCCAATGTTCAATTTTAAGGAATTTCTTGTTCTTTTATATAATCCACTGCATTAATCTGAAATTGCTGTAAAAGGCTATTAAATGTAAGAAGATTGTGTGACAAGTTCTTTGGGGGAGATGAACTGTTGGGGTGTTGACCATAGTGGGCAGATCCAGCTGGTGAAAAGAGATAGCAGCCAGAGGACCTAAAAGCTTGTACTGAGCCAGTGACATGGAAGCAGGCTATAGGGCACACTGACTCACAAGGCTGAAAGCTTCCTGCTCCTTCAGAAATCCTCAGAGACATTTTCCAGAATAATTCTGAAAAGCTGGAGGACTTGGTGGGGATTGGGGGAGAGGCATCAGTTTCACTAAGACTTAAGTTTCTCTGCTTTCTTAATCAAGGTAATCCCTGAAAGGTGGCAGGATATGCCATCCCAAAATACACTTACATATTGATTACAGGCATACCTCAGAGATACTGCAGGTTCAGTTGCTGACCACAGCAATAGAGCAAATATCACAATAAAACAAGTCACACAAATTTTTTTGGTTTCCCAGTGCATATAAAAGTTTTGTTTACACTATACTGTAGTCTATTAAGTTGAAATAGTATTATGTCTAAAACAACAATGTACATACCTTAATTAAAAAAATAGTGCTCTTGGGAAAATGGGGCTGATAGGCTTCTACATGTGCAATAAAGTAAAGCACAATGCAATGAGATATGCCTATATTTGGAGCTGAAAACATTTGAGAAGAAGCAGGTATAAAAAAAGCTCTCTGCCCTTCCCCTATTTACCTAAAAACAGGACATAAATTTGTAAAGATGTCCTCTCTTCCCTCTCTATCAGTAAGGACAAAGTTAGTTATTGGACAACTGTGAACTCTAAGCCCTGAGATGGCACTAGTGGAATCTACATAACAAACTTTGTTAAAAGAACTTCTTCCATTAGTTTCCTCATATATTTGAGATAGGAAGGAAGTGGGCCAGGCACAACTGTTAAACGAATGTGGAGGGGGGCACAGCAGTTGAGAAAAACAGGATACAACAAAAGCTGGCTGGAACCAGCTAAAACCAAGTTGGCATCAAGCATGGTCCGAGCATGGTCCGGTCATTGACCTTTAACTCATTATATCTTCATTAGAATACTAAAAATACACTCCCCCTCGCACCATGACAGTTCCACAGCTGACCATAAAAGGCCAAAAGTGTACAGTGGTCCAACTCCTAGAAATCCCCACCCCTCAACAATAATATTCCTCCCACTCGTTACCGTATGAAATTACCCAGCCCATAAACAATAACAACCCTGCACTCCAGGGCCGCTCTTGCCTTCTAAGATGGACCACATTCTGTCTATGGCGTGTGTATCTCCCTGAGTAAACCTGCTTTCACTCTCCTTGGACTCATTCTTGAATTCTTTCCTGCGTGAAGCCAAGGACCCTCAATTTGCAGCCTGTCCCAGGGACTCGGGCATGTCCCAGGAGGCGATGTTTCCTTCTCTTGCATCATCTTTACCTTCCTGCAGTCTTCCACACCTAAAATCTCAAAGTCCTTTTCCATTGTCTTATCAGTTCTCCACAAATTTATTGTTCTTTGCTAAGATGACATATAAGCTCAAGTTCTAACCACTCCTTTGAGTTCCTCACCACTGAATTCTCCCGTGTGTATGTGCCATGCATGTGTTAATAAACTTCTCTTTATTTTTCTCTTGCTAATCTATCTTTTGTTCATCCAATTTATGTCACAAATCAGAGAAAAAGACTTTTTCCTCCCAAACACCCCCAAAACAGGACTGAGACAAGCATTCATAGACAAGTGTTTTATTTGAGAGTGATCCACGGAAACCATGGCAAGGTGAGGGGAAGAGTGAGGCAGGAAGAGAGGGAGACCAATAAAGGGTGTGTTCATGGGCAGGTTACCATGGGGACAACTGGGGCTCAGTCCCCCTGAGGATCCTCCAAGAGACACTCAGGAGAACTCAGTCCTTGCAAAGTTCAGGGGACCTCATCCCTTGTTAGTTGAGGGGTGGCTCTCTGGGACATTAGCATCCTGGCACTTCTTGTTTCCACTTGTGGGTCAGGCATCCTCCCAGAACCAGAGGCAGCATTCAGGCAGACAGAGATGCAAGTATTTAAAGGAAAACAAAAACACTGGCACATGTGGGAATTGTTTATGATCTGAAGGAGCTCCAGAGGGCAAGGAACATGGGGTAGAAGGCAATTAACAATATCTTTTCTATCCAGTAGTATTTGAAAGTCAGCAGAGAAAATGTTTTTCATCATATATTTGTACTTGTAGAAATACTTAGTGGTTAGAGGAGGAAATAACCAAAGGCTATGTGTAAAAATTCAGAAGAAAACTTCTATATCACTCTCTATATAAATTCTATATCTATATCTATACTCTTTTAGAAGGTAATGACAATAGACTTGGGGATTCTTCACAACAGTCTGCCTCTATAGACCTTCTCTTCATTTTTCTTTCATTTAAAAAATGTCATGAAATATTAATTTAGTTAACTAAGAATTAAGAAATGTTTTAATTATACAGAAAATACAAAAACAAGTATAATGAATATCCATTTTACTGTCACTCAGATTTACCATTCTGTCATGTCTGCAAAGACACCTGATCAGGACCTGTGGAGTGTTACATTACTGCATAGAGTAACAGTATGTGGAGAATCTGAAACTCCTGTGTGTTGCTGGTAAGAGAGTAAATTTGTACTTTTTAGAGGAAACTTTGGCAAAAGATCTAGTGAAGTGGAAGATGCCTATGAAACTACTACCCAGAAAATTCATTTCCAGGTGTGTGTCTTAGAGAAACACTTGCAAATGGCTTTAAGGAAACATTTGTAAGCACTGTTTGTAACAACAATAGAGTACAAAATAATACAGTTGTCTCTTCATCGGTTAATAGATAATAAATTATTTTATTCATATAGAGGAATTTAAATAACACTTAAAATGCTTGCTGTAGCCTGTGGTGTTGTTCTCAAATGCTGTCCTTCCCTGTAAGAGGATTTTACTCCCTTATCTGGCAGCAGATGCTAATATCTGCTTTAGGCCTATTATTTTGAGGTGCCCTTTCCTATGGGGAGATTAAAACTCCCATCCCACCAAGGTCAGGTGAGGCAATATGACTTGCTGAGAACAATGAAATGTAGGCAGGAATGATGACGCCACTTCCAAGCAGGGGTGAAGAGCCATTGTGTGTCTGTTACCCATTCCCTGGTCCATGAGCACAACAATGCCCCAGATAGAAGTGGATCATTCTATCTAGGTCCAAAATAATGAGAAATGAAAGACCCAGAGCTCATATGGCCTGTGAGTGAGACTTAAACTTGTTAATTTGGGAGCACTGAGATCCTCAGGTTGTTTGCAGCATAATTCCAGAAATTATGGTTTCCCACCTAGATGGCTGGATACTTGGGGTTCTATGCAGATAGTGATAAGGAGGAAAAGGATGCGCTGTAAATTTTATCAGAGGCAAATTGGAGATATCAATTTATATAGTAATATTGGTCATCTCCAGATGTTGCAAAATTAAATATCCTTGATTAATAAACATGGGAAAATAGTTCCTTCTAGTCAATAAATGTAGGTGACCTGTAGAAGGTGTTTTATATGGTATGGCCTTTGGAATTAGATCTGGGTGTAGATACTGGGCCTGCCATTCAAGGCTCTGTATCCTTTGGTTTAACCTTACTGACCCTGAAGTGGCCCTTATATAGAGGAAGCTCTTAGTGTTTTGTAGCTATTATTAAATAAAAGATTTCAAGCTGTCAAGTCCTTGGTGTGGGTGCTCAATTAGTGAGCTTTAAAAAATAAAAATAAGATGTATCGCTGATTCACTTTCTTATACAGCAGAAACTAACAATTGTAAAGCAATTATACTCCAATAAAGATGTTAAAAAAAAAAAAGAAAAGAAGAAAAAAAAATCCACTTTGAAAAAAGGAAAAAAAGAAAAAGAAGTATGTTGTTCAATTTGTATAATACTAAGAACCACAGATATATATGATGTTAAACCAGGCTCTGGACCTATGAGTGTGTATCACTCCATAGGTACATTTTTCATTTTTAATTGTACATACAGTAAAGGATATATTTGAGTTTGATGATTTCTTTTTTTTAACAAACAGAACCAGTATCTGCAGCAAAAAACAAAACATTACCAGCCCCTAGAACTCCTCTTTGTGCCTCCATCTGACACTATGCTTGACCAAAGTTCAATCATTATCCTGACTCCTAGCAGCTTAAATTAGTTCTGTTAGTTTTTGTATTTTATATGAATGGAAAAATACAACACACACTCTTTCAGACAATGTCATGTTTGTGAGATTCACTCATATTGCTGTGCATAGTAGTAGATCATTTATTCTCAATATAGTGTAATATTTCATTGCTTGAATGCTCATAATTTATTTATCCATTACATGGTTGTTGAATTTGGGTATTGTTCAGGTTTGGGCTATTATGAAGAGCAGTTATTCTAATACATGTCTTTTACTAAGCATGTATACATGTTTCTGTGGTGTGTACTCTTAGGAGTGCTATTGCTACTTCCACCATTGGGCATGCAGATGTTCAGTGTTAGTAACAGCCAGACAGTTTTCAAATGTAACTGTGCCAATTTGTACTTCTAGCAGCTGTATATGAAAGTTCTGATTCCTCTACATTCTAGCCAAAACTTGGAGTTTTTTATTTTCTATTTTTATTTTAGCTATTGTGGTGGATTTGTAGTGGCATCTCATTGTGGTTTTAATTTTATTTTCTGATGACTAATGAAGTTTAAGTATTTAGTTTTTCTCAATTGGGATGTATTTTAGATTTATCAGGTACTTCTGAGCAATAAAAAGTTAGTAAATATGGAAAACTATCTTAAAAATAAACTCTTGAGAATATTATTCATTTTTGCCAGGTGAAATGCAAAGATTAAAGAAAATTTGAAATGTTTGACATGGTCACCTAATCTTGGTGTTGTTTTCCAAAGACAATCAAACATAAAAACAACCACAGCAGAACTGTTAAATACCAGGCACTACTCAGGGAGTTACAGGTAAAATAATTGAGTAACACAAAACTTTTGGTGTCTGGCAACTCAGCGTATAGTTGAGAGGTAATCAAGTGTTGAAAAACAAAGTTCAACAGAGTAAATTTTTAAAATCTTATTGGCTTTTTTCAGTGATTCATGAATCAGGCCTCATCCAACCCAGCAGAAACAAAGGAGTTTCAGGAGCTGTAGAAAATGAAAGACCTTATAGGCAGAAAGGAGTGGGAAAAAGGAAGTAGTAAAAAAGTGGATCCAAACTGTGGATTGGTCCTGGCAAGGTCAATTTCCTTTAGGGGATGGTAGGGGTCTTTCAGGCAGACCACCTCACTAGTGCTGATCAGATGATTCCTGATTGACTGGTTTGAGACTGTATTTCTGGGAGAATGGAAACTGAAATTAAATCTTGGTTTAGTGACATGGGGCTTAGCATAAGTGACTCCATTTTGAGCCTGTTGTCTTGGTTTTTAACACAAGTAAAATTCAGTTACCAAGTGTCTTAGTCAGTTGGGGCTGCTATAACAAATTAACATAGAATGGGTGGTTAAACAACAAACATTTATTTCCTATAGTTCTGGAGGCTGGGAAGTTCAAGATCAAGGTGCTGGCAAATCCAGTCTGGTGAGAGCCCCCTTCTGGATTTGCAGATGGCTGTCTTCTCTTTGTATCCTTTCACAGCAGAGAATGGAGAGAGAGGAAGCACAATCTCTAATGTCTCTTCTTATAAGGGCACAAATCCCATCGTGAGGGCTTCATGCTCATGACATAATTACCTCCCAGAGACACCATCTCCAAATATCATCATATTAGAGATTGGATTTCAGCCTATGAATTTGGAGGGGGGCACAAACATTCAGTCCATAGCACCAAGCAAGGGTAAATGCTAAAATAGAAATATTTACAGAGTTCTCTAAAAGCACACAGAAGGAAGCCTTTAATTCTATGAGGCACAAATATAGAGTATGTATGTGCATGGGCAGAGGAGCTGGCATGGCACCAAGGAAGTGATAAAAAGTCATGCTGAAACTGAAACAAGAGTAGAATTTACTAGGCAGAAAGTTGGAGAGAAACTTTTTCCAAGAAGACCAAACAGCACATACAACAAGAGCAGGCAAGGAAACAGAGAAATTTCTCCTGGGAAGGAGTAATCAGTTTGACTTCATAGGGTGTCCATGTGGGAATGGTGGGAAATTAAGCTATGGAAATAGGCAGCGTCAAACACATGAAAACCCACCATGCCTGTCAGGAGGATTTTGAAGTTCTATAGCAGATACACAGGACCACACAAGAAGTTTATACAGTGGCCTTTGCATTAAGAAAATCTATTATTCAAAACCCACAGCTGTATTATCAGGCTGTTGTTTACATCACAAAAAAGAAAACAATCCTTTTAAAATAGATCTGTCACAGGTTCCATTAAAAAGTAAACCTCTTAATGCCCTGAAGGTGAGAATTTTTCATGTAAGTTATCAGGATGATATCATTGCTTTTGGAATATGTGTCCACAGTTGGAATTCTGTTTTACTTTTCCTTCATAAATCATACCAGAATGCAATTTCTATAGTATCCAGATTTGTTTTCTGAAAAGTAGATTAAGAATTTAGATACCTGCAAACTGATGGAAGTACTGAATCCTTCTATACCTAAACAATTTCCCCAGTTTTTGCATAGTTGTTTTACCTATCCTCACTTCATTAATATCATTTTAACAATCTTATATTCATGGAATTTTTCCAAAGTATCTAAATTAATTCTACAAAGAAGCAGTATCTCTCCCTTCATTTATTTCTCAGATTAGGTAATATTTAATTCAATCACAGAGTTGCAGTAACAAGTGCAACTGGTATTAATTGGGTTTGGGAACAAAACTTACAGGTTTTTTGTAAGACAGAGTCCAACTGGTGGGACCCAGTTAATAGTGGGAAATGATAGAACATTTATCCAATAAATTGATGAGTCAATCCAACAAGAAACTCACTTAAGAAAACTTTAACTATGTTACCTTTTCTTGGTTTATCTACTATACACTTTAGCTGTAGTCTCTCCCCAATAAAGGATCATAGTCTCATTTACACTGTAAGTCATAGCCTCTCTCTTTCAACTTCTGATAGTTATTTTTGCTTGCTCTTTTAAAATTGTTGGTAGGTTATCCTGGAACCTCTATCTAGGCATTACTGTACCTGAATAAAAAACAGATGAGAAGCTTTACCTTTATGGCCAATTAATATTTCCAAGTCTTAACGTAATTTCAATCTTTTGACAATATTCCTTTCCATAATTGATATATTTGAAGTAAATCTTTGCCATTATGTAAAAAGTGACCTGATTTGCTTTAATTTTCATTTTCTACTTTTCTTCTCAAAGTGCTTCTCAAAGTGCTACTATTTGTGAAAGACAAACTACATTTCTTCTTAAAGTTATTCATCATGTATCACAGAATAATTAAAACTAATATACTTTTCCTTTTCACTCAACTAATATTTATTAACACTTACAGTGGAATATGCAGAAATTATTAAGATAAAGTGAGCCTTTTAATATTAAAGTCAGAGCCAATTTGGATACAATGCAGCAATGCCATAAGTACAAAGAAAATTCAAGTTGTGTGGAGTCAGAAGAGAATGCAATGAATTTTTTTCTGAGCAATAAAGTTAAGAAAGCGAGACTCCACAGAAGAATTGATTATTATATCGTTTGTCAAATGAGCTAAGGAGAATGGAGGTAGGTTCTTCAAGGCAGGAAAAGCAGCAAGACCAAAATCTAGTTAACACGTGATTACATGGCAATTGTATTGAGCCCAGCATGGGGTGTTCTAAGGGAGCTAGAAAACTCTAGCACTATGTTGGGGAATGTGGTTATAAAAAGGCATTATTTGCACATCTAATAAATTAATGCTTCCTTTTGTAGACAGAGAAATTCTTAAAGATTTTAAACAAGTGAATTGCATAGTAAAAAAAACTGACAAAGGAATTACATCAAGGTCCAGAAAAGTGAGACATAAGACATTAGACAATGAAGAGAGCAGTTGTAAGGTAATTAGCAGCAATCTGGGCAATAAAAAATTGAATAAATTGAATAAGATGTCCAAGTCAAATACAATTCCAGAAGAAGCACATTGAACCTGGGACCATGTTCCTTTTAGCAAAAGGAAATTAACCAGAAGAAAAGGAACAGTGTGTTTAACTGTGGCTCCCACTGATTCATCTTGAAAGTTGTGTAATTCCTGGGTCCTGTTTCCTGGTCTGGAATCTCTTATCAATTAGCCATTGTCTCATCATCCCAATATTTTACTCAGCAAACTCAGAGGTGGTAAAATTATGCCCCTTAATTATTTGAGTAAATCACTTTACAATCACCTGGATTGTTTAAAATTAAATAATGAGATGATGAAATTAATCAGATCCTTATATTAAAATTTTTCTTGGTACATTTAGGGGTGACCTAGGTGTTTGTCATAAGGGGTTTGCAATTTTAAGAGAATACAGCATATTAGAGCACCTGGCAGATTAAATTTATGATTTCAACTTGAAATGAATAATTACTGTTAGGATTATGATTTCATTTAAAGATGTAATACAATGTAATTGTTTATAAACAATAATAGAATGCTCAAAAGAGCTTAATTTACCGAGTTGAATGCATAGATTTCAAAGAGCTGCTTCAGAACTTAGAGGGATTTTGCTTTAAGTAGGCAAGTTTGTCCTGACATGCATTAAGAAGTACTTAATTAAATTAAATACATTTAATTGAGGACTGATTGTAGTTTAAAATGTTTAAGGGCATTTAATTAAATGAGGCTAATCATTATGAATATTTACTATGGTAAACTTCAGTTAATTTAATATTTGTAAATTAACAAGTGCAGGGATTGAATTTTTCACAAAAAAACTTTATTGAATTAAAAAATAAGCTTTCTAAGTTGAACTTGACATTTTAAAAATAATGTGGCTTTTAAATCTGCAATGTTAATTAATGGAATATTATTTAGAACCAAAATAATTATGACACTATTTCCTTATAATAGGCTTCCATCAAACTTAAAATAACTCACATGATCATTTTTCAATGAAGATGCAGAGAGAGTAGAAGTCTCAGAACAGGGTTCAGGAGAGAAATATTTTATCTCATTCAATTTAATTTGAAAGAGTGGAGGCAACATAAACATGTTTGAAGGAAAAGGGAAAGACAAAGATGACTGAGAAAAGAATATTGTACACACACACAGCATGGAGCTTGTTTCTTTTTTTCCTGTATGATAAAAATATAAAATAAACATTTTGAACCAAAAGTCATTGTGTCAACTTTTGAGGAAGCATTGACCTATCTTTAAAAGGAGGTGACAACTTAAACTACAAGTGCAAATTCTGATTATTGTACTTTTAATAGTGATTGATTGCTATTTGGATGCTGAAATAGTTGTGATGCTCTGAGATGTTGAAGTACCACAGGTTGATCATTCTTAGAATCACTTCTTATATTCTTATATATTCTAGATATATAGAAGCACTCAGACAAATGGTTTACCATTTCTAGACCAAGAATATAACTTCTAATAAAAATAAAAGGGAATTTCTAATATCATCTTAATTGTTAATATCTCTTATACAGACTAAGCACAAGCCATAGCAAAATTTACTTTATTGATTTTTGTCTATATAAAGGTATATTTTCCCCCTACATGATATAGCTGCTAAAAATAAAAATGTTAAATTATGATGGACTACATAATCTAGTATCATCTCATCACATGGTGAGGTCATATGTAAAAGTATTTTTTTTTTCTTTTCTACACTCCCTCTTTATTAACCCTCTCCCCTCCTTAGTCAGATGAATCCACACTATCTCAAAGGAAATTAGGATTATTAAAAAATAGAACAAAGAGAAAGACTCAATTGTGTTTGACATCCAATCTGGGCTCCTAAGCTTCCAAATAGGCCCTGACAGGACTGAGTATGGAAGATACAGAGAAGGAGAAGCTGATGAACCTGCTCTTACCCTTTCCCTCAAACCCAGTCAATAAGTTACCTGGGCTGGTGAAAGGTCATGCATAGTACTGGTACTTTAGCATGGGCTAGAATTGCTTGGATGACTTGCTAAAACATAAATAGCTTGGGCCCTATCCCTAGGGTTTTTGAGGTAAATCTCAGGTAAGGCTCAAGAATTTGCATTTCTATGCAAATCAAAACTACAGTGAGGTACCATCTCACACCAGTCAGAATGGCCATCATTTAAAAGTTTACAAATAACAAATGCTGGAGAAGGTGTGGAGAAAAGGGAACGCTCCTGCAGTGTTGGTGGGAATGTAAATTGGTGCAGCCATTGTGGAAAGCAAAATGGAGGTTCCTCAAAAAACTAAAAATGGAGCTACCATACGATCCAGCAATTCCACTCGTAAGCATATATCAGGACAAAACTATAATTTAAAAAGATGCATGCACCCCTATATTCATAGCAACACTATTCACAATAGCCAAGTCATGGAAACAACCTAAATGTTCATAGACAGATGAATGGATAAAGAAGATGTGGTACATATATACAAAGGAATACTACTCAGCCATAAAAAGAACAAAATAATGTCATTTGCAACAACAAGAATGCAACTAGAGATGATCATACTAAGTGAAGTAAGTCAGAAACAGACAAATACCATATGATATTGCTTATATGTGGAATCTAAAATATGACACAAATGAAAATTTCTATGAAACAGAAACAGAATCACAGACATAGAGAATAGACTGGTGGTTGCTGAGGGGAAGGGAGTTGAGGGAGGGATGGAGTGGGAGGTTGGGGTTAGCAGATGTAAGGTTTTATATATAGAATGGATAAACAACAAGGTCCTACCGTATAGCACAGAGAACTATAATATATTCAATATCCTATGATAAACCATAATGGAAAAGAATATTAAAAAATATATATATGTATTTAACTGAATCACTTTTCTGTACAGCAGTAATTAACATAACATTGTAAATCAACTGTACTTCAGTTAAAAAAAAAGAATTTGCATTTCTAATTCCCAGCCAGATGCTAGTCCTGCTGGTCTGTGGAACCAGTGACCAAGGAGATGGGGGAATGACCCAAAGACAACAAGAGAGTTTGGTAAATCAACTTCTAGATGAAGTCTTTCTTCTGGCTAGCTCTGGAAAGCCAGAAATGCAGCCAATGCTTACAGATAATCCCACGGCCAATCAAATGAGAATTGACTTCATCCAGCCAGTGAAGACAGGTCCCTGGGGGTTAGGGTCAATCAAAAGTTGCCAGCTGCTACCCTATGATTCTTTTAGCAAAAGTACTTCACCCTGTTCTGAAATTTTGCTGAATCCCATGCAAGCAACCTCCTGAAGCCCACTGTTTATAAGAGCCCAGGTATTTGTAAGTACCTGAAAACAGAGGATGAGGCTCTTAGTGAAAAGAAGAGCTGAATCTGTACTTATGTGGAAAAGAAAGTCTTAGCACCACCCTTGGATGGGTCCAGATGTGGCAAATCCTCTCCCATTATACTCCAAGATTCCTTCAATGCGTTAGTTACTATGACTATATGTCTTACTTATAAATTCTCCTATTTTCATCTTTTCCTTATACATGTTCTTCCTTACAATTTCTCCTGGTGTTTTTATGAGAACCACTCCCCTCTAACATTAGCCAGAACCACCCAAATGTCCTGTGAGTAAAGGGTATTTAGCAGTGATTACTTCTAAAAACCATTACCATTGTTTCCCACAAACATATTTCTAAATTTCTCTGTATCCTACTGCATCTTCTTCTTCGATGATTGTGTTAGCACAGACAGAATACTCCTATACATTATTCAAGTCTAAGTTATCCAAAATAGTCTTTTGATTTTTATCCAAACATCTTCACCAGTCTCAATCTCCAGGGAAGAGACAATCAGCACACTGCTGCTCCACAGATGTGAAAGAACAAGTCGTGCCAGGGAAATCTCCATGCTGGTCCATATGGAGCTAAATGTAAACACAAAATCTATGTTTTATAACATCTCCTTCCAATCACATGACAGCTTAGGTCTGACTATAACATGTGGACATAAGGCATTGAACAAATCCTGATGGCCTATTTGGCAGTCGTCATCCTGGATAAAGACTGGGAGGGAAAACAGGCCATGAAGACACTGAATTCTATAAAAGCTAAGCCTACCCCTTAGCCAAGGCCCATGCCTTGCAATGCAACCTTCATTCAGAGAGAGAACCTGGTCCTGCAGGGAATCTGGAATATCTTGCTTTGTAAATGCATTCACGTCTCTGCACTGGGTAGGTTATCATCAGTATGACTGAGAGTTAAACCATGTTGGAGATGAGATAAATCCTAAGATCTATGGTCCTCAAACAGACTTTTGGGGCCACTGACTGACTGCTATCACTGTATTATCTGATCAGACCATACAACTAATGAGTCAAATAAATGAGGCAACATATAATTTTTGAAGTAGGTTTCTTTTATGAAAGTGTAAGAAATGTTGTGAGGAAAAAGAAAACCTTCTACATGGTAAAGGTCAACGATCTCCCTGTAAATACTTTTTGTCTGTATAGGGGTGTGCTTTATAGAAAAGGACTCTTCCAGCTAGTATTGCCACATAACAGACCACTCAATATAAAACTATAACCATATCATTATGCCCATGGATTCTGTGAGTCAGGAATTTGCACTGTGGTATTATGTTTCTGCTCTGTGATGTCTGGGACCTCAACTGGGAATCTTCAAATGCTGGGAGTGACTTTCTGGCTAGAGGCTTAATAATCAGAAGGCTTAGTTATTCTCTTGTCTGGTGGCTGAAAACTGTGGTGAGCTCTCTGCTGGGGTTATCAGCCTGTGCACTTACACTCTTCATGTGGCTGCTTGGGCTTTCTCAGAGCATGGCGGTTGTGTTCCAAGAACATTTGTCCAAAAAGCACCAGGCAGAAGTCATGTTGCTCCTCATGAACTAGCATTGGAAGTCATGTGGCTTCCCTTTGCCCTGTGTCACAAGCCACCCACGTTCAAGGAGAGAGAACACAGAATCCCACCTCTCAGTGGGAAGAGTGTCAAAGTCACACTGTAAGAGTGTGTGAAATGGAAACGTTTTTGGTTTTGTTTTTGTTTTTTCTGATCTTTGGAAAATATGATTTATTATGAGGATTATTTCACTTCTTTGAATCAGAATTTTTGCCATTTGTTTGATTTACTTCTCTTGTCTCCGAAGATTGTGACTTATGTCTTATTGTAGCAGACCACCTTCCACTCTGAAGATAGGACCCTTACTTCTTAAGGTTAAATTGCTTTGAAGGACACATTTAAGATTCCATGAAATACACATTGGTTGTTGGAGGATGGATCTTAATAGAGGAAGAGAAAAGCCTATTTTGAGTAGAAGCAAAGGAGAAGTTAACTCACTTTTATGGCTCAAAAATGGAAAACCTGCAGGGTTTTTCTGGACCTGTGACCCATCCACTTTATATTAGGCTAACTGGAAAAGCATAGTTAAGATGAAGAGGTCATGTTGGAAATTGCTTTGACTGACTGTGGCTAATGGTTGAGGGAAGAATATTTTTTGATCAAACAAGCTACAAAACTAGAAATGGGTCTACTCGTGTCCAAGTCATTATCTGGTACATCTGTATTTCTCATAGAAACTGGACAAATTGTCCATAAGAGGTTGCCTACTGCCTCTGGGTGAATCCATGGCTTTTCCCTGTTTGAAAAGCAGTCCTCAAAACTCCAAAGTTCTAAAGACTTTGAACCTGGGGTTCCTGGGTACAGGCTTTGGACTCATTTGCATCTCTTTGTCTCTCCCCCAACTCTACTGATGATTCTAAGGCTCCTCACCTTTCTGTGAACTTTATTAAAATGAATGTGCAGGAGTGAGCTGGGCCCCTTTCCTGAGTAGCCCTCTCCTCTTTCAGTAGCCTTGGAGATGGGACAATGGGCTAATTGAGGTAGTTACCTGCATTTGGGCCTTGCTCAAACATATCTCTCTGTTGTTTTTGGACTGTAGTCTAAGTAAACTGCCTCCAAATATTTTTTCAGAAAATTTTGCCAATATTGCAATTTTTCACCAAGGCTTTTGAGGAAAAAGAAACCCTCAGCAGATTGCTCATAAAAAAGCAAAACTAATGCACCAGACCTTTTATATATTATATTTTATGATATATTTATAACATGTTATATATATGATATTTATAAATATATATATCATATTGATAAATTTACTTTTTATTTTCTTCCATTGAGATACACCCTCTAACATCAAATGTGTATCTTGTGGAATCTTAATTTTGTGCTCCAAAGCAGTTTAACCTTAAGAAGTAAGGGTACTATCTTCACAGTGGGAAATATCATGCTACCATAAGGCAGTCCCAATCTTTATATGTCTATATATCTATACCTATATGCCATGAGGTGAGGTGAATAATACCCTGCTCTATGATGGGATTAAAGTCGTTTCAAGAAGAGGCTCTTCAATGAGGAAAACCAACTTTTTCCTTGCCCTGCAAAACAACTATTTCAGGAGAATATTGACATTAGACCTAATGTCTTTGTTTTTTTTTTGTTTTTTTGTTTTTTTCACCTTTAATGAACTGTGAACATTTGGATTGGGGTACTGAGGACATAAAGACTTCTACTGTCTAGAGCAGAGGTCATCAAACTTAGCTGCATCAGAATCACTCCAGAGCTAAATAAAGCGCATATTTTTTTCTGGTGACCCCACTTTCAGAACTACTGCTCTTTAGCTTTCCTACTCAAAGTGTGGTCTGTGTACCAGCTGTACTGGTAATCACCTGGGAATTTTTTGAAACACAAAATCTCAGGCTGCAACTTAGAAATAGAGAATAAAGATCTGCACTTTAACAAGATCCCTAGGTGATCGGTAGGCACACTTAAGATTGAGAAGCAGAAGCACTTTTCTAGAACAGTTTGTAGCCATTTCCTGAGGTTGCTATTTACAAGTATAATACATGCCCTTCATCATACTTAATGTTCAAGTAATTTCCAGACAATTTCAAACTGCACCCCTCTTAAAAAGGCAAATAAAGTATATCCTACAGCTAGGGATTTGGTAACTTTATTAGAAAGATAACTACTCTAATTTATAAAATTAATTGTTTTAATATTATAACAAATAACATAATATGTCCAACAATCATTTCCAATACCATGATCAAAACCTATAAGAGGTAGCACTGATTCATAAATTTTACTCAGAATAAGAATTTACAAACAATAAGTGATCAATAAATAAACCCCAGGAATGTCTGGACAAAAGAGTGTGAATTCTAGCTAGACCATATCATTCAAATCATATAAAAAATTAGCATCATTATCACCACTATGCTATTAGATGAAATGTCCAACAGAGTCTCATGGCTAACTTAGCTGGGTCTGCCAGAAACAAAATCAAGATTTAATTTACTAACATAATTTGGAATCTACAGTTAAAATCTAAGAACCTTTTAATTCAAAACTTCTTTGCCTAAATATATTGTTGTTTTTTAAAGAGAACTTCAGTGTAAATTCAATGTAGCTGACACTTTGACCAATGCATGTATTTATATGTGAGTTGACAGGGTAAAATGTATAATTCTAAAATTTTTACTTTAGGAGTTAAAAGGGAGAATTATTCCCTTGCATTGTTTACCATATTTAAAAAAAAATTTATTTAGAAGACTTCTGATTCCATATGACTTCTGAGCCCTCCTGTATAATATTCCTTCTTTCCCAAATGCCACAATATTATAGAAAAAAAAGCATAAATTAAAGGCCTGAGAAATAGAAACCCTGAAATATTTAAGATGTTGAAAAAAATTGTAATATGTAATGCAGTTAAAACTAGATTAAAAGCAAAATCTCATAGGACTAAAAAATCTACAATTCAATAATTTAAAAATTGAGTTTCCCAGAAAAAGCTTATAGAGGGGGTTAAAGAATAGACCTAAGATATAAGGGACTAGGAACAGAAGAGAAAGTGCTATGGGACAATTGGTCCACTGTCCCCATTTTGCCACTGAAGGTGTTTTTCTCTAAGAGAATAAAGATAATGGGTCCTCAAACTCAACTTTCTCTGTACTGATGTTTCTCAATTTTTATGTCCATGTGACTCATCTGAGAATCTTGTTGAAAGACAAATTCTGATTGACTAAGTATGGAATGATGCCAGAGATGCAGAATTTCTAACAATCTCCCAGGTAATGCCAATGTTTCTGGGCCCTGGACTGCTCTTTGAGTACAAAGGTCTATGTCAGCAATAACCAGCTGGAAAATTTAATGGAAAAAAATCGCATTCACAACAACAAAATCCCAGGGTATCTAGAATAAGCCTAAGAAAGATTTTACAAAATCAAAATAAATAAACATTTAAAACTCTCATTTAAACATTATAAAAGAAAATTTGAATAAATGGAGAGCAAAACTACACTGATGCATGGGACAAGGAAAAATGTTACTTTTGTCATTAAGGCCTTTTATACCTCAAACTCAATGGCTTAAATTACTTATTTGGGTTGAAAAATGTTCTGACTTAATATACACTATTAAAACAAAAAAAGAAATGGAAAATCCTTAGGTGAAAGTGTCATCAGGGAATATATAAGTAATAATTTATACCATAATTTTTAATTAGAATATAATGTTGATTATTTGACAGAATTGTGTCCTGCAAAACTCAACAATACTTACCAAAGATGTAGCTTTCTTGCTTTGTGTTTTTATTGAGATATAACTGACATACCACATTATATTAAGATTTAGCTTTCTTGATGCTAATTATTCTCAATCAATGGATATTTCAAGAACACAGACCTAGTGCTCTGTAGTATGGAGAAACATGTCAACTGTGGTTCTAAGGATACATATTTGTGAAAGGGCTCTCATTCCTCTACTTAGAAACCTGTCCACATATTGCATCTACAAGTCCAAAAAGCAGAACAGTTTTTAAACCTTTCAAACACTAATGCAGAATCCATGACTTATTAAGTTTATTCATGACTAAAGGCTTTCCACTGACAATCTTTTTGTTTCCATAGAAATGCCAGGAATATATCTTTCAAGCAGATTACCAGCTTCTGCTAATTATTTTATGGCATCTGGACGATAAAATAAAAATAAAGCACCTTGGGCTTAATGTCAACTGTCACACAAATGGTGTCTTCATGTTCCAATGACAATGACAGGCACAATTTGTGCCACCAGATAATACACAACTCTTGTCACAAAAGATATATGAATTCCTAATGGGAACCTGAGAACAAAGACATGAGGTATTGTGTAATAATAATATGTGGATGAGACACCTTAAGGACAAATCATTGAGCAAAATCATTATTAGGATATCTAAAGTTAGGTTATATTTTACATACCATCCATATGTATTGTTCCTTTCACTAAAACTTATTATGAGAGTGGTGCTAAGCACAAAGATATATGAACCACTTTTCTCCAATATTTGCATCATAATATATCCAAAGTAGCAGATCATCTATGTGGAAGTAGATACAACAGGAAAATTATTTTCTCTTTGGTTTGATGACCACATATCAAAATCCTAAAATGACTTTTTCATTTGTGGGTAATTAAGAAAAAGTTTATAGGGCAGCTGGTCTAGGTTGGAAAGTCACAAAATTAATGAGTATATTTGTAAAATGTGCACTTTGGGACAACATTTTGTGGTAATGAAGACTGGCCAAAATGTGGCCCCATGCAAACCTAAAAAACAATGGAGTTTAGAAATCTGCTCCCATAACTGTTCAGGACAAGGGATCGGAAAGAACAAAACCAAGGCCAGAGAACAACTTTTATTTTTCTAGGACTCCACAAGTAGCCTTGTTTTCATGTAAGTGAGCTATCTAAGCCCTAACATACATTTGCTTTTTCATTTACCTTTTACTTTCAAATTAGTTGACTGTCAGCTTTCCCCTTATTTTATCTCATTGTTATTAATCTGACTTGTAGGGGAAAAAAAAGATCTTCCAAAATATCATCTGCTAAGTACTCACACTTCCTGATTTCAAAACTTACTACAAAGCTACAGTAATGAAAATTGTGTGGTAGTGGCATAAAGATAGATATACAGATCAATAGAATAGAATTGAGAGCTCAGAAATAAGCCCTAATATTTATGGTCAAATGATTTTGACAAGGGTGTCAAAACAAATCAGAAAGAATAGTCTTTTCAACAAGTGGTTCGCCTGCATAACTCTATATACTGAAAACCATTGAATTGTACACTCTAAGTAGGTGAATTTTATATGTAATCATATGTCAATAGAGCTGTTTAATTTTTTTTTTTAAATCCATCTGCTACACACCCATTTTACCAAGAGAATGCTATATTTGGGGTCAGGTATCTTATATAAATTGTCAATTAATTTGGAAATAACATGGCAGAACTAGTTAGGGAACAATATAAAGGGAACTGAATAACAGATTTGAGTTGTGTATTTGACAAAACAGGCACACAACACACACTTTCATAAATGAAGCTTTGCTCATATATCACCTAAAAGGCTCACCATACCAGCTAGAAATCAGGCCAGAGAATTCAGTTACAAGAAAAATAGACAAGAAAACGTCAGTGGATTTGCAGCAGGATGCTCCTTACCTAAGGGAGAAAAAAATCAAAATAAAACCTTGAAATTGCATGTTATGCTGTTGTTGTGTCAGTGGTAATGTTTATAGATGATCAACAGCCATAGGCAAACTACAGCAGTAGTAATGAAAACTAATGGGTCTCCAAATTAAAAAATCAATTATCTCTAATGGATACTGGCATTTCTGAACAGAAATAATGCTTAGACTATGCGATTTCACCACCTGAGTTATAGATTATTTCCTTAGATTTCTGTTTGATACTTTCTGAATTACTAACTCAGAGAAAATAATTCTATCAACACTACTAACATTTACACCAGTTAATCCATGTTCATGCTTTAGTTATTCCCATGGGGAGGGGTGTTAGGAGAGGAAGTCATGAGTAGCTACAGAACCAGCCAACTCCTCAGAGGGCATTTCCAAGGTCACTTGTTCCCTAGGCACTTGAAATGAATTTTTGGGAAAATGAACAGTGAACAAACCACTTAGTCCATTGGAACATCATTAAGATTTACCTTCTTCTGTAAGTCAGATGCTCTAGGGAGCCACCACCACTTTCTTCTCACTTCATCAAACTATATAAAGGAAAACACAAGAGAGTTCTCTCAGAAACCCTAGGGCTAAAGCCCACTGGTTTCACCATGAATATGATTGCTGTAAACCTACTGACACATTGTCAGTCTTTAAGGAACATACTTAATTCCTTCTGGAGATTTTGCCCAACTTTATTATTCTAGGTCATTTACTAGAAATACTCTGGTTTTGTTCTTTGAACAAGTTGGCAAATCTCAGAAAACATCATGGGACTCAGGTTCACAAATTTGTTTAACACTTTGGTTACACAACTCTATGTCAAAGGGACATTGCTTCATCTTTGGGATTGTTCTTCTCTCTGTTGCCTCAGGGATTTAATCTGCTTGTAATACCCATCAAAGAACTTCAGTATTCTAAAATTGTTGGGGACAAAGGAACTTAGATTTGGAAAGAACAATTCACTTAGATTCAATTTAATTAAATAAATATTATTTTGTACTCCCTGTATGCCAGAAAAATCATCTAGGTTCTTGGGATCTACAAGTGATCAATTAGATATGACCCTTCATGAATTTTAAAATGCATATCAACTTAAATATTATCTTTTTCAAGATTTTCATTATTTAGACAGAAAATTGGAATTCAGAGAGATTAATGACTATCTTTTTTAATATTCTCTATCATCAAGTGCTTTTACTAGGTATCATTAGAAAATAATTGTCCCAAGTAGGAAAGCATAGCAGAAATCAAAACCAGCCAGTCAGAGATCAGATATTTTGCATGGTAAAACATGAAACCGGAATCTATTCCCAGCCCTACTACTAGCCATTTTGTTTAGCTATTATAGCTTCACTTTCTCTTCTAGAAAACTGGTATAATAAAGCTTGATCTCTCTATATTCTTTACAATATCCTTGAAGGAAAATTATCATGACCTATGGTTTAGCAAAGTTTTTGAACTCTTGGATCAAAGATGACATGTATTTTAAAGAAGAAATAATAGCTGTTATTTCACCATGTTTAGTGAGCACAGGATTGAATTATTCTCAATCTAAAATGATTTAGCATATAGGATATAGTTTACAATGTCCCTTTCTCTCCAAAGAGTAAAGAAGCAATTATTTGAATGTTATTGAAAGATTTTTCTGGAAGATAAAATTTAAAAATGTGTGCAAATGTTCAGTATTTTTACACTTAAGAATGACATAATTAATTCTTACAGTTTACTTTCTAAAAATATAAAGATGGGATTTTTGTTTAAATAAACAAAGGAAAATATGGTAGGGGAAAGAGGGAAAAGGCAGTACAAACCACATGTGTGGACAATCATAAACATTTAGATGTGACTTGACTGTACTAATGTCTGATAATAAAATTCTCTAGCCTCCATATACAAATGCAGGTATCTTTGTTGCCCTGACATACAGTCCATGTGGTTCTAAACCTAAGGTAACTAGGAAAGGTCTAATGATGTCTGGTTCCTCGACCAAGTGTTTCTGACTAAAGTGTCCTTAGATCCAGAAGGAAGACAGCCATGCACAATATTTTGTAAAATTATTGTTCTGTCAGTGGTTGATTTTTACTATGCCTGAAGTCATCAGTTAGGCTGTGGGCCTTGAGTGTGTCCTCTATTCTTCACTCATATTTGATGATAACAGAAGAGGAAGCAAGTGTCTGCCTTTCATTCTGGGCTAGATCAATTCTGTCCTCTGTCGAATGTCTTCATCATCCTCCATGGAGTGTGAAGGGCTATTCTTCCTTGTTATTAGTAGTAATACTTTTCTGCTTTTGGGTGGCATAGTAAACATCCTTTAATTTTTACTACAAACCAGTGAGGCAAGTAAGACAATAATTGACCCCACTCTTTATGGATGTGGGAATAAAATTCAGAGAGATTACTTGACAATTTTGAGGTCACTCCATCAGTTAGCAGTGATAAAACACACAACTTTCTGCACCTATTGTAATATTAGCTCCTCTCAACCAGTAGTTCTCAGTGTGTGGTTCCCAAACCAGCATCACATGGGAGCTTGCTAGATTTCCCACATAGATGCCTACATCCTAGTTCCATGAACCTGTGGATGTTACCACACACGGCTGAAGGGATTTTGCAGATGGGATTAAGATAAGGTTCTTGAGCTGGGAATATATCCTGTTATATCTGGGTTGTCCTAATGTAATCACAAGGGTCCAAACAAGAGGGAGGCAGAAAGGTCAAGTGCAAGGAAATATGACAAGAGCAGCAAAGGTCAGAGTACCCTCTAGAAGGTGGAAAAAGCAAGGAAATAGATTCTTCCCAGGATCCAGGGAGAAACAATATAGCCCTGTTAACCTATTTTGGACTTCTCATCTCCATAATGATAAGATAATGCATTTATGTTGCTGTAAGCCACTAAATTTGTGGTAATTTCTTATAGCAGCAGTAGGAAATTAATACATGTGAGGGTAGGACTCAGTATCCTATGCTTTTAAAAGCCTTAGAGGTAATTCTGATGCATGGTAAAGTTTGAGAACCAGTGTTTACACCATTTGGTAAAAAGTTTAATATGCCAATAAGGTTCATAATCCATTAGGAAGAATTTATCAATGGAATTAATACATAGAAAAAAATGTAAAGAGAATTCTACAGGGGCCCAAGGCCAGTGAGGAGAAACTGAGAGTCCATTTAGCAAACAGAGAAAATAGACACCAAACAGAGGCAGAATCCCTGTAGATGTGGAGGCAAAAATGTTATCCATGTCAATGCAATGGTGAGAGGCTTGAGAATGGACTGAGGGAGGGCGACTGTGTACTTAGTTGTGTGACCCTGCAGACTTACTCTGGGTCTTTGCTTCATCATTTGGAAAGCAAAAGAAACCAAACTCATGGCTTCTAAGATGTTCATCAGTCAAATCGCTACTTTTTCTTAACTTGGAGCCCATGAAAAGAGGTTTGGAAACATAGGTGAAAAAAAATCTTTATATTTACTAAATTCTAATTGAAGTATAACATTTCCTTCAATTATGAGTGTAAGTAATAAACCATAGTAGTAATGGCAGAAACTGTTGCTTAGTCATCAATAGAAACCACAGGTATTTTTCTATCACATTACAGTTGTTGCAGATGTCTGTTAATATCGTTTATATTCATCACTACTTTAAAGTCATAATAGTGATAAGATGCACTACTGAATCCTTATTATACAAAGTGGTGATACAGAAACATGTATTATTTTATCACAAATTTGTCTTTTTATATTTACATAACTATCTTTCAAAAACTTGTTTTTTAAAATTATATATGCGTATATACTATGTTTATACATATATATATATATATATATATATAT
Source organism: Balaenoptera physalus (assembly GCF_965194825.1). NCBI lineage: Eukaryota > Metazoa > Chordata > Mammalia > Artiodactyla > Balaenopteridae > Balaenoptera > Balaenoptera physalus. The sequence goes on from NC_138898.1 coordinate 36,548,514, forward strand.
ATATATATATATATATATAAACATTTAGAATCCTATTCTGAGAAACATTTCATAGACTCCTTCATACTGTCCAATGGATTAATTGCAATAATTAATTAATTAATTTCAAGAAAACTGATGACAAACCCTTGATATCCTGTGTGACTCAATGTGATGTGATATAAATGACAGTATCCTTGGAGCACATTTATAAATAATGAAACAGAAAAAGAAACTAAAATCTTGTTTAACGTCACTTAAATCAGACTAGATATATAAGCCAGGGGCCTTGGGTCATTTTTCTGTTTTCTCAGACATCCATCTGAGCATCTCTGATACTTTTAGTTGCCAATCGGGTCTGATTTCCACCTAATCACAGAGCTTTAAAGTCCCATCTTGCTTTTGAATTATACTGATCAATGCATCTCAGAAACTTGAGGAAGGCACTCTAAATGCCTTGAGAACCACGCTATGCCAACTTTTTATTCTCCCTCGGTTGCACTGGCTTCCAAGTCAATTAATGGTTTACATAGCTCCCACAGAGTGACCTCAACTCTCTGCTAAGGACCAAGGAAAAAGGGAAATAGCAAATTCTGACACAGACAATACAACAGTTGAAAAGATGGCTTTATAATAAGATACAGTCCACTGAACAGCTTCCCAGAGTGTATTTTGTTCCTACCCTACTATATGGCTTGAAGGGACTTTGAAGTACACATTCAAAACTGCAACTGAATGTGGTGCAACAAGATATTCAATGAAATTAGGATAGATGGATGACTTAGCCTCATGGATACCCAATGATAGATGAACCATGCATGCTTGGGAGTTCAGGTTTAGTTCAAATGTTCCTCCAACACGTTATCTGTTCATCCAGAGCTTATCCAAATGATCTGAATTGCTTCAACATCCGAAATTCAGCTGACACTCGTGTGAGGATTTATTTTCCCATGAGATTTCTCTTTCTACTTTCTGCCAGAAATACTCCACACACTTTCTCAAGGTTATGCAGCTGCCAAGTCCCAAATGGCCTAGAAAGTAAAAACAAACAAAAAAGTAAATAACAATTAATTCAGTGTGAAAGCTGGGTATGGAGAATTAACTTCCTAAGTGAATAATGCAGAGTTTTACACACTGCACTCTGTTAGCCTCTGAAAAGGATGCAATAGATGTGGTTACTTTGATGTACTAGTACAGGGAAATATTAAGGCCTTACTCATTCTTGCTGCATTGCCCAAAATCTAGGTTCTACCATGAAATAGCAAACTGGGAGAGTTGGAATGTTAGAAGAAAGAGCTACAGAGATGATTAAGGCCTGAGATTTAAATCTAGAAGGAGAGACTCAAAGAACAAGGACTATTTATCATGGAAGAAAAAGTTGAGAGCAGCAGAGTAACATGATATATAAGAAATAAATGCAATAAAACAAAGATGAAAAAATATCCTAGATAAGGATAGAGATCAACTGTGGTTCATTTACTCTGAGATCAAAACCAAAGGAAAATATTGTATGATGAAAAAATATCCTAGATAAGGATAGAGATCAACTGTGGTTCATTTACTCTGAGATCAAAACCAAAGGAAAATATCATAAGCTGCTCTGAGAAATAGGCTGATCTTCAACTTGTTCAATTTCAAGGTGAATTACTATGGGAAAGTGTAATCGCCACTCTGAAAAATCTTGATTGGAATAATATTTTCTATCTAAGATCACTTAATTGTGCTCTATCTTGAATTAAGAGAACAGACAAGGATATTTTTCAAGGACGATTTCTGTTAATGGATCCCAATATTCTGTGCATTGTCCTGTAATAAGAACAAATACAATCACCAAGAAGCCTTACTTATAGAAACTGCCATGTTCAAAGAGGTACTATACAGAGAAATCAAGCCATTTAACAGTATCCCTTTAGTAATGGCTGGAGAAAATTCTACACCAAGAAAGTGGTGTAATGACCCCCAAATCATTCCTCAGTCCCACCTTCCAACTCCCTGAAATTTTGCACATCTTTTGGTTTTAATATAAAATATGAGTGATATACCCTCCTTTATGATGCTTAATATAATTTATTGAGAGAATTTAAAGTGAGATACAGCAGAGATATTTAATGTTGAATCATTCCCCAGATATCTGAGAGCTTTCTCATACTTTGTAGTCCACTTATTTTTCCATGGGACCATGTGGCTGATTCTGGCTAATAGACTATAAGAGAAAGAAACATGTCTCAGTATCAGATCAAAATATAGAAGATAAGGAGTAATTTCTTCATGTGTCTCTTCCACTGGGCTGTGCTTCACAAAGGGTGCATGTGCTGAGAAGACAACACTGTGAGAGGGATTGCCAATCGTGTCTTGACTAATAGTTATGATAATTCTTAAGACACTAATTGAGGTGAAAACATTTCTACTGTACTCTCAATACTACAATACAGTACTGTACTCTCAATTTCTACTCTATTCTCACAATAGCCATCTTGAAAAGTAACAGCATCACTGTGTTTTGGCTCAGGGCAAGGAGCTGCTTGCTGTTTTATCTATTGATTCATAGCAATTTGAAATCATCTGTCATTCACAGTCCTACATACTGATTACACTTACCACAGAGATATTTTAAAATTATGAACATCATTATAATCTATTTAAACATTATAAAAATGGGGTCCATATGAAAACATACACACATATGAGTACATTCCTAAACTTATGTAGTATTAAGGAAATGGTGATGCTGTTTGTACATTTCCAGCCTTTTTTCTATGTACATGTTGTATAAACCCATTTAGGCACAGAATCAGTGTGTCTGTGTGCACCGACAGACATTAGTTCAGGATTTCATTATTATAACAAACATTTGTACAGAGTTTACTATGGAATTAAAGAAATGGATTTTTTTTTGGTGGCAATAATGGAAAAATTATTTAAGGTCTTTGAGTCTCACTTTTCTGGAATAAATAATAGGCAATTGTAAAACACGAAGATTTTGGTTGAATAAAATTAACACACATAGAGTTTCATAGAATAAACAAAGTACTCCTCACTACCATCATTTTATCTCTTTAACTCATAATTTCTTGAGGTGGGAATCTTTATCCTCACTTTATATCAGATAAAATAAAACTTGCACAGCAAGAAAAAGATGAAACTAGAGCTCAAACCTAGATCTAGATTCTTTATTTATACTATACTATCATGCACTAAAGTGTTTCCCTACTGTGTCATCAGGCTCCTGACAGAAGCCATGGTGCTTTGTGACCACCTAGAGGGGTGGGATAGGGAGAGTGGGAGGGAGACGCAAGAGGGAGGAGATATGGGGATATATGTATATGTATAGCTGATTCACTCTGTTATAAAGCAGAAACTAACACACCATTATAAAACAATTATACTCCAATAAAGATGTTAAAAAAAAAAAAAGAAAGAAAGCCATGGCATTCTCAAATAGAGGTAAGTGAATGAAGCTTAATAAATTAACAATTTGAAGGTACATAAATGTGATTAAGGGAAACTATGAAGATGAGGAAGTATCCAGGAGCTTGAAACAGCAGAGCAATCCTTAGAACCATGAGACCTGAATGGACTGAGGAAAAAAGCAGTCATAGAGACCCAGCAAAAGCCTGTAGCTATAAAGAGGACCATCCTACATCACTTGAGGCCCTTGATAAGGGAATGACCACCACCAACCTGTATTCTCTCCTCCCTCTTGAGGATTTCTTACTTGGGCCTTCCATTGATCAAACCCAACTGATGTCAAAGGGCAAAGGAGCCTAGTTTAAGCTGTCCATTCAAATCAGCCTCTTGGGGTACAAAGTAGGGTGGAGAAAGGGAGGGTCAGTAGATATGGAAAGACAAAAAAAGATTATCCAGCCCATGTGTCATTATTTTCATAGATAGAGAAGCCACTTGGGAAGAAATTTATCATATTGAAAGGCAGTCTTGAAGTGTAATTAAAAATGAAATTAAGTCAGGGATAAACAGTTTCCTAGGCAAGGAAGGGGTTTTCATGTATTAGTCAGAGACATAGCTGGGTGTGAAAGAGAATGTTTTTAAATATGAGCAGGAATAGGATTCTGGTGAGGTTAGGGCTATAACTCAAGAAAAACATCTGAAAGAAAGAAAAATGCAGAAGGGGGAGAGGTAAGATTTTGGTTGCATGACTTTGAAAAGACAGACAGATGGTCACCATGAGCATGATAGAATGACAGCCAGAGATAAGACCTAGTCAATAAGAAATGCACATACAAGTTTTTCTTTAAGTCTGTATCTATTAACCATAGTGGGGCATGCTGGATTTTAAATAATAATGAATTCTGAGCAAAAGAACTGAACAAAGTTAAGATGAAGGTGAGCAAAAATTCTATAATATGTGCATTCTCTCTTTTCTCTATCAATGTTTAATACAGCCCATTGCAATTCCATGAGGATATAATGAGATCAAGAGACCTTGTTAAAAATGAGAGAGAGAGACAGACAGACAGACAGAGGTAGAAACAGAGACAGAGGGAGATCCGTTGGCAAAAATCTGGGATTATGAAGATGAATGCAAGCTCTGATTCAGTTGCATGAAACCAAACTACAAGCTAAAAAGTTGACTGCAACTACTTGATCAAGCACTTTCAGAACAGAATCAAATGGAACTAAACCAATATTTTAATCAGGTTAGGCCTATTTCAGTGGCTAGGCCTTTGCCTTCTTACTTCCTTCTCGCATGCCAAAAAAAATCCTCACCCTACATATTTCCAAGTTTTGGGTTAGTACGAATGATCCTCCAAAATTTTACTTGCTTATCCAATCATATTCCAGTGATCTGAATTTCATCAGCCATTCAAAATCCCCCAAATTAACTAATACTTCATACCCTCTCAGGAACACTGCTAGGTATTCTCCCAGTAAGTGATCCTGGTGGCTTTACTTTTTCTCCTCCTCCTCTCTTCCTCCTCCTTCTTACTCTCCTCCTCCTCCCTCTTTTTTTTTTTTTTTTTTTAAGTAAAATTCTGAGCAGGTTCAACTTTTAAGAATTTAGCTTAACCAAATAGTTTTCCTTCTAGTAGCAATGTCTTTAGCCACTCCAAAGGAGGAAAGTATCATTTTGAATCATGTTGTATTCAGCGGAACCATGGGTAAAGAGTTGGGGAAGAAATGCTGGAAAAAAATCCTATTTCCCAAATTGGTTGACAGAGTGTTGTATGATCTAGAAGCCTCTGCAAGGCAGAGTTATGACCCAGGAGTAAGGGTCAAACTTTAGATAGAGTTGCTTAATTCAGAGAGTGTTTTAAGAGAACTACAACTTAGACAGTTACCCCTAACACTGGGTGGCTTCTTACCAAAACCTCATTTCCAGCTTTTCTTGATAGGTTGGTTGATTTGGCTGCAGTAGACCAGCATTCGTGATAATGAAACCCTGGGAAGGATTTGGATAATTCTGTGCTTTTTAGATGAGGCTCATGTTCTCTCCTTTACTGTAGTCCCAACCCTTCCATATTAATGGTCTTACTCAACTGGATTCAGTTCTATTTCCTGCTTGATGCCATTGGCATTTGATTTTGTTGACAGTGATTCAGTCCATTATGATTGTAACCAAGCAGGACCCTATGGAGCCCTCCTAGGACAGACCTCTACCCCTTATCCTCTGTTTTAACTCCTCTCTGAAGTACCTAGATAATAGTATCTGATGCACATTTCCTGAGTTGTTTTACAGATGCCGAAACCCCCACCAAATGGAAGAAATCAACTACTTGATGAACATGAGCATATAGCCCCCAGCCCTACTGGCACCTAAGAATTGATAATGTTAACCCTTGTGATACTGCCCTGTTACCTCATCATCAACCAATCAGAGAATTTTACCCAAACTGATCACATACCCTAGGACTCCCCTCTCTCACCTGGCCTTTAAAAATGTTTTCCTGAAACCCATTGGAGTTCGAGTGTTTTGAGACTAGTTGTCCTGGACTCTTGCCTAGCACCCTGAAATAAAGGCTACACTTTCCTTTACCACAACCCGGTGTCAGTAGATTGGCTTAACTGTGCACTGAAGAGAGGACCCAAGTTTGGTTCGGTAACATGATGTGTGATGTATCCTACTGACAAATTTACATTATGGACACACTTATACTTCTAGAGAACCCACAAAGGATTCTGCACAGAGAATCTACATGAGAGTTCTTTAAGGTTTCATTAAGACCAAAGTAAACAAGTTGCAGTGTTACCTAACAATCTAAATGGTCTACTTAGGAAAAGGCAGACACAGTGGCTTAAATTATTGCTGTTGTTTTTCATTTTTATTTTTTGCCAACACTTGAGTTTGGATCAATATACTACTGAAGTCATCTGAGCATGGAGTTCCCTTTGAAATCAATAGATGATCCAAAGACACATGAATTTATGTGAGATGTGGGCCAGTTTGTCCTATGTAAACAGTATTACCAAATGTTGTTTTCTGTTCCTGAGTAATTGCTACCCAATTAAGCATCAAACTGACAATAACCATTTGGCTGTCATTTGTTTTCCAGCATCATCTGAGTCTGAGTTTGCTCATTGTGTCTGGGTGTTCCTGTCTCCCTGACATCCAGCCCAACCCTGAAGTTGCATAATGCAAGTTGAAGAAACAAAAGAACCACTACTTAAATTGTTCCTTTCAGATTTCTCCTGACCCATTTTGGTGATTTGTTAGGATTTTCCACAGCCTAGGATTTTCTCGCTTTGACTTTACCACAGGCCAGGAGGTTTGGCCATCCTGTGAAACAATCTTAAGTTTCTCTATCGGGAGCCATTTATAGACTACCAAGAGTTCTGAACCTTTTTTGGTGCCATAGACCCATGGACCCATGCCATCCAGTAAAAGCTATGAAACTAACTCAGAATAATATTTTTAAATGCACAAAATAAAGTTGATAGAATTACAAAGGAAGAGATTATAGTGAAAATATTCATCAAGATATTAAAATGTGATATATATGCTTATTTATTAACACTTTGAATAGAAACATAAACATTTTTAATATATATTATGATAATTATTATAATTTCAAAGTCTGGATGTGTTGCAGGAAAGGGGACCCTTTTAAGGGCCCAAGAGTGGGCTCTTGTTTAACACTTGAAAATGAATTGTCTGAGGAGACACATGTGCTGACAAAGCAAGAGACTTTATTAAGAAGAGGAACCCATTTAAAGAGCAGCAGGGTAGGGACCCCAGGAGAATTGCTCTGCCATGTGGTTTGTAGTCTCTGGTTTTATGGTTATGGGGTTAGTTTCCAGGTTGTCTCTGGTCAATCACTCTGACTCAGGGTCCTTCCTGGTTGGCGCACACATCACTCAGCCAAGATGGATCCCAGCAAGGAGGATTCTGGGAGGTTTGTAGGACATATGGACTAGTGTCTCCTCCCTCCTTTTGACCTTTCCCGAATTCTTCCAGTTGGTGGTAGCTTGTTAGTTCTGAATTCCTTACCAGGACCACCTGTTGTAAGATAACTCATGAAAGAGGTTACTGTCTTGCCTGGCCAGGGCAGGTGGTTTCAGTCAGTGGTTCCCCTAAAAGATGTGCTTAAATTATATTTTGGGATATTTGCAACAATCTTCCTATGGTGTGACAGAAGCAGAGGTCCTCTTGATATGTGGTTTGCTGCCTATGTTAATAACTGAAGGAAATGCTAAATTTCAGTTAGAGTCTGGTAAAAATGAAGATGTAATTTTTTCTGCTGTTTGGGTTCCTAGAACCCTTGAATTCCTGTTACAGATCTTTTGGAGGTCCATGAACCCCATGTTCAGAATATTTCAGTCTAGACTAAAACTGTACAAAGTAAACACCTCTGCTGTACCACTTCAGTTTGGTGATAAGTGGGGTAATTTTGGAAAACAGTTCAATCCACTGAGTCATCTAGGGGATTTTGAAACACGTATTAATAGAGTTTTTAAACTATAATGTCGAGCATCCTCTTATCTATATTAAGGTGAGGATAAGAACTACTTGAACTTACTATTTCCCAATAACTTTGTTACTGAACCAAACTTGGGTCCTTTCTCCCACACCCAGTTAAGCCAAACTATTGACACCGTGTTGTGGTGAAGGAAAGTGCAGCCTTTATTGCAGGGCACCAAGCAAAGAGTCCAGCTAGTGCTCAAAACACCCAAACTCTGATAGGTTTCAGGAAAGCATTTTTAAAGGCCTGGTGAGGGAGGGAAGTCACAGGGTATGTGATCAACTCGTGCACAATTCTCTGATTGGTTGATGATGAGGTAACAGGGTGGTATCACAGGGGTTAACATTATCAATCCTCAGACTTCAGTAGGTCTGGGGACTCTGTGCTCCTGGTTATCAGGTAGTTAATTTCTTCCATTTGATGGTGGTTTTAGCATCTGCAAAATAACTCAGGAAATGTGCATCAGATACTATTATCTAAGTACTTCAGAGTGTAGCTATAGCAGAAGATATGGGGGATGGGTTTGTCCCAGGAAGGCCCCATAGGGTCCTGCTTGGTTACAACTTGATTGATCTTTCACTGAAATGGCTAGTGTCTTGGTCTCAGGGAAATAGCAAGAAGCCAGCCTTTCTTAATAGGACTCACTGATTGCCTTAAGACATAAGTGTAGACCTAGAAACAGGTAGAAAAAAGCTCCATCCCTCTAGCAAACAGGCTTCTTGTGCTCAAGAATGGATGGCATTCAGACAGCTTTTCTCTCTGTAGAGATACCCATATTGTAGTGATCTTGATGTGTATTAGTGCTCTTTGCCTGATTGGGGAAATAAGCAACTCCAACTAGGACTAGCCCTTATTCCCTCCAGCCTTACTTCCCTTCCACAAAGCAGCATGTGTTAGCCTTCTCATTTCTGAGCTACTGCCTGACTCTAATCATGACACACTGAGGGTAAGGAGAAGAGGCAGGGAGGACCCTGGTAGGTGAGCAGTACTTTACATTTTTCGATGCTCCATACAAATATATTATACACTATTTAAGACCCCATGAAAGAGTTAGAAACACCCCCTATGGAAAAGAAAAAAAACTAAATAGATGCTTATGAATAAGATCCTCTCAGACAAAACATTTTTAGAACAGTTACTCACCATATCAGGGCATTTAATACATGTTTATTATTTTTTTTCTCAATAATAACAATAAATTGTTAAAATGCTGTCCAACCAATCTGCAAGCTAAGCCAAGGAGGAAAGGGATGCTTGTCATTGCCTCCTCTCCTTTCAAGCTGCCACAAATATTATGCTCTTTCTGTTTTGTTTAACTTGGGCCAAATTCACTTCACAGAGTAACAGGGATGGAGAGTTGGGTCCATTAAGAATCAACTTCAAAAACCCTCTGGCTTTGGGGCTTTCTTGTGTTATTCCACCTCAAACCCAGAGGATATGAAAAATGGGGAGATTAGTGAGGGTTTTGTCCTGGTTGTTCTTTGACTGAATGGTTTCACAAATGCCGATTGAAACAATTATCAAGCCATTATGATGATTTGCATTAAAAATGGTAACTTAAGCCAGCAGTCTCTGTGCTTGGAGGAGGGCAGTTGGGGGTAGCATTTAACATTATAAAAGGCCCTTTGAAGCCATACTAACTTTCTGGCTTTCAGAAGATTACCGCACAGTAGGTCACAAAAATGTTATTCTTCCAGCTCTATTTATACTCACAGTACTTACAGTGCAAGCTCCCAGCGCACCATTCCTGGTATTGATTTATGACTGTGCCCAAATTATCATCTGGCACAGACAGGGCAGCAGCTCCTGAAGATGATGATGCAATGATTGGAACTCAGAAGAACAAAGAAAGAGCCTCTTCTTATCAACACTTCCCTTTGCTGATTAAGTGAAAATACCAGAGGCCCTGGGTACCATTTCCTACTCCCCCACCTCCTCACCTCTCAAAAAATCATGGCATTAAAGCCAATGGCTTACCCTGGATCCCCTTTGAGAGTCTACTTGAAAGAACAAGGCAGGATATTATGGGGATCAAATTCTCCTTTAACTCACCACTATTGTCAGTGAGGGAGGCAGTTACCCTATAAAAGTTACCCTCTTTGTTTTGTAAACATCACAGACTCTAAAGGGTAGAGGAGGGGAGGGTGTATTGTCTGACAACTGCCAACACTATAGGTGACAGTTCTGAAAGCTATAGGGGATAGACACAGCCCAGATTCAGGACCAAGTGGCCCTGGAAGTTATCTCACAGGTGACACCAAATTATCTGCTGCATGATTTAATCATGGTTATTATTTCAGTAGTAACAACAAAACGATGATATTTCTATAATTTCACCAGGATACCAGAGAGCATAAATCCACTTTAGAGTCAACACAATATATGAATGGGTCAGTAATGATGACATCAAATAGCCCAGAAGCTAAACTGATGTTATAGGGAATCTGCGATGTACTACGGAATGGCATGCCACAGTGTTTCTTGAAATCAAATTTCAATCAAAGGATCTGAACACCAGGAAAAGAACAAATCTCTCAGAAAGAAGAAGAAAGACTTTGGTTGAGGGAGTGATCAGAACTTTAGTGATGATATTTCCTACTCCAGTCCTTCAGTTGGATCTTCAATTATTTGAAGATTTGAAAGGTATTTGAAGTTTATAGGACTGAATGCACTCTGATGTAATTCCTCTATCTACACCCCAGTTCCTTTTTAGAATATGTCATTGGTGGCACCTGGAGATACACAGTTTAAGTTTCAATTTAAACTTTCAAATTAAACTTCTTTTTTCTTCTTCTTATTTGACTTCTCTAAACCTTAATGTCTTCTTCATTAGCAAGGAGATAATAGGACTTAATTCCCAGGAATTGTGTTATAATTAGATGAATAAGTGAAATACATGGCAATGTATTTAGCCTCTCTCAGTAATCAATAAAATATTGATTACTAATATTAGTAAAAGTAAAGTGTCAAAAACCTACATTTACATGGCCGCTCTTCTAGTTACCATTGTAGATAATAAAGCACAATGACACTTAGTGGTGTAAAATAATCATTTTTTTTATGCTCATGGATTCGGTGGGCCAAGAATCAGATAGCACAGTGAAGATGGCTTCTCTCTGTTCCATCATATCAGAGACTTCAGCTAGTAACATAAGACTGCTTGGGATGACTCAAGAGTTGTGGCTGGGATCTTCTGGAGGCAACTTCACTCACATATCTGGAAGGAAATGCTGCCTGTCCTCTGGGATGTGACTTGGGGCTGTCAGCTGGAACGACTCACATAATGTCTCCATGTGGTCTTATAAGCATCTCTTTTGCCCTTTTCCTGTTTGTCTATTTCTGTTCCCCTTAAACCTTAATTATAAAAATGAGATCACTAGGTAACATTTAACCTAATTCCTGACTTCTTCTCTACGGAATGCACACAATGCCTTGCCTAACTTGCTGATTCCTTTCCTGGATTAAAAGGACTAAGAATGAATAATTAAGTAGTTAAAGAATGGCTGACTCTCTACCCTCAGCTCCCCTGTTTGCAAATATGCAGGCAGACCCTGCAGGCACAGTGAAACACACGGGCAAGAGAGCATCCAAATGCAGGCAAAACACACAAGCAAGACAGTGTCCAAAGGAAGATCAGGAGAAGTCAGAAGGTCTGCACGCAATGGAAGGATGACGAAGAATCTGACCTCATACCTTAATAATTAACTGAGATTGTTTCCCCTTTAAAAAATTGTCACGACTGAGCAGAATCTTGGGAGTTGGTCTCTGGACACGAGTCCATCTTCTCCCCAGATTGCCAGCTTTTCTGAAAAAAACAACTTTCCTTTTTCACTGACATTTTCCCCTCAATTATTGGCTTTTGAGCAGTGAGCAGACCAATTTGAGTTCAGTAACAGTCTGGGCTTCTTCAGAGCCTGGTGAGTTCAGGAAAGTCAGACGTCCTACTTAACAGCTCAGGGTTCCAAAAGAGAGTATCTAAGCTAAGAAGGCTTGAGGCGTATCACCTATGTGACCACATCTAACAATTCAGAGAGTCTCAGCTCACTCTGTTACCAGAGAGTCACAAGCTCATTCAGATTAAATGGAAGGAGACATAAACTTCACCTCTCAAAAGAAGACATGACAAATTATGTGAAGCCATTATTTTTTAACCACTGGAGCTATAACAAACTAAACAATTTTCATAATTATCTATAGTTGTGCATATATGAAGAATGCTTACTGTATAATTTTAGGCTGTACCTAAACATTTTCCAACAAGACAATCAAGGGAATTCAGTGGCATACAGGCTCAGTATCCTGGCAGGCAACTCTACTTACTTAGTTCTCTGGGACCAGATATAAATTTGACCCGAGGGCATTTTTTTTTCCGCTGATACCATCTTGCCTAACATGTAGAATTTTTGCTTGTCCCACTAACTTCCAGCAGGAAAGGGTCAATACACAGAAGTTCTAAGTGAAAGATGTGCGTTAATAATTCTGTTTCCCTGAACATTTTTGTGAAAATGAATAAAAACTTACATTTTTAGAAGACAGCATTTTCCACACTGTATTCCATGGAAAAACATTTTCTAATGACATGGCAATAATTGCTCTCTGAAAAACATATGCGTATCAAACAGATTTTCGAAATTTTAAGCTAAATTGGATTCTTTCTTGCAGGACTTTTCAGAATTTTTATTTTGGTAATGGGCACTGTGAAATTCCAGGTGGTAGATATAGTTTGCACCTTATTCCAAATTTATTTAACAATAGACAGTTATTGTTGAATAGAATAGGCTTCATAAAATGCCAAGTGAGACAACTGATGTGGATCATAATGGAGTTAGCTAAACAGAGAAAGAGGAAAGGTTTTTCAAGTAGAGAAATGGCATCATTAACCTCACAGATCTAATGAGATTGAGGCAACTAATCGTGCAGCAGTTACCTGGTCAGTGAGGCTGACACAGTGGGAAGCTTGCTGTGGTAATTTTCAAGTGCATTTCTCTGTGTGTTCATGTATATGCCTCAGTAGTCAAAATCTGTTGGATTTATAAAACAAGGAGATAAAAGTCCATTTTACATCATCCCATTCTCCATTGATTTTTATCCCATGTTAGGTCCTTTTGTATGTTTCATGAGCCTCATTCCCCTTTCACTTCTTCTCTTTCCAGTATATTAATAAGAATGAGCAATGAGGTAATTAAGATAGTACAACATTTAGAAACAGTTGGATATCCAGCTACAAAATGATACAAGGCATTATATATAAATCATTGAACAACAACAACAATCAAAAAAAAAAAAAAAAATGGACATCCTAGGGGGGGAAAAAAGTAGATTCATGCTCATAATTCGATAAGAATGTTTCTCAAGTAAACTACAAAAGCACAACATTTGAGAATAGTGCTGGGGGAAAAAATGGAGAGCTGTTTTTTGTTTATTTTTTTTATTTCCATTTTACACAACTATGTCTTGGCCCAACCTCTTGTGATATGTGTGTGTGTCTCACAGTGCAAATTAAAAGTATAAACAAAATTATTCAATTAAATATTAGTCCAATCATAATATCTCAATACTTGAAGGGATCTGTGGTGAATTCCAAAAATAGCCAAGTCTTCACCCCTCCCTCTAATCATACTTTTGTCATGTAACTCTGACCCCAAATATGGTGACAGCCAGGTGACTTGATTTGACCAATGAGGTGTTAAACAGCATGACACAAACAGAGTCTGGAAAAGCACTTGTAAAGCTGGGATGGTTCTTTCTTTCTCTCTTTTGCTTCTATCATTACCCTGAGAACATGCTCAGGCTGGTTTGCTCAAGGATGAGGCACATGAGGGGCAGAGTTGAGTCATCACCCTCCCCTCAGCCAAAATCAGCCTAGACATTTGTGAACCCAGCCAAGATCAGTGGAACTGCCTACCAGAACAACCTACCTTTCTTTATACTGTGAACAAGACATGCCTCTGAGGCTTTGTGTTGTCAGTCATCCATCACTACTGAGGTAATAGATAACTGATACAGTATATTTAGAATAACTTTGACCAGCCCCATTATTTTACACAGACTTAGTCACTTAAACACATTCTCCTTAGGAAAGCTGAATTCATGTTCCAGCTGTTGTCTAAATAGCTGTGCAGCTGCTGACAAGTCACATCCTCTTTGTGTTTTTTGGTCATCTTCTGCAAAACTGGGGTACCTTCCTTATTTAACTCTGATTGATATTTAAAAGCATCATCTAAAATATTTATTACTATGGTAAATATTGACCAGCTAGAAAACTTGGGTAAAAAGTCATTTGGGAAAACTTTAGACTGGGAATTTTTGAGGGTAAGAAATGTATTGCTTGGTACACAGCATGTGCTCAGCAATGAATAAATAAATGAACAACTACGAGTCAACTTTTCAATTGCACTAAGTATTAAAACTCTAGGTTTAAGAGAGGTGGTTGTTAGCATTGAAATAGCTAGAGTTTTATCATATAAAAATAAAAGGAGAAAATAGACAGCCAAGTCACCTGGGAGATCATTTTGTTGTAGAGAAATGCGGAAGAATGTGGAAGGAACAGCACACAGTAAATATAGCCTTCTTGAGAGACTTAATATTGATGGAAACACCTACAAAAGCAAGAGTTCGATGGAATGCAATTTACAATAACTGAACATTGCTTGTTATTTAAACAACAGATTTAAATAAAATAAGCCTTTTATAAAATCAAATAGTTACAGTTTTAGCAGTACTGTTAAGGTCACTGGTCTACACACTAAATTGTATTTTTCCCCCTGGTATTTTATACCCAGGGATACCACACTGGTACAATCTTAATATTTTAGATATATATTTTTAATATATATACTCTTATGAAACTTGCTCCTTTATACTTAAAATATGGGTTGGAGACATTTTTGTATCAGAACATATAAATCTGCTTCATTCCTTTTAACTACTGGCCAGTGGCAGTGTTTTTAGTAAGAATATACCATTCTTTTCACTTGTTTGTTCATTGATTAAGGGGCAATTTATTAAACGTCTACTGGTGCCAGGCATGGTTCTAGTTGATGAGAATACAAAACAAATGATTCATCTTCAAGAGCTTATTGGGGGAGAAGTTGGAGACAGATAATAAATAAACACTCCATATAATTTCTGATAATGATAATTGTCATGAAGCTATAAAAGCTAGGCCAGGAACTAGGGATTTGTGGGGTTATTTGGGAAAGGGGATTAGGGTAGCTCTGTAAGGAAGACATTTGAGCAGGACATGAATGATGTAATAGAGAGTGAGTTACAGCAATTTGGGGGCAAATCATCGATGATAGTGGGAACAGACCTTCTGAGCTTCCCACTATGTACCAACCCTGTCTAGTGCTGTGAATTTACTCCTGTGATCCTCACCATGGCTCTGTGAAGGAGTTACTGCAATAACGTCAGCATCATTCACTCTGTTACACATGAGGGAAACACAAGCTTAGCCAGGAAACTTGTCCAGCACAGCATGTGAGTGGCGGAGTTGATATTGAAATCCCAGCAGCCTGGTTTCAGCCTTGATGCTTTTAATCACTACTCTATACCACCCTCCAGCTCTAAGTTCTAGATCATGGTCCTCATGGACCTCAGGTAAGTGTGGTCCACCTTGGCTTGGTCAAGGCCTGTGTGGATGGACCACAATTAACAACAGGGACCCTTCTAAGAAGGAAAATTATTTTAATGTATAAAATTCTCCCGAAACACTTATCTCTACTCTCTATTTCATTTCTCTGCTATAGACTTGTAACGATTCCATGCTGAAAGACTGGCAGCCCTCTTTGACAGAAATCAAAAGAGTGATTTTATTTTAAAGAAACTGACCTTTCTTCAGCATCCCCAGGATGGCTGCCAATTTATCAAGTACAGTGGGTGAGGTTTAAAGCACCAGGTGGCATATTGGATGGTAAGATGCTTATTCTTTTTTTTATTTTTTAAAATTTATTTTATTTTATTTACTTATTTATTTTAACATCTGTATTGGAGTATAATTGCTTTAAAATGGTGTGTTACTGTCTACTGTATAAAAGTGAATCAGCTATACATATACATATAGCCCCATACCTCTTCCCTCTTGCGTCTCCCTCCCACCCTCCCTATCCCACCCCTCTAGGTGGACACAAAGCACCGAGATGATCTCCCTGTGCTATGTGGCTGCTTCCCACTAGTGATCTATTTTACATTTGGTAGTGTATATATGTCCATGCCACTCTCTCACTTCGTCCCAGCTTACCCATCCCCCACCCTGTGTTCTCAAGTCGTTCTCTACGTCTGTGTCTTTATTCCTGCTCTGCCCCTAGGTTCTTCAGAACCATTTTCTTTAGCTTCCATATATATGTGCTAACATACGGTATTTGTTTATCTCTTTCTGACTTACTTCACTCTGTATGACAGTCTCTAGATCCATCCACCCCACTACAAAAAACTCAATTTCGTTTCTTTTTATGGCTGAATAATACTCCATTGTATATAGGTGCCAAATCTTCTTTACCCATTCATCTGTCGATGGACACTTAGGTTGCTTCCATGTCCTGGCTACTGAAAATAGAGCTGCAATGAACATTGTGGTACATGATTCTTTTTGAATTATGGTTTTCTGATGGTATATGCCCAGTAGTGGGATTGCTGGGTTGTATGGTAGTTCTATTTTTCGTTTTTTAAGGAACCTCCATACTGTTCTTCATAGTGGCTGTATCAATTTACATTCTCACCAACAGTGCAAGAGAGTTCCCTTTTCTCCACACCCTCTCCAGCATTTATTGTTTGTAGATTTTTTGATGATGGCCATTCTGACCGGTGTGAGATGATATCTCATTGTAGTTTTGATTTGCATTTCTCAAATGATTAGTGATGTTGAGCATCCTTTCATGTGTTTGTTGGCAATCTGTATATCTTCTTTGGAGAAAGTCTATTTAGGTCTTCTGCCCATTTTTGGATTGGATTGTTTGCTTTTTTGATATTGAACTGCATGAGTTGCCTGTATATTTTGGAGATTAATCCTTTGTCAGTTGATTCATTTGCAAATATTTTCTCCCATTTTGAGGGTTGTCTTTTCATCTTGTTTATGGTTTCCTTTGCTGTGCAAAAGCTTTTAAGTTTCATTAGGTCCCATTTGTTTATTTTTGTTTTTATTTCCATTTTCTAGGAGGTGGGTCAAAAAGGATCTTGCTATGATGTATGTCATAGAGTGTTCTGCCTATGTTTTCCTCTAAGAGTTTGATAGTGTCTCACCTTACATTTATGTCTTTAATCCATTTTGAGTTTATTTTTGTGTATGGTGTTAGGGCATCTTCTAATTTCATTCTTTTACATGTAGCTGTCCAATTTTCCCAGCACCACTTATTGAAGAGGCTGTCTTTTCTTCATTGTATATTCTTGCCTCCTTTATCAAAGATAAGGTGACCGTATGTTTGTGGGTTTATTTCTCGGCTTTCTCTCTTGTTCCATTGATCTATATTTCTGTTTTTGTGCCAGTACCATACTGTCTTGATTACTGTCACTTTGTAGTATAGTCTGAAGTCAGGGAGCCTGATTCCTCCAGCTCTGTTTTTCTTTCTCAAGACTGCTTTGGCTATTCGGGGTCTTTTGTGTTTTCATACAAATTGTGAAATTTTTTGTTCTAGTTCTGTGAAAAATGCCATTGGTATTTTGATAGGGATTGCATTGAATCTGTGGATTGCTTTGGGTAGTATAGTCATTTTCACAATGTTGATTCTTCTAATCCAAGAACATGGTATATCTCTCCATCTGTTTCTATCATCTTTAATTTCTTTCCTCAGTGTCTTATAGTTTTCTGCATACAGTTCTTTTTTCTCCTTAGTTAGGTTTATTCCTAGGTATTTTTTTCTTTTTGTTGCAATGGTAAATGGGAGGGTTTTCTTAATTTCTCTTTCAGATTTTTCATCATTAGTGTATAGGAATGCAAGAGATTTCTGTGCATTAATTTTATATCCAGCTGCTTTACCAAATTCATTGATTACCTCTAGTAGTTTTCTGGTACCACCTTTGGTATTCTCTGTATATAGTATCATGTCTTCTGCAAACAGTGACAGCTTTACTTCTTGTTTTCCTATTTGGCTTCCTTTTATTTCTTTTTCTTCTCTGATCACTGTGACTAAAACTTCCCAAACTATGTTGAATAATAGTGGTGAGGGTGGGCAACCTTGTCTTGCTCCTGATCTTAGTGGAAATGTTTTCAGTTTTTCACCATTGAGAACGATGTTGGCTGTTGGATTGTCATATGTGGCCTTTATTATGTTGAGGTAAGTTCCCTCTATGCCTACTTTCTGGAGGCTTTTTATCTTAAATCGGTGTTGAATTTTGTAAAAAGCTTTTTCTGCATCTATTGAAATGATCATATGGCTTTTCTCCTTCAATTTGTTTATATGGTTTATCACATTGATTAATTTGCATATATTGAAGAATCCTTGCATTCCTGGGATAAACCTCACTTGATCATGGTGTATGATCCTTTTAATGTGTTGTTGTATTCTGTTTACTAATATTTTGTTGAGGATTTTTGCATCTATGTTCATCAGTGATATTGGCCTGTAGATTTCTTTCTTTGTGACATCTTTGTCTGGTTTTGGTATCAGGTTAATGGTGACTTAGTAGAATGAGTTTGGGAGTGTTCCTCCCTCTGCTATATTTTGGAAGAGTGTGAGAAGGATAGGTGTTAGCTCTTCTCTAAATGTTTGATAGAATTCGCCTGTGAAGCCATCTGGTCCTGGGCTTTTTGTTGTTGGAAAATTTTTAATCACAGTTTCAATTTCAGTGCTTGTGATTGGTCTGTTTATATTTTCTATTTCTTCCCAGTTCAGTCTCATGAGGTTGTGCTTGTCTAAGAATTTGTCCATTTCTTCCAGGTTTTCCATTTTATTTGCATAGAGTTGCTTGTAGTAATCTCTCATGATCCTTTGTATTTCTGCAGTGTCCATTGGTACGTCTCCTTTTTCATTTCTAATTCTATTGATCTGAGTGTTCTTTTTTTTCTTGATGAGTCTGGCTAGTGGTTTATCAATTTTGTTTATCTTCTCAAGGAACCAGCTTTTAGTTTTATCGATCTTAGCTACTGTTTCCTTCATTTCTTTTTCATTTATTTCTGATCTGAGCTTTATGATTTCTGTCCTTCTCCTAGCTTTGGGGTTTTTTTGTTCTTCTTTCTCTAATTGCTTTAGGTGCAAGGTTAGGTTGTTTATTTGAGATGTTTCCTGTTTCTTGAGGTAGGATTGTATTGCTATAAACTTCCCTCTTAGAACTGCTTTTGCTGCATCCCATAGGTTTTGGGTTGTCGTGTTTTCTTTGTCATTTGTTTCTAGGTATTTTTTGATTTCCTCTTTGCTTTCTTCAGTGATCTCTTGGTTATTAAGTAGTGTGTTGTTTAGTCTCCATGTGTTTGTATTTCTTACAGATTATTTCCTGCAATTGATATCTAGTCTCATAACGTTGTGGTCGGAAAAGATACTTGATACAATTTCAATTTTCTTAAATTTACCAAGGCTTGATTTGTGACCCAAGATATGATCTATCCCAGAGAACGTTCCATGAGCACTTGAGAAGAAAGTGTATTCTGTTGTTTTTGGATGGAATGTCCTATAAGTATCAATTAAGTTCATCTTGTTTAATGTATCATTTAAAGCTTGTGTTTCCTTATTTATTTTCATTTTGGATGATCTGTCCATTGGTGAAAGTGGGGTGTTAAAGTCCCCTACAATGATTGTGTTGCTGTCAATTTCCCCTTTTATGGCTGTTAGTATTTGCCTTATGTACTGAGGTGCTTCTATGTTGGGTGCATAAATATTTACAATTGTTACATCTTCTTCTTGGATTGATCTCTTGATCATTATGTAGTGTCCTTCTTTTTCTTTTGTAAAAGTCTTTATTTTAAAGTTTGTTTTGTCTGATATGAGAAATGTTACTCCAGCTTTATTTTGATTTCCATTTGCATACAATATCTTTTTCCATCCCCTCACTTTCAGTCTGTATGTGTCCCTAGGTCTGAAGTGGGTCTCTTAAAGACAGCATATATACGGGTCTTGTTTTCTTATCCATTCAGCCAGTCTATGTCTTTTGGTTTGAACATTTAATCCATTTACATTTAAGGTAGTTATCAATATCTGTGTTCCTATTACCATATTCTTAATTGTTTTGGGTTTGTTATTGTAGATCTTTTTCTTCTCTTGTGTTTCCTGCCTAAAGAAGTTCCTTTAACATTTGTTGTAAAGCTGGTTTGCTGGTGCTGGATTCTCTTAGATTTTGCTTGTCTGTAAATGTTTTAATTTCTCTGTCGAATGTGAATTAGAACCTTCCTGGGTATAGTAATCATGGTTGTAGGTTTTTCTCTTCCATCACTTTAAATATATCCTGCCACACCCTTCTGGCTTGCAGAGTTTCTGCTGAAAGATCAGCTGTTAACCTTATGGGGATTCCCTTGTATGTTATTTGTTGCTTTTCCCTTGCTGCTTTTAATATTTTGTCTTTATATTTAATTTTTGATAGTTTGATTAATATGTGTCTTGGCGTGTTTCTCCTTGGATTTCTCCTGTATGGGAGTCTCTGTGTTTCCTGGAATTGATTGACTATTTCTTTTCCCATATTAGGGAAATTTTCAACTATAATCTCTTCAAATATTTTCTCAGTCCCTTTCTTTTTCTCTTCTTCTTCTGGGACCCTTATATTTTGAAATTTGGGGCATTTTATTTTGTCCCAGAGGTCTCTGAGAGTGTCCTCAATTCTTTTCATTCTTTTTCCTTTATTCTGCTCTGCAGTAGTTATTTCCACTATTTTATCTTCCAGGTCACTTATCTGTTCTTCTGCCTCAGCTATTCTGCTATTGATTCCTTCCAGAGCATTTTCAGTTTCATTTATTGTGTTGTTCATCATTGTTTGTTTGCTCTTTAGTTCTTCTAGGTCCTTGTTAAACGTTTCTTGTATTTTCTGGGTTCTATAATCAAGATTTTGGATCTCTTTACTATCAGTACTCTGAATTCTTTTTCAGGTAGACTGCCTATTTCCTCTTCATTTGTTTGTTCTCGTGGGTTTTTACCTTGCTTGCTCTTTCATCTGCTGTGTATTTCTCTGTCTTCTCATTTTGCTTAACTTACTGTGTTTGGGGTCTCCTTTCTGCAGGCTGCAGGTTCATACTTCCCATTTTTTTTGATATCTGCCCCCAGTGGGTACAGTTGGTTCAGTGGGTTTTGTAGGTTTCCTGGTGGAGGGGACTGGTGCTTGTGTTCTGGTGGATGAGGCTGGATCTTGTCTTTCTGGTGAGCAGGACTGCATCCTGTGGTGTGTTTTGGGGTGTCTGTGACCGTATTATGATTTTAGGCAGCCTCTCTGCCAATGGATGGGGTTGTGTTTCTGTCTTGCTAGTTGTTTGGCATAGGGTCTAGCTTGCTGGTCGTTGAGTGGAGCTGGGTGTTGTCGTTGAGATGGAGATCTCTGAGAGAGCCTTCACCATTTGATATTACGTGGGGCCAGGAGGTCTCTGGTGGACCAATGTCCTGAACTCAGCTGTCCCACCTCAGAGACTCAGGCCTAATATCCAGCTGGATCACCAAGACTCTGTCAGCAACCCGGCTTTTAGGAAGTCTATGGTCTTCTGCCAGCATTCAGTAGTTGTTCTGTAGGAGCTGTTCCACATGTAGATGTATTTTTGATGTATTTTTGTGGAGGAAGTTGATCTCCACGTCTTACTCCTCCACCATCTTGAAGCTATCTAATCAGATGCTTATTCTTAGTCATCAATCAGGTTTCTGTTCCCAGGAAAGAATCTATAAATGGTTGATTCTTGACCGTATTTTAAATCTTGATGGTAGAAAGAGGTAAGTGAAAGTTTCAGTGGCCATTAATCCAAAGCATTGTCAGTACATTTGCAGGTGGCTGATGCTCAAAGTACCAGCTTTCAAATCCCAGGTACTGTTAAGAGGTGGTGCCTTTCCTAGAGATTATGACTTCTGTTATTCATTTCTCTGAGAAGAATCTGCCTGAGGTTCAGGGGAGAATAAAAGACATTTTTCTAATGAGTAAACCACTATCTAAGAGACAAGAAGCACTCCAACTCCTGTATGGAATCACAGGACCCCTGCTTGTACTCACAGTGTGCCATATGACCCTAACAGAACCTCTGAAGGGGGCAGTTTTTCTTCTGATGTTCCCAACTTAGTGCAATCTCAAACTTTTACATGGAAAGTATTTTCCCCTAAAAACACAAGAAAAAAAAATCTTTGCTGATATTCGGCATTTCCATGGCAAATTCCTTCCAGAATTACCTGCTTTCCTCATTTTTTAGACCTCTACTGGTTTGATCTCTTAAATACTTTTTCTTCTACTGTCTTTATGACACATATATTACAAAGATACATCACTTCACTGTGTTAAATGATGTTGTGATGTATATTTTTGGGAATGCATTTTTGAATTTGTGGAAATTTTTCTCTAGTTTGGGCAGCCAGGAGCAAAATCAACAGATCACAGAGCTTGCACATTGTTTTTCTTAATTTAATAATGCTAAAGATTTCATCAACTTATAGACACACCACCATTGTATAATGCTTCTGATTTCCCCAGGCAATTGTCAAAAATATGCAAAAAAATTATTAGTGTAGTTGAACAATTTTTCATATGCATATTAGCCATTTATAGTTCTTCTGTAAATTGCTTGAAGCCTAGGCCATTGGAGAATAGGAGTGTTATTACCAGCATTGGAGAGTAAACATGAGCATGAGGGTGACATCTGTGTTTCACTTTATATGCTGTAGTTATTGCTTCTGTATTTTATTTTTCAGAAGTGGAAAATGGGAATTGGAGAAGTCATCCCTTGCCTAAGGGTGCCCAGTAAAAATGGTCAGAGTCAGGACACAAGCCCATCGCTCTGATCCCATATTCTATGTCCTTTCCACTGCCCCATGCACCTTGGAAGAGGAAAAAAGTGGTACTGATTTGGAGACAAATCTAAGGATTTCAATTTAGAAATGATGAGTTTGAAGTGAGAAAACAATGAACATAAAAGCCACTAACATTTTCTCTAAAATACTTAAAGAATGTATCATTTATAAAATAAATTTGGAGGAAACTCATGTAGGTTGATTCAATTACTAAAGAAAAACTATTTTAATACAAATAATCATCCTCCAATTTATCTGCTTGAGGATGATCATAGATTAGCCCTGATGACATCTGCATTTTATTATGTTACAGTCCCACCGTTATACCTCTTAAAATAAAAAGTAATTAATATAATGCTATCTTATCTCATAGAGTCCCACCTCTTACACTGCATTACTTTCCAAAAATATCCTGAAAATATTGTCATGTATATATTTTATGTCTTGAGTTCTACCAATAATATCTCAGTCTGGAAAAGTCTAGGCAGATGGAAGAGACTTCATTTACTCTCTGAAAGGAGATCTAGTTTATCTTACTTAAGTATAATGAAAAGTGTCCAAATGAGTGACTCAGGTTTGAAGCTGGAGAGGTGCTCAGGTCAATGGAATATAGATCTAAGTAGCAAACAAAAAAAAAAGACTTTTCTATCAACTTTAGAACTGTCCCAAGAGATTGGGTGGTATGCAGTGCATCTCACTGAAATTGGTGAAAGTTCAGACAGGAACATTTAATTATACTCAAGAAATATGGTGGTAGAACTCTTGGTTAGGGAAGGTGACTCTCAACACTGTTCTATAAAAATTAATAAGAATTATTTGTATAAATTATATTTAGTTAATCTTTATTGTCATTAACAATATATTTCAGAGCCAGATAATTCCACCAAAAACATGCAAAGTTAGAGAAGTTTGGGATGCTTGTGTATATTATAGTAGGAGACAAGGCAAAGAGAAACTTTTAAAGGGGGTCACACATATCCTTTTATTAAGGGAGGGCAAATTTGACCATAATTGGGATTTGTCATTTGTCTTGAACTATTTATCAACTGCCTTCGAGTTGACAAACCCAAAACCTAGTTTGGTTGAGTGTTTTTCCCTCAATTTTTAAACCTAAGTTATTTCTAGGGAAATTTAATCCATATGATTTAGAATCGTTTACACTTAACTCATCAAAATGTTTGGTAAGGGCTATTTGATATGCAAGATGTCTTTTAAAGCCATTTTTACTAGAAACAGGAAATTGTTCTTTGTTTTGTTTTGTTTCTTTTCTAAGAGTATACAATCTAGGAACACAGAAAGTTGGTTTTGAGACTGACTTCAGAACTTTTAATAATTGGAATTAAGCAGTTCCTATACATACAGAATAGCACATTCTTAAAAATATAGTTTTAGCGTCACCTACTGATTTAGGGTGCTGGTACACAGGATTCCTATTAGCTGATTAACACCAAATAAGTGCTCAATGATTTTTTTCTGGGAAAATATAAAAGGCAAAGCTGTCTTTAGGAGACATAGAATGTATTGATACATTAATAACCATACAAAGAATTAAAATATAATCAATTATTATTTACTAATAAAGACATCATGCCTTATTAGTTTTGTAGAAGAGTTCTAGTAAACTCTAAATAATAAGTGAGCAAAATACAGAAGGTTCAGAACAAATGAACAAGTGCATATGTCTTCAGGGCTAGTGTATGGTCATCCTCAAGCAGATAAATTGGAGGGTGATTATTTGTACTGAAATAGTTTTGCTTTAGTAATTGAATCAACCTACGTGAGTTTCCTCCAAATTTATTTTATAAATGATACATTTCTTAAGTGTTTTAGAGAAAATGCTGATGGCTTTTATGTTCATTGTTTTCTCACTTCAAACTCATCATTTTTAAAATGAAATCACTATATTTGCCTTCACATCAGTACTACTTCTTTCCTTCCAAATCATTTTCTTCTTCTAAGGTGCATGGGGTAGTGGAAAGGATATAGAATTTGGGGTCATAGCAATGGGCTTTTGTCCTGACTGACCATTTTTACTGGGCACCCTTGGGCAAGGTATGACTTCTCTGACTCTCATTTTCCACTTCTGAAAAATAAAATACAGAAGCAATAACTACAGTCTAAAAAGTGAAACACAAATGTCATCCTCCTGCTGATTGATGTTTATTCTCCAATATTTCTATTGGCCAGTGACTTAGACTTCAATCATTAACTTCTTTTTTGAATTTACATCCTCCCCTTCCTTCAGGCTATAGTGGGTTACCATGGTTACTTTTTCTTTATTCATCCTGCATACCACATCAAGATATATCTTTCTGAAGCACAGGCTTGAAGGAGGATGATATCTACTATAAACCTTTCTTCCTTGATTCCCTGTGATTTCAAATTTTATAGCCTGATAATATTAACCAGAGATGGGATGAAAGTTGTGAATTTCTGGGATACGGAAAAATACTAAAGCTTCTGAACTGCTAAAAATTGAACCAGAGATTTACTAAGTTCATATACATATACATATATGTGTAAAAATGTGTATGTGAATGCGTGTGTATGTGTATATATATACATACACACACGCATTCACATACAAGTGTATATATATATATGTATACATGTATATATATGTATACACACACACACGCATATATATACTTATTCATAAAATAAGAATAAGGGTTTCTTAAATGCTCTCCAAAGAATAAAGTAATGGAAACTTAGAGTTATGGCAATTGCTTGAACTGCTTAGACATCTTTACCAATCATCAAAACAACCAATATTTATGAAGCAACTATATGTGCCAAGTATTATTTTAAATTCTGGGGATAAATTAGTAAGCATTGCTTCCATAGAGCTGACAGTGTAGAAGACTGAAAAACGTTAATCCCACAATCACACATCAATGCAAATTACAATTGAGATAAGTAACATCAGTACATGAAAGACATTCATAGGGAAATTTGATGTAGTCAGGGAGATCAGATAAATCTCAGAACAAGTAATAACTAGGGTGAGTTATATAACAATAGCAAACTTAAACAATACTTTGGGTTTGGAATGGGAGGTGAGAATAAAAAAAGTATTACAGACAGAGGGAAGAGCAAGCACAAAGGCCTTACTGTAGTCAAAATGAGAAGTTTGAGGAACTATAAGAAGTCAAATACAGTTGGAACACAAAGAGTGAGGTAGACTGTGACATTAAAAAGCTGGAGAAGAAATTAAGGGCTTATATCAATGAAGATGCAGTTACTGCATCTAGCTAGTTTAAAGAAAAGACACTTATTAGTTGCCAGAATTTCCAGAAGTCAGGGAGCTGAGATTGAATGTCCCACAGGTAAGAGAAATCCAGGCAGGGGAAATTTCAGGAAAAAAATCCCTTGGTTTCCATCGCCAGTTGCTTAACATTCACTCAGCCCGAGGCTGAATATCAGGATCTCCATTATAGCTGGTCCATCACCTTGTTTAACAAAAGAACTGCACAACCTTGCTCTATTCCCACACACCTCCCAATACTAGGAGAGAGGATCTGCTTGGAGGGAGCCAACCACACATCTATATAAACTAGCAGCATGGAGATATGGGAAATTTCGGTTTGGAATTCTACCTTAGGAAGACAGGATTGACAAAAGGAAGAATAATCATAATGGAAAGGGGAAGAGGTGTCCACAGGTTTAGGACATTAAAAAATGACAGACACCACAGAGATAAAGTCTGACTGGAGATACATATTTGTGAATTTTTGAAGTTGTTACTGTAATTGAAGCTGAGGACCTGGATAAGGATATATGGCAAGATCATAAGTGTGAGATGGTAGAATATTCTCTCTATATTCATTTGACAAGCACTGTGTTAGCACTATGAGTAAATAGTTGATAGTCAAGTTGGAAAAATAGCTTCCAAGCAGGTAATTATGATATAATACAACAAAGCTACAGTAATATTGTAGAAGAATAGAGAGCATTGCTCAAGCAGAGAGCACTCACACAACAAAGGAAACTCAAGAAAATCTATCTTCGTATCCTTCTTATTCATTCTTCCAACTGCCAGCTAGAGAGCAACACTTGGGTATTTCATCCACACTTCACTCTCAACATTTCCAAAATTATACTTACTATTTTTCTCCCTCCATTGCATCTATTTGTTCCTTTTTATGCATTTACCATCACAACCAACTCCCAAGTCATTGTGCAAGTTGAAATCTGGAAATCACACTTAGCCTCCTTTCCTCACTCCCCACATTCAACCAATCAACAGGGATTTTATATTCCATTACACAACTACCTCCCAAATCTGGCACCTCCCCTCAATCCTTACACTAGAGCTTCATGTCAACAGCTATTGCAGAAGCTGAGATTTGGTATCTCAGCAACAAAATCACTCTAGTGCAGGAGTCAACAAACTTTTCTCTCTAAAGGGTCAAATAGTAAATATTTTTGCCTTTGTGAGCCAGAAGGTCTCTGTCATAAGAACTCAGCTCTGCTGCATATTGAGAGAGAGGAACAAAGCCTTAAATCGTAGAAAGAAATCTGGAGTGTTGCAAATTCTAACACAGCAGACAAGATAATTTTGCAGAGAGAGGTCCATCTCACACTTTCCTTGAAATCATGTTAAGCAGATAATTCTGAGTGAGCTACACTTGGTTATGTCTTTGTGAAGAATTATGTGAGGCATCATTTTATGCCCACCTTCTGCAGTATACCACAAACCCTAACCTGGTTTTAGATGAAGGAGCACTGATAATTTAAGAGAACACATGCTATAAGCCAGAACAATTTAATGTTCTGTAGCAGTAAGTACATTTGTTTGTAATGTGGGTCATCTCCTTAAGTCTTGGGACAACTCCTTCTATGTGTCCTGGGTCTGACATCAGGTTAGGTCATTGCACAGTTGTCAGTGCTGGGGAAATACTCAGAAAGAAGACAGACTAGGAGAAACTGAATTTAACACTTACTATATGATCAAATGGTAACATCTGTACTATTCTATTCAAATGCCTCTGGGCTTGGGCAATGAGGGCAAAGTTTCTCTCAATGGATTTGTTTTTGGACTGCCATTTCTCTCCTTTGAAATACAGTGAGTCATTGAAGTCGGTGTGATTTGTGTCCTGCCCTGGTATCCCACCCAGATACTCTTCTCTTTTTTTTTTTTTTTTAATTTTTTTGGAGTATAGTTGATTTACAATGTTGTGTTAGTTTCAGGTGTACAGCATAGTGATTCAGTTATCCATGTACATATATTCATTCTTTTTCAGATTCTTTTTCTATATAAGTTATTACAGAATATTGAGTAGAGTTCCCAGTGTTATACAGTAGGTCCTTGTTTGTTATCTATTTTATATATAGTAGTGTGTGTATGTTAATCCCAAGCTCCTAACTTATCCCTCTTCCCCACATTTCCCCTTTGGTAACCTAAAATTTGTTTTCAAAATCTGTGAGTCTGTTTCTCTTCTGTAAATAAGTCCATTTATATAATTTTTTTAAAAATTACTCTCCACATACGAGTGATATCATGTGATGTTTTTCTCTGTCTGACCACCCAGATACTCTTTAGAGGTCCTCCTGCACCCTTCCTCCAGAGGCTGTCTAATCAGCTGCTAAAGGCTCATAGCTCCCCTGTTCTCAGTAGAAGCACTCTCAACTGAGCAGGAGCCACTTTGCTGGGGATACTTGATCATTCCTGTTCCACTCCCTTGCCTTACAGTAGGACCAATGCAGTGGTACAGTTGACACTGAAGGGCTCCCTGTGGTACTGGGCTGAGGCTAGACTGCACATTAGACCTTCTCTTGTTCAGCTCCCTTTCCTGACCCATCCTGCTTCCCTCCTTCCCTTTCCTCTGAGGATGTCTTTTAATAAATCACAGGAATTTTAGTCTCAATCTCAGGTTCCTCCTCTTCTAAAACTCAGACTTAGGACAGTTGTGGACAAAGTGAAGAATCCTAAGAGAGAAGCTGGAAGAGCAGGAATCATAAGAAGAACTTAGTCAACTGGAAATTCATGAGAAAATAGGGGTATCATGGTAAGAAATGAAATCATTTATATTTATAAACTCATTCATCAATATTAAATGCTATTCAATGCTCATTAATCTTTGGACTTAAAACTGAATATTGTATTTCTAAAATTAAATTCAAATAATTATATAAAGATATACCACATATGCATAATAAAGAAATCATGAGGATTTTGAATATTTTGGAACTCTTTCTCCTTTTCTTTTTTTCTCTTTTATTTTGAAAACTTTTAATAGCTAGAACACTGGCTACTCCTATAAGGCTAACCCTGGTGTTGGCAGATGAAGCAGAATGTCCTCAACACAATTTTACCTTCTAAGAATTTTAAAACAGCCAATTACCTGGTTTCTTATTTCTTCTAAAATCTTGTAGTTATGAAATAATTTTCAAAGAAGTTGGTTTATCTCTTTGCATTGAAAGAATCCCTGTAAGTAAAGAGAGGAAACAATCCTGTCAAAACTCTGGGTCCACTCAGGACTAATGGAGTTTCTTTGTTTCTCAGCAAAACCTTTCACTCTCAAACCAGCTGCTAAAGTTGAATACCATGCATGATACTTTCAAAGTGATTCTGAAAAGCGATTTTGATTCCATATGCTGGAATCCAAATTTCTTCAACTTTACACATAAGATCAGAGCTCCACTTCTTAATAGCCATATAACTCTATAAAGAATTACCCTTGATTTCTCTGATAGATCATCACTGCAGAAGGAACTAAAAAAGGTTTCATGAAAGCATTCCACCTGTATTGCTGGCAGATGACTTATAAATGTCGCACAGACACAGGCCTACTACTGGCTCACAGAAGAAGTTAAATAAATGGCTGAACATCTGCTGGTAAATACACAGCAAACAAAAAATGCAATCCAGTGCCAAACATGTGCATGGGGTGGGCCTCATCTCTGCTCATAAACCAAGCAATGTGCTCTGCTAATCGTTAGCGAAGTTATTGATTTTAGATGTGTATCACACAGCTATAATTTTGTCAGAGAGTAGACCACATAAGTTGTTCTTTTTCTGGTTGTTTCATTTTGTCTTCTTCCAAAAGTCCGTAAATTGACGACCAGGACAAAAATTATAATTGACATCGTCTGTGGGAAATATTTCATAAAACAACAGGCCCAGATGTAGGATTAAAGCCATGTGGTAGTAAAATACCCCACTGAAAAAGGGCCAGGTTCCATGATTTCTTACGAAAACAGATGTGCTCTCACTCCCCTCTCCTTGTTTTTCAATGCCTTTTTTTTTTTTACTCCAAATAATTCCTCCCCCCAACTTTTTTTTCTCTCTCTCTTCACAATTGCACTAGAGCGAGGTCATAAATGGATTACAGATGCAGGCTTGTACTTCAAAATCCTAACTGTCACAGTCTCTGAAATAAAATAGGTGAAACATTTGGGGAAATTACATTGAACTATGGTAAATGTAATGAGAATTATGCAAACATGTCTGCTTGTCATTTGTCTAGCATCTTGGGGCATGAACCGATGATCTCCCGGACAAGGCAAACTGTAGACCAGGGAGTAGGAAGTCTGTCCAAGGTGCAGCAAGAGGGCTGACTCTCTCTGAAAGCCTCTTGCTCTATCAGGAAAGTTTTTACCTTTGGGGTTTAGATGACTTTGTGCAAGGTCTCACATGTACTATCTTACTTGAGGTGAGATTTTTGGATAGAGACAGGGTGCAGAAAAATAATAACCCTTTGTATCTCAGCCTCTATTAGTTCAAGTTCCTTTTAGGTGCATTATTGCTCTAAAATCCCCCCTTTGGAAATATTGGGAACCATGAGAGTGGGATTCTAGGGCACAGCACAAATAAGCTACGTTGTTTGATAATTAATCTAAAAGGGCTGTGAAAACCTTGCACACAACCAAGATTCTGCCAGCGATCTTGGTGTCATATGGAATCCATTGCAATATAACTGATTATAATTAATTAATTCAGCATTTATACTGCATCTCAGCCTCAACCTCCACTAATGTGCCAAGATGGCACATTAGTATTAGAAGGCTGTAGTACAGTGTAAAAAGTCTAAGTTCCCATGATGTGTCACTGCTAAGATTTCAACAGAATATCTACACTCTCCAACCATCCCCTTTCAGCCCCTCATATACTAAAGCAAACAGTACTTAATTTTGTTTAAAAACAAGAGGGACCTAACTCCAGTTTCCTTGCATTATTTTTAAAAAATCTCTCTTCTTAGGGTTGAATGAAGACTAGAACTCAAGTACCAGCTGAACTCCAGGAGACCGGAGCTGAGTAATAACT
Source organism: Balaenoptera physalus (assembly GCF_965194825.1). NCBI lineage: Eukaryota > Metazoa > Chordata > Mammalia > Artiodactyla > Balaenopteridae > Balaenoptera > Balaenoptera physalus. The sequence goes on from NC_138898.1 coordinate 36,579,569, forward strand.
CAAGAAGATCATTTTGACGCTCCCGCTTTAGCATCCTCCTTTCTGCCAGTTCCTCAGATGCCCAGCTCAGGGCCAAACATCTTTGTTTGTGTTCTGTGGGAATCCATTACAGGAGAAATGAAAAGGGCTAGGTGTACAGCATGAGGCGAGAGTGAGGAGCAAGGGGAAAGGCAGGTCTATGATTCTTCTCCCGGCACCAAAGACAAATCAGAACATTTTTCTCTGAACCTTTATGATTTTCTTCTCTTATTACTACAGAGATGAAATGAGAAGTAAGAACACTGTAGGAAAACTGCAAAAATAAATGATTGATCCATCTCAAAGAAAGTTTAGTGTATTGCCTAAGGGGTGATGAGTAGAGAGAAAATAAATGGAGAAGCCAAATCGAGTGCGTTATAAATGCAATTCATTGACCACTTATCACATAATTGACACCAGGGTTAATGGATTTACAATTCTAGCATACTGGCTCCTCAAAGCCCCATGGAGGAGATATTATTATGGACTTTACAAATGATGAAACTGAAGCTTAACTTCAGTTAAGCTTCTTGTCCAAAATCATGCAGCAAATAGATAAAAGAGTCAGTTCCATGGAAGTTCCAACCCTATCCTGATCTGTTTGGCTCCACATCCACATTCTTACTATTCTGACTTTCTACACTACACTGCTTCTCAGTTTTGGCTTCAGATGTTTCTATTAGTGCAGTTTGTCATGAGTCTAAATTATCTAGAAACTTCAACCTTGCTCTCTCTATATAGTATATTTGTATATCGTAGTGCTTGGGTTCTAACTTTTTTGGTTGAAATGCTGCAGGACACATCTGAGTGTGTGCCAAGAATGCATTTTTTAAATTTTTAAATTTTATTGTAATAAAATACGTGTAACATAAAAGCCAGTTTTATGCCATTTTAACTATTTTAAGTATGCAATTCAATGGCATTAATTACATTCACAATGTTATACAACTATCATTACTCTTTCTAAAACTTTTCCACCATCCCAAACAGAAACTCTGTACCCATTAAACAATAACTCCCCATTTCCCCCTCCTTCCAACATTTAGTAACTTCTAAACTACTTTCTGTCTCTGTGAATTTGGCTATTCTATATATTTCATAACAGTGAAATGATTTTTTTTTTGGTCTTGTTTATTTCACTTAGCATAGCTCACCCAAGTTGCACCATGGATCACAATTTCATTCCTTCTTATGTCTGAATAATATTCAATTGTATGGATATACCACATTTTGTTTATCCATTAATCTACTGATGGACAATTAGGCGTTTCACTTTTTGGCTACATTATTCAAATGCAGTAGTGAAAATTAGCCCAGATATTTCTTTCAGTCACTGTTTTCAATTCTCGTGGATATATACCTAGGAATAGAATTGCTGGGGTTTATGGCAATTCTACATTTAACTTTTTGAGAAACTGCCAAACTGTTTTCCACTGCAGCTGTACCATTTTACCTTCCCACAATCAATGTACAATGTATTTCCCTTTTAAAAAATTATCATAACCTTCCTAGTAGGAGTGAAGTGATATCTCACTGAGGTTTTGACTTGCATTTCTCTGATGACTAAAGATGTTGAGTATCTTCTCATATGCTTGTTGGGCATTTGTTTACCTTCTTGGAGAAACGTCTATTCAAAGCCCTTTCTCCATTTAAAAAAATTGAGTTGCTTGTCTTTTGGATGAGTTGTAGGGTATATATATATTCTGGGTATTAAACCTTTCTCAAATATATGATTTGCAAATATTTTCTCCTTTTCTTTATATACTCTTTTTTCTTGATAATATCTTTTAATGCACAGTTCTTTAAAATTTTGATGAAGTCCAATCTATTTTTCTTTTTTGTGCTTTTAGGATCATATGTAAGAATCCATTGTCAAATTCAAGGTCATGAAGAATTATGCCTATGTTTTCTTCTAATAGTTTTATGATTTGGGCTCATATAGATAGTTGCTGATCCATTTTGAATTAATTTTTGTATATGACATGAGGTAAGAGTCCAATGTCATTATTTGCAAGTGGATATCCAGTTGTCCCAGCACTATTTGTTGATGAGAGTGCATTTTGATTCAGATACCAAATCAGGGTCTGAGGACTGAAATTAAGGGATCAAGAATTAAAGCTGTTATGTCTCTAAGGAGTACTTTATTCACCAAGGGGGTCATATTGACAGACATTTAATACAATAACTATATAATTCAATAACCATTCTAGTCAAACACCCAATTTTTTTCTGATTTTCCCCCGAAAGATCACTGGAAAGCTTTGAAATTATAAACCACAACCACAAACTGTTTCTGTGGTCACAAATGTTTGATTAGGGTGTTAGAAAATGAGAAAAAAAAATCCACAAGGAGGAGAGAAAATGACCTCAGTAGCAGAACAGGAGATATGAAAAAGAAATTCTAATGGGGACCTTTGGAAGGGGAAGCCCTCCGTGTTGTCAATGGGCTCTAATTCTTATGTTACAGGAAGAGCATATAAAATTGGTCTTGACTTGGACTGGTGAAAATTTGACCTGGTTAGTAGGGAAGGTTTTCTGAAGTGAGAAGATATCTGAACAGATAATCCACTGAATTCCTAATAATCAATCAACTTAGTAAGAAAATTACAGCCTTGAGTGGAACAATGAAGAAAGGACTCTCACCCTACTCAAGAGGGAGATGAAGAGTAAGGACACATATCAGTGAATTTGTTCACACCATGTCTGTATTTCTAGTGTAGCATGGAAGCATCAAATTGAGAAATTGTGGCAAGAACCAACACACAGTTTGGAAAAATGGTATCCTGGGATCATTTCACACTGCGAGCTATCAGATCTGGAACAGCAAAACTCACCTAGACCATGTCTGGTGATAGGGATTGTGTCTTCCCTGCAACTGGCTCAGAGTCAGGAGTCTTGAGTCTGAACACAAAGGGAAGTAGATCAGACAGCCACGCTGGGCTGACATAGCAGAAGCAAACAGAAGAGGGTACAGCCCTGTTGGAAAGAAGGCCAGAAACACCTTGCTCCCTGCAGCCATAGCAACTCCTTAGCCTATCTCTCTGTGAAAATGGAAATCAGGTAAAACCTTTTATTTTTGAAGTCAGTCCTACATTACATTTTTAACTTCTGTTTTCCCAGAGCTAGGGATTTCAAAATCACATACAAGGAATGTAAAAACAGGACTAAGAGTTGAATTACCACAAAATTTGGTGACAATTTATTTCAAGAAACAGTGGCAATAGAAAGGACAATTTCAAATTCTGTCAGTGGTTCATGGTCATCACACATGGTCATCTATTTATGTCACTTATAGCAAAAAAAAAAAAAGTATGAAGGAACAGAGAAACAAGAAATACCACGTTGTGACTCTCTTAGATATAGTAGATGAGTCTGAGGCCCTAGGGTTAATGTTCCTCCAATCCACTCTGTGTCTGAATCAAGGCAGCAGCTGTTATGGGGGGGGGGGGGGAAGCGTTAGAAATACAAAGAGTTGATAAAGTTGTCAGAAAGGGAAAGACTTTCAGGACACGAAGTGGCAAAACTAAAAAGTTTGCATCATACCTTAATGTTCCATTGCTGATATTTATATATTTATATGGCTGATTAGAGTTTCCTAGTCAGCTTCAGATTTTCACCAAGTCCTTGCAACACTTGGGGAGCTACACTTAGTGAGACTATCTGTTGAAATATACTGATGTTTAATTGAACATCCACAGAAACAAATTTTCTTAAATGTCAATACTTTTTTGTGTGTTAGTGGGGCTTCATTTCTCATTTAAAACAAAATGGCCCTCATTTGAAAACCAAATATCAAGGAAAACTAAACTCATGAAAGAGGCAGGGATACTTTGGTATTGGCTATTTCAAAACGTGATGAGAAGTGACCTGAGAGGAAATATTTTTATTTTCTCTTCACCAATAGTTAAAACAGTAAGTAAGGCTGGAAGAACTGTTGAGCTCTGAGTCTTAGCTCTTTTGCACCAGGCTTTCCTTGTTCACACCCAGCCAAGTAAAACAAGATTAACTTTCTTGAAACACTGTTTTCATCTCGTTACTTCCCAATTCAAAACTCTTAATTTCTTCTCTATTGGTCATTAGAGAATGTCATTAATAATACATTTTTAGTACTAAAAGAGATCTAAATATATATTTAATCCAATCATCTGTCCCTTTGACAAAAAGGAGAAACAAATTCCCAGAGAAACTAAGTGAATTATTCAGGTCACACAGTTAGTTATTGAGGGAGCCAGGCCCAGAACTGGTTCTGACTTCCATTCATGGGCTTTCTTTGGAATTTCATCACCTCAGGGTATGCAGAACCCCACAGCAAGACTCAGTGTTCCTTTTCAGCTTTATAGTCAGTGCTTATCTCCTCTAAATTGCCCTCCTTACAGTTCTTCAAATACCCCCAGGCCTGAAATATCTTCCCTTATTTTCTTTCTCTATTCAAATGTCTTCCCATGTTAAAATAAGGCTGTAGCCTTATTTCCTAGGAATTCTTCCTGAGCAACTCCAGTCTCAGGAACAATTAATATTAGTTACACTCATTTGCCATGTTTCCCACTTACTTTTATGTATATTTAAAAGCTTATGACAAACAAGGCTGTAAACTTTCAGAAATAACGTTTTTTCTTATATATCTCTATATCCATAATCACTCTATCACATTATTTAAATATTTAGAATACATTTATATTTGCCAACTGACATAAATGAATGGATAATATTGTGGATTCCTTCTGTTGTATGTATATAAGAAGTCTCAAAATTCCCTAAAATGCAAAGTTGTAATATAAACAACATCACTCTATCTTTTGGGCTAAAATTAGGATGATTATACATTTGCTGTTGGAATTTTTCTTTATAGAAAGTTGAGATGGGTATAAGTAACGAGTGCTTTTAAGAGAAAGGATCTAAGATTAAAAGGTTAAGAGACTTAACCAAAATCAAGTTTGTTTCTAACTAAAGTAGAAATCCAAGGCTCTTAGGTCTTTCTGTCTGTTCTCCCCAACCTTTCAAACTTACTTTCATAAGTTCTTCTTTTACAGAATTAGACTCACAGTATCCTTTTGAAACCCAGTGGTTATGTGGCAACCAGCTCATTCTCACTATGTGTCAGTTGGTACCTCACCAATGTCCTCTATTTGAACTGAGGTTATGCACACAGACAGATTCCAAATGAATGGAGATATCACTAGTTCTGCTGTTTTGGCCAAAGTTCTTAGCACCAGTCTTGTACTTTAATCTGCCACTATGGTTTAGTTCCCATAGTTACCAAAGATGAAAATCTCATTGTTACTTAAGATGAAAATCAGCTGGACACATAGTGCATATTTTCAGCAGACCATTTATATGAACAAAGGCCAAAAATCTGTTAAAAAACAAAATTCAACTGGGTAAAGTTAAAGACCTAATTGGCTTTATTCAGTGATTCATAAATTGGGCAGCATCCCATCTAGCAAATAGAAAGGCACTTGGAGGAGCTGTACAAAATGGAATACTTTTATAGGCAGAAATAGGAGAGGTATTAGGAAAGAGCAGATTGTTTCCGGCAAAGTCATCTTCTTTTAGGGGACAAAAGGGGTCTATCAAGCAGGTCACTAGTGCTGATCAGGAAGTGCCAAACTGACCAGTTAAGATTACATTCCTGGAGGAGGTTGAAACTGCAATTAAGTTAGGTATTGTCTCCGTTTCATGATGTGGACTTAGCACAAGTGACTCTGTTTTGGGCCTGTTGTCTTCTTTTTAACAGTACATGTTAAAATCTCCTTATAAGTTGCCCATCACCTTATTCAGAAAAGCAGCTTCATTTCTGGTAATAAAAGGGAATAGACTTGACAGAAGAATTGGAAATGTTGATGATCAAATGAATTCTACAGAAGAGAGAACTAGGAAAATGACAAATCTATAAATGGTTTTGAAAATGAATCTTATCAAGGGAAGAACCAATCTTATCAAGGGAAGGACCAATTTTCTTCATCAGGAAAATGGAAGAATGGATAGAGAAATTTTTTGAAATATGTGGAGAGTTTAGACAAAAGCAAAAATTCAGCTTTTTAATAGATAATAAATATGTTTATTTATATATATCTACATCATTCTGTATTGGTAACTCTGTATTTGTCTTTCTACTTATCAAAACTAAGGCAGTTTCAACAAGGTTAATTTAAGTAAGGCTTCTCCAAGGTTTAACTGAGAATGGTTTACTAATATTTCTCCCATGATCCATGTGATCTTCACATGATTGAGTTAGTTAATGATCACATGAGAACCACCTGAACCTCGAAAAAGAGGCTGACACTTGTTATATAGTGACAGATTATTAGGTGATATTAAATAATATGCTTTTCCTCACTTCCTATTTGCATGTAATCAACACCAACTTGAGCTGTGGGACATTACGTCCTATTACCCCAAAGAGAGGCAGAGTTAAAAAAAAAAAAGAAAAATTAACTTCAATCAGATTCCCGGCAGGAAACAAATATTTGAAGAAGAGAGTTTTATGAAGGAAGTACAGATGACCCTTGAACAACACTGGTTTGAACTGTGTGGTTTCACTTATCATGAATTTTTTCAGTAAATACATACTACAGTTTTACACAGTCTGTACTTAGTTGAATCTTTGAATGTGGTTACCACGCTATGGAGGGTCGACAGGAAAGTTATACACAGATTTTCAACTGCAGGGCTGGGGTGGTGGTGTTGTTGGGTGTCAGTGCTCCTAACCCCCACATTTTTTAAGGGTCAATTGTGAGTACACAGGTCAGTGTTGTGTTGAGGAAACCAACAAAAGATGTGAAAGCACCAGAAACAACACTGAGGAGATCCTGTGAGCCGTAGGCTTGTTACTCCCCCAGCAAGAGCAGTGCAAGGGGTTACTGTGACCATGCCTAGAGGAATGGAGTCACTGCTAGGACTATGGCCTGGCAGGGAGTGAGGAAAGAAAATAATTACCCTAACATCTTTCTCCTGGTTCTTTCTAAAGAACTTCCAGTCTTTTATAGATGTATTGCATGGCTAAACCCAGTAGGAAGCCAGAGTGCATGAAAACACAAATGTTGCAATTTGTAGAGGATAGCTTTCTGGGGTAAAGATTAGTACAGAAAAAAAATTTAAGAGGGGCAAAAAGAGAATAAACAGCACACCTGGATTTTAAGTTCTACAACTTTTTCCTAAAAATATAATTTGGACTGCAGATTCCGGGAAAATAGAGTAGACATACTTTTCCCCATTCCCCCCACTAAGTATAATTTTAAAGTCTGGACACATTACTTTCTCTCTCTCTCTCTTTCACACACACACACACACACACACACACACACACACACACACATCTGAAAGCTGCAGAAAAGAAGGTAAATTAGGGAACTCAGGACACAAGAAACTACATGATGATGAGTTCCCTGTTTTCTTTTTACTTCATATATCCCAAATTTGGAGCTGATGAAGCTGCCCAGAAAGGTCAATCATTGCAGAAAAAAGAATCACAACAAAACTCTTCTCTTTCTAGCCAAAGAAAGGGGCAGCCTAGCAAGACCAAAAAAAAAAAAAAAAAAAAAATCTTTAAGTTAATGACAGGTCTACTCTACCACATTAAAAAACAAAACAAAACCTGTTATTCCACCCCAACCCATACTGGCAAAGACTGAGTGGTGAGCTGAGATATCCAACCTCACTGTCTGTAACAAGGCATCTCAAAACTCGTCTTGGGTTTTAGTCAGAGGAGACTAAGTAGTAGGCAAAATATTCATCCTTCTCAATGATAACAAGCTTCCTCTTCCCCCAAAATGGCTGCGAAGGACAATTGGTGAGCCAGGACTTCCATCCCCACCAGCACTAACAAAGTGCCTCACCTGTCCCTGCTGGGGTGATGGGAGAAGGAGACCCAGTAGAGAGTCAGGACTTTCACTGCCATCAAAAATATACCTATCCCTCCACTATGGTGTCTGTGAGGCCACATGGAGAGCAGTAGTGATGCATTCACTACTCCCTCCAGCCAGGGACATATCAGTAGAGGCCAAATAGGAAGTCAAAATTCCTACCCCACCAAGCAGCAATGAGGGATGGAGTTATCAGTGGAGACCCAGATTTCATTACTTCCACCTGGCTGTAATGAAGTGGTGCCTCTTCTTCCTATATCAAAGTTGTGTCAGAAGAAGCCAACTAAAATGAAAAGTTTAAATAATATCCAGAGTCTCATAACATAAAGTCAAGATTTCAGTTGAAAATTATTCATCACACCAAGAACAAAGAAGATCTTCAAACTGGATGGAAAGACAATTAACACAAGATGACAGAGATATTATAATTATCTAAATAGATTTTAAAGTAGCCATGATAAAAAAAAAATGCTTCAAAGAGCAATTATAAGACACTTGAGACAAATGAAAAAAAATTAGAAGTCTCAGATATGAAATAGAAGTATAAAGAAGAGCCAAATGGAAACTGAACAAAATAAAAAACAAAGAAAAGAAGCTCCGTGAGTAAGCTCAACAGTAAAATGGAGGGAACACTAAAACTAAAAGGCAGGCTGTCAGAATGGATTAAAAAACATGACCTAATTATATGCTGTGTAAAAGAAACTCACTTTGAATATAATATTATATAGAGATTGAAAGTAAAAGGATAGAAACAGGTATATCAAGAAAGCACCAATTAAAAGAAAGCATGAGAGGTTATATTAATATTGGATAAATTAGACTTTAGAGTGGAGAAAATTATCAGAGATAAAGAGGGATTTATATAATAATACAAAGGCCAATCTTCCAAGAAAACTTATCAATCCTAAATACGTATGCACCAACAACATAACATAATTATAAAATAGGTGAAGCAAAAGCCAATAGAACTGAAAAGATAAGTAGACAAATCTATATTTAGAGTTAGAATGTTCAATACCCCTTTCTCAAAAATTAATTTAAAAATCTACACAGAAAATCAGAAAGGATATAGAAAAACTCAACAACATCATCAATCAACAGTGTCTAATAGATATTATATTTATAGAACACCCCACTCAACAACAGTAGAATACACTTTCTTGTCAAGTGCTCACAGACATATACCAAGATAAACCATTTCTTTGATCATAAAACAAACTTCAAAAATTTAATAAATCTGAAATAATATAGAGTGTGTTCTCTAACCACAGTGGAACCAAATTAGAAGTTGATATCAAAAAGATAACACAAAAAATTACAAACACTTGGAAACTAAATCAAAACTACAAATTATCCCATTAGTCAAATAGGACGTCTCAGGAGAATTTTTAAAAATACATCAAACTAAATGAAAATCAAAACACAACATGTCAAAATATAGAATATCAAAATCAAAAAGCTAAAGCAGTACTGAGAGGGAAATTTGTTGCACCAAATTCATGCATTAGAAAAGAGAAAAAGACTCAAACAGTAATTTAAGCTCCCATCTCAGGGAACAAAAAGGAACAAACTAAACCCAAAGCATAAAGAAGAAAAGAAATAAGAAAATCAAATTGAAAACAGAAAAACAATACAGAAAAATCAATGAAGCAAAGTTCTTTTCTTTGGAAAATTTGATGAAATTGACAAAAATATAGCAAGAATAACAGAGGAAAAGAGAGAAGACACAAATATGAATATCAGGAATGAAGCAGGAGATAGCACTACAGATCCTGTAGACATTAAAGGGATAATAAGAGAATACTAGGAATATCTATACACAAATAAATTTGACAATTTAGACAAGGTAGACTAATTCCTTGAAAGCTAAAACCCACCCAATATGAAATAGATACCTTGAATTCCCTATAGCTATTAAGAAAATTGAATTTGTAATTTAAACTCTCAAAAAAAGAAATCTCTAGGCCCATATGATCTCACTGGATAAATCTACCAAACATTTCAAGAAGAACTAACACAGATTTTACACAATCTCTTCTGGAATATAGAAGAGGAAAAAACACTTTTAATTCATTTTGTGATGTTAGTATTACCCTGATATCAAAACCAGACAAAGACAGTACAAAATAAAAAATAAACAAATAAAAATATAGACCAATGTCCTCCATGAATATAGATGGATATATATTCATTTGTCCTTAACAAAATAGAAGTCAAAAGAACTAAGCGATATATGAAAAAATTATACATCATGACAAAATTAAGTTCACTCCAGGGCTGAAAGGCTGGCTCAGTATTCAAAAATCAATCAGTGTAATCCATCATATTAATGAACTAATAAAGAAGATCATATGATTATATCAATTGCTAAATAAAAATAATTTGAAAAAATTCAACAACCATTCATGATAAAAAGTATCAGAAAATATAAGAATAGAGGGGAATCCTCTATTTGGGAAAAAGTCAAGGGTATCTGCTGTCATGACTCTTATTCAACATAGTGCTGGAGGTCTTAGCCAGTGAAATAGAACAGAATCCATCAATATCTTGGGTTCACTGTTAGTCTTTACTCCTGATTTTTTTTTTCAATTCTATGGATTTGTTCCATTTTGAATATTTCTAATCTGTAATTTCAATGGGATTTGGAGATATTAGCAAGCATTCTGAACTATCTTGAACCATCCTAACGTTTTCAGATTTCATGACAGAGAATTTATAAATTGTCCCCCAATGCCTTTATACTGAACAACTCTAATCTCTGGACACTAAATCCAAAATTTTTTTAGTTACAGAAAAAATATGCAGAATTCAATACTCAAATTCCTGTTAGGTGTGGGAAGATTAACTTCTAAAAATTGTACCTAATTACAGCAAGTTATTTTCTTATGATTTCTGTTTTCCAGCTCATTTTAGATTGGTGCTCATCATCCTTTCCCCAATGCTCATTACCACTTGGTGCCACTGAAAAATGAGAAAAAAAAAATACATTGTCATCAATGTGGCATAGTCCTCATAATGGAGTAAATATTCATATAACATCACAAAATTTCAATTTCATATAATATCTTAAGATCATATTCCTATGTTAATTTTTATGCTTTTTCTGTGAAGTAGTAAATTGGAATTTGTCAAAGTCCTCATTTTGGTGAAGGAAGAGACATATATATTCATACAAACAAGAGACCAAAACAAAGGTTTCATCTAGCAGAGAGGGTTGAAGTGGAATCCAGAAGGTCATGAATTTCCAATGGTATTGCGTTTTCAGTTCATGATTTAGATGTGAATCTCCTGGACTAGCCTAGGAGGGAAAACTTGATCAAGGGCTTCGCAATTTGTTGCTGAATTAATTTGGTCTTACAAAGGATCAGACCTTCAAACAAATATTTGAGTGCAAATCAATTAATTCTGAGGTCCAGTGACACATGGTTAGGAAAGTAGGGAAGTGATACAAGAAGACAGCTAGTAAAAGATGAATTATTAAGTCACCCATTAGAGTGGTGACTCAAGATTAAATCACAAGGAAACTGTCTCTCTTTTCACTAAGAAGTGAGGGAAATGGGGTGTTTATGTGTCAACTTTTAGTCATTGATTCTTTACTCACATGGATGTTAATTTTTTTGGCACTTTTATTCTGCCACTCACACAAGTGGAACAGCATTTACAGTTCCTGAAGAGGAAAACAATTACACACAGAGAGATGCAGATGCTGGCAGCTGGAAACCAGTGGAAGCTCACTGAGAGATCTAAGGGACACCAACTGGTCACTGACAACGATGAAAATGTCTCTAGAGTTACCAAGTTTTCTTATAAGGTTAAACCCTGTTTGAAAAATCAAAGACATACCCCAAATCCTGAACCCTAAGTACTGTTATAAATTATTTGACCTATTCCTAAACTCTTATGGACTCCTAGAATTAAAATTCTTGCTTAGGCCCTACCCTGCAAAAGTAATTACATTTTGAAAAATACTCTAAAACTCTCATTGAAGATACATGGGGCCTAAAGACTGTTTGAGAGCTGTCTACACTCACAAAGCATAGACTTGAAATATACTGTGGGTTGATTTGATCTGCTCTTTTAGCAAATCAACTAAGTGCCTGTTAAATGTCAGACACTGGAGAGTGCTGGGGTACAACAATTAATAAGACAAATTGACAGACACAAGTATGAACACATTATGAAGGGAATGTTTGAGGAATCGTGGAAGAAGAGTCCACTTTAGTTTTATTTGCATGTAACTTTAATAAAAATATACAGGCTGAGTAAAGTTAGGAATGGTAGTTACTGGAATTTTCTAATTGAAAAATATAAAGTGTGAAATTACAGGACTCATTTTCATCACACCAAAATTCTACTAATTCAAGAATTTCTTCTAAATTCAGACAGTTTCTATAGACTTCAGAAGTCCAAACTTCTGAGTCTGACTCCCAATATCTTTGGCAATATAACCTCAGTTAACCTTTATGATGCATTTCTAGCCATTTCCTAAATTAACCATTTGTTTTTATCACGCTGGTGCACCATGGCTACCAAGCACCCATTTTACATCTGTCTCTAGAATATGCCTCCCATATGCTTTAAGTCTAGTGAATTGCTTCAATTTTCAGTGTTCACCTGTGACCTCTTTCAAGCAGGACTATCTCTCTCTCCTTCAAATGTTTCTAAAAGCATTATTGTATCCCTCACATGGTATAGTAAGTATTATGTGTGTACATGTATTATGCATGCATTATTATACATGGCATGTATTCATACCATACACATGAACATACACATACTTGGCAGAAATTAAATCCTACATTTCTTAAGAATCCTATTGTTCTTGGTACCAAATACGTGATAGATACTAAAGATTAATTATTGTTATTATTTTTATTATTTGCTAATTGACTGAAATAAAAAGAACCACTGAATAACAATCTAGAGTAGATGTCAAGGCTAGATGCCTTGTGGATGTGGATAACTCTTAAGCAACTATTAGACCGCACGTCTTTTCAAGTGAGTCCTTTGGAATATTTTTCAAAACATGCTATTTGTTATAAACTATCTTGACAAAATTCCATTAAAATTGATTCAGGTTATTGGCAGAAGGAGAGTTCTTTTAAATTCTGTTTGCAGCTTAAGAAATAAGAATATTTTGGTATCTGAAGACACAAGGTTTTGCTCATTCCATTACCTAACTTTAAATATTCTGTTGAGATGCTATCCCAAAGTAAGACCTCTTCTCAGTTTGCTGCAATGTTCACTCTGGCTCCAGATCCCTCAGAAAGCCAAAAACCTATGAAATTATCCACAACAATTTCTTTTTCCCCTAAGGGAAAAAAAAGTCCCTCACTTTACATGGAATAATAAGTGGTCTTCATTTGCAATGAACCTTTGATTGGCATCTCTGGACCACGTTGAGATCTCTGAGGCAATTTCTTCAAAAGCAGCAGCTGCTTCGAGATTTCTCAGGGATTTCTGTTCCCCTCAGATTTGCTGCATAATGGCTGCTTTTTTTGGATTAGATCCCAGAGGCACTGTTTCAGTTATCAAAAGATGTGCCTCCATTAGGAAAAAAGAAATGCTCTAATTTAACTATGTATCTTGCATTGACAATAGCTGAAGCAGAGCTTCTTTCTGCATTCAAAATGAAGTCCTCTAGTTACTCATTTCAACTTGACTTGAGGCTTTTCAAATATGTATTTTAATTTGAAACACATTTCTGAATGTTACTGGTATCTCGTTCATGTTCTGAATTCTATGAGAGGTTTTGAAACCTTAAAACTGTTGTGAAGCATTGCTTCTTTTGAGGTACATATCTGAAATGCTGGCAGGGGTCAGAGGAATAGATTTTGTGGGTTCTCATCTGCAGGATTTCAAGGGAGATTCCTCTCTCAAATATCTGAAAAGTTAGAGGGTCTTTTAGCTAGAATGAAATGAACACACATGACATAAAATGGTAGTCAAAGTTTCTATAATATCCTGGTGGGCAAAATATGACATAGTCTTATTTTTTAATTCTTTATAGAAATCACATTACAGAAAGGTTTTATGTCTTATGTTATGCATAATAATGGAATTTTTGATAGAATTCTCAAAGTCCTGGGCAATAGTTCTCCTGAATATGCCACCGACTTTGCAAACTCAAGTTTGAAACAGAATTAAAAATCCCCATCTCTACTCAATATTCTGTAATGACCTATATGGGAAAATAATCTAAAAAAGAGTGGTTATATATATATGTATAACTGATTTGCTTTGCTGCATAGCAGAAACTAACACAACATTGTAAATCAACTATACTCCAATAAAATTTTTTTTAAAAATCCTCACCACAAACATATTATTCATCACTTCTAAAAATAAATAAAATAGCATGCGTGTGTCTATATGTGTATTTAAGATGTCAACATCTTTCAATTACTCAGGCTAAGAATGCTAAAGTTATTTTTTACTTCTTTATTTTCTTGGTCCTCAGTCCAATCTTGGGACCTCATAATCCCAAAATTCTAGTCTGTATTAACATGCACAATATTTTTCTCTATTTTTTTTCTCTGCCACTGCTATAATTTAGGCATTCATTATCTCCTAAAAATTAATATAATAATAATATTGATTATTGTAATCAGATTGGGAAAATAATGCATATGCTTTGCATATGCTTCCTAGAACATGTGGAAAACACAGAAAAGAGGCAAAAAAAAAAAAAAAAAGAAAAAACCTTATTCATTCTCCAGAACCAAGAAACAAAACACAGACTATATTATATTTTCTTTTAGTCTTATGTATGTGCATTCATATTTTTAATGACTGCACAGTATTACATACTAAAGGTGTGTCAAAATTTATTTAATCATTCTCTTATTGCAAGATTTAAGCTGTTTCCAATTATACCCAATTGCCTATGTTGCCCATAGACAATATTATACATAAAATTTTTTCCATATCCCTGTTTATGTCTTGTATCTAGATTCCTTGAAGTGGAATGATTTGGTAAGAGTACAAACTATTTTACTTTATTCTATTTTTATATTCTTCTCCTTTGTTTTTTTCAAAGAAAATATTCAGACATTTAGAATTTACTATGGTGTATATTTTGAGGGCTTTTTAAAAGATTTTTTTAACATCTTTACTGGAATATAATTGTTTTACAATGGTGTGTTAGTTTCTGCTGTATAACAAAGTGAATCAGAAATACATATACATATATCCCCATATCTCCTCCCTCTTGCGTCTCCCTCCCACCTTCCCTATCCCACCCCTCTAGGTGGTCACAAAGCACCAAACTGATCTCCCTGTGCTATGCAGCTGCTTCCCACTAGTTATCTATTTTACATTTGGTAGTATATATAAGTCCATGTCACTCTCTCACTTCGTCCCAGCTTTCCCTTCCCCCTCCCTGTGTCCTCAAGTCCATTCTCTACGTCTGCGTCTTTATTCCTGTCCTGCCCCTAGGTTCTTCAGAACCTTTTTTTTAGATTCCATATATATGTGTTAGCATATGGTATTTGTTTTTCTCTTTCTGACTTACTTCACCCTGTATGACAGACTCTAGGTCCATCCACCTCACTACAAATAACTCAATTTCATTTCTTTTTATGGCTGAGTAATATTCCATTGTATAAATGTACCACATCTTCCTTATCCATTCACCTGTCAATGGACACTTAGGTTGCCTCCATCCCCTGGCTATTGTAAATAGAGCTGCAATGAACATTGTGGTACATGACCCTTTATGAATTATGGTTTTCTCATGGTATATGCCCAGTAGTGGGATTGCTGGGTCGTATGGTAGTTCTATTTTTAGTTTTCTAAAGAACCTCCATACTGTTCTCCAAAGGAGGCAAGAATATACAGTGGAGAAAAGACAGCCTCTTCAATAAGTGGTGCTGAGGAAACTGGACAGCTACATGTAAAAGAATGAAATTAGAACACTCCCTAACACCATACACAAAAATAAACTCAAAATGGATTAAAGACATAAATGTAAGGCCAGACACTATAAAACTCTTAGAGGAAAACATAGGCAGAACACTCTATGACATACATCACAGCAAGATCCTTTTTGACCCACCTCCTAGAGAAATGGAAATAAAAACAAAAATAAACAAATGGGACCTAATGAAACTTAAAAGCTTTTGCACAGCAAAGGAAAACATAAACAAGGTGAAAAGACAACCCTCAGAAAGGGAGAAAATATTTGCAAATGAAGCAAGTGACAAAGGATTAATCTCCAAGATTTACAAGCAGCTCATGCAGCTCAATATCAAAAAAAACAAACAACCCAATCCAAAAATGGGCAGAAGACCTAAATAGACATTTCTCCAAGGAAGATATACAGATGGCCAACATACACATGAAAGGATGCTCAACATCACTAATCATTAGAGAAATGCAAATCAAAACTACAATGAAGTATCACCTCACACCAGTCAGAATGACCATCATCAAAAAATCTACAAAGAATAAATGCTGGAGAGGGTGTGGAGAAAAGGGAACCCTCTTGTACTGTTGGTGGGAATGTAAATTGAGGGCTTTTTAAAAGAGTGAAGTTTTTCTTTCATTATTTATTGATTAATATATTAATTTGTGACCTGTCCTTGGTGACATTTTATGTGCTATGCATGTGTGTATTACAGGTCTTTTTTTATGAGTGTGCATTTGACTTTGTTGATCTGACTGTCCATTATTACACAAGTACATCATCATTTTGTTAGCATTTACTAAGAGTGTGTTTTAGTGTTTGGTAGGGAAAGGTTTTTTTAAAAATTAATATTCATTAATTTTTTTTCTTATATTCTCACTTTTTTGCTCTTCCAGATTATTTTGGAATGATTACATCAAGTTTCTATATGTTAGGAACTGATTTTTTTTTAATAGACAAAAAGAAAAAGCAGTTTGAGAGAGCAGTTTTAGGTTAACATCAAAACTGAGCAGAAAGTACAGAGAGTTTCCATATACTTTCTGCTGACCTCATATATGCATAATCTCCCCCGTTATCAGTACTCCCTGCCAGAGTAGTATATTTGTTATAATTGATAAACTTACATTGATACATCGTTATTGCCCATATTCCATAGTTTACATACGGTTCACTCTTGGTGTTGAACACTCTATGGTTTTTGAAAAATATGTAATGATGTTGAGCCACCATTATATTTTCATAAAGATTATTTTTACTGCCATAAAAACCTCATACTCTGTGTATTCATCTCTCCCTTCCCTCAATCCCTGGCAACCACTGATCTTTTTACTGTCTATAGTTTTGTCATTTTCAGAATGTCATACCGGAATCAATTGGAATCAATTGTCTTTTTTCACTTAGTAATATGCATTTAAGTTTCCTTCATGTCTTTTCATTGCTTGATAGCGCATTTCTTTTTAGTGCTAAATAATATTCCATTGTACGGACGTAGTAGAGTTTATTTATCTGTTCACCTACTGAAGGACATGGTTGCTTCCAATTTTTGGAGGCTTTATAAGTGAAGCTGCTATAAATTTCCATGTGCAAGTTTTATGGAGGTAAATTTACAACTCACTTGAATAAATAACAAAGAGCACCATTGCTAGATCATATGGTAAGACTTCCTAAAAACTTGTCAAATTGTCTTTCAAAATGGCTGTAGCATTTTGCATTCTCAGTAGAAATGAATGAGAGTTCCTGTTGTCCACATCCTTGCTGGTATTTGGTGTTATTAGTTTTTTTTGGTTTTTAGGTGTATAGTAGTATCTTATTGTTTTTTTAATTTGCAATGCTCTAATGACATGATGTTGATCATCTTTTCATATGTTATTTGCTATCTGTATATATTCTTTGGTGAGTTTTTCATTCATATCTTTTGTACTTTTTTAGAATTGGGTTGTTTGTTTTCTTAGAGTTGAGTTTTAAAAGTTCTTTGTATATTATGGATACAAGTCCTTTATCAGGTATATGTTTCACAAACATTGCCTCCCAGTCTGTGGTGTGTCTTTTCATTCTCACAACGGTATATTTTGCAGAGCAAAAGGATCTTGTTGTTTTTTTTTTTAACTTTTCTGATGTCCAAATTATCAATTTTTTCTTTCATGTATCATGCTATTGGTGTTGTGTCTAAAACACAACATCAAACCCAAGGTCACACACATTTTATCTTATGCTATCTTTCAGAGGTTTTACAGTTAAGCATTTTACACTTAGGTCTAAGATCCACTTTCAGTTAATGTAAAGGTGTAAAGCCTATGTCTAGTTTATTTTTTTCCAAGTGTGGATGATGTTCAGTTATTCCAGTACATGTGTTAAAAAGACTATTCTTTCTCCATTGAATCACCTTTTGTCAAATGTCAAATGTTAGTTGACTGTATTAGTGGAGTCTATTTCTGTAGTCTGTATTCTGTTCCATTTATCTAATTGTGTCTTCTTTGACCAACACTACTGTCAGTATTATATCTTTATAGTAAGTCTTGAAGCTGGGTAGTGACAGTCCTCTGACTTTGATCTTTGTCATTATTTTGTTTGCTATTCTAGGCTTTATACCTTCCAGTAAACCTTAGAATAAGTCTGTCATCTGAAATAGAATATATATATAACTGAATCACTTTACTGTATACCTGAAATAAACACAACATTGCAAATCAACTATACTTCAATTTAAAAATCACAAACAAACAAAAAAGCCAATACAGTGGACTGGGGGAAAAAAAAGAATAAGTTTGTCAATATTCATAAAGTAATTTCTGAGATTTTGATTGAGATATATTAAATCCTTAGATCAAGTTGGGAAGAACTGATAGATAGATAGATGATAGATAGATAGATAGATAGATAGATAGATAGATAGATAGACAAATACTTTCCTAATCTACTTTAATAAGTTAAACAGTTAATATGCTAGTCTCATCCAGAACACCTTCAGAAATAGTTTTTAATCTGGGCTCCCCAGGTCCAGTCCAGTTGACACATGAAACTAACCATCATAGATATAAAGGTACCAGTTTCTCCTCAGTAAGTATGATGTTAGCTGTAGGCTTTTTATCAAGGTGCAGGGGTTCCTTCCTATTCCTAGTTTGTTAAGAGCTTTATTATGAATATGTGTTGGATTTTGTCAAATACTTTGTATATATCTATTGATGTGATTATAGATTTTCCTTCTTTGCCTTGCAGATGCAATGGATTACATTAATCTTCTAATGTTGAACCAGTCTTGCATAACTGAGATAAATCTCACTTGGTTATGGCATATAATTATTTTTTATCCATTGTTGGATTCAATTTGCCAATATTTCTTGATAATTTTGATGTCTATGTTCATGATAGACATTAGTATATTTTTCTTTACTTATAATGTCTTTATCTGGTATTATGTCAATGCTGGCCTCATAGTATGAGTTAGGAAGTATTCATTCTTCTTTTATTTTCTGGAAGAGACTGTAGAAAATTGGTGTAATTTCTTACTTGAATGTCTGGTAGAATTCACCAGTGAGCTCATCTGGGCCTGGCACTTTCTGTTCTAGAAGGTTATTAATTATTGATTGAAATTTTAAAATAGAAATAGATCTATTCAGATTATCATTTTGTGTGAGTTTGGCAGATTGTGTTTTTCAAAGAATTGGTGCATTTTGTCTAGGTTATCGAATTTGTGAGCATAAGGGTGTTCATAGTATTTCTTTATTATTCTTTTTATATCCATGGGATCAGTAGTGATGACCCCTCTTTCATTTCAGATATTAGAAAATTTTGTCTTTTCTATTTTTTTCTTGGTTAGCCTGGCTAACAGTTTATTACTTTTATTGATCTTTTCAAATAACAAGTCTTTGATTTTGTTAATTTTCTTATTTTCAATTTAATTTACTGATGCTCCAAATTTTTTTTTTGTTATCTTTTTGCTTTATATTTATATTGCTTTTCTTTCTTTCTTTTAGCTTCTTAAACTGGAAACTTAGATTATTGATTTCAGATCTTTCTTTTCTAATAAGTTTTCCCAATACTATAAAATTTCCTCTTAGCAATGCTTTCACTGTATTCCCAAATTTGATCTGTTGCATTTTCATTTTTACTTAGTTACAAATATTTTTTTGGATTTCTTGAGACTTTTTCTTTGACCAATGTGTTATTTGGAAGTGTGTTATGTAATCTCTAGGTACTTTAGGATTTTCTAGCTATCGTTCTCTTATTGATTTCTAGTTTAATTCTGCTGTGGTCTGAAAGCATATTTTATTTGATATCTATTCTTTTAAATTTCTTGAGGTGTGTCTTATGGACCAGAATGTGGTCTACCTTAGAGAATGTTCCATGTGAGCTTGAGAAGAATCTGATGTATATTATGCTGTTGGCAGATGAAATATTCTATAAATGCCTATTAGATATACACACAGACATATGTAGTAGAAAACAATAGAAGATACAATATGCCAATAAATAGTATGTTTATAATCTGTTACAATATATAGAAGCTGATAATGAAGACTATAATATACCATTAAAAGTAATTTAGGGCAAGAAGGAAGATTTATGGATCTCATCATCTATTTGAGGACAGTACTAAGAAATAAGGCAATTATATTTCTGTGTGAAAAATATTTTGCTAGATGTATTATGAAAACACAAAGAATATAAACTTTATAGACCTAAAGGACAATCAAAATAAGACTTAAAATATAAATAGTCAATAGCCAAGAAAGGAGGGTGTGAAGGGTGTTTCAGTCTAAGAGAAGAGAATCTGGGAAAGGTCTAAAGCAATAGCAAACATCATAAAGTTAAGAAGCTGAAAGGAGATCCCTGGTGTGGTAGTGGATAGAGACAAACCTGGAGAAAAGATCTGGAACTGAGTCATTCTAGGTGTAATGAGAAGATATTTATGGGCTTTAAGTGTGAGAGTGACATGTTCAGTGTTTAACGTCAACAGAATTCTGGCTGTTGATGAAAAAGTGGATTAAAGGTGAGGATAGACTGAAGTCAAGGAAACTAAACAATTGCTTCAATAGTTCAAGTAAAACATGGTGGAAATCTGGACAAGAATAATAGCAGCAGTGAAAATAGACCTCTTAGTTGAGATCCTATTGCTCTGAAACATTTCTTTACATCCTTTGTGGCAGTTTATCTTTTCCACAGATGGCTGTGGCCATATGTCCCATGCTTCGTGTTCTTCCACAATGGGGTCTTCTTCCCTCATCAAGAGGCAAAGTCTCTTTTCCCTCCAGCTGAATCAAGGCTGGCTTTACTGACTTACTTGATCAACAGAATATGACAGAAGTGGCTTCATGGTCTTCAAGATTAGGTCATAAGAATGTTTGTGGCTTCTGCCTGAGCCTTTTGGAATGCTTGTTCTTAACACATTCCCTCTCAGAGCCCACACCTTATTGTCAGAATCCCAATCCCCATGGACATGTCTCCTTGGCACCCTTCGTGACAGTCTCAGCTGAAATCCTGAATGACAGTTGACAACAACTGCCAGCCATCCTAAATGCTTTGTCCAGTTGAGCCTTCAGATGAATGCAGTCCCTGCTGACACCTGATTACACTACATGAGAGACCCTGTGATAGAACTGCCCAGGTGAACTCAGGTAACCACAGAAATTTAAAAGATAAATATCAATTATTATTTTGTCACCAAGACCTTAGATGTTGTCTTCCACAGCAACAAAAAGTGCCTTCAACGCTTGCCATAAGCAAGTCCTACCCTTCCTACCCAAATGTATTTCCCACACCTTCTTGCTCTACCTCCTCAATCTGTTGCTGATCAACTAGAATTGCCTTCATTTGGTCAAATGATTCCTCTCCTTGAAGTTTCAGTAGCAAAGCACCAAAGTCTGTGGATCTTCCAAGGAAATATTTTTTTCTACCCACTAGAGAGTAGAAAAAAAAATTACTTCTGAGAAAACACTATTGAAAGGAGCAAATTTACTAATTATGTGTTCCTGTTGTAAATCTTTTATTCTCGGAGTAAGGTATTTGATTACTTTATCTTGAATTTCTTGCTCATTTTCAGGCAAGGGTCGGCTAAATTAGAGACACAAAGATAAGTAAAGGCACTCTCACCAGGGATAAACCAAATTAAAATAAAAACATCTTTGAAGCTTAATATTCTACACGTTTAGGTCAGTTTCTTTATTTACTTAATTTTCCATTTAATATTCCAATTTGAGAGAAATGTTGAACTGTGTCCAATATGGATTACATATTCTTCATCCAATTATAACTTGGTATCTAACATGATTGTCGAAATTCAATGCTAGGGGATTTTTTTTTTTTTTTTTGGTTAAATTAAAAACACAGAAACTGTGATATTCTGAAGATGACAGTATGTTACAAAATGAAAGCCAAATTTGCAAAATTAATCGTGTTCATGCACACAGTAATTAGCCCACACTGTTTATTCTCATGCATTTCTACTGTCTAGGCAGAGCTTAAAACTTTCTTGACTTCTAAAAAATTGGAATTAGATGAGAAAGAAGATTAAAATACAGGCGTACCTGGCTTTATTGTGCTTTGCCTTATTGCACTTCACAAACGAACATGTTTTGTTTTTTACAAATTGAAGTTTTGTGGCTACTCTGCATGAAGCAGGTCGATCAGCACCACTTTTCCAATAGCATTTGCTCACTTCTGTCCTCTGTGTTACATTTTGGTAATTCTCACAATATTTCAAACTTTTTCATTATTATTATATTCTTTATGGTGATCTGTGATCAGTGATCTTCGATGTTACTATTGTAATGGTTTGGGGGAACTGCAAACTGTGACCACATAAGATGGAGAACATAATCAATAAATGTGTATGTTCTGACTGTTCCACTAACCTTTCTGCTGTCTCTCTCCCTCTCCTCAGGCATCCTTATTTGCTGAAATAAAACAATATTTAAATTAAGCCAATTAATAACCCTACAATGGCCTCAAAGTATTCGAGTGAAAGAAAGAGTTGCACATCTTTCACTTAAAATCATAAATCAGGTGGAGAATAACAAATATTGTATGATTTTACTCATGTGAAGTATCAAAAACAAGCAAACAAACAAAAATAAAATAAATGAACAAACTAAACAAAAGCAAATATAAATCCAGAGAACAGAGTGGTGGTTACCATAGGGGAAGAGGCAGGGGGGAGGGCAAAATGGGCAAAGGGGATCAATTATATGGTGCCAGATGGAAACTAAATTTTTGGTGTGAACATGCTGTATGGTATACAGAAGTAGAAATATAATGGTGTACATATTAAACATATAATGTCATAAAACAATGTTATCTCAATAAAAAAAATAAATCTAAAATGTTTAAAATGCATTTGAAAAAAGCTAGAAATGATTAACCTTAGTGAGGAAGTCATGTTGAAAGCTGAGATAGGCCAAAAATTAAACCTCTTGTGCCAAACAGTTAGCCAACTTGTGAATGCAAAGGAAAAGTTCTTGAAGGAAGTTAAATGTGATACTCCAGTGAACACACAAATGATAAGAAAGTGAAACGTCTTTATGGCTGACATAGAGAAAGCTTTAGTGGCCTGGATATAAGATCAAACAAGCCACAACATTTCCTTATGCCAAAACCTAATCCAGAGGGAAGCCCTAACTCTCTTCAATTCTATGAAGGCTGAAAGCAGTGAGGAAGCTTCAGAAGAAAAGTCTGAAGCTAGCAGAAATTGGTTCATGAGGTTTAAGAAAAGAAGCTGGCTCCATAACATAAAAGTGCAAGGTGAAGCTGCAAGGGCTTATGTAGAACCTGAAGCAAGTTATCTAGAAAATCTAGCTAAGATAATTTGAAGGTGGCTACACAACAGATTGTCAATGTAGACAAAACAGCATTCTATTGGAAGAAGATGCCATCTAAGATATTCATAGCTAGAGAGAAGAAGTCAATGTCTGGCTTCAAATCTTCAGAAGACAGACTGTCTCTTGTTAGGGACTACTGCAACTGGTGACTTCAAGTTGAAGCTAATGCTCATTTACCATTCTGAAAAGCATAGTGCCCTTAAGAATGATGATAAATCTAATCTGCTTTTGCTCTATACACGGGACAACAAATGATAGCACGTTTGTTTACAACACAGTTGACTGAATATTTTAAGTCCATTGTTGAGAACTACTGCTCAGAAAAAAAAAAGAAAAAGATTCTTTTCAAAATATTACTATTCATTGACAATGGAGATACACAATGGCATTCATGTTGTTTTCATGCTTGCTAACACAACATCCATTCTGGAGCCCATGGATCAGGAGTAATTTCAACCTTCAAGGCTTATTATTTAAGAAATACATTTTATAAGGCTATAGCTGTCATAGATAGTGATTCCTCTGATGGATCCAGGCAAAGTCAATTGTAAACCTTCTGGAAAGGATTCATCAATCTAGATGTCATTAAGAACATTCAGAATTCATGGGAAGAGCTCAAAATATCAACATTAGCAGGAATTTGGAAGAAGTTGATTCCAACCCTCACTGATGACTTGGGGGGTTTGACACTTTAGTGGAGGAAGTCACTGCAGATGTGGATAAAGCAAAAGAAATAGAATTAGAAATGGAGCCTGAAGATGTGACTGAGTTGGTGTAATCTCATGATAAAACTTGAACGGATGAGAAGTTAATTCTTATAAGCTCATCTATAGATGGTCAAAGAACATGATTTTTTGATAAGAAACCTAATCCTGATGAAGATGCTGTGAAGACTGTTGAAATGACAACAAAGGTTTTGGAATATTCCACAAACTTAGTTGATAAAGCAGTGGCAGGGTTTGAGAGGACTGACTACAAATTTGAAAGAAGTTCTACTGTGGGTAAAATGCTATCAAACAGCATTACATACAGAGAGAAATTTTTCATGAAAGGAAGAGTCAATCAATGCAGCAAACTTCACTGTTGGCTTAATTTAAGAAGCTGCCACAGCCACTTCAACCTTCAGCAACCACTACCTTGATCAGTTAGCAGCCATTAACAGTGAGGCAAGACCATCCACCAGCAAAAAGATTAACAACTTGCTGAAAACTCAGGTGATGGTTAGCATTTTTTAGCAATAAAATATTTTAATGTATATGCATTGTTTTTTTAGACATAATGCTATTGCATACTTAGACTACAGTATAGTATAAACATAACTTATGTGCACTGGGAAACCAAAAAAATTGTGTGACTTGCTTTATTGCAATTATTAGCATATTATCACTATGCTTGAAAAACGTCTGGTCTAGGATGGGAGAGAGACATACTAGCAATAATTTACTATAGCAAAGAGAAATACTAAGCTAAGCTCAAAGGTTGAGGGGAACATAGAGAAGAAAATAATCAGCTCTACGTTGGGAAGAGATGGGGGATGGGTGGAGCATAAGCTACATTTTATGAAGTGTAGCAAAGGAAGAAAAGGCATTCCAGGGAAGGGAGCTACCCAGGCAAAGGCAAGGTGTTGTGAATGTGAATATGGTGTTAGAACCAATCTGAGAAGTAAGGTTCACCTGGAACTTGAATTGTGTGGAGTCATGGGAACTGTCAGAGATGAGTTTTTAAGGTAGGTTTGAGGCAGATTATAGGACACTGTTTCACATGCAATGGAGTTTGAGTTTTATCCTGTCCTTAACTATAGATAATCAGGATCCAAAAAACACTTCCCTAGGATAAAAGTGGCATAATCTGATTGTTGTTTTACAATCACAATTCTAGCACTATTAAGGGAACAGAGATCAGTACCAGAAGTACATGTGAGTGAACAGTATACTGAGTTCTTTTCCAGCTCCAGTCATTCTCAATTCCCTAGATGATGATTTCATACCTTCTTTTTTCTCCTCTAACTTCTAATACTGATCTACACTCTTAGGTGGTAATTTTGCTTGTTACTAAACAGAGAAAATAAGCATTTTGAATCAAACTTCCCCAAGACCTATTCCCTCCCTGCACGTGCACTCATACTTTCTGCCTTCTCTTCCATTTCCATGGACACACTATCCACACTCTTGACAAAGTCCAAGCCTTCTGCTCATGCACTAGATTCCATCTTCTCTGCCTCAATCTAATGCTTCTTTCTCTCTCCTTTAAGCATAAATTATTCTCTCTAATAGATTTTTTTCCATCAATACAAAATGCTGTCATTTCTCCCATTTTAAGATACAAACATCCTTTGAGCTCACATCCTCATTTCCCTTCTCCTTACAACAAAGTTTCTCAAAAGAAATGTCTCCAATTTCTCTCCTTTCTTTTATGAATTCATTCAGTCAGATTTTCTACCATTTCACTTAAACAAAACTCTCTTAGCTACATCATTTCTTACCTTCAGCCTACCCTCATTTTAGTTTTCAGCATAATATCAGTTGATTGTTCACTGATACTTGAGTCACTCTTTTAACTTGAATTCCAAGACTCTACTCTCTCCTAAGTGTCACTCAGTGGCAGATCCTTCTTAGTCTCATTATTAGGTTTTCTTCATCTGCCTGGTCTTTGAAATTTGTAATCCTTTGTGAGTAAGTCCTTGAACATTTCTCTTTTTTATTTATAATCACTCTCTTGGTGTTATCACTCAGTCTCATGGCAATAAATATTATCTATATACCAATGACACCCAAGTTCCTATCTCTCCAGTACAACCAAACCATAAATCCAACAACCTAGTCAATAGCTCCATCTAGATATCTAACAAAAATCTCAAACTGAATGGTTTTGATCTTGATCTTTTCCTCAATACCCACTCTAATCATAGTCTCCCCCATCTCACTTAACGGTAACTCTATCCAGTTTCTCAGGCCCCAAACCAAACCAAAAACTATTAATAACCTAAACTTCTCATTTACTCTCATATGCCACATCCAATTCAACTTCAAATATTGACTTTATCTTCAAAATACACACATAACCTGACTACTGTCACCATCTCCACTGCTAACACATTGGTGGTATTCACCATCCATTGGTCCAATTCACTCTCATCTCATGCTGGAATTATTGCAGTTTTCTAACTGCCCTCCTTGCTTCAGGTCTTGACTCCCTAAGTGCTATTTTCAAAAGAGCATACCAGAGTTTTACAGCTGAAGTGTAGTCAGATCACATCTTCTGCTTAAAAATCTCCAAAGTCATCTCTCATTTCATTCAGTTCTTAGAATGACCAACAATGCCCTACATATTGACGTCTCCCTGCAACCTATTACACCTCAGGCCTCATATTCTATTAGATTCTTCCTTATAAATCTGTTCATCCTCCACTGGATATTTACCTGTTCTTCCAGGTGTGTTTTTTCCTCACTTGCTGTTTCTTCTACCTTGAAGTCTGCTTCTGCAGGTACATACAAGGGTCAGTTCCCCAGCTTGTTTAGAACTTTAATCTAAGATCACAGTCTCTAAGAAACCGTTTTGGGTAATTTATTATAAAATTGCAACTCCTACCTGCTGATGCTTTTTCAACTCTTTTCCTGCTGTCATGTTAATAAGACTAATAACCATCCAATATTCTACTTATATTACTTATTTTACAGCATTTATTGTTAGTCTACACATCCTTCCCCATAACTGCAAAGTAAACTCCATGAAGGCAGTAATTTTTATCTGTTTTAATTATTGTTTTGCTTCCAATCTTTGAATGGGTTAGACAAATAGTGGGAATCAAATAAATATCTCCTTAATGAATGAATAAGTGTGCAATTGCAAAAATTATATAAACAAATACAGACGACAGACAGAAAAATATATAAATGATGGGGAAGAGATTATTCTCACTATTTTTGAAGAGGTCCTGCAAATCTCTAAGGCAAAGACCAATATACAAATAGGAAATAAACACGTGTAGTCTGAAAATAGAAAAAAATTAAATTATCAGTAATTAAACGTACAAAGTCAAACAATAATTACACACAATATTTACATTGTCAAGATTCAAAAGAAATGCATACATAAAATAGTCAAAACTAAGGATTGAGCAGTATCTTTAACTGAGAGGAGAAATATAAATAGTAGATTAAAGTAGGTATACATGGAAATATGCATAAAAATCTTTAAAAGGAGTAGGCCATTCAATGCAGAAAACCTCTTCTTAAAATTAATTTTTTATTCATTCATTCAGATGCAATGTGGCAGAATGGAGAGGAAAAACAAGAAGTTCCCTTCCCCTACAAGTTTAATGTTTGAGTGGTCAAGAGTTAATCATTAGTCATAGAAAATAATGTAAAATTATATCTGGAAAATAGAAAAGAGAAATACATTGATACATGGTATGATGAGTCCATAATTAGGGGTTTGATCTACCTTAGATGTCAGGAAAGACCTTCAAAAAGAAATTATTTTTAACTTCAAATCATGTGATAGATAGCCTTAGAAGTCCAAGCAAGAGATGGCAGTGACTAGATCTACTTTTTTGACGACCTATTAAGTGTCAGGCACTATGTCAAGCACCAGGGCTAAAATGATAAATAAGGCAGTTATGGCCTTGACCCTAATGGTTTCCACATCTATTGTGGAGTGATTTTGGTTTGGGTAGGAGATGACTATTGAGATGAAAACCAGTGTGTAGATTTGAAATATATTTTGAAGCATAATACAATGAGCTTAACAATGGATTCAATGGTGTGAGTAAAGAAAAAGTAGGAATCCTAGATAACTTTATGATTTCAACTTACAACTAGGTGAATGGTAGGCAATTTACTGAATAGGAAGACAGGTGTTAGTGGAAAAACGAATATCAAAGGTTCTTTTTTAGATATGTCAATTTTGTACTGTCTCTGAGACACTTAATACAAGTTGACAAATACTAATTTATCTAAGAGTGTAAAGCTAAGAAGTAAAACCTAGGTTGGTTTTATAAATCTGATCTATGCTAACATAGATATAGTGTTTGAAATCATAACACTAAGAAAACCTAAGGAAAATATAAAGATAGAAAAGTGAAGGGAAATTTTGAGAAGCAAAGAGAAGTAAAACAAAGAGAAGAACAGTGAGCATGAGAGACAGTGAGAGAAGGAAAAGTGTAGAGAAGAAAAGGAGAACAGAAGAGAAAATTAGAGAGTAAGTGTTTAAGCCCCAGGAGGAACTAATACATTTGGAGTTTGGCCAGCAAAAATAGTCAGCAAAGGAAAGAGAGAAAATTAGTAGCCAGAAGAGAGATGGAGTAATGAGATCCAAAGTCCTATTGCCAGAGTCGACCTTAAATGGAGAAATGGAAGAAATTGGGAGGAAGGGGGACAAAGGTAACATTTATTTTCAGAGAAGCAAAGGAAGATAGGCCAGGTGTGCCTCTGTGAGTGTGTGTGTGTGTGTGTGTGTGTGTGTGTGAGAGAGAGTGTGTGTGTGTGTAATTTTTTGCTTGGCAGTGGAAATCACTTTGAGAGAATTACCTTCTAACAGTTACTATATTCTCTATAAATTCTAAGGATTAATCATCTCCTGAGAGTCTGGGGAGAGATGGGAAAGATTTGGTGGCTCAAGGAGGTGAGGTTTTAAAATAATCAATGTGTAGAGTGGAGAAATGTTGCCAAACAGAAAAGCTTAATAGTCTATGTGATGTAGTTGATCATGAATATTTTGTGAGGCAATTTTCCTGTAGTGATTTTTTTCACTAGCACACTTCATCTACAATCAAGAAGGAGCAGAAATAAGATAATAGTTGGGTTAAGCATGATGGATTTCTGGCACTTGAGTGTGCTAAAGAATACAGAGGTCTATAAATGTAACAACGGACACTATATAACTCTTAGAGGAAAACATAGGAAGAACACTCTTTGACATAAATCACAGCAAGATCTTTTTTGATACATCTCCTAAAGTAATGGAAATAAAAACAAAAATAAACAAATGGGACCTAATGAAACTTCAAAGCTTTTGCTCAGCAAAGGAAACCATAAACAAGACGAAAAGACAACCCTCAGAATGGGAGAGAATATTTGCAAACGAATCAACGGACGAAGGATTAATCTCCAAAATATATAAACAACTCATGCAGCTCAATATTAAAGAAACAAACAACCCAATCCAAAAATGGGCAGAAGACCTAAACAGACATTTCTCCAAAGAAGACATACAGATGGCCAAGAAGCACATGAAAAGCTGCTCAACATCACTAATTATTAGAGAAATGCAAATCAAAACTACAATGAGGTATCACCTGACACCAGTTAGAATGGACATCATCAGAAAATCTACAAACAGCAAATGCTGGAGAGGGTGTGGAGAAAAGGGAACCCTCTTGCACTGTTGGTGGGAATGTAAATTGATACAGCCACTATGGAGAACAGTATGGAGGTTCCTTAAAAAACTAAAAATAGAACTACCATATGACCTAGCAATCCCACTACTGGGCATATACCCTGAGAAAACCATAATTCAAAAAGACACATGCACCCCAATGTTCATTGTAGCACTATTTACAATAGCCAAGTCATGGAAGCAACCTAAATGCCCATCAACAGACAAATGGATAAAGAAGAAGTGGTACATATATACAATGGAATATTACTCAGCCGTAAAAAGGAACGAAACTGAATCATTTGTTGAGACGTGGATGGATCTAGAGACTGTCATACAGAGTGAAGTATGTCAGAAAGAGAAAAACAAATATCGTATATTAATGCATGTATGTGGAACCTAGAAAAATGGTACAGATGAACCGATTTGCAGGGCAGACGTTGAGACACAGATGTAGAGAACAAACATATGGCCAACAAGGGGGTAATACCACAGGGGGGTGGGGATGGTGGTGTGCTGAATCGGGCGATTGGGATTGACATGTATACACTGATGTGTATAAAATTAATGACTAATAAGAACCTGCTGTATAAAAAAATAAATAAAATAAAATTCAAAAATTAAATTAATTAATTAATTAATTAATTTAAAAAAAGAATACAGCGGTCCAAACAAAATGATTTACTTTGTTGGCAAGAATTACATTGAATTATGGACGATGTGCACAGAGGATTATTTAATCATTTTTGTAAATAAAATTAAAAATTAAAATCTGTAGAAATATTCATCAACAAGAATTGATTATTTAGATACACAGTACAAAAGATTATTACACAGTACTATGTAATGATGACAATCTCTTTATTTATTGATGTGAAAAGATGTCCAAGATATATGGTTAAGCAGGAAATGCAGGCTAGAAAGTATATATGGAGAACTATTTTATTTTATTTAAGAACAATTCTTTGATATCAAGTGTTGGCAAAGAGAGAGAGCAACTAGGACTCTCATATATTGCCAGTGAAAAAGTAAATTATTATAGTCATTTGAAAATCTTTGCCAGTGTTTGTTAAAAACAAAAAAACAAACAAAAACCTTAATAGATGCATACTGCTAGGAACTAATGAGAAATTTTGTTCCTAGGTATAGACTAAACAGAAACATGTCTATAAGTTCCCCCATAAGGCATGACCTAGAACTTCATAGTCCCAAACTTGAAACAATCCAATGGCAAAATGGTTAAATAAAATGTGTTCCATATATATTATGTTATATACATCAATGAGAATAAGCAAATTACAATGACAAGTTATAATATGAATATATCTTAGAAACAAATGTACAAATTAAGCCACCATAAAAGATTATATAAATAAGTACAGAAACAGGAAAAACTTATCAATGATATTAAGAGATGGGGAAGTTTACTCTTGGTAGAGATGGGTGTTGATGAGAGAATTTCTGGGGTTTCATAAATGTTCTGACTCTAGAATAGTTATTATTTGTTCACTTTCTGTATGATATTATGCTTAAATAATAATTACTCAAAGATAATAATTATGTATGGAAAAAGCATCTGCAAAGAAATATATCATGTTAATAGTTGATCTATAAATTTATTGGTAATTTCTATCCTTTTTATAATTTTGATTCATGTTGATTTTATATTAAAAGTATATTACTTTTATATACAGAAAAACAATGAAGCTCTTTGCTTTTTTTTAAAAAAGTGCTAAATGTGGTTTGAAGAATAACCACTCTAAAACTATATAATTTACTTTTCACCTTTGGAGAAAAACACTTTACCTCTTCAAACACTTCTGAAAAAATTAATTTCAATTCTTCTTATTAAGAATATTTTTAGTTAATGTCAATTCTTATTATTTCAGTCATCAGCATTTAACCTTAATAATTTAATTTCTAATATATTTAAAATTTAGCCTAATACTAACACAAATTGTTTGCCCATTTCTGGCATATTCTTAAATAGGGCAGGGATCATCTATTAAAACTGAGCTAATCTCCTTAAATTCTTTATTGTGAACTCATTTTTTAAAACACCTACTTATATTTCACCACTAATGGAATGGGAGAGGATCCTGTAGAAAATACTCAATTACTGTTAATCCCCTTCTTTCCCATGCAAGTCACATCAGTCTTGTTAAGTTTCTTCCCCCCTCTTCACAGTGTAAGAGTCTATTTAACAAAATGCATGTGGTTAAGTTTGTTGCTCTAATAAAGCTCAAAAGGATGGAATTAAATTAGTTTAGGGTAATTACTTAGATATTCTTAATGGAAACTGAATAAGCCCTAAGTTATTCTAAAAACTTGCTTGCTTAAATATGCTACTTTACTGACAACTCTCCTCTTCCCCTCTCCACGTGGAAACAACTGCTTTCCAGTTCTCAGGGCAGAATTCCATTTGCTTAGAAAATACTCTAAGGCACATTCAGAGAAAGTTTGTAAACAGTTATTTGTCATTAAACTAAAGGAGAGCTAACTAAAATCTGGAAATTTAGATTATGCAAAGATAACTATCCCTTAAGCTTTCAAAAGAAGGGTGGAAAAAAGTCAACATGACAGTAAATGTGACTTTAAAAGGGCAATGACGTGGGAGAGGAAAGTAGAGAACATACACTCTCTAAGGATCAAGTGTGATTATCTATTGTCTATTCAGTTAGACACCTGCTTTTGAGAGGCTCTTGAAAACTCATCAGATGTCTGTCCATATTTGTTGCTAGGCAGAAAAACTACCGGCCCCCCTGCAAACACCCCACACCCCACCCCCGCCGGCCACAGGTAATGCCAGCTCCATGAAGGCACCTTGTGAACACCAGAGCTCTACAAGCAATGTTGTATTGAGAGGGCCATGCCAAGGGGACCACATCTGTTTTGAATCGGGGATGTCTTCACACCAAAGAGGTGGAAGGGATAGCCAAAGACACAAGCAGCCAGCACTCCTATAAAATCACCAGGACTTCAATTTTTATCTTTCTCTCATCAAAACAGCAGAGGAGTTAACTTATCCAAACGACAGATGTGTAAAATGCTAGTGCAAGAAGAAGCCTGGTATGTTTTATGAAACTCCGTGGTAAAAGAATGTTTTCATCTCTACCATGAGAAAAATTTAAGGCTAAATGATTTCCACATGGGGGATTTGGTGTTACTCCATGTGAGACCCTGGCTTTTGTCTTTTACATGCTGTTGCTCTCTAAATTAAATTTGTTCATTTGGTTAAACTCTGTGAATTCCAAATTATAGGTTCCTCTTTGCCCCAATACAATAATGAAACTTTTGATCAGATAACTCAAACTCAGAGAGGAAAAAGTAAGTTTCATAAGAATAGGACATCCAGGGATTCTGATTTGACCTGACAAATTCTGACCCTGCAATTGTTTATAGCTTAAAATATCTGTATGACATTAGGGAAAAGGAATATGATAGAGAGACAAAAAAGAGATACTAGATAATTACCATGATGTAGCAATGTATATTCTTTGGGCCATGGTTAATTTTATTTTTGGCTTAATAGATAGATTGAGTTTATGGTGTATGCACTGTCTCTTAAGGAAAAATCAAACTATAAATCAGATTCCAATGTCTTTAAATCACACATAAATAAATAATAAAAATTAGTGAGTGAATTGAAGGACGTGTGAAACCATCATTCTAGCATTAATTGAACTCAAGGTATATGTACTTTCTTTAGCTACAAAATAGATATTAACCTCTCCCTTTTTCAGAGAAGATCACTAGCTAGGACTTTAAATATTTTTTCCAAGACTATACAGATAAGTGATAGAGGACATTTCAAATTATGATCTCATTTGAAGCCCATGTTCTTATCCTACACCATCACCGAGACACCTGGATCCTGTGGTCACAATGCATCATGATTTTAAAATATGCCCAAAATGAACAGAAGACCTGAAGACATCTTTCCAAAGAGGACATGCAGATGGTCAATAGGTGCATGAAAAGATGCTCAACATCATTAGTCATCAGAGAAATGCAGATCAAAACCACAATGAGATATCACCTCACACCTGTCAAAATGGCTATCATCAAAAAGAACACAAATAACAAATGTTGGTGAGGATGTGGAGAAAAGGAAACACTTGTGCACTGTTGGTGGGAATGTAAATTGATGAAGCCATTGTGGAAAACAATATAGAGGTTTCTCAAAAAACTGAAGATATAACTACCATATGACCCAGCAATTCCACTCCTGGGTATATATCCAGAAAACCTCACTTATTCAAAAAGATATATACACCTCAATGCTCACAGCATCGTTATTTAGAATAGCCAAGACATGGAAGCAACCTAAGTCTTCATCAACAGATGAATAAAGAAGATGTGGTATACATATAAAATAGAATAATACTCAGCCATAAAAAAGAATGAAATCTTGCCATTTGCAACAACATGGGCAGACTTAGAGGTTACTGCGCTAAGTGAATAAGTCAGACTCTGATATTACCATGTTGGAAAGGTGCTCTGGTTGACAATCTAGCTGAGCTTCAAGCCAATAGCCATAATCAACAGTCAGTCATGTCACTGAGCTACTTCGGGTGTCCAATCCATTTTAGTGATCAGATGACTGCAGCCTTAGGAGATAGCTAACTGCAACCACACGAGAGATCCCATGAAACAGTAGGCTAGTCAAGGCTTTTCTGAATTCCTGAACCATAAGATCATGAGCAAAATAAAGTAGTTGCTATGTTATGCTACTGAATTTTAGATTATTATTATACAGCAAAATAATTAAAACACAAGACAAGACTCAGAAACAATCAGGCAGTGAAACATCAGCAAGAGGTAAAGAGGAGTGGGATTTCTCTGAGTCTTTATTCATCTTCACTAGTCTGTAAGCACAACTCAAGTGTAACAAAGGAGATATGAGAATGGACATTAGTGTCAGGCAAACCTAGGTGCAAACACCAACAGGGCCACTTACTAGCTCTAGTGTGACTTAATGTACTTACATTTTCTGAGACTCATCTCTATAATGAAGGAATAATAATGTATTAGTCAGAGAATTAGTCTGGTTCTCTGTTCCAGAGAAACAGAACCAATAGGAAAGATAGATAAATAGATGATAGATAGATAGATAGGGATATAGATATAATCTATTTATACAACTGTATAACTATATATATTTATATTTACTATATGTTTTATATTATATTTAGATTTTAAAAATCAGGAATAGATTTATTATAAGAAATTGGTTCATACAGTTATGTAACTAAGAAGTCCTAAGATTGCATTTGTCAATCTAGAGACCCAGGAGTTCTGATAGTATAGTTCCAGTCCAAGTCCAAAGGTCTGAGAACAAGAGAACCAATGGTATAAGTTCCAGTATAAAAACTGAGTCTCAATACCCAAGAAGAGCTGTTGTTTCAGTTCCAGTTTGAAAGCAGGAAAAAAATATCCTACCTCAAGGAGTTAAACAGGAAGACTTTCATTGAATTCCTGGTTGTGCCAGCCTTTTTTTAAAATTTTTCTATTCAGGCCTACAACTGATTGGATGAAGGCCATCCACATTAGAGAGAGCAACCTGCATTACTTAGTCTATAGGTCCAAATGTTAATCTCATCCAGTATACCCTCACAGGGATAGAAAAAGATATTCCATGGTAATGGAAACAAAAAGAAAGCTGGAGTATCAGTACTTATATCCAACGAAGACTGTAAAACAAAGGCTATAATAAAAACCAAAGAAAGGAATTATATAATGATAAAGGTATCAACACAAGTAGCAGATATAACATTCATAAACATACATGTATGGGTGCACTTAAATATGTAAAGCAAATATTAACAGACATAAAGGGAGGAACTGATAGTAATACAATAGTAGTGGACTCCAACAACCCACTACATCAAAGGACAGATTATCCAGACTGAAAATCAACAAGGAAACCGTGTTGTTAGATGATACATTAGACCAGTTGCACTTAATAAATATTTATATACTGAATGTTCCATTCAAAAACAACAGAATACACATTGTTTTCAAGTGCACAAGGTATGTTCTACAGGATATAGCACACATTAGGCCACAAAACTGGTCTCAACAAATTTAAGAGGCTAGAAATTATATCAAGCATCTTTTCCTATCACAATGGTATGAAACTATAAATCAATTGCAGGAAGAAAAATGGGAAAAACACACACATGGAGACTGAACAACATGCTACTACAAGAAATGGGTCAATAAAGAAATCAAAGAGGAAATCAGAAAATACTTTGAGACAAATGAAAATAAAAACACAACTTTCCAAAATCTGAGACACAGCAAAAGTTTATAGCTATGTAGGCCTACCTCAAGTAGGTTGTACACACATATAATACAACAGCTGCAACTGTAGTCACCACCTGTTTAAGCATATGATAACTCATTGTCATTCTCCAAAATCTACCTCTCTTCTGCATAGATCAAAAGGTGAATTGATATGAAGATACTGTGAAGATACAGAATAGAACGCTCTATATTATATGGTGAAATCAGGGTTTTCTTAGCACGTGTAAGCCAAAAGATTTTAATCTCACCCAAGTGAACTTTTTTTTTTTTGGATTTGCATCACTTGAATCTATCCTTGGGATGAAATGAAATAATTAAAGATGATATTCTTCTCAAAAAAAAAAAAAAAAAAAAGGTGAATTGAATAGGCATGTGGTGGAATCACCACCCCTGTATCATCATGCCCTTACAGTGACAATAATCTCTTCATTCCTTCTAGAAATGCAGTATTGTTTTTGGTTTCCTATTTTCCTCAATAGAGGTAGTTCCAGGGGCTTTCACTTGGTCTTTCCCATCATAGTAGCTCTCACTCTACAGGTCAGGGAACCAATGTGTAGATTCTGCCAGCAACTAAGTGTGTCTATTCCAATTATGCATTACAGAAGTGGGGAAATAACCACAAGATGGATTCTGGGCCCATTGTGAGACAAACCTGAGTTGAAATTCCATTGATCACCTGACCTCTGTAAGCCCCTACTCTGACTGGTGTGTGGACCACAGTGATGTTTTGGGTGTCCTGAAATTAGTTCAGAGCCGGTGTTTAGCAGTCTCTGACAATTCTGATATTTCCTTTTTCCAAATGCACAGTTACCCTGGTAAAAGACCATAGATACCTTTAGTGGAGTCTGGGAGAAAGACTAATAGTATAAATTTTGGCAGTGTACTGGGGTCCTTCCTCAAGGGGAAATGGTCTCCCCTTCATTCAAGAAGTTCTGGGTCTGTAAACTGGCTCAAGTCTGGTAATTGATTAAGGAGCCATGATTCTCAGTTTTTATTATTCAAGTTAGACTTTTGTTCACTTTACCTGAAAAAATTCTGCTTATACAGATTAAGTAAGAATTTGGTAGGCTTCCAAAATATTTGCACTTCTAGGAACACCATGAATAACTAGCCAGCACCACAGGTCTGCACAAGTCAGAGTATTCTGATTGCTGCTTTGACTCTGTTGTCCATTATGGTAAGCCCTTCCACCTTGTCTTTGGCGGTTGAGTGCTGCTATATGTTCCCTACTACCCTGGGATCCAATTATCTCCATTGCATTTAGGTTCCCAGATTTAATGATTGTAGTTTCCTCTGTAAGATCTTTTCTACAAATAAAAGTTAGCACAGAGCTCTTCAAAGATGCCCAGGTATAGATTGAAATGAGAATCCATTCAAAATTTTAAACCTGAATCACATAACCTGATTTAGTTTTTCAATATGGTTAATGTAAACTTATTTGTGCATTCTCCTAGCGAAAATGACATCATGGATTTGGTAGTGAAATGCATGTACTAATTGATAGATTTCCAAGCATGGCTGGTAAACAGTGATAGAGGGAGGTCAAAATGGCAGAGTGAGGACATGGAGCTCCCCTCCCTTCATGAACACATCAACAATACATCTACATGTGGAACAAATCCCATGGAAAACTAACTGGAAACTAGCAGAAGGACTCCTATACAACCAAGGTTGTAAGAAAGATAGACATGTAATCAGGTAGGATGGGAAGAAAAGCACTGGGTCAGGACCTGTGCCTCTGGGAGGGGACTAAGAGGAAGAGGGAGATCACACAGGCAGACACTCACCCTGGAGAGTGAGAAGGCCAAGCCACAGACTTGGCATCCCAGTCCTGGGGTCCTACATGTAGGAGACAAGATCCCTTGGCTGCTTGGAGAACTGATGGGACAGATAGAAAGGCTGAAAAAGCCTAGACTTCACTCATGAAGACTGTGTGGGTGCTGGCTTGCCCCCACACAGAGCAAAGAGAGGTCTGCCCTAGTGGCTACCACCTTTCCATGCACCTGAGTCCAAGCTGAGCAAATATCCTGGCTAGCTCACTCCATGCCACAGCTTGGCAGTAGATCTAGGGTGACCAGTACCTGGGAAAGACTTGATATAAGGATGCAGATGTGACCTGGGAGCCTGGAGTATAGCCCAAATAGGACAGCAGCAGTTTCTGGTGTTTACTCAAGTGACACCCAGAATCAGCCCAGGCTTCTGACAGCACTGCAGCTGCTGGAATTCCCATAACTTCCTTACTGTGCACCCCAGCCCAAGCCTAGAAAACATTCCAACTCCACCCACTCCATGCAACAGCCTAGCACTAGATCTGGGGCAGCCAATATACGAGAAAAGATGCAACAATGAGCTGTATCTAAGTGGAGCCACTGATGCCTACACAGGCAGAACAACTGATATCTGTAAGTGCACAAACCCCACTTGCTTCGGCATTCCCTCCTTTGGGGCAAAGGTCCTAGTGCCAGTACAGGGAGAAGAAAAAAGACACACTTAAAGGGAACAGAGCCTGAGCAAACCCGATCCTCAGGGCTTCTGTTTTAGCAACTTGGGAGCAGACCCTGCCCCTGACATGGCAGTGATGACCATTGAGCAGAGAAGAAGTCCTACTTCACATCCTGCACAGGTTCTAGCTCCTCCATCATCAGCCACACACCCTACCAAGGTGATAGCAGTCAGTACACCTTGAGGAAAGGCATGACTTCCATCCACATCAAATCCAGCCCTCCCACCAAAGGCATTGAGCACATGCAGTCTGCCTAGGGGTGCTCCCTCATGAGAACACTTCTTAAAGGCCAGAATAGGTAATTGTTTTACTTAAATTCATGAAGACAGAGAAAGTTAAGTAAAATAAAAAAGCAGAAGAACTATTCTCAATTGAAAGAGCAAGTTAAACCCCCTAAAAAAATAAACAATGAAAGAGAAATAAACAACCAACCAGACAGAGAATTCAAAACTTTGGTAATAAAAATGCTAACTGAATTAGAAAAGAGAATTGATTTAAACACAGATCATTTTAACAAGGAACTAGAAAATATAAAGAAGACCCTATCAAAAATAGATAATTCAATATCTGAGATACAGTGTACTCTAGAAGAAATGACACAGAAGAATGAAAAAGTGATCTGAAAGACAGAATAATGGAAATCACCCAATCAGAACAGCAGACAGAAAGACCAGTTTAAAAATTGGTGCAACCTACAAAATCTCTGGGTTAACATCAAAAGTGCAAACATTTGCATTATAGGGGTTCCAGAAGGAGAAGAGAAAGAGAAGTGTATCAAAAATATATTAGAAGAAATTACAGCTGAAAACTTCTCAAACCTAAAGAAAGAAGTAGATATCCAGGTACAGGAAGCACAGTGGTCCCAAACAAGTTGAACCCAAAGAGACCCACACCAAAACTTATCATAATTAAAATGGCAAAAGTTAAAAATAAAGAGAGAATTCTAAAGGTAGAAGGTGAAAAACAAAGAGTCATACACAAGGGAATGTCCATAAGACTATCAGCTGATTTCTGTCCAGAATCTTTGCAGACCAGAAGGGAATGGCATGATATATTCAAAGTCCTGAAAGGGAAAAACCCTGCAACTTAGGATACTCTACCCAGGAAGATTATCATTTAGACTAGAAGGATAGATAAAAAACTTCTCAGACAAGCAAAAACTAAAAGAATTCAGCAATACTAAACCTACCCTAAAAGAAATGTTGAAGGGTTTTTTTCTAAATGGAAAAGAAGTAAGAATATATAAGAAAGGAAAAAGTCCCAATAGAAAAGGCAAATATATAATAAAGATTAAAGATCATTTAAATAATCCAGTACATAGATTAAAAGACAAAAAATTATAGAACTATAACTACAATAAACAGTAAAGGGATAAGCATGAAGATGTAAAATATGACATCAAAAACACAAAATGTGGGGGAGAGGAGTAAAAAATGTAGATATGTTAGATTGTGTTTGAACTTAAATGACTATAAGTTTAAATCAAATAGATATAATTATAGGTCAACATACATGAACCCCTTGGTAAGCACAAATCAAAATCCTACAATAGATACATGAAAACCATAAAGAAAGGTACCCAAGGCCACTATAAAAGAAAATCATCAAACTACAATGTGAGAAACCAAAAGAAGAAATGAACAG
Organism: Balaenoptera physalus; assembly: GCF_965194825.1. Classification (NCBI taxonomy): domain Eukaryota; kingdom Metazoa; phylum Chordata; class Mammalia; order Artiodactyla; family Balaenopteridae; genus Balaenoptera; species Balaenoptera physalus. Next base: position 36,620,000 of record NC_138898.1, read on the forward strand.
AGAAGGACTACAAAAAAAAAAAAAAAAAGAAAGAAAACAAGTAATGAAATGACAGTAAGTACATACCTATAAATAATGACTTTAAATGTCAATGGACTAAATGCTCTGAACAAAAAAACACAAGAAGGCTTATTGGATTAAAAAACAAGGAGGACATTATATAATGATAAAGGAATTAATACAAGAAGAGGATATTATGCTCATTAATATATAAGCACCCAATACAGGAACATCTAAGTATATGAAGCAATACTAACAGACATAAAGTGAGGAGTTGACAATACAATGATAGTAGGGAAGTTTAACACCCCACTGACACCAATGGACAGATCATCCAGACAGAAAATCAATAAGGCAACAGTGGTCTTAAATGACACATTAGATCAGTTGGACTTAATTGATACCTACAGGGTATTATTTCCCAAAACAGCAGAATACAAATACTTTTCAAGTGCACTTGGAATGTTCATCAGGATAGATCACATACTAGGTCACAAAACAAGCCTCAACAAATTTAGGAGGATGTAAGTTATCAAGTATTTTTTTCCAACCACAACTGTATGAAACTAGAAATCAATGACAGAAGAAAAAACAGGAAAAGAACAAACACATGGAGTCTGAACAACATGCTACTAAAAAACCAATGGGTCAATGATGAAATCAAAGAGGAAATAAGAAAATACCCCAAGACAAATAAAAATGGGAACACAACTTTCCAAAATCTATAGGATACAGCAAAAGCAGTTCTTAGAGGAAAGTTCATAGCAATACAGGCCTTCCTCAAGAAATAAGAAAAGTCTCAAATAAACAACCTAACCTACAACCTAAAATAATTAGAAAAAGTCAGCAGAAGGAAGGAAATAATAAAGATCAGAGAGGAAATAAAGTAGATATTAAAAAATAGAAAAGATCAATAAAACAAGACATGGTTTTTTGAGAGGATAAAAAAAATTGATAAACCTTTAGCCAGGGTAATCAAGAAGAAAAGAGAGAGGACCCAAATAAACAAAATAAGAAATGAAAGAGGAGAAATAACAACTGACACCACAGAGATACAAAAAATCATAAGAGAATACTGTAAATAGTTATATACCAACATATTGGACAACCTAGAAGAAATGGACAAATTTCTTGAAACATACAGCCTGCCAAGACTGAGTCAAGAAGAAACAGACATTTTGAACAGACTGGAAGTGAAATTGAAGTTGTAATTTAAAAAACTCCCATCAAACAAAATTCCAGACTAGATGCCTTCACAGGGAAATTCTACAAAATATATAAAGAACACCTAATACTGATCCTTCTCAAACTATCTCAAAAAACTTGAAGAAGAGTGAACACTCCCAAATTCATTCTACAAAGTCACCATGACCCTGATATCAAAACCAAAGAAACTACAAAAAAAAAAAAAAAAAAAAATACTGGTCAATATCTTTGATGACTATAGATACAAAGATCCTCAACAACATATTAGCAAACCAAATCCAACAATACATAAAAAGGACCATACACCATGATTAAATAGGATTTATTCCAGGGTCACAGGGATGGTTCAACATTAGCAACTCAATCAATGTGATATACCACTTTAACAAAATGAAGGATAAAATCACATAACCATTGCAATAGACGCAGAAAAATAATTTGACAAAATTTAAAATTCATTCATGATTTAAAAAACTCTCATCAAAATGGGTATAGAGGGAATATAATAAATGCCTTTTATGACAAACCCACAGCCAACATCATACTCAATAGTGAAAAACTGAAAACGCTCCTGCTAAAATCATGAATAAGTTAAGAATGCCAACTCCTGCCACTTCTATTCAACATAGCTACAGCAATAGGAAAAGAAAGAGAAGTAAAAGATATGCAAATTGGAAGAGAAGAGGTAAAACTGTCACAAGATACTTCATATAGAGAACCCTAAAATCTCCACCCAAAAACTGTTAGAACTAATAAATTAATTCAGCAAGTTTGCATAATACCAGGTCAATATACAGAAATCTGTTGTTTCTATACACTAATAATGAAATGTCAGAAAGAGGAAGTAAAAAAAATCCCTAGAGTGTTTGGACAGGCACATGTCCTCTAATTTCCAATCAGGAAAAGGACTTCCCCTAAGGCTCAGGTTGCCCCAGTAACCAGATTGGGGCTTGAAGCAATCCTGCCGTCTTGTGGTTGGTTCCCAAAACAACACCTTGAAAACCTGTGCTCAAGGACACTGAAATTCACAAGACCTGCAGGGTTGTAAATGACACCTGCCTTCAAAAAATGTTTTGGGGTAAGTAATCAAAAAGGACTTGAAAACAAGGCAGAATTGCAGGAACCGGATTTCAAGAGGTAGATTTGACTCATACTGCTTAAAAAAAAAAAAGCACATGAAAAGCTGCTCAACATTGCCAATGATTGGGTTGGCCAAAAATGTCATTTGGGTTTTTCCATAATATCCTGTTGGAAGAATTAATATTGTTAAAATGGTCATACTACCCAAAGTAATCTTCAGATTTAATGCAATCCCTATTAAAATGCCGACATTTTTCACAGAACTAGAACAAATAATCATAAAATTCATATGGAACCACAAAAGACTCTGAATTACCAAAGCAATCTTGAGGAAAAGAACAAAGCTGGAGACAGCACATTCCCTCACTTTAGACAGTGCTACAAAGCTACAATAATCAAAACAGTGTGGTATTGGCACAAAAACAGACACATAGATCAATGGAACAGAATAAATAGCCCAGAAATAAACCCACGCATTTGTGGTCAACTAATCTACGACAAAGGAGGCAATGATATACAATGGAAAAAAGATCTTCTCTTCAACAAGTGGTGCTGGGAAAACTGGACAGCCACATGTAGAACAATGAGGTTATAACATCCCCTCATACCATATACAAAAACAAACTCAAAACGGTTTAAATACCTGAGTGTAAGAATGGAAACCATAAAACTCCTAGAAGAGTACATAGGCAGAACATTCTTTGACATAAATTGTAACAATGTTTTCTTGGATCAGTCTCCTAAGGCAAAGGAAATAAAAGCAAAAATAAACAAATAGGACCTAATTAAACTTAAATGAGTTCACACAGCAAAGAAGGCCATTGACAAAACCAAAAGGCAACATATGGAGTGGGAGAAAATATTTGCAAATAATGTGACCAATAAGGGTTTAATATCAAAAATATACAAACAGCTAACACAACTCAACATCAAAAAACCAAACAAGCTAATCAAAATATGAGCAGAAGACCTGAATAGACATTTTTCCAAAGAAGACATACAGATGACTAATAGGCACATGAATTGATGTTCAGCATTACAAATTATTAGAGAAATGCAAATCATAGTGAGATATTACCTCATACCTGTCAGAATGGCTATTATCAAAAACTCTACAAATAACAAATGATGGAGAGGATTTGGAGAAAAGGGAACCCTAGTACATTGTTGGTGGGAATGTAAATTGGTACAGTCACTATGGAAAACAATATGAAGTTTCCTCAAAAAATTAAAAATATCAGGAGACCTCCCATATGATCCAGCAATTCCACTCCTGGGTATAAATCCAGAAAAAAAAAGAAAACAGTCATTTGAAAAGATACATGCATCCCAATGTTCATAGCAGTACTATTTAAAATAGCCAAGACATGGAAGCAACCCAGGTACCCATCAATAGACAATTAGATTAAGAAGATATGACATATATATACACAATGGATATTACTCATCAAAAAGAATGAAATTCTGCCATTTGCAGCAAAGTGAATGGACCTAGAGAATATTATGCTTAGTGAAATGTCAGACAGAGAAAGACAAATATTTCTATGTGGAAGCTAAAAAAATAATGCAAATGAATGTATGTGCAAAATAGAAACAGATTCACAGATATAGGAAACAAACTTTTGGTTACCAAAGGAGTGAAGGAGGAGAGACAAATTAGGGGTATGAGATTAACAGATATAAGCTGTTACCTTGTAAAATAGGTAAGCAACAAGGATATACAATATAGCACAGCCATTATCTTGTAATAATCTATAATGGAATATAATATGCAAAAATACTGAATCACTATGCTGTATAGCTCAAACTAACACAGTTTTGTAAATCAACTATACTACAATAAAAAAAATTAACACTGATTGCATTTACTGGAACATATCCATAGACATCCTTGATTACAGCTTTTAGCGCCTTCATCTTAAAGCTTTGTCCCCAGTATATATGAACACAGGTTGTTCTATGTTGTCATAGCTTTGCTCATGTGATTATTTTTTTAGTTTTACATTGTGCACTGATTTAGTCATCTCAGGCTGCTACAAAAGTACCATTGACTATATGGTTTATAAACAACAAAAATTTATTTCTCACATTTCTGGAACCTGGAAGTTTGAGATAAGGGTGCCTGAATGGTCAGGTTCTGGTGAGGGCCCTCTTCCAGATTGCAGACTGCTCACTTCTCCTTGTATGTTCACATGATGGAAAAAGGAGGCGAGAGCTCTCTGGGTCCCTTTCATAAGGGCACTAATCTCATTCATGAGGGCTGCATCCTCATGAAGAAATATTTCCCCATAGTGCTACCCCTTAATATCAACATATTGCGGATTAGGATGTCAACATAAAATTTGGGGGAACACAAACATTTGGCCCATAACGTGCACTATATTTACAAGTGCACATATCGTGAGTGTACAGGTCATTTAATCTTAGAAACAGAGCACAATCCGGTAACCAGCAGCCAGATCTGGAAATGCTCTTAATATAGGCGCTTAAACACTGGAATGAAAGCAAACAGCCATTATATGTTAAAGAGTGCAGGATCTAGGTATGATTATTAGGGTTCAACTCCCAGCTTCACCACTGGCTAACCCTTCTGTGCCTGACTTTTCTCATCTCTAATATTAGCATAATAATATACCCACCTCATAGGTATATTAAACGAGTTAATACATGTAAAGAGCTTAGAAAGTGTCTGTCCCGTAATAAGCTCTCAATAAAGGTAAGTCATTTTTATTACTTGGTTCATTTCCCCTGTACTACCTGTTACCAGATGGTCCTGAAGTGAAGTGCTTACTGAATGAATAGTAAGGAAAAATAGGAGGCATTTACCTAACAGAATATAATGTTTCAGTGAAATTACACCATGCAGAGAAAGCAATTCGTCCTGTTTATATGGAAGACAAACAGGGAACCGGACTTGGACTCGGAGCTGTGTGATAGAAGATGGCATTGCTTCCATGACCCACATTCACATTCAATAGCAAGGCCAGAGAGAAACAGCTTTTAGGAGCCCAACAGGAATTGTCATCTAAGACTTGCTGTTTGACGAAACAGCCACTCCATTCTTTACTTCCACACAGCTGTTCTTTACACATTTCAACTGTTTGGCAACACGACTCTCCTGAGATTGAGAAACAGTGTGTCAGATTCCACTGATCCCTAACATAACAGAGGAGTGGTGGCCAAAGTATACCAGAAAGGATTCTTTCATTGATCTGGCACACTCTGTTTCCATCACAGGGAAGAATCTTTTCACAACAAAAGTGCTAGAGTACTCAATGGCCAAGTAAAACCTTGGGCTAGGTGGAGTCACCCACATACCCAGGAAGTCTTAATTTAGTGAAAGAATCAAGTTTACAAAAGACCATCACTAAAACTTAGCCAGAAAGAGTACCAACTTTTCTGTTGCATTTGTAAAGTGTTTACAAAACACTCCATGCTAATCCTCTCATTGATTTAAACAAATATGAACAACTTCTTCTCTTCCAAATAGAGAAATCTGTAATTTATTGACTTATTTATAAATAGAAATGTTCCCTTTTAAAATTGCTGGAGTTAGGACTCCTACAGGCAAGAGTTTTTAAGCAAGGATCATGTGAATCTTGAAGTATATGCCAAGGATAATTTGCTGATGTGATGACATCTTGGGAGTACTGTACTCAGCCAGAAGTCTTTCTGCAGTCCTTTGTTATTATTTAAAGATTATTCAAGAATTACTCTTCTCATATATAAATTAGGTGGGTAGGCACTTAAGAAATACTGTAATTTCTTCATTTTCATGCTCCATTAAGTTACCAAGCTGTTTCAGAAAAACAAGCAAACAAAACATTCAATAGGCTAGTTTTCTAATTCTCTCACTAAACAGGTGTTCATTCTGTGAGATCATAAAATTGAAATCATAAGATATATTACATCATTATTTAGCATTGAATTCTGGCCAGAGGGCATTACAGAGATTCATAGTTACTGGTGGACATGTGATATAAATTACCTGTCATGCCGCTAGAGAATTGAAATGTAAAGAAAGAATAAGAAAAATCTTAGAATTAAGTGCAAATGCTCTTGAAATTTAACCATTGTTAGTTACCGCTTCTTTTACATTGGTCCTCAGCATCTCTTTGAGGCTTAGACACTGCTGTGTTTTTGTTTATTGAACTCAGTTCATTTGCCACATTTCAACGGTCCCCAATCCCCTCAATGGCAAAGTACCTCATTTTCTGGCCGAAAGCAGAGCACAAGAATTGAAGCAATAGACTTTACATAAAGTACACTCTGTACTTCCTCCCCAGAGTAAGAGTAGTTTCCATCCCAGACACATTCCAAAACCTTTCATGATTTTGATGACAGTAGCAGTAAAAAATTATTTCACATGTACCAAAATGGGTAACCATAAATCTCAAGTTTCTTTTCATAGCTTTGACAATCTTAATTTACCAATTGAGAAATTTACTTAGTGGGAATGTTTGGGAACTAGGAAGGTACACTTGGATATGCCTTCATTCTGCCAGACTGGATTCATTTCTAGAAATGCCACTGAATTATGTGGGATAGTAGGTGAAAAAGAGTACTGGCAACAGGACTTTCTTGAATTTAAAAGAAGTCTGTGTGTGTGTATGTGTGTATGTGTGTATGATGTAAGTTTATAGGAAATGGAGTTAGTTTGGATTTATACACTTTTTCACCCTCACTTGCATATATGACAACCTAAGAGTCTAGAAAGAAAAAAAAAAAGATTAAATAATCAATTGATATGGAGATTTTCACAATAAAAGAGATGATAATATAGATGGGGAAAAAGCCAATTATGTGCCAGACTCATTCATTTGCATTTCTTTTATTTAATTTAGAACAAACTGCAATCTAAGAACCAGGAAACTGAGGTTGGCACCAGTTAAGTGACTAAGACCTACAGCTCACTTATATAGTGATTAAGTGGATGTACAAGTGTGACATACACATTTATAGATTTGGGTTCCATAGTCTGAACTGGGAAAAGAACAGAAGAGGTGTAAACACTGACATGGCAGCCATGACAGAGTGACTCCAAGTTAACTACACCCTCACAGAGAGGTACACTCAGAGGAGCCAAGGCTTACCTATAGAGAACTCAGCTGGCTTTGTCCTAGCATGGGGAGATCTATGCTGGGATGTCAACCTGCAGGATTGGGGAGTAGGAAGTGGCCTGCTGATGTCTATATCCCTATTAACATAGAAGATACCATAGGTGAAGAGGAGGTTAAAAATGATCCTTCATTTTAATACCTCCCAGTTTCACACATTTACAAATTTCTGATTTCTCTTCAAACTTAAATTACCCCTCTTTTATCATCCACACCAGTCATGAGGAAAAACCAGGGCAGATTCCCAGGATTCCCTGTATTTGCACTTCTCTTGATTTTGAAGTCTAGATTGAAGTAGGAGTGGGTCAACGCCTCATTCCCTCTCTGTTTTTGGAATCTCTAGTACAGGAGGGCTTCATATAGGTGAGCTTGAAAGCAGAAAGGGGAAGAAGAGCTTTCTTCTCTTTCTACCAGTATATTATCCAAAAAAGCTTAAGGAATTCTGTTATAGGTAAAGTTTAACTATAAGACAGATCTGCCATATATTAACATATTTCTCCTTGATGTTCTTTTTAGAATTCCTGTTTTATTCAGCTTGGTCTGTTAATTTGAAGATAATCTTGAATTTAGATTTTTCCCTTGAACATAAAAGCCCTCTGTAGTTGAGGTGAATATCTTAAGGCCTCTTTTTGACTACCATGTTGCCAGTAATCAAGTGTTAATTTTGTGTCCAATTACTTGAAATAAAAGAATGAATCTCTTATCTTCACCCAGGCCATCCTATTGGTCACATCTTTGGAGAGAGACACTTGTCAAAATGTCCTCTGAAACCTCTGCCTCGTCTCAACCAACTCAGTAATATTGACAATTCAACCTTTTATTATAGAAACTTAACAAATGAAATGATCTCTTAACAGTGGTATGAAATATATATATATATAAATAAAAAATGTTTAATGATTCCATACATTTTACACACCAGGAACTATGCTAAATTCTAACGGTGCCAATTGAATCTAAAATTGTCCTGAAGAAAATATATATATATAAACAGAAAAATTACAAAATAAGATTCTAAAAATATTTATCTATTTATTTAGTATTTATTGGGCCTATACTATATTCTATTGGGATATAGCAGAAAACAGTGGACAAAGTCCCTCCCTGCATGCAATTTACATTATAATGGGGAAAGAAAGACTGTAAACAAAGGAATAAAGCACAATATAATATAATGAGCTATAAGGAAATATTTAATAAATGAGGACAAGGGGATAGAGATGGACAGGAGGGTCTCTTTTAGAGCTTACATCGAAGTCCTCACTACAATGTTAACTTCAGTGAAAATTTTAAATTTAAATTAAATTTATTTTCATAGAGATCTGAATGAAGTACTATGAACAAAGATGTTTCAAACTTGTCCTGGGAGGGATATAGGAGACTCCCTTGAAGAGAGATATTTAGTCATAGTATCCAGAGAATAGAGAAGTTGAACCAACAGAGAATGAGTAAGCCAACACTTAGTACAGTAAAAAGATCTTTTTACTTTATTTTCCTTAAATCCAAAGATGCATCAAATACGGTTTTGAGAAAACTTTAGAGAATGACAAATCAGCTTGGTAGGAAGAAATGAGAGATTGGTCAACACCGTAAGTTAGGCATCTTTCATTGAAGAAGTTGATGTCACAAAGGCACAATATGACATAGGTGATTGGTGGGATTTTGCAGTGGTTTTTTTACTTCTTTCCAAGGAAAGCTGAGTCCTCAGGACAATGTCTCTCCAGGGCTTATTTCCATGGGAGAAAGTCTAGTGGGAGAAGTCTCCTCTATTGCTCTTAGGAATTGCAATTGCATCATTTAGAATTTGAAATTAGGGTTCTTCAATGTATATAGGTAAATGATCTGTATCAGCATTGCCTCAGTTTCTCATGAAAATGCACATTTCTGTGCTTCACCTCAGACTAATGAATCGAGAACATGGAAGTCTTAATTTTCAACAGACCTGAGGATGAGGAAAAACCAGTCTTAAGAAGAAGAAGAGAGATCTTTCCAAGTACAATGGACAAGAGATACAAAAGTTCTAAGACTGACAGCTTATGATGAACAGAAAGGTCATTTTGGCTAAAGTATAGTTACGAAAAAAGGAGAGTTGTGGAAGATAAAGTCAAGAAATAGGCTGAACAAATCAAACATCTTCTCCTAGATCATGGCATAGAATTTGGGTTTTTGTTTTTGTTTTTGTTTTTGAAAGGTTATGGAAAGTAATTGGTGGATTCTAAATACAAACGGGTCGTATTCAAAGACACCAACTGAGTTTTGAAAGGGCAAGATTTTAAGAGATCACCAAAGAAATCTTACATCTTCGCTTATTACTTCTTCATGTTCCTGTTCGTGGAGGATAAAGATAAGCAACATTGAACTCATGGCCTCATTTTGGCTAAAACAAAACAAATTTATTTTTGATTACATCTCTTTATTATTGTACATCTCAACCAAAAATACAAAACTGTCATGTTTTTACAGCAAAATAGAAGAAATGTCTTAGATTCTATCAAGAGTATCAGTTGATCCTCCATCAGAGTCATGAAGTTTGATGTGCTACCAACTGTGGCTTTATGCATGCAAAAGTGTGCAGGCTCTAAAAGAGCCCTTGATATACCTTGTAAAGTAGGAGAGAGGTAATCTTTTAAGCAGGTCCTTACTGTGAATGTCATCTGGTCTATTTCTTAACCACATCATTAGTTTTCCTGGATATCCTCTATATAAACAATTGAGTATAGACAATGCATAAAATAATTTCATAGATATCCTCATTGCCTGCTTTGAATACTCTTACTGCTGAGTAGGTTCAGTTCTCAGCTAGAACAAAAAGAGTTTCACAGGGAAAGTAGATGGAGAGGGTCTTGTTGGGATATAGAAAGTGAAATATTTTGTAGCTTGAAAAAAAAAAAAATATGTTCCCACAATATAGCAAGTGCTAGAAAAGAAAATTGTTTTGTTAATCTAAATAAATTAGCTGCTAGACCAGACATTCTTAACCAGGGAATATTTACAATGTCAGCAGACATTTTTATCATGACTAAGGCCATGCTACTGGCATTTAGTGAGTAGAGGCCAAGGGTGCTGCTAAATATCCTACCATGCCCAGAACAGCCCCTGCCCTCCACCACACATACTACAAGGCATTACCCAGCTCCAAATTTCAGGAGTGCCCAGATAAAGAAACCCTAGGCTAGAAATTTAACTCTGATAGGGATCCTTACTTAACAAATTATAAACCTGAGTCCCTCAGAATGCTCATGTTTGTCAAAGAAGGTATTGCAGGTGATGGTCAGAGAGAAGGTTTTAGATATAACTTGCCATATAAAATTGTGTCCCATTAGATGAAGTCCCCAGAGGGTGTAGGAGTTTGGATCTAATTTGTCATAAAATATACTCTAGACCATTGTGTTTCCAAGAGGAATACCAGGAGGGAAGAATGGACTGGGAATCAGAAGTATTGATTCATTTTTCCACTCTGACTCTAGCTAATTATAATTCTTGAACAAGACACAACCTCCCTGAGTTACAATTTCCTCCTCTGTAGCTTGGGAAGATTAGGATAATTGGCTCTAGTAACTTTTCCAATTCTTATGACTCCATAAGTGTGGTATTTTGCACTGTGTCAACCTAACTAAGCAGGAACTTCATTTCCCAGAATGCCCTGTCGTAGATAGTTGCAAGTCAGGATTGGCCATAAGAGAAATTTACATGAGACTTGAAAGGTCAGCTTAGGCAATAGGGATAGCTGTAGCTAGTGTGAGACAGCAGTTCCTCCAGCTCTCACTCGATCTACTATTTCAGGTCTCAAGTTCTGAATCTAAAATTGTGCAGCTCTGTGACAAACGATACCAGCTTCTTCACTGTCAAGGTTGGATGCCTTGATGGACAGACATTGGCTCCCATTTGTCCATTGGTTTGGACAAACTTCTGGTTTGAACCCTCTGGCTCAATTTGTCTTCACTCTTCCCTATTTCATGTCCAGGTTTCTTTCCCACTAGCCCTGACCTATAGCAACTTCAGACCAACACTATATTCAAAACTTGTGAGCGATCTAATGACTATAATAAATTCTTTATCCCATATCATTCAGAAGGGTTCTGCTACCCTTATCTAACTCTTCTGATATGAACGAATCAGTGCTAATGACTAAGTGAAGAACTGGAGATTAAATCCTATTAGAAATTATAAAGAAACTGAAAGAGGAAAATTTGAAAATGAAAAAAAAGAAAAAAGGGAAAAGAAAAGGAAAGAAAAAGTAGGCACGTAAAGAATCAGCAAGTATTTTAAAAATACTCCTAATGCCTGTATAACAATGGTCATTCATCATTTTTTTAAGCGTTATGTAGATATGTAAACCCTCAAGAAATTTACCTTAGGTGAGAAGTTGAGATTACAATTCAGGAAATAATCAAATTAAGCAAGAGTAGCATGTTACAAAAAGTGTTCCACTAACCAATAGTTCTGGTTTCACTTTTTAAAATGTACTATCTAATAATAATCTTGGGAAATATTATATATTCTAGTCTTTCTTTGAAAATAAATTATACATTAAGAAAATTTTCCAAAGAGTATTAGAGTTGAGCAACATTTTAAACTATATTTAATCCAGTACTTCTAAGCTTACTTAATCATCTGTATTTTTTCCCTCCTAGATAGGTATATTAAAATAAAAAAAGGAATTTAGAAAATTCTGTACTAGGTCACATGATGAAGTACTGACAATTAACACTCCAAGAGTTTAGAAAAAACGGATGTCATTATGAGATCCAGTAACCTTGGAGGACTCCACAAAGGAAGTGCAATTTGTACTGGGATATAGGATGATAAGTATTTAGATGGGTGGATGGAGAAGGAATAACATTTTGGAAGTTATGGATGGTATAATTAAGAGGAGGAAGCCAAATTTTGGTGAGGAATTATCTGGGGTCATATTTCAGAGGGTTCTGAGAGCCAGACTAAGGTATTTAGATGTTTATTGATAGACTTAGGAAGACTTAAAGATGTTTGAATCATTAAGTGTTATGAAAAATATTAAGTATTTTTTCCAGCATCACTCTGCTAGTAAATGACAGAGTCAGGGTTCAAACCCAGGAACTCTGGCTCTAAAACTTGTCATTTTAGCCTCTAATATCAGATTTCCCAGAAAGTCCACTGAATTGTAAATCGATTTGGGCAGAAATAGATTAATAAATAATCTGAGGATATGAATGATAGGTTTCTCACAGTGGCTTACACCTGGGGGAACATGGAAGCTTGAACATGGATATTTTGGAAGCAATGCACCAAGCAAGTTAAAAACCTGTGTGCTGGTCATATTTGAGGGCGCTCCATGAGCTCACTGAGGTCATAGACCTGACATGGAAGGAATTCATCCAGTTGAAATAAAAAACAGAAGTTACAAAATTAGCACCAAAAGACAGAAATGTAACCAAGCCCGGAGATTTCCTGGCAACAATAAAAGGCTGTGGAAAACTCATCTCCTGCTTGTCTGGTCTAGTAAAACCTGACTGAATTATTAGAGAAAGGTAAAAAATTAAAATAAAAAGATCCATTTGCAGGATTCCTACCAAGGGAACGTTTTTGGATTGGACCAAAAAGCAGAGAATTGAGGTACAGCTGATTCCAAAACAGTAGACAAGTTATGAAACCACTTGAATAATTATGGCTTGCTACTGCAGTTCCATCTGGATCATAAACTGAAGTCTATCTCTGCTAAGTGCACAGAGAGTTCTCTAGTTTGTCAGAGCATACTCACATGTCTGCTGAAGTGATTGGAGACCAAACATAAACCAAGAGCCTCAGTAATAGTATAAAATTTGGTTAGTTTGCTAATTCTTTCCTTCTTTTTAGAAAAATAAACTTTATTTTGCCCAAAGAAATAGGGCAGGGTGAGGTTTTAACAAAGGGTCCAGGCTGTCCACATTGGTCAATACCAATCTCAATGTACTTGTAAAACAAGTACATAGGAGAAAGGGAGAGAGACTGAGAACCACTAGTCTGAGACTCATAGCTTATTTTGAACACATTTTATTTTTCTCTTTGTATTTCAGTAAACTGTATTTGTTAAAGGACAGATGAGTCAAAAATGTTTCCAATAACTTGGTGTCAAGAATTGTGGAGTGAGCACTTTTGTTTGCTTCTTCTATGTTTGAAATTCTCACTAAAAAAAAAGATTGGATTATTTAGAAATAATGTATGTGTTAAAATCCTTGGGGGAAAAAAAAAAGGTACCATCAGCAGATCAGTAATTCTTAACAATTTCTGATTTCATTTCACTCCCTGCATATTCAGATTGACTGGCATCAATCTCTTACTCTTGATTAAACTCCCAACTACTATATCCTTTAAAAATGCAAGATCTACCTGGGAAGGTCTCCCAGCTTGAGTTTTGAGTCTTGGTAGAGAAGTCAATAAGAGCCTAAATGAATGTTATAAAAGAGAATAAATAAAATAAGAATATTGGAGGGAATTTAAAAATTGTTAGTGCCTTTAGTCAAAAGGCTGAATAATATAATGAACAACATCAAACGTAATTAGTAATTTAGAAAAATAAGTCAATTAAGTCCCAAAAAATGAAAGGCAACAAGATGAATCACTGGCAAATAGGAGAGATGACTTCTAGAATTGAAAGATATGTGTACCAAATACAGTATCCATCTAATAGGAATTTAAGAAGAAAACAAAATATCAGAAAAAAAAATAGAGAGCAGTGACAAAAACTGTGAACCTTGGATTTTACCCTACTTTCAAGCTAAGAAGTTAGCAGGCCATAGTTTTATTGAGATTGGCAGAAGACATAAGACTCTGGGTCAGAGATAAAACACTTTGATACTCATAGCACAGAAAGGACCATGAGTATCAGAATATTTGCATCAGTTCCACTTCCCCCAAATTTTGCAGGGTGACATGATGGCTCCAAATGGTTGCCTGTTCATGCAGTAGGTGGCATTATAGAAGAAAAACCTGAAGTTAAGTAACTCAAAACATTTATAATGGGAATAAGCATGCAGGTCTTTTATACTGGAGAAAGACACTATCCTTGCCTTTCCAAGATGTATGCAACCTTGCTCTTTGCTCCAAATGGAGACACTATCTTTATATTCCAAGGATGTTTGTTATATAATAATACTTGTCAAAGATATTATGGAACAAAGGACAGTCAGTGTTTCTGCTCACAAAATATGCAGAAAAGTGAGAGACTCATCAAAAATATTTTTACAACAGGAATGAAATCACCACAGGTACATTAGGAAAAGATTTCCATAAGATGAAAAAAACATAAAAACTTCAACCAAGAAGGACCACAAAGAAACTAATGGGGTAATTAAAAGACATGCACTGATAACATTTCTGAATTCCCAGGATACAGAGATAATCCTGAACACCCCTCATTTGTGTTGGGACTTTGTGCTGGAATATTCTATTATAAACTTGGTTAAGGGGGAAACTTTATATTTTAGAATATTATTCCCTGTATGATACTTCTTGGAATTGGCCAAAAGAGGAATTTGCAGAAGATTAGGGAGATGGAAGTAAAGCATTTACCATTGCTCTGTGAACATTATCATGATTAGATGGGGTGAGATGCAGATATGTTTTAAAGTTTCAGCTTATCCTCAATCTCTGCTGCTCAATGTTCAGTTCTTCTTCATTACTACAATTCTTACTAATTAACAACTATTCTAAGCCTATGATTAAACTCTTGCCTTCAGATTACTAAAAGCAAGAGTTTCTTGTAGACATCATAACCAGCTTCCCTTTTATGATATCACTTGGTGTCTGGGTTACTTGGCTTAATCAGATGGAATGGCTGGTGATTCTGTGATCTTCCAACTATTCCTTTCAGCCTTTCAATTCTTCAGCTCCTCCTACAAGTACAAAATATTGAATTTCTTTTCTTTCTTGTTTTTTTTAAAATTAATTAATTAATTTATTTATTTATGGCTGTGTTGGGTCTTTGTTTCTGTGCAAGGGCTTTCGCCAGTTGTGGCAAGTGGGGGCCACTCTTCATCACGGTATGCAGGCCTCTCACTATCGCGGCCTCTCCCGTTGTGGAGCACAGGCTCCAGACACGCAGGCTCAGTATTTGTGGCTCACGGGCCCAGTTGCTCCACGGCATGTGGGATCCTCCCAGACCAGGTCTCGAACCCGTGTCCCCTGCATTGGCAGGCAGATTCTCAACCACTGAGCCACCAGGAAAGCCCTGAATTTCTTATCCCATGACTCACAGTAGTTTTCCTTTCCTGATTGAGCCCATACTGATACAAACTTCAAGGACTTGGAACTTGAGTCTAGAGTTAATAAGTCCTCATAATGGCAGCACCTCAGTTTCAAATAATATTAGTGTCTGAAATTTGATTAAGATAATCCTTGAGAGTAATGCCCTTAGAGACCTAATAAGAAATCAATAACGACAACAAAAAAACAAAACCCGACTTAAATTCTTTCTGAAGGGAACTAACATAGTCTATCATCTGAAGCTTTATTATCTTGCAAACAAAAGACCTCCCCCAAATAAAAAGTTAGTCACTTGAAGACATAAGCCCACATGGAAGAAAGATAATTAACAGACAAACAAAAAAGACCCACTGGGGCTTCAGATTTTGCAGTTATCAAACATAGTCTTTAAAAGAGCTATGCTTATTATGCTGAATGATATAAAAAAAAGATTAAAATTTCAAGTATGAATTTGAACTTTAAGTAAAACTAAATAAAACGTCTAGAATTTAAAAACACAGTAACCATAAAGAAGAGCTAAATAAGTAAATAACAATTAGATCAAACATGAAGACAGAAATAGTGAAATGTATAATAGGTCAGAAAAAAATATCCAGAAAAAATCACAGAGAGATAAAAAGATATAAAATACAGAAGATTAAAAGATATAGAGAACACCATAAGAAAAGCTAACTACGTAGAATTGGAGTCCTATGATGGTGAAAAATAAGAGTAGAAACGTTGCATGGAGAGAAAATGGCTGAGAATTTTGTAGTACTGTTGAAGGATATTAAGTCACAGATCCAACAGTCACAATGAACCCCAAGCAGAATAAATAAGAAGGAATTTATGTAGGCCCAGCAAAGTAAAACTGACAATTAAAAGATAATTAGTAAATATCAAAATAAGCTAGAGAAAAAGTTACCTTCAAAAGAATAACAATTAGATGGAAAGCTGTCTTCTGAATAGAAAAATGGAAAGCAGGAAAAAATAGAACGACATATTAAATGTGTTGAAATAAGATAACTACCATCCTAAAATTCTGTTCCCAGAAAATATCCTTTAATAATGAAAGTCAAATAAAAACATTTTTTTTACTCAAACTAAACGAAAGAAACGTCACCAGCAGATTCCCCTAAAGGAAATAATAAATGATACTCTTCAGCCAGAAGAAAAATGATACCAGGTGAGAGTTTTACAAATATAAGTCATTATGACAGACAATGAAAAATATAAAAATTTGAATAAATATAATATTAATAATATTTAAAATAATAAAAGTTTATAAAATATACAGAAAGTTAAAATATATGAAAACGTTGCATATATTTTCATATATATCAGAAGAGGGATAAATGGACTATAAGGATTTAAGGTCCTTGCATAACTCTGGAAAAGGGTATAATTAATAATTAATAACAGATTTGATAAGGAAAGAATGCCTCATAATCAGTGAAAGAATAATAAAAGAATATATATCTAGTAAGCTAATATCAGAAGTACAATAATAAAAATAATTAACAGTGCAAAAGGGGACAAAAAGTAAGTAAAATAGTGTAACGAGCATGAGTGATAAAGCAAAAGCACTTAATAAGATCATAGAGTTAAAACAAAATACAAAAATTAAAAGGTAACTGGTTTTACACTGGATAAAATGAAAATGAAACTATGTGTTGTTTATAAGCACATATAAAACATAGGAATACAGGCATACCTGGAAGATATAGCAGGTCCTGTTCCAGACCATTGCAATAAAGCAAACATCACAGTAAAGTGAGTCACACAATTTTTTTGGTTTCTCAGTGCATATAAAAGTTATGTTTGCACTATACTGTAGTCTATCAAGTGTGCAATAGCATTGTCTAAACAAAAGTACATATCTTAATTTTAAATATGTTATTGCTAGAAAATGCTAACCATCATCTGAGCCTTCAGTAAATTATAATCTTTTTTCTGGTGGAAGCTCTCTCTTTGATGTTGATGGCTGTTGAATGATCAGGGTGGTGTTTGCTGAAGGTTGGAGTGGCTGTAGCAATTTTTAAAAATAAGACAAAAGTGGAGTTTGCCACATTGATTGATTCTTCCTTTCACAATTTCTTTGTAGCATGCAATGAGGTTTGACTTTACCCACAGTAGAACTTCTTTCAAAATTGAAGTCAATCCACTCGAAGCCTGCCACTGCTTTACCAACCAAGTTTATGTAATATTATAAATCCTTTGTTGTCACTTCAACAATCTCCACAGCATCTTCACCAGGAGTAGTTTCCGTCCCAAGAAACCACTTTCTTTACTCATCCATAAGAAGCAACTCCTTGTCTATTCAAGATTTATCAGGAGATTGCAGCAATTCAGTCACATCTTCAGGCTCCACTTCTAATTATATTTCTCTTGCTATTTCTGCTGTGATTTCCTCCACTGAAGTCATCCATGAGGGTTGGAATCAACTTCTTCCAAACTCCTGTTAATGTTGACATTTGGACCGCTTCCCATGAATCACAAAAAGACATTCTTAAAATGGCATCTAGAATGGTGAATCCTCTCCAGAAGATTTACAATCAATTTTTCCTCAGATCCATCAGAGGAATCACTATCTATGGTAGTTATAGCTTTATGAAATGTGTTTCTTAAGTAATAAGGCTTGAAAGTAAAAATTACTCCTTGATCCAAGTGCTCCAGAATGAATGTTGTGTTAGCAGGCATGAAAACAACTGAACCTCATTGTACATCTTCATCAGAGCTCTTGGGTGACCAGGTACATTGTCAATGAGCAGTAATATTTTGAAAGGAATTTTTTTTCTAAGCAGTAGTTCTCAGCAGTAGGTTTAAAATATTCAGTAACAACCATGTAACAACCATGTTAACAACCGTGTTGTTAACAGATGTGCTATCATCCAGGATTTGTTGTCCCATTTATAGAGCATAGGCAGAATAGATTTAGCATCATGGCCCTAGGACTTTCAGAATGTTAAATGAGCATTGGCTTCAACTTCAAGTCACCAGCCTGCATTAACCCCTATCAAGAGTGTCAGCCAGTCTTTTGAAGGTTTGAAGGCAGGTATTGACTTCTTCTCTCTAGCTATGGAAGTCCTAAATGGCATCTTCTTCCACTAGCAGGCTGTTTTGTCTACATTGACAATCTGTTGTTTAGTGTAGCCAGCTTCATTAATTATCTTAGCTAGATCTTCTGGGTAACTTGCTGCAGCTTCTGCATCAGCCCTTGCTGCTTTGCCTTGAACTTTTCTGTTATGGAGAGAGCTTCTTTCCTTAAATCTTATGAACCAATCTCTGCTAGCTTCAGACTTTTCTTCTAAAGATTCCTCACTTCTCTTACCCTTCATAGAATTGAAGAGAGTTAGGGCTTTGCTCTTGATTAGGCTTTGGCATATGGGAATGTTGTGGCTGGTTTGATCTTCTATCCAGACTACTGAAACTTTCTTCATATAAGCAGTAAGGGTCTTCCACTTTCTTATCATTTTTGTGTTCATTGGAGCAGCAGTTTTAATTTCCTTCAAGAACTTTTCCTTTGTATTCACAAGTTGGCTAACTGTTTGGTATAAGAGGCCTAGCTTTTGACCCATATAGGTCTTCAACATGTCTTCCTCACTAAGTTTAATAATTTCTAGCTTTTGATTTAAAGTGAGAGACATGTGACTCTTCCTTTCATTTGAATACTTAGAGGCCATTGCAGCATTGTTAACTGGCCTAATTTCAACATTGTTTTGTTTCAGGAATTAGGGAGGCCTGAGGAGAGGGGGAGTGATAGGGGAATGGCTGATTGGTGGAGCAGTCAGAACACACACAACATTTATCAATTAAGTTTGCCATCTTATATGGGCACTGTTCGTGGTACCCCCAAACAATTACAATAGTAACATCAAAGATCACTGGTCACAGATCATCATAACAAATATAATAATAATGAATTTGAAATATTGTGAGAATTACCAAAATGTGACGCAGAGACATGAAGTGACCATTTGGAAGAATGGCACTGACAGACTTGCTTGATGCAGGGTGCCACAAACCTTCAATTGGTAAAAAACACAGTATCTACAAATCTCAGTAAAGTAAAGGTAAATAAAACAGGTATGCCTGTATGGCAAAGGCTAAAAGTTAAAGGATAGAAAAAGCTGGTATAGCTATATTATCAGAAATGAAGAATGTCATTAATTGAAAAGCATTGCTATAGTTTTAAAGGATGCATCATGATGATAAAAGTTTGAAATCACAAGGAAAATATAAAAAATAAAATTTTGTACATCTAATAACATAGCTTCAAATATATAAAACAAAAAATCTAAAGGACTTCAAGGAGGAAAAATAAAGTCACAATTATAGCTCGATTGAAACATACTTTCTCCATAAATAATAGGAGACCAAAAATTTGTTTAAAAAACCTTCATCATTAGTCTTCCATTTCTCCTTATTCCCTAAACACCCACTCTGTAAGTTATGTGAGCCCTTGGATGTATATAAAAATATATGGTTTTCGTTGTGTGTGCAGCTATTATTATATTTATATTATTTAATAAAGAATTATGTGGATTTCCACTTCCAGAATTATAGTAGGCTAGGTTATTCAGACCACTCTTCCTACAAGTCAACTAAAATTTGGGATAAAATAGCACTGATAGTTTAGTAGACTTGCAGTCCAAGATCTAGTTAAATGTCAGAAATATAAGAGCATTCTGCGGGTTTTGCCCAAATGTATAAACCAAATCTGGGTAACTTGAGGGTTTTTTTCCCAATACCTAATGGGGACCACGGAACAAGAGTGAAAACCCAAAGGAAAGGATTCTCATGGGAGCTTTGCTCTCATAAATATGGGAACTGAAAAAGCTATACCTTTAGGGTAAGAGGAGACGGAAATAAATCTACCTCAGGATCAGCTTCATCCCTACACATGTCAGAAATCCACAGTTACTCTGAGTGGAGCAGAAGGGGAAATACATCTGAGGAGTTCCTGTCTCTGTGCTCAGTGGCTTTGCAAACCTAAATTTACATCCTCTGGGTGATCCATAATACATCAGCCCATAACTAATTTAAATTGGCCCCAGACAGCAGACACCTGGCAGAAGTAAATGTTGGTTCTCTTGAAGAAATGCACTCTCATCCTAGGTCTCAAAGAATTCCCAGCAAGAATTTTCCAAGGAGAATAAGCAGCTCACAATAACACAATAACCAAGCTCATGAGGAAAAAGTCATCCACGGAATCCACAGGGAACAAATAACTACTAAAAATTGCATTTTTCTCTGAAATTATTTGCAAGAACACAAAAAAATTTCAGATGGCTGGATTTAGATTTGTGAAGAGTCAAAGAGAAGTAACAAATGTGGAAATGTTCACCTAGTATACTCCGTTTGCAATCAGCATTGTCCCTTCTGCACGGGTTGGGAGAGAATCTGCTATGAGAATCAGTGCAAATTACCTGAAATGACAGGCATCCTTCAATTTCCTTTAAGCAAGTTGTTGATTCTTAAAATTTTTGTCATCATATATAGGTCACTTTTCAGACATGAGTGAAATATTTATTTAATAAAGGCATGGAAATCTGTAGTGAGGATGTTAAGAATAATTATAAAATCAAAACTAATCATGATCGAGTGAAATAAAGAATAAGAATATATCACTTTCCTTTGCAAATCCATCTTATTAGCATTTCAAGGTTTCTAGCTCTTGTTCTATGCTGAAATGTCCCCTGGGTCATTATTGATAGAATGCTCTGATACTGACATAAATGGTTATTTTTACATTGTTTGTAAGAACATTGGCTATGTTAAATTCCACGTGTCAGAAAAGAAGACTCAGCCAAAAAGACATTTTCTTCCTCATTTTCTTCTTCCTTTTATCCTTCCTAGTTCAGTTTAGTCCAATAAACTCAAATTGAAAGCCTATCATATACCAATCAGTATAGCACAAGTTATATGTGAACTTTTCTTGTTCTTTGCCAGCTAACGGTCAGGTAGAAAATTTTTAAATTATTTATTATATTGTCAAATTAAATTTGTAATTTTTTCCTTCATATAAGTGGTGGCTTTGTGCCTGGTTGTCACAATTGCCTTAGAGAAAACTTGTCTCTCTGTACACATAAGTTATCATTGTCTTCTTATTTATATATCCATTGCTATCGGCCAATGTAAATATCTACATGAGAAAGGAAGCTTGGAATGATTCTGATTAATTGTCAGGTAATTTTCTGTGTCGATTGGTTTCTCTTTCTAGCCATTTTGAAAACACAGCTATGTCAAGGAGATCTGAAATAGAAGTGTATTTGAGGAATCAACACACAGTACTTCTTATGGTTTGACTATGAGAATTTTAACCACTTGTTATAGTGTATGCCCACAGGTACACCCAACACCATCAAGAACAACTCAGGTTTGCTCTTTGAAGGACAATGGTTTGCAACTGGGAGCAGCACCCAGACAAGGATGGGTCTTTGCATCAGAGTATGTATGCGTCATCCAGGTTCAGGACTGGGCAAAGAGGTGTACCACTTTTTTCTCTATGCCTTCCCCCACTCCTGTCTTAGAGAGGGTGTCCACCAATTCCTGAGCATGTATCCTTTTTATATCACTTTTCAAAGATCTTGCTTTCTTCAAGCTGTCAACTAGGGGTGATGAAGTACTAAATGTGCTAGTTCTCCCTGACTTGTTTATGCTTAAGTTAGTGGGTCAGAGATACTGAAAAGCATTTGGACCATTGAGAGAGATACTCTTCTGTAAGCAGCAATACCTAATGCTTCTTGTCCCTTTAGCAACTTCTGGCTATTCAGTCCAAGTTTGCTTCCATTTCACTATTCATCCAGAAAGAAGAAAAACAAAGATATAGAATTTAGGCAGAATATAGTTTTAAAAAAAAGAAAGAAAAAGAAAAAAAAAATAAAATAAATAAAAATTATGTAAATTTAAGGTGTACAACATGATGATATATAGTCAAGCTAATTAACACATTGTCTCCTCACTTAACCATGTTTTTGTGTACATGATGAGAGTACATGAAATCTTCTTAGCAAGTTTCCAGCTTTCAATACAGTATTATTAACTGGAGTCATCAGGCTGTGCATTTGATCTCTAGATGTATTCATCCTATATAATTACAACTTTGTACCTTTTGACCAACACTGCCCCATTTCTCCAACTGCCCCACCCCTGGTGAGTATTGTTCTACTCTCTGCTTCTGTGTTTTTGACTTATTTAGATTCCATTTGTAAGTGAGACATACAGTGTTTTTTTCTTTCTGGATCTGGCTTATTTCAGGAAGCATAATGTCCTTCAGTCTCATCTAAGTTTGTCACAAATGGCAGAATCTCCTTTTTTAAGGCTGAATAATATTCTATCATATATATATACAGATGAATATATTGTGATATATATATATATATATATCACAATTTATTCATTCTTTCATCCATCCCATAGCAAACAAACAAACAAACAAAAAAAACAAGCTGATTTTCAAAATGGGCAAAGGACATCAATAGACATTTTTCCTGGTCCTGTTCTTAGTGTTTTCACATATATCATTTCACATTAGCCTTTAAACCTTTGCCATTAGAGTGTAGTCAGATTCATTGAATTTGAATTTATAAGAGCTCCAGGTGCTTCATGTGCAGTAAAGTTTAAGAACCACTGCTCCTAACAACCTTTTGACGTGGGAATTTTCATGTGTTACTAATGCTAAAACAACAGACACAGATGCACTGCCTTGTCCAATAATAAGTCAAGATTTCAAACCCATGTCCTTTTTAGATAAAGGTCATATTTTTTCAACACCCTAATATTCTATTTCAATAATCCAACAGGAGGTACTTATTAACCACCAGCTTTGTGCAAAATACTGTGCCTGGGAATGTACCTACTATAACCATAATTTCATTTGCAAATACAATCCATATTCCTCTCTTCAGAAGAAAAGAATAAAAAGAAACAAACGTGTCAGATATTAGTGTCTCAATCTGATCAATTTAAAAGATGTCTTTATTTGGAAAGTACTGTGATGGCTCAGCCACTGAACATGAGATTATGATTTACCTTTGAGTTTGTTGTTGTTGTGTTTGTTTGTTTCAGAGTCAATGGCTACCAGAAGGGAAAATATTCAGCTAAATTTTTTGAGACAAAAAATGTTGGTATGAAAACAAGCTTAGTTATTTGGTAAGAAAGCAAGCTTAGTTATTTTGTCTCATTTTCTTGGTCTGAAGAACATGAGGGTCCTTTGCTTCTGCTTGATCTTTAGCAGTGCTGAGGTCAAGGAATATACTGCCCTGGCCTTAAGAAAGGACTTACATCATCTATCTTGTCTGACAACTTCTAAATCATCTTTTTCTTCCAGCACCACCCCATGGGACCCTGGGAAACTGAGCAAAATAAAACATATTGATGTTCATTTGATGTCCTACTTTGCCACCTGCATTCTGGAGAAAATGAATGCTATGTTAAAAGATATTAAATGCTGAGTTGGATAAGACCCATAGATGAAAAAATCATGTATTCTTGCCAGGTTTTGTCATCCTGGGGAACTCTGGGTGTGTTTTATAACCTTTCTATCTTGTTCTCTCATTAAGGTACCTGATAAAGTAATCCTTCTCCAAAAGAAGGGCAAATTTAAGTATGGGCTGTTCTGAAAGTCATTGGCAAACAGAATGGACAAGGATTTCCAATACTAACTACATGATGCTGCTCATTTCTTGAAATAGTCTAGAAAATTTCTGTCCACTGTCTCTATCGTGGACAGAAGTGGGAGGAAGCTTTGTCTATTGAGCAGACAGAAAATATAAGCAGAGCATTTGAGATTATTCTAAGTTCAGAGACTGAACTGTTACATTTTCTTTTTCAGTCTTTACAGTTTGTAAGACTTAGTTGCCTCATATTCAAAGGAAGTAATATGAATATAATTGTCTTCTTTTGATTTATTGAATAAATAGGATATTTTTCAGATAAATCTTTTATTGTACATATTATACAAGAAATCACATATTTATCAGTATTCAGAGAATAGTAGATATCATTTTTTAAAACCCTACTCTATGCCACACAGTGTTTTAGGTCCTTAACATGTTATCTTTATCTAAATGGCAAAACTAATTAAATAGGTATTATTTTTCCCCATCTTCTAGATGAGAAAACTGAAACTCAGAGAGGCTAAGTTACTCTTTTGAGGTCATACAGCTAACAATATTGTGATACTGACTCCAAAACATATATACTTGCTTTGATGGGACATTCTACCTTCCTCTCAATACAGAGGATAGTTGCCACTTTGAAAACATTTATACGATATAAAAATATCATAATTACTCTATTCATGTACACATTCTAATGTAGCTGATGAATAAATGGACTTACAAGTTTAGAAATATCTTTCGGCTTACATCTAGAGTAAATTGCAAACAACATATACCCCCATGTGCAGGGGTCCCTCATTATTAGGGGTACATTATATTTGTACCAATATGCACAAATTATAAATCCTAAATTTTTATACTGACACTTAAGAAAAGCCTAAGACAGCTGCTCTGTTCTCTTATATCTGTAATAAGAATGCAACGGCAAAATGATTATACCATTATTACTATTCTTTATTACTAAATTGCATTCAAGTTAATAATTTACAAACTATGTCTAATCTAATACAAATAGTGCATGATAATAGTAAACACCATATGACTACACAATGACAAAACTCTTTGGGAATTGTTGTGATCATAATTGTTGATCAAGAATTGATTGTACTAAATTGATGTGTTATTTAGTCCAAGCTCGTAATGCTCACTGCACGACAGGCCAATGATTTGAGAGATGAGGTGTTGAGGCAAGGAATAGCGACTTTACTTGGAAAGCCAGCACAGCAAGGAGATGGCAGTCTAGTGTCCCAAAGAACCATCTTCCCCGAGTTAGAATTCAGGCTTCTTTTATACTAAAAAGGGGAGGGGGTGTGGCTGCTTGTTGCAAACTTTTTGGTGCTGGCCAGATTTTGGAGGGGATAATCCTTTGTTCTTGCAGCTGTCACAATGTTCCTGTAAACCTCCAGTAAGACAAATGTTATTCTTGTTCTGTAACTTTTTAGCTCTGTATGAATGAAAGGTGTTATATCAAGATTTTATTTTTTGATGTGGACCATTTTTTAAAGTCTTTATTTAAGTTGTTACAATATTTTTTCTGTTTTGTGTTTTAGTTTTTTGGCCACAAGACATGTGGAATCTTAGCTCTCTGACCAGGGATCGAACCTGCACCCCCTGCATTAGAAGGGGAAGTCTTAACAATTGGACCACCAGGAAAGTCCCGAAAAGTGCTGTATCTTTAAAGGTAAAGCCTGAAAGGCAGAGCCTTGAGAATGAGCTGTCATGTACATTTCAGGCTATAGGTAAAATTCTTTTACAAAGGTGCAGAGCCAGCATGACTAACCACAGGCAACAGAGCACAAAGTTAAAGCTAAAAGAATAGAGCCAAAATGGAGTTAGGTTTGTTCTCCTCTGTTACAAAGGTACTAACTGTACTAATTGTTGTACTAAATTGATGGCACAATTTTCTGAAACTGGGCCAGTCTTTTGTGGCCAGAATCATACTGCCATGCAATCATGTGCAGAATTGTCTATCTGTCTCAACCCCTCTCTATAGTATTAAAGTATACTGAATATTGTAAGGCAGTACGCTGATTTGTACCAAGTATTAATCCAAAGTAGGAAGGATTAGTTCCAATTCTGCTACTGTAAATAATTAGTTATGGGAATTTTGACAAATCTTTTCACTTCCCTAGTTCTCCTTTTCTGAATTTTAAAAACAGAGGAATGGGCTTCCCTGGTGGCACAGTGGTTGAGAGTCTGCCTGCCAATGCAGGGGACACGGGTTCGAGCCCTGGTCTGGGAAGATCCCACGTGCCGCGGAGCAGCTGGGCCCGTGAGCCACAATTACTGAGCCTGCGCGTCTGGAGCCTGTACTCCGCAACAAGACAGACCGCGATAGTGAGAGGCCCGCGCACCGCGATGAAGAGTGGTCTCTGCTTGCCACAACTAGAGAAAGCCCTCGCACAGAAACGAAGACCCAACACAGCCATAAATAAATAAACAAATACTTAAAAAAAAAAACAAAAAACAGTGGAATGGATTTCTATCAGCTGAGAATCTTTCTATCGAAAGGGAGGGAAAACTCTCAAACTCAATCCCAACAGAAAATTTATTAGCCTAAATAACTAAAACATGTAGGAGTAAATTGGTTGCAATCAACTGGTTGATCAGAACTTCATTCAGCAAATCTGATCTCTCATGTCTTTTCCTTTTCTTCAATCCTCCCCTATGTAGTAGAAAAAATGGATACCAGAATTGCCATTATGACATTATTCTTTGTACCCATAGTCTCTGAAGGAAAAAAAGAAAAAGTCCTTCCCCAAGAGATACATCAAAAGCCATGAATTCTATGTGGATTGACCCAACTTGCACCATATGTCTTTCTTTGCCTATCACTCTATGGCTCTCATTGATCAGGCCTGGGTCACATGCCCACTCCAGAAATGAGCAGTAAACTGAGTCCTATACGAATCACATAAACAGAAGGGGAAAGAGGAGTGATTCCCCTAAAGGAAGAGACTGGCCCTGCTTTCAGAAGAAGAGAGGTTGGCAGTGAAAACTAATCAATATTTACACAAATTTTAATCTAGTTCATCTCTTATGGACTCTTCAGCTACCAAGATTTAATATTATGTGTAATACCTGGAAAAGATGTGTAATAGGGAACAACAAATCTGACTCCATATGAGACCTGTTCCTTTTACTTTAAACTTTGTGCTCTGTTGCCTGTGCTTAGACATGCTGGCTCTGCACCTTTTGTAAAAAAAAAAAAAAGGAAAAAAAAAGTTGCCTCTAGCCTGAAATATACAGGATATACAGGATAGCCTATTCTCGGGGCTCTGACCTTTATATAGAGATAAAAAGTTGCAGAACTGAGAACAATATTTGTCTTGTTGGAGTTTTATAGGAACATCGTGACCTGACCTGTGTGGACAGCTTTAAGAACAAAAGAATCTGACACCAAGAAGTTTGCAACAACTAACCATGTCCCTCTCCCACCTTGTCTTTCAAAGTGTTTTGCTGAAAACCTTCGAGGAGTTCAGGGCTTTTTAGGCATGAGCCACCCATCTCCTTGCCTGGCCCTGCAATAAACCATTCTCTTCTCCAAACTCCAACATTTTGGTTTGACCTCACTGTACACTGGGCACACCAACTTGTGTTTGGTAACAGATGCAGTAAAGAAATGAATGGTCCATTTGAGAAACATGCTTAACACTTGAATTATTAAATCAGCTCTTGTTTTATATCAACTAATTTATGCCTATCTTTATCACATTGACTTATCTAAACAGGAAAGATGACTTTCTCTAACTAGTCAGAAATTCTACTTTGAGAAATATGTGCTGGAGACAACCATCAGTCAAAAAAGCAGAGTAACCTCTTAAACTTTCTGCAGAGCTATCCTAGGTGGGGAAAAAAGAAAAACAAGCAAACAACACCCTTACATTTTTTGCAAGTAAACAGTAAGAATAATTGTATATACAAGAAGAAACTGAAGGGAAACTTGCCAGACCACAATCTATTTAGGCATGGAGACCCTGATATCACACAGTTACATTTGTATAACATGGTCACATTTTGCATTTCAGGAGGCTATCATTAAAAGAAGAAAATAAGACTTTGCTTCTAGACTCCTGTGTATAGTTTCCCCCAGTTTTTTTTTTTTTTTCCTACTTTGTGCTCTGGCCATGGTGCTGAAGACTGAAGGGCCACACCTTGGTCAGCCCAGGGCTGACTTAAAACTTACAGGTTCAAACTGTGGATTGAAAGCCACTAAGTATACTTACTTTTTGAAGGAAAAGGGTATTATATTATCTGACTTTTTTGAGAAAGAGGAGGAGTTGTGACGTGAGATAAGGCAGAGACCTTGGTCAGAAGGAATGTTGTGTTATTGACTCTAAATCAGAAAAGAACACTTATCATCCCCTTCTTGTACTATTAAAACTATGGTTAATATTTCTGATTCAGTACCACCCAGATTCATTAATTAGTTTGGAGAACAGGTTAATTATAGAAGTGACTTACATTAGTAAGAAAAAAGACTCTCTCACTACCTCAATGAGTCAAAAAAAAAAAAAAAACAATACACTTTCTTTACTAAGATGTAAACACCATGCATGCAATGTTTTGTTTGTTTTGTATGCCACTTATGCATCCCTAGTCATCAAACTGCACCTCACACACAGAAAACACTAAACAATTTTTTTTTTTTTTTTTTTGCTTAAAGAGATTTTTCTTCAACTTTGTCTCTGATATTGAACAACTCACTATCCTGTCTCATTTATTTCATATATAAGATGTTCCTGGATCATAGGGTCACGTGATACTTAAGTGAGTGAAAACATATGAAATATGTTAAAGTCCCATGTAATGTCACTAAATTATTCAGTAAAACAGAAAAGAGAAGGTACTCAAATATGAAATACATTCTCATGATCAATGTTTTTCAAAATGAAAATGTCTTTCTTAATACTTAGAGTTTTGAATTCATATTAGAGACTCTAAAAATTCCAAAAAATGAAAACATCAATGCAGGGTATCTTGAATGTCATGAAATTGACTGCTAAGCCCATTTACTCAACCTTACTTTAAAGGTATTGAGAAAAGAAAAACATAAAGTTTTATA
Source organism: Balaenoptera physalus (assembly GCF_965194825.1). Taxonomy (NCBI): domain Eukaryota; kingdom Metazoa; phylum Chordata; class Mammalia; order Artiodactyla; family Balaenopteridae; genus Balaenoptera; species Balaenoptera physalus. Next base: position 36,649,291 of record NC_138898.1, read on the forward strand.
GGTGCATTCACTATAACCTTCTATATGTGGCAGTGTGAATGTGAACAATAAACAATACCTTAGAGGAAATTTAAAAATAAACTTTGAGAGTTGCCAACTAAGATAAAAATACTGAAAATAATTCAACTAGACGTTTAAAGGTGTAGAAATCATGGAAGGATAATAAAAAAAAAAGGAAATGAGGAAATCAGTAGTATTGAAACAAAATTAAATATGTTAATTAAAAATCATATTTAGGGGTAGGCAAGGCAGAGCCTGGCCGGCTGGGATGGGGTGCACCACAGACAGCACAGGGCTGTGGTGGCTGTGATGGAGGCACTGGAACTGGCGGATTTCTGTAAGTTCCAGGAGCTGGCCCGGTGACACACACACACACACACACACACACACACACACACACACACATCATTTTCTGGGAATAATGTTAGTAACAAAGATATTTGATATATTCAACACATATCTATCCGTTCCTGAGTGACCACATCCTAACATAATTTTGTCAACATGTTTTATATAATACAAAAATTACATATGTTTTATACTGTGACAGTTTTTTTTTTAATTTAATTACTGCTTAAATGAAAATTCCATCTATAATGTTACCATATTATTCAGCAGTTCCAGATTTAGTGTATTTTAGTTCACTTTGAAATACTTTTTTTTGTTTGTTTTTTTTTGTTTTGTTTTCTTTTGTTTTGTTTTCTTTTGTTTTGTTTGTTTTGAAATACTTTTGTCAAATTTTTTCTATTGCAAGAAATATTTAATTTGTAAGCTCTTTGTTTTAATGTAATTATAGAGTAACAGGAAGTTTTATACACAAACATACACACACGGAGGCCCTGAGCACCCTAAAACACATAATTACACTCAAAAACTTGTACATTAATGTTGATATCAGCATTAATCATATTAGCCAAAAAGTAGAAACAATCAAAATATCCATTGTTAACTGATGAATGGATAAACAAAAGCAGCATATTCATACAGTGGACTAGTATTCAGCAATAAAAAGAAATGTATTAATAACATGCTACAACATGGATGAACCTTGAAAACATTATGTATGTGAAAAAAGTCAGCTACAGAAGGCTGCACTCTGTAAAATTATTTTTATATCAAATATACAGAAGAGGCCAGTCTATAGAGACAGAAAGTAGATTAGTGGTTACCTGTGACCAAGGGAGAAGATAGGGAGTGATTGCCAAAGGGTAGAGGATTTCTTTTTTGAGGTCATGAAAATCTTTTACAATTGATGGTGGTAATGGCTACACAGCTCTGAAATATACTAAAAAACATTGAAGTTTAACTTTAAATTGGTGAATTGTATGACATGTGAATTATATCTCAATAAAGATTTTTAAAAATTAAGTACTTCGGAAAAAATCTATTTTGTGTAGTTTATACACAAAATGTACACAGAAAATTACAAAACACTGACAAAATTGCTCAAAGAGGATCGAAATTAATGGCGACATGATTTGCAGGACATGATGTTATTAAGATTTCAATTCTTCCTACCTTAATTTATAAAATTAATGCAAATCCCATTCAAAACCCAAGAACACTTTTTTGTGAATATTGACAAACTGATCTCAAAATTTACATGCAAAGTCAAATAGTCTGAACTATCCAACACAATAATGAAGAACAAAGTTGGAGGATTCACATTACCTGATATTAAGACAGTATAAAGCTACTTTAATCAAGGCAATGTGGTATTGGCAAAAGAATAGATATACTGATGAATGGAAAAGAATACAGAGACAAGAAACAGACCTGAACAAACACAGTCAACTAATTTTTGACAAATTTGCAAAGACAAACTAATGAATAAATAATACTCTTTCCAAAAAATCGTACTAGAGAAACTGGACAGCCATTTGTAAAAAGTAAAATAAAATAAAATAAAATAAAATAAAATAAAATAAAATAAAATAAAATAAAATAAAATAAAAATAAAAAATAAAATAAACCTAGACTCAGACCTCACCCTTTACCCAGAAACAAATTAAAAATGAGTTAAAGACCTAAACGTAAAATGCAAAATGATAAAACTTGTAGAAGAAAATATAGGAGAGAATCTGTGTGATCTTGGATTTGGTGATAAGTTTTTATCTGCAACAACAAAACATGGTCCATGAAAGAATAAATTGATAAGCTAGTTTTTATTAAAGATAAACCTCTTGCTCAGTGAAAGACACTGTTAAAAGATTGAAAAGACAAGCCTCAGTTTGTGAGAAAATATTTGCAAAATACTTATCTGAAAAAGGATTTGTTCCATATTATACAGAGGACACTAAACCTCAGCAATAAGAAAGTAAACAAATCCATTTAAAAATGGTCAAAAGGCCTGAACAGATACATCATCAAAAAAGAAATTCAGATAGCAAGTAACATATGAAAGATTCTTAACATCATGTCATTAGGGAAATGCAAATTATAACAATGAGATACCATCACACACCTAGCTTAATCTTAGAATGGTTAATATTGAGGAGGAATGATTGACAGAACCAAACATTGGTAAGCAATTGAAGTAACAGGAATTCTCATTCTTTGGGGGACAGAGTGCAAAATGGAACAAGCTCTTTGGAAGATAGTTTGGCAGCTCCCATAAAGCTAAACAAAATCTTACCACACAATCCAGCAATTGTACACTTAGGTATTATCCAACTGCTTTAGAATCTTATGTCCATGCAAAAACCTGCACACAAATGCTTATAGAAACATATAACCATTGTAATGTTAACAGTAGAGGAAACTGGGTGCAGGGTAGATGGGAGTTCTGTAATATCCTTGAACTTTTCTGTAAATCTACAACTATTCTAAAAGTTTAAATGTTTATTGAATGTAAAAGAAATAAAAACAAGGTAAAATTATTAAATTATAAGAAATATTCATCTTTATAGTTCTTAAATCTTGGCACCAGGAAGGCACTGTGGGGTTTGAGACGTGGAGAAAAAGTTCAGGGTTGAAACTGAACAGGACCCTGTGGGGCTCCTGGGCATGGGAGCCTTTCCATGTCCCCCCATTCCTTGTTTGTAAGGAACAGACTCCAGCCTCCCTGATCTTTCCTGAGTTCCAAAGGGCAGATTTAAACAGTTGCTAATCAGGGAACGGAAGGGATGCAGAGACAAGGGAGGAGCAGCCAAGAAACAATAATGCAGCCTTGGGGCAGGGTCCTGGCTCCTCCCCAAGTGATACACAGAGGAGAAACTAAAACCCAACAAAAGGAAGATGTCAGTATTCTTCATTTCAGAGAAGACCAACTGAAGCCAGATTAAAGGAACCAGAGAAGCTCTTCAAGAAGACCACCTGAAGGCCAGATTAAAGAAACCACAAAAACTCATCAGATTATCTGAGTGAGCTCAGATTAAAGGAGTGCAAACCTTGCACACATCCTAAACTATCAGCAACCCCACCCTTGAACTATTGCTATAAAACTCCTCACCCAATCCTCCCTGGTTTGGACACACAATTTTTGAGGGGAACGAGCCTGCTGTGTCCCCTTTTGCCTGGCAAAGCTATAAAGCTATTCTTTTTTTACTTCACCCAATACTCTGTCTCCGAGATTCGATTCAGCACCTGTGCAGAGAGGCCGAGTTTTCAGCATCAGGGTCAGCTCACTAATAATAAGCCTATGTTTTTCGTTGATACAAGCATCTCTTCCAATGTGTCATTTGTGGTTGTTCAAGTCATCTGCCAGTGAAAGATTTGTTTTACTGTTGTTTGGTAATAAGTACCACCACAAATCTGGTCATTGGGAGTGATTTGTTGTTTATAACTTATTTTTGCATAACATCTTAGGTCAACCTGGCATTGCACCAACAAGTCTGAGAGGTTCCAGACTCACAATTATGAATATGGTTCCAGTTCAAGAGAAATTAGGTGCTGTAAAATGTGAGAATTTATTTATGTAATAAGCACTTATAAAGTGATTACTATCTGCCAGAAATTCTTAAACACTTTATATATACTAAATTATTAAGATCCTTATAAAATCTTTCTAGGGTAGGTGCTAGTATAATGTATATATTAATGTGAATATTAACTACATATTAGTATCTTGATATCTATTTAAGTACTATCTATGTTTTTATTAAAGATACATGGATACAAAAAGAATTCTTTTTACTTGTCCAAGCCCAGAAGGTCTGCTTTCAGAGTCCCTTCTCCTTATCAGGATGCTGTGATACTCGTTAACTTGAGGTGACTCTTTGGAAACTCTTAACCATATGCTTTGCTCTTTGAGTACTTTTTCTGGTGTTTTATGACTTTTAGTGCCAGAAAATTTAAACGCCTTAAAACTAAGTTAATTAAGTATTGATATATTCAGTAGAAACTGAACACACGTTGTCAAACACAAGTTTGTGTGTCTGACTCAGGGAGGCCAAACAAACCTAAATATCGGAGTTTGGAGCAGAGAAAAATTAATTACAAGGGCCATACAAGGAGATAGATTGGCTTGTGCTCAAAAGACCTGAACTCTCAGATGGGTTTCAGGGAAGAGTTTTTAAAGGCAAAATTTGGGATGAGGGCTGGAGGGTGTGTGACTGTCTTCTGATTGTTTGGTGGTGAGGTAACAGGGTGGTGTTCCAGGAATCTTGTGCTCTGCCCAAAGTTACTATCCTCCACCTGGGTGGTGGGTCTTAGTTCCTGAAGAAGACCTCAATGGTATATTGTTTTACAGACAGTTCTGGGTGTACTCTGATGCTTTTGCAAAAATGTTCCTCTAAAAGTGTTTCATCTTCAAGGAATTCATGGAAAAGACTCTGACAAGTACGGGTTTCTGGTAACTGACTATACTGCTGAACTGAATGAATAAGCATTTTCAGAACTCTAATGGAAAACTGATGAATTCATAAAAGTGCTAACAAATGATCAAGATGAAAAAAAATTAATTACATGGGACTGAGTGAATTGATGAGGATGATTATAATTTTTGTGACTTTCTGTTTGAATAAAAAAAAAAAAAATCCCACAAGGACTCAGAGGCAAAAAATATACAAATCAATTATCACTGCAAAGTAAAGGAGCTGTTACAGTGGAGGATTACTGGACTGAATGTCAATATTATGACATAGTATGAGTGTGTTTCATGTTTGGTAATTGCAATCATTGTTGCTTTTATTGTGGTCATCCATTTACAATGCTTGGTGTCAGTTTATTTATCTCTTGTAAAAATAAAATACAGTGTGTATGTGTGAAAAAAAAACCAAAACACCAACACTAAAAAAAAATATATATATATAGTTATGTATATTCCTTGAGGAGGAATCAGGACCCTGCTTTATCACTGCACTATTGGTTCTTGTCTGCTCCTCCTTTGTTTCTGCATTTCCTTACTTCCCTAATTAGAAATGGAATCTGCCCTTTGGAACTTAGGGAAGGTCCAGGAAGCTGAAGCCTTTTTCCTACAAACAAGAAACAGGGGATACTGAAAGGCTTTTGTACCCACCTGAGAGGGTACCATAGGGTCCTGCTTGATTTCAAAACCACATTATTAGAATTCAAAATCTCAAAGAAACGTAAATGGATCTGAATAAGTTTTCAAGAGACAGAGTAGCTGAAACAACCTAAAAATTAAAAATTATGTTATTATGGAGCATTCACTCACCAAGTCAGAGTCACATGGGATTCTGAGAACAGCGGACCTCTAAACAATATTCAGTTTGTAAATAGCTAGATGACCCCACTGAGATACTGAAAATGATATTATAAATAGTATACCATTAAAAGATTAAGATTAAGGTGTGAATGTCTCATTGCCACTTTGTGACTACATAAGCTATTTTTTATTATTTTATGTATCTAACTTTTGTGTATTGGGGAAGGTAGGAGAGCAAGAGAGCAATAAATCAATTAAAAGATCTGCTGTGACACTGTTACTGAACTCAGGTTTTGGTTGCTCACCATTCAAAAGCCAATACTTGAGAGACAAGTGTTGGTTGGAAAGAAAAGCTTGCTTTATTCAGGAGGCCAGCAACCTGAGGAGAAGGCAGACTCATATCCAAGAACCACCTCTGAAGATTCTGCTTGGCTATAAAAGTTTTTAAAGGGAGAAAGAGGAGGTCAATCACAGTTAATCATTTGGGAAGGAAGTCAGAGTCTTCGTTTTCTTCCACGGTGTGAAGATTTTCTTCTAACTGGTTGGTGGTGAGGTAACAGGACTGCTGTGTTCCTGTCCTGTTACCTGGAACTATGTTGTTCCAGGACTCTTGTGCTCAGCCTGAAGTTATCATTCTCCACCTGGGAGGGGATCTTAGTTCCTGCAGAATAACTCAAAGATATATTGTTATGTATATTCCTTGAGGAGGACCCTGCACTATTGTTTCTTGACTGCTCCTCCTTTGTTTTTGCATTCCCAACCTTCCTTGATAAGCAACTGTTTGAAACTGCCCTTTGGTACTCAAGGAAGGTCAAGGAGACTGAATGAAGCATTTTTCCCACAAACAAGAAATGGGGGACACGGAAATGATTTGTACCTCTAGGGCCCCAAAATGTTCTGTTCGGTTTCAATACTGGGATTTATAATAAGAAATGGTTTTTTGTTTGGTTTTTGTCCCTGTTTCTGGCACAGAGCTTCTAATACCCTTGGAATTTCCTAAGTGATGAGAGCAATAAAGTTCTCTTATTATGTTAATGTGATGACTTTTGTACTCTATCTAAGAGATGGGGGATAGTTGCCAGGTGACCCAACCAGGTGACTGGAGGGTTGGAACTTTCAGTCTCACATCCACCTCCAGGGAGAGGAGAGGCACTAGAGGTTGAGTTCAGTCACTGATGGTCAATGATTTAATCAATCCTGTCTATTGTAATGAAGCCTCCATAAAAACCCAAAAGATCTGCCTTTATCAAAACATTGTAATTAATGTGTTTTAATGATTTTTAGATAATGTTTTCCCATTTCATTTGCTCAAAGATCTTCCTTTTAAAATTATACTAAAATCTAATTGTTTTATATAATTTATCTACTGCAATATGTGGAAATATGTGAAGTCTTAAAATAATTTGAAAATTACGACAGACTAGTTAGTGCTGAAACATATTTTACATATTTTTCACTTTATTTTTAGAATAACTTTATTAATATGCATTTGAAATATACACTGGGAGCATATAACAGATACCTTTGTACACAAAATCTAGATTTAAAACATGGTAATATTTTGCCAGATACGCTTCAGTTTTTTTTTCCTTTTTTAAGAATTCAAATCACCTTTCTTGTCATTTCATCCTCAGAGCTTACCACTATCTTGAAAATAGTGTATATTATTCCCTGCATGCTTTTATGCTATTGTTATATACATGTACTCATGAACAGTGGAAATTGCTGTTTTGTAAAATTTAAAATTGTGCACATATGGTTTTGCACATTTTTATCATTTAATACTTTATATTAATGTAATTCATGTTTTCAAATGTATCTACATTGATAACATTTAATTTTAAGATTTATTTTAACTACACTATAATGTTCCATTGTATAAATAAACCACTGTTCACATTTCCATTCCTCAACAAAGAGAAAATTATGTTGTTTTCTATTTATCAAAATTATAAAAATTATTGAAAGGAATATTTTTAAAAAAATCTTTGTAAGTGATCCTCTGAACATGTGTATAAGATTTTCCTAGGTTATTTATTTAAGTTGAATTGTGGCTTATAAAGGTATGTGTAATGAAAATTTTACTAAAAATTGCCTTCAAAATGATTGTATTAATGTATATTCTTACCAGAAATGCACAAGTATTTTGTGGCAAGAGATTATGCATATCTATCAAGTCCCATTTTCTTTTCCTCCTGAGCATAAAGCTTGATTCCATTTCCTGGCCTTTCTCGTAGTTAGATGTTTCTGAAGACCTGAATGCTGGTGACATGTGAATAGAAGAGGTGAGTGGTCCTTTAAAGCTTCCATGACCAAGAAGTGAGACTTCCCCATGGTCTCCTTCCTCATCATCCAGCTGCAAGGAGAGTTTTCTAAGGACTTTGAACAGAGTTGAGTTACAAGATGAGAGGGACTGGGCTTTCTGAATGACTTCATCAGAGGCTGTATGACCAGGAACATGTCCCCTGGACTGGGACATGGACAATGAATGGACTTTCTTTGTATTAAGCCACTGAGATTATGAGTTTCTGTTTCAAATGAGATTGCTACATGTTACCTTCAACTGATGTGTTGCATGTATATTTCTTTCCATCTTCACCTCCTTTTGAAGTTGCCAGACTTAAAATATTTTTATCTATTTTAATTTTATGAGACAAATGGCTAAAAGAATCTCAGTATGGGGCCAATTTGTATTTATCTATACTAGTGAGGTTAAGTAATATTTTCTGTGTTTATTGGCACGTGGTTTTCTCCTTCTTAAAACTTGCCTATTCATCTCTTGCCCATTTTCAACCCATTTTTTATCAGGTTGTTTATTTTTTTCCCATTGTTTTGGAGGAGTGCCTTATGTATTTTGGCTACTAAGCCTTCCATGACTATGTTCACTGTTAATATCTTCTGACTGTCTGTGGTGTAGATCTCAACTTTGTTCATGGTGTTATTTTGTTTCCATGGATTGTATTCATTTTAATGTGGCCAGTTTGTCATTCATTTCCTTTACGGTTTGTGCATTTTTGTCTTGTTTATGAAATTCTAATTTACTTTGTGGCCATCAAGGGATTCGTTTATAGGCTCCCTTAAAAGTTTTAAATTTTGTGCTAGTCACATTTAGAATTTTACTCTGTAGGGAATTTATTTTTATGTATTATGTGGGGTAGTAATATAATTTTATTTTTTACACATACATAGTTCATTCTGTTCACAATGACTTGTAATGCCACTTCTGTCATAAAGCAAATATTCATATATGTACATGCGGGTCTGTTTCTAAGGTCCATTCTGTCATTGTATTCCTGGTGAATTTGAGGTTTTTGATGTCTTATCACAGAAAGAATTCAGTGAGAGACAAAGATATAGGTAAGAAATGGATTTATTTAGAGAGAAACACACTCCACCGACAGAATGTGGGCCATCTCAGAAGGTGAGAGAGAGCCCTGCAATATGGCGTGGTTAGTTTTTATGGGCTGGGTAATTTCATAGGCTAATGAGTGGGAGGATTATTCTAATTATTTTGGGGAAAGGGTGGAGATTTCCAGGAATTGGGTCACTGCCCACTTTTTGACCTTTTATGGTTGGCCTCAGAACTGTCATGGTGTTGGTGGGTGTGTCATTTAGTGTGTTGATGTATTACACTGAGCATATAATGAGGCTCAAGGTCTACTGGAAGACAAATCTTCTGCCATCTTGGACGCAATTGGTTCTAACCAGTCATTGTCATGTCCTATGACTATATCATTCTCTTAAAGGTTGTGCCCTGCTCCCTTCCCTCCTGTTTCAAACGGCCTAGTGTGTACATCAGCACTACATTTATCTATTGTCTATACTAATAGCTCACTGCCTTAATAACTATAACATTATCACTAGTGTTCATATCTGGTAAAAAAAAATGCCTTTTTGTTATTCTTTTTCAAATTGATTTTATACATCTTATTATATAAGAGTTTAACAATCTATTTGGCAAGGTCCGTGAAAAAGAATTCCAAATTTCTAAAAGGTTTTAATAATGAATAATTTTAAAATTAATAATTTTGTGGTTTTAATTAGAAATATATCTATAGATTATTTTATGGAAATTAACATTGTCTTTCTATCCATGAACATATCTCCTTCAAAACGATGAGGTTTTCTTTTATGACTTAAAATAAATTTTAATACTTTTCTTCATAAATGTGTTTTTATTCCTTTTGCTCTGAGATACCTTCTGGTTTTTCCTTCTATGGTGAATGCAATCATTGTAAAATATATTAAAAGTTATAATTGGTTTCGGCTGGTATATAGAAATGCTATTGATTTTTGTATGTTAATTTTTATCCTCAAAAAAAACCCCTCTTAATATTTGATTTTTCTGCAGGCTTCAGTAATGTCTTTTTTAAAAAATTGATTTCTTCCTTTATGAAAGTTATTTCCAAATACCTATTGAACATATTTTTTCACTGTTTCCTGGTCTATAGTATACCTTGCTATTGATATAAATGTCATTCCTTCATAGAAAATCTGCTCTTTCTTTCTGATTCTTATGAGATTCTTTTCTTTGTCCTCCATGTTCTGCAGTTTCACTATGTGTCTAATCATCGTATGGTTAACTGTTCACATAACCATCCCTCATGGTGGGTGGTTTCTTTGCATCATTTGTAAATTTTTACTAACAGCTCATCTTTATCTCAGATTGGTTATTTAATGTTTTCTGTGGGACTCTTGTGTACTCTTTGCTCTGGAATGGTTGCTACAAAGCACCTCGTGCGTCTTCATGTCTTTCATTTACAGACCCTAATTTGGGGATTCTCCCACCAAATTCATATTATAAATTAGACTCCAAACCCCTAGAAGGGATAGTCCTTGGACTTGCATTTCTCATGTGCGATTTTTGTTCCATATAGAGATCGAGGCAAAGAGAAGCTCTTATTTTTCCCTTCTGTGGACTAGTGTATAAAGTTAATTTATTCTTCTTTTTACCAAAGGAAAAGCTCTTCCAGGATGCTAGTTTAATGTAAAGTTATCTGTTCCAAGGATATGTCTTATTACTAGCACAAGGACAGATTACCTCTCCTTACATTGAATGCAAGGATTCTGGTTCTTTGTTAAAAACCTATGTGTGACTTTTCAGGCCCAACCATAGACAATGACAAAGGCTTTACTTGTCAAGCTTCACAGGGAAACAGTGCACCAGCCTGGGTGGAAGCTTCAAGGGGAGTTGCCGTCAAGGTCTCAGACCCCTTCTGCTGCCCACACTCTTTCACACATTTGCATTCCTAGCTCAGACCCTTCATTCCTAGGTCTCTTTATCTGAGGCCCTGGGCAGAGAGAGGTCTTCTTCAGGCACCTCTGCTGAGCTTTCTTATGGGGGCTGGAGGGGAAGACTTTGAAGACACTTTCCCCAATCTCAGTTCTGGGCACTTTTCCACTGTTAGCCACACACCCTCCCAGCATCCCCCTCCCCGCCAGGTGTTCAGAGCTCCTGCAACAATTAAGAAACTCCCACCCATGTCTGTGCTGACCCACCCAACAGGAGACAACCAGCACGTTCTCTGATTTTAGACTCTTGCTTATACCATCACAGAGATTAAAGGCTTAAATTTTTCATTTTTGGCTTGTTGCTTTAATTGCCTATTTGACACCTAGCAGCTCATTCTCTCTTCCAGCTCAGTGGAGCTCCTGACAGCTTTAAAATGCTACCCTGAAATCCTAACATATATTGGACCCATAACCATCCCAGGCTACCAGATTATTTGCCATCCTAACTTTAGTTTCCCTCTTTATTTCTAGAGCCTTTTTTTTTTAACCATTCCTGTGCAGATATTAGCATATCTTATCCAGAATATCTAGCTGTTTGTAACCAGAGGTTGGTCCAACAGAGCTTTGTCCCTAAGTTAGAGGAATGGGAATCCTCATTTCATTTCTGCCCCCAAAAAAGAAAGTAAGAAAATGAATTCTGATAAAGTAAAGGAACATTATAACTCTTTAATTTCTCAGATCTATACAGGGTGGGAGAGGAAGGAAATTTACACTGAATAGCAAGCATTTGCATTAGGTAAAAATGAATAGTTTTCTAGTTGTTAGGATCATTGGCCACTAAATGAGTTACTGATTAAAGTTATAAATGTTTTCTCAGAATGTGTAAAAAAGGAAAGACACCTAATTCTTAGATATATATTGAGACTTGGGTGTAAGGAATCTCTGGGTTTCCTTCCTAACTTGCATATTTATGATGCCTACTTATGAAAGGCTTCCAATCTTATAGATTATTCTGTAGCTCAGAAATTTTAAAACATCTATTTCCACATACAACATATTATTATAGGAACTTAATTTCCCTTTGCAGGAAATTAAATAGATTTGTTTAAATATCCAGAGTATACTGGCTTCAGAGCACTGTGTAAGAAGTAACTTCATTTATACCTTTGTATGTCATATACAATCTCTTCCTCTTTGCTGAACTCTCTCCCTCTACATGGAATTTTGTCAGCTCCTATGAATCCCTGATGGTTCTCAATGGGTGTTTGTGGGTTATGTTCCCTAGAAGCAGAGCCTGATATATTTGTGTGTGAGTGTGTATGCATGAAAATGATTTACTGAAGGAATGCACTCAGGAGAAAACTATAAGAGGATGAGGAAAACAGAAGAAAGAGGAAGAAAATATACAGACAGGTGGTTCAGCTGAAGTCCAGCCTCAGTTTGATCCCATAGGGAGCTCTGGAATGTGAATCGTACTGCTAGCTTGGTTATACCTTGAGGCGAGACGGTAGGGCTTTTGTACCCTTTCATCATTTGGTCATTGACTACCAGCCATCTTCTCCAGTGGATGTAATTTCCCCTGCACCTCTGGGTGGGATGGCTGCCATTTGCCAAGGGGAAGTTTTGAGGAGAGATGGCGGCTCTGAACGATGAGCAGCAAACTCTCAGAGCAGCTGGGAGATGGGTGTACTAAGAAGGTAAATGGAATCTTGATATGGCACTAACAGTATCTACTACAGTACAATAATCCTTGTGTTACTGTAAGGCAGTAAGAATCAAGATAAAATGGAGCTGTTTGATTCCTTTCTTCGGGCTTTTCACCAAGTCGAATATTCAGTATTACCATTACTTAGATTCATTATTTTAAATGTATTTTAAAGATAAATGTTTATTTAATCTTGCATCTCCATTTCTTTGGCTTTAACTGTATTTGATATCCTGGATATATCTGAGACTATAGCTGTGAAGGTAGGAAGGGCTCATGTAGCAACTATAGAAGCAGCTACTACCTGGCCTCCTGCTAAGTCAAGGCAGGCCATATTGCAAGACCCAGCCTCAGCTCAGGACTTTCCAGACTGATCTCAGAATCACTCTCAGAAAAAAGTCTGAGTCTTAGTTTTTGAGCTTTCACAAGTGACAAAATTTCTCTTCTGCATAAAGAAGAGACACACTGATGTACAGAAGTCTGGAGTCAGACAGAGTTCAATACGAATTTGTTTCCATTAGATCTCAGCTGTGTGGCTTGAGGCATTAGAAGTTACCAGCTGAGTGAACTGCAAGAAAGGGTTCTAACTGCTATTCTTTTCTCCAAACTTTTTGAAGCTGGATTCCAAAATAAGTGTTCATCAGATAAGCCTTTTGAGAACTATCCTCTCTTTAAGAGATCACTAAATACAGCATTATTTTCTTCTTTTCAGCAAGATAATCAACTCTGAGCATTCTCCCATCTGCCTCTGACTACAAAGTAAAGAGTTTTTAATGACAAAAAAGGCTATAAGAATAATAAAATGCTGAGTCTATACCTTCACACTCAGAGAGAAAAACAAAAACTATAAAGAAGGGCCACGTGGTCACTCATTTCCTTACTGAAAATATATTATTCATAGCCTCCTGAAATTCCATCATGGTAGGTTTTCTTTGCAAAGCAATAATTTCTAAGAGTTTCCACATTCCAAAGACAATGAGGGCAAGAAGCCAATATTCCAACGCACAAGTTTTGTGACATGAAATAATGTACGGAAATTACTACCATTGCTAATTAACACTAATTAAGTGCCAAAAGCATTTTAATTTTCAGATACTTCTATTTCTGGGTTACATTTTATTCACTCCACATTGTGAAGCAAAGTGCAAAGGTATCCACTTTGGATTCATAATTTACACATTGCTGAAAATTCTTCCAAGTACTTAAGTATGATACACACAATTTAGAGGAAAAAGTAAATAATAAAGGCAAAAACTATAATTTTTATTCAGTCTGTTTCATCTTAACTCTTTTGGCTTGTCATTTCATATCAAGATTCTTAAATATCAGTTTAATGTACTCATGGCCAGATGAACTGGATAAAAGTGTTTTCAGGCTACCACCAGGGATCAGACTTATGAGCTTCTATTTTAAGGAAACTTTACATGGAGTAGGAGAAATGAGTGAGGCACAATTTCTTGAGGATACAAAGCTATAGCATCAAATTTATGAGCAAGAATCCAGATACAAACTTCCTAGATTCAAATTCCCACTCCACCACCTTAGGAACATATGCAGTCTTAGTACTTAGTACTTAGTCTCTCTATGCCTAATCTCTGGTTTGAAAATAGGATTAATCATAGCATCTAACTCATTAAGCTATCATGAGGATTAATAAATGTGAAACACTTAGAATGGTGCCTGAAAAAATTAATACTGAGTAAATGTTCTTTCCACATTATTACTTTTGTTGGATACATCTCAGGCTCGTTGGACCATCTAAATTTGTTTTGTGACATCTTCCTTATGAGAAATCATCAAAACCACTTTGAGATGAAGGGAGATCAGGTTAATATAATTTTGCCATTTCCTCATTCCTCTACCCAGCTCATGGGCCAAAGTATGCTTCCTTCTTTTTGTACTTCCATTAGTAGCTGCATTCCTCTAAGGATCACTAATCTGTTCTCCATTTCTATAATTCTGTCATTTCAATATTGTTATATAAATGGAATCATATAGTACATGTAACCTTTTGAGATTAGCTTTCCCATTCAGCATAATTCACTGAGCATCTATCCAAGCTGTTGTGTGGATAAAGGGTTTGTTCCTTTTTATTTCTGAGTAGTATTACATGCTATGTATGCACAACAGTTTGTTCAACTATTCGGCAATTGAAGAACATGTGTGCTGTCTCCACTTTGTGCTGTTATGAATAAAGCTGCTATGAATATTTGTATATAGGTCTTTGTGTCAATGGTGTCTTAATTTCTCTGAGATAAAAGCCCAAGTGTGTAATTTCTGGATCATATAATAAGTACCTGTGTAGTTTTGTAAGCAATAACCATACTCTTTTCAAGAGTAGCCATACAATTTTATATTTCTACCAGCAATATATGAGTGATCCAGTTTCTCTGCATCCTTACTAGCATTTGGGGTTATCACTATTTTTTATTCTATCCTTTCTAGTAGGTATGTAGTAATATCTCATTGTGGTTTCAATTTGCAAGTCTCAAATTGCTAATGATGTTGAGCATGTTTTCATGTGCTTATTTGCCATCTATATATGCTCTTTGCATAAATGTCTGTTCAGGATTGTTTTTTTAAAGTTGCTATTTGAGGGTCCTTTATATATTCTAGATACTAGTACTTTGTTAAATATGTGGTTTGCAAATACATTAAGTCCGCTACATATGAACCTTCAAGTTGAGAACTTTCAAAGATGTGCAAGTGCATTCACATGTCCAATCACGTAAGTTAGTTCACGTGTCTGGCGTACATTGTCATGTGCACGCATCCTCTACAAGTGGTTGCCCTTTTGTGTACTTTACTGTACAGTACTGTATAGAGTACAGTGGAACAGGATCTTTATTTCAAGCCCAGGATGTCTGGAAGCAAGCATAAAGACAGCAGTGATGTAGCTGGTACTACTGTACTTTTCAAGGTACTGTACTGTAAGATTAAAAATGTTTCTATATTTTTGTTTGTTTTTTATGTATTATTTGTGTGAAAATTATTATAAACCTATTACAGTACAGTACTATATAGCCGATTGTGTTAGTTGGGTACCTAGGCTAACTTTGTTAGACTTACAAACAAATTGGATGTGCTCTCAGAATGGAACTCATTCATATGTAGGGGACTTACTGTATTTTCACCCAGTTTCTAGTTTGTTTCTCAGTTCTCTTAAGAGGATCTTTCACAGAGGGAAATTTTAAATATGATGAGATCCAATTTATCTATTTCTAATATATCAGAAAATTCAAGGCAACAATAAATAAAAATTGGGAGAAATAACATCCAATCATACATATTTTATCAAAAAATACACAAAAATATGGAGGTCAAATAAATTCAATTTATGTAAACACAGTTTAAGAAGCAGAAATTGAGTTCAGTTTTGTTCATCTACTTTTAATTAAATTGTGCTTAATACTTCCTGCTGTTATAACAACAGTTAGGATCCTTGATAACTCTTTATAGAAGAGAGGCTGGTGAGTTGATTGAGGAACACCCAACTTTATCAGACAGCTAACTGCATATGTAGCAGCCATGTCATAACACCTAGGTTTGAAAGGGAAACTATTTTCCATGCATCTCAAACTCAGAACAAGCAGGCGATGAGGGCAGCAAACTGGAGGTAAGACTAGGAAAGGAGTCACTCTAAGATGTCTCAGCAGCATGTAAAACAAAAAACTCGAGACTCACTGAAGTTAGAGAGTCCCCCACTTACCTTGGTCAGAAATCTTCAAGCTTGCTCTGTGCTCAACCATGAAATAGAACCTCCAGGAATAATTACCTTGCATCTTCCGTACCACATTTCTACACTGTGCTGGCTTTTCCATTTACTTTTGGACATAAACTATTTCTTCTTGCCCCTCATCAAATGAGAGGCAGAAGCATAGTATCCAGATTATGGGAGCAAAATATAGTTTTGTAACCAAGCAGGACCTTATGGGGCCTTCCTGGGACAGACCCCTTCCCATATACCCTCTGCTTAACTCCTCTCTGAAGTACCTATGTAATAGTATCTGATGCACATTTCCTGAGTTGTTTTATAGATGCTAAAAGTCTCACCAAATGGAAGAAATTAACTACTTGATGACCATAAGCACATAGTCCCCAGACCTACTGGTGCCTTAGGATTGATAATGTTAACCCTTGTGACACCACCCTGTTACTTTACCATCACCCAATCTGAGAATTGTGCACAAGCTGATCATATACCCTGCAACTCCCTTCCTTCACTTGGCCTTTAAAAATACTCTCCTGAAACCCATTGGGAAGTTTGGGTGTTTTGAGACTAGTTGCCCTGGACTCCTTGTTTTGTGCCCTGCAATAAAGACTGCACTTTCCTTCATCACAACCCAGTGTCAGTAGATTGGTGAGTGGACCCAAGTTTGGTTCGAGCAAAGGATTTGTTAAGAGCAAAGGATTAATGTCAAGAAGATCTATTTCTGAAGCCTAGTTCTGCCAGTCACTTGTTCTGTGATTATACAGAAAATATTAACATATCTAAGATTTTCATCTGTGAAATGGAGATAACTGTATTTGCACAATAATGATGTTTTGACCCTTAAATGAGATAATGCATGTATAGGGCCTGGCATATTTTAAGAATTTGTGAAAAGCCAGTTATTTTATTATAGCCAAGTACGTATGCCCTTTCAACAGGTGATAAGCAGTACATCACCTGTTGGCTTACCTAAAGAATGAGCCAAGTTTTGAGGGTGCCAAGATTCTTTGCCTGCCTTCGAAATTTGGGTACTCTTCTAGAAACAGGCTAGCCCTACAAACTTGCAAGCTGAACTTTCATCAGAACTTAGCTTGAAATACTTGCATAAATGGAAAATGGAAGAGAGATGCTCAAGTAGTAAATATGATAGAAAGTAGATAGATTATAATTCCATTTCTGGCTAACTTGAAAAGGTCAAATATATTATTTTTATTTAGAGTTGTTCATAACAGCAGTTGCCACCCACAGTTTATGAAAAATAGTCCTACATAAGTCCAAAGTGTTATTTCTATTTCTAAATAAATAGCCCAAGAAAATATTCAAGAGTAAAGTTTTTACTTAGAACTAATTTGAGGTTAGTGATCCCATACAATGGCCCCCATTAGACTAGTATCTCCATGAAACAATCAGCTACATTAAATTAGCTTCAGGGTTTAAGAGCATGGGCATTGTTTTAGGTTGGGTTCTACAAAAGCAGGGCCTAAGGCAGAGATTCAGATGCTCTCAGAAAAAGGGGAATGAGGTAAGCAGAATGGGGCAGAAGAATGAACTGAACAAGGATGTGGTCTCAGCTGGAGTTGAGCTTTAGCCTGATCCCACAGAGATCTCTGAAGTGTGAATGCACCATAAACTTGGTGTTTTCTTTAAGCAGGAGAGCAGGCCTTTGGTACTCTGGGTCAGTGGTCATTAGACGTGGGCTGTTCTCATCCTGTGAGCAAAACTTCAGTTAGATGCACAATAATTCTCTGCAGAAGGGGCAGTCCTAAACTGATAGCTGACAATACTCATGGCAGCTAGGAACTGGTTGCACCTGCCTCTAAAGAGGATCTGGATGAATGAGGGAAGTGAGTATTCCTATTTGTAATAAAAAAAATCCTATCCCTTATTAAGAATCTATTGGCTTCATAGGAAGGCAAATTAAAAGGCAATATAATAAAAGTGTCCAAATCATGCCAAAGAGAATCTATACTTGTAGTCCTTAAATTTGGGTGAATGGAGGTTACAAAAATCTGAAAGGTTGTGATATATGTTAGACACCTGCTTTTAAGAAACTGCACAAGTGTGTATATACATAATATTTGCATAGAATTTCAGGGGTTCTCAGATCCCTTGATGAAGCTCATTTACAGATTGTTTGAATTAGAAATTTCTGTTTTGGACCATGTGAACTGGCCTTGACAGCAGTATTGGAATGGTAACCAGAGTCTAGAGAAATGATGAAAATCAGTGGAGAAGCAAGATATAGATCTGGGCTACCAGTACAATGGAGAGACAACAGTTAAAATAAATCAGTCATAATCCATAATGAGAAATCCACCAGGTTAGTTATCTCAAGGGACACTCAAGCAGGGGGTAAAGGCTTCTAGGAGCAATGAAAAAAAAGAGTTTCTAGATTTTATCTCCTATAATGTGTTTTTGTACATCTGTCCACATCTTGCCGACACATAATGGAGGCATTCCTGCCCTTCTAGCATAAGTTATAATAGCGGTTGTTAACAGTGCCACAAGCAGCCACAGCCAGCAATCACAATATGTAATTACTTTCATATTCATTACACTTGGAGATGTCTCTTTCATCATCCTCTGACTCTTCAATAAATAAGAACAATGAAGTCTAACAAGTCCCATGACCCATGTTTCTTCCTTGACCCATTTTTCCCAACAGATCTTGCCAGAATTCTATGAATGGACACTATCCAGAGGACACCCCAAAACCAAATTTGGAGGAAAAATGTTGAGGGTCACAAGTGGGGAGTAGTTGTTGAGTTGAGTGGGATATGAAATGGACCATTTCTTAGAATTTTTAGGGACAACTTTCTGTAGTTGTTCCAAATAAATAGGTAACAGATTTTTGTTTATTCTTACAGATATATAACATGTATATACATAAAGATGTACATATTATAATCCTGATGAATTTTCTCTAACTGAGAATACTTGTGTAACAGCTCCCAGGTCAAGAAATATAATTTCACTTGCATCTAAAAGCTACCCTGAAGCCCGTTTTGTGGTCACAGTTATATCTGATAACTTTTTTGAAGCAGGACACAACTGACCTGGAATTAATTCTACAGAAGGTATTCCTTTTTTGTAGCTAATTCATTCTAACTATATTCGTTCTAACTCCAGCCCATTATCTCTGAATGCTTTTCCTGATAGTAATCCTTCAATTTAAGTGATGCTTGAGTCTTGCAATGATATCTCATGATAAGAAGTTTCTCACCTTCTCTTCCAAAGAATTCCCTTTGTTATTTTAGTTTCTCAGGATCTGGAACTCTAGTCATTAAAATGTCCTTCATGAGAAATAACAACAGCACCTTTTCATCCTGACCTCTATTTTAAGGATCAGTTAAGAGGATAGGAAGCAATATACCTACAAACAGGATGGGAAGTGCTGATCACACACTGATATTCACACACTTGGATAGGTGAAGTGCAAATCTGGGAAATATTACAGTGACTTGGGTAAGAAGACAAGCTGAGATATTCATTGGATCTTCTCCACTGATTTAGAACCTAAGAGGGAACATTCTTTCATTGCTGTGAAATGTAATGACAGGCAGGGCTTCAGATAACCATCCCCAAATCCGGATGCTTATCTAAACCAAACCTGCCTGCCTGGAATCCCTTTGACTTTCAAAAATAGAGCCTGGACTCATGGGGAACCCTGCTTCCCAGACAATTTGGGACAGTTCCTGTGTTTAGTAAGGAATATTTTAAAAGAAAAGACATCATTTCCTCCCCCCTCTTTCCCCCAGGTTAAACTGAGACCATGAAGACAAATGTAGGGCAAAGTTTAACAAACAATAAATATTATATAAGCAATAGTGTTGCAAAAAGGAAAAATTATAAAATCTAGGATTTCATTTGTCATTGCTCTATTTTTTTTTGTAACTGCCCTATTTTTATCTTAACTTATTTACCAATATCCACAAACTTCCTCTAATTTCTTTTTTCTTTCTGTCTTTCTTTTTTAAAATGATCTGAGATATTTCCATTAGCTGCTGAATAGAAAGTATTTTTATACAACAGGACTGGTCTCAGCATATCTGTAAAAAGATAGAAATTTAGGCTCAGAACCTTCTCACTTCCTCTCTCAGAGACCCTCTCCTCTTCCCCCCAATACTCATATGTCTCTTTTAATTCATTCCTTCATTACCTTCATTTGTTCCTTCATTTGTTCATTTAAAGATTAATCAAACACTTAATTTGCATCATATCCTGATTTTCTTTATTTCCTTTAGCACATCCATTAAGGAATTTGGGAAATCTTTGAAAAACTCATTTTCCCAAGACAAAAGATCCCAGTGTCACAAAGGGTTTCACCAGAAGCCAATCCTGAAGTTCAAAAATGCTCTTTGACAGAAGATGATTAGAGCCCAGCATTGTTAGTATTGGGAGCTGAATTGTATGTCCCAGTTTCTCAGAATCCCTTAAATTTAACCCACTAAGGAGTAGATTCCCTACTCGCTCTATTTATAAGCTTAATCCTGCTTAAGAAAGAATTTGAACACACAAATTGAGACTGGAAATTTGCTTTCATCTAATTGACTTTCTATACTGCAGCCAAAATGCCATCAATGTGGGTTTTGCCATAAAAATCTAATCATGACAGTCACTACTTAAAACCTTCCCTTGAGAGTGTTAAAAGAGAAACTGAGGTATATTAACATTTTGAAGAATTTATTTGAGCAAAAATCAATTCCAATAGAGCAGCGCCAAACCAGAAGTGTTGGGGTCCTGGACTGACAGGAACTGGGGAGAGACTGACATTGGAAGCAAGGAAAAAACATGATTTGATTGGTTATAGTCTAGTTGGCTGTTTGTGATTGGTTGTCCCTAGTGTCTCAATTTCTTAACCTTGAGGCATTTACAGGCTTAGACTTTGTTTTGCCCCAGCATTAGAGTAACCTCAGTGTAATAGTCTCCTTGCTTAATTAATTTAACAAAAGAAAGCTCAAAATTTTCAGAGGACCTTAAGAGCCTACAGGATTCGGCTACTACCCACTTCTTGATTCTTCTTACTCCGAATCTCTTTGCTCCAGGATTCTGATTTGATTGATGTGGAAACCAGGAGGCTTCAGTGAGAGGTCACAGATATTAAAAGGTGTCAGAACTAGGATAAAGATAAAGGGGGTTAAAGGTCCAGTTTCTCCTTCAAATCAGAATTTTGAAGAAATAAAAATATTAACTCCTAATGAATTCAGTTTGAGGAGGCCATGTAATTGTTTACTATTGATTGATTGATTGATTTAGGCTGTGCTGGGTCTTAGTTGCATCATGTTAGCTCTTAGTTGTGACATGCATGCATGTGGCATCTAGTTCCCTGACCAGGGATAGAACCCGGGCCCCCTGCATTGGGAGTGTGGAGTCCTAGCCACTGGACCACCAGGGAAGTCCCATAATTGTTTACTATTTATCCAGAAGTAATACTAAAACTTTTGTTTAGTTATTTCTCAATAAAAAGGTAATCAATATATTTGTAAAAACTTCAAGGACTAACAAAAATATACAATGACACTGATTTTCATTAATCCTAAGATTGTTCATATTTTGATATTTCTGAAGTAAAATAAATGAATCATTATTAATAATTATAATAATATCAAAATCCATGGTGTGTCATAATTTAATTGGCAAGGTTATTTCCTTTTAGTATTACAGCGTACTGATATATCTTATAATAGATGGTGATTAGATTTGATGTAATCTGATAGCTAGGTCTTTCTGCCACCCCAGGTCTTTAGTCCCCACTCCAATGATAACCATTTCTTGTGTGCACTTCTCAAAATTTTTATATATATACAGTTAAATAAACAAAATGAGACCATATATGATGTATAGTTCAATACCTCATATTACATTTATTATTATGCTTGCAGAAAATTTCTGACTAATGGTGTAGTTAGTGGACATTTTTACCTTTATTAGGCAATCCTGTTTAGAGTTTTACTATTCTTTAAAAGTGCTTCTAGATTTTATTTGCTAATAGTGTAGTAATATGTCAGCATTCATATCTGTCCATAGTTCCCATAATTTCTTTATTGTGATGTTGTTAACTTTTTCTATGTTACATTGATGTCATAATAGTAATTTGGAAGTTTTCTTTCTCTAAGGTCTAAAGCAGTTTAATTGATTTTGAAGTTCTCTGTTTCTCAATGGTTTGAGAGAATTTTTATGTCCACAGTGCTAAATTAATTAAGCAAGGAGGCCATCAGACTTACTGCGTTAGTATCATATGCAAACAAACCAAAACCTAAGCCTGTAAATGCCTCAAGTTTAAGAAATCGAAACCTAAAGACAACCCATCACAAACAGCCAACTAGACTCTTCCAACTAAGGCAACCCCTTATGCTACAGCCAATCAAATAATTTCCTTGCTTTACTTTACTCTTTCCTCTATAAGTGTCTCACCTGAGCTCCTGTCAGTGGAATTCTCAGAACCACATCCGGTTTGGCGATGTCCCATTCTAATCTATTTTTGCTCAAATAAACTTAAACATTTTAATATACTTCAGTTTATCTTTCAACAATAAGTAAAATCACATAATCTAGTACTTTTGAGGGAGAGACAGGGGGAGGTGGGGAGTAACTTGTTGTCAACTGCAGTGATTTATTCCATAGAAACTGATCTGTCTCTTCTGGAGTCATTCTTCTCTTTTCCCTAGCAAATCATGCATTTCATTCAGGTATTCAAATGTATTTGCATAAAATTGAAAAAAGCAGTCTCCAGAGTAATTGAGGTTTTTCTCTTTATCCATGATTATTTCTCAATTCTTTTTTTTATAATTTCAGATACCTTTTTTTCCTGATATTTTTAGTTAATTGATTTTATATTTTATTAGCAGTTTCAAATAATCGTTCTGAGATTTTTTTCATGTTTGTAAATTTGTATTAATTGTTTTCATTTGACTCTTTTAAAAATAGTTTTCTTGGGTTGGATACTGAGGGGTTTTTTTGCTTTTTTTTTTTTTTTTTTTCATTGTTTTTGGTTTAGTGTGCTAGGTAATTAAGGCTAAGGATTTTCCTCTGAGGACTGCTTTAACAATACTCTTAGTTTTGATGCATGGATTTTTTTAACTATTCCTATTTTTCTAGGTGTATTGTAATTTTTAATTTCTGATATTATATTTGAACTAAAAGTCAACAAGAAAGTTACTTTAACATATTGGTGGTAAGGTTGATTTCTCTTTTGTTATAAATTTCTAGGCTTATTACATAATTATGAATGCAGAATGACATTGAGATTTTTTGTGGCCTAATATAAGGTATAATTTTGTAAATAATTCATGGGCACATGAAAGAAGAGATGTTTGACTTCCTGACTATATAATTTGATATACTTTACTTATCATGTTACTTATATACTTAGACTGTAAATATCTACTATTTTTGCACAGTAAGTATGTTTTGCTCTGAATGAAGCAGATTAAAGTCCCCAGCCACTACTTTATTATTTATTTTTTTCTTTCCCTTATACTTTGGTTTGTTTTGCCTTCAGCTTTGAGGCTATGCTACTTTGTTAAAACTTTGTAATGCACCTTCATTGTGATTGATGCAACTTTCATTTTTGAATGACCATTCTTATCACTTGAATTCAACATTGTTGGATATTATAATCCCTGCTTTTACTTTTTCTTTGCCTTTTTCTCCTGTGTCTTTGCCCATTATTTACTTTTGATCTATTTGTGTCATTTTAAATGTACTTCATTTAAAGAGTTTAATAAGGTTCTTTTTAAAAATCTAATTTAAGAATTGTTTTTCTTTTAACAAGTATCTTTATTTTATATGTATTTATTGCAGAGGAGAATGTATTTTCTTAGTTTCATCATCAGATTTTATGC
Source organism: Balaenoptera physalus (assembly GCF_965194825.1). NCBI lineage: Eukaryota > Metazoa > Chordata > Mammalia > Artiodactyla > Balaenopteridae > Balaenoptera > Balaenoptera physalus. Next base: position 36,673,392 of record NC_138898.1, read on the forward strand.
TCTAGTTTCTGTTTTTAATGCTTCATTTGTGTTTTAATCTTTCTCTATGATTTGTAGATTTCTTTGTTTTGTAGTCTGAATATTTTCTTTCTAATAGTTTGAAGTGTTCATGATCTTCAATTTTCTGGTTCTTCTCCTTATTTGCAGATGTTTTCAGAGAACAGAACAACACAGAGAGGTTTTCATTCTGCCATATATACTTAAAGTACCCATTGATTTAAAGTATTGATATTGTCTCACATGTCTCTCTATTTTTTCTTCCTTTTTCTTCCAGTTTTATCAGGATATAATTGACAAAAAAAAAGTATACATTACATCGTACAACTTGATGTTTTGATATGCACATACATTGTGAAGTAACCACAATCAAGTTATTTAACACATACATTATTTACCACATACAGTTTTCTTTTGCTTTTGTGTGTGTGAGTATGTGTGTATGACAAGAACACTTAAGATCTACCCTTTCAGCAAATTTCAAGTGTGCAATATAGTTTTATTAAGTATAGTAACATTACATTAGATTTCCAGAACTTATTCATCTTCCATAACTGAAACTTTGAACTCTTTAATCGATATTTTCACATCTCTTTCTTATAAGCTACTGCAGGGTCTTCATCCTAAATGTTATGAAGGTTGGGTTTCTTTGGATTCCACAGAATGTGACCGAAAGTACTGATTGTCACCCAAGACCCCTAAACAACTCAACCCCACATCTCTGTATTCATTGGTTTTGTATATTTGTCTATGAAAGATTCTACTTAACAGAGTGTATAACTAAAATAAGTCTGAAAATCTAAGATATGAGTAACCTCAACTGCTATTTTCTGTTCACAAATGGACACATGTAATATCATTTTTAAAAAGTAAATGTAACTCTGTTTCTTTCATTATCTGAAATGAGCAATAATATTCTGATTCCTAGTCCTTATTTCTAGGAAATAATAAAATAAATCACTCCTGATTTCTCAAGTTCAACAATTTCAATTCCCTCTGAGTGACTCAAATTATATTTGCCATTGAAGTCCACTCCAGGTCAGTTACTTAGAAGGAAGAAGAGAAAAACATCAACTATTCTATGCTGAGTCTATCTTTTGCCCAGGTATTTTCCATCCTTCACACAGGGCTGAAGATCCTGGTAAATCATCCTTTTCTCAAGAAAAACAGTTCTATTTTCTCTATGATTAATACAATAACCTCAGTGCTTACCCATTCATTCATTCATTCAAAGTTACTGAATACTTACTATGTGCCAGACACAGAGAAATGGAAAGAAACGGTGAACAAAAGGAAGATGTTGTCAAGGAGATTGTTTGCTAGTGTTCTAGTGGGAGAAATAAGGACTGATGATGAGAACTGAAAAGTGCCAGCTAGATGTAGACACAAGCAGATCATTGTTGGGAGACAAAAATTGGAAGCTTTATAAATCCCTACCACTTAGCCCAGTATCCAGCATACAGTAAGCACTAAATAGGTGTATGTTGAAGAAAGAGAGTCTGGGAGAGATGGAGGGAGGGAAGCTTTGAGTTAAGAATCACAAATAATTTCCTTAAAGGGGAGGTAAGATCTTATGACAGTTTAAGGAATCCATGTAAAAGGGCAACTACAAAATGATTTAAAAAAACACATTTAATAGTAGGTCCAAGTAGAGACATATTAGGAAACATGACAAGGCTAGAAATGAGTCAGATAGGAGAAGTCCTTGAGTGCCAGTTCAGGGTTACATTGTAGATAGCTGTGATTTGTTGATCAGGTATACAGTATGATTGAAGCCATGGTATTGTGCCAGTGGCATTTCCTAATCAGACATCAAAGTCCCCAGAACCACTTGGGGAAGTCATAGCTGTATTATGAGCTCTGTTCTGCACCTCTGAAATGGACTCAGTGCTGCAAGGTACCTTACCTATCCCATAAAGATTCAGTATGAGAATCATTCATGGAAAAAAGCATCACTCATATTGTTTTAAATCTCTGTAAATGGCAGGATAATAAAACAAAAATATTGACATTAAAAGAGGGACAATAAAGACAATAAATATTTATGAAGGAGTTAATAAAGTCAATTTAATAAATTTAAATAAATTATATAAGAAGCAAACATGAAACTAAACTGTATTTATTTCTAGTGCCATTTTTTGAGAAATTAACTTCCTAGTGACATTCCGCTTCTACTTTGACGTTTTCTCCAATACCCTCCCCTAAACTTCCCCACCTCACCCACTACTACAGCAGACAAAGCTGCCTGGGTTCCAACCTCATTTGTCCGTACTATGCTTTTAGAATTTATCTAATTACATATTTATTTCTCCCCTGGTTTATGAACTCCTCAAGAGCAGTAACCTTGTCATTTTATTTTTGTCTCCATATTGACATGTACAGTTTGTGGTAGAGGGTAAAGATGGAAAAATTGTAGACCATCCTTCATGTAAAAAGCTTATACACCAATCCAATTTCATTAGAGCGTAAGCTTCAGCACTAGGAATCTTCTTTCTGATTAAGCTTTCTTTGTCTAGTGGTTTGTTACTGGAACTTTCACCCAGCAAATTCACAATCTTCACCTCTCTGGTTTTATAGAACTGACCATATCATGGCATGTCTCTATTTGCTTCCTAAGACTGCTATAACAAATTACCACAAACTTGGTGGCCTAAAAGTCAACAGAGATTTATTCACTTGCAATTCTAGAGGCCAAAAATCCAAAATCAAGGTGTCGGCATAGTTGCACTCCCTTTGGAGGTTCTAGGGAAAATTCTGCTTCTTGTCTCTTCCAGCTTCTGGTGGCTGCTGACTTTCCTTATAGTTGCATCACTCCAGTCTCTGCTTTCGCAGTCACATTACCTCCTCCCCTTCTATCTTTTCATATCTGTTTCTTATGAGGACAATTGTCATTGGACTTAGGATGATCTCATCTTGAGATCTTTAACTTATTTACATTTTTTAAAAAATAAGGTAACACATTCACAAGTTCCAGATTTAGACATATCTTTTTGGGGGGAGGCACAATTCAAAACATTACAATGGCCATCTTATATTTCTGATCATTTTTTCATTAATCATTTCAACAGCAATAGGGATTGCTGAGTCGAACTTCATCTCACGCAACTTAGTTATATACAGAATTTACCAAATTTTGTATGTCGTACATGGCATTATGCTAGTTGTTGTAGAGTGTATATATATGGAAATTTATTTATATAGCATGGTACCTTTCCTCAAAGAATTTTCCTTTTCTAATTGGTCAAACAAATCCATCTGAAGCTACAGTGATCATCTTAGACTCCTAAAGATGAAAAACAATGATTTTTGTTTGTTTATCAGAAGTCCAAAAGGCCTACTGGGGAAACTTATAAACATATATTCATGAGAAAAGTTTCCTCCACTTGTGTTTCTCTCTTTTTGAAAGTTAGGCATTAACTGATAAAAGAATGATGGTTATTTTTCAAATATTTCTGGTACTGAAGTTAGGTTTATGGCTAGAGTTAGGGGTAGGATTAAGATTAAGATTAGGACTGTGGTTAGGGACTAGGACTATGATTACTTTAGAAGTAAGATTAAGATTGTTGTTAGAGTTAAGAGGACTAGGATAGGAGCTAGAGTTAGGGTTAGGGTTAGAGTTAGGTTAAGGCTAGATTAGAGCTAAGCCTAGAGCTAAGGCTAGGTTTAGGGTTAGGTTTAGGGTTAAGGCTAAAACTTGGGCTAAGTGTGGGCTAGACCTAAAGTTAAGACAGAATTAGATTTAAGCCTATTGTCATAATTCAAGCTTGGGTTTAGGGTCAGTGTTAAGACTAGGGTAAGGATTCGATTTAGAGTGTGAACTTGATAGATAGCTTCCTCTTGTGTGAAATGATAACAGCATTTACCTGATAATGCTTCCATGTGGAAACAGTATTCTACTCCGTAGGAAAGTTCTTAGCAAAATATAGTGGAAAATGACATGATATTTTCAGTATTATTGCATCCAAAGATCAAAACTCTATTTGTCCAGAATAAAGCTAAATTTGATAAGTTTGATTAATGTGATGTTCTTTTTTTAAAATAAATATTCTATTTATAGTCAATTCTAATTCATTCCAAAATAAGAATTTACCAAACTCTGTATGCTGTATATGGCATTAGGCTGGTTGTTTTAGGGTATATATAGGGGCATTTATTTCTATAGTATGGTCCCTTTCCTCAAAGAATTTTCCTTCTCTAATTAGTCAAACAAATTCATTTGAAACTACAGTGACCATCTAAAGGCAATGTGTGGTGTGCATGTGCACCTGTGAGTGTGTATAATGTGTTTGACTGAGATTATCATTGATGAAATAATTAGCACAGAAGCACATAACTGAGGACTAGCATTGTCACAGCTGAATTCTTAGAGCACTGAGTTTTATCTGGACCTTAGAAAGTGGCATGGATTTAGAAAAGCAATGAGAGATGACATTTTGTTGCAAGAAAAGCAGGTTGTAGGCTGTTGAACAGAAATGACCATGTTGTGTCCAGTTGTTAAACAAACAGACTGCAGTAATGGTGTGTGTGGTGTGTATTAGAAGATAATGGAAATAAAGTTCACAGTATTGTGGTGGAAGCAAACAACAAAGAGCTTTGAAAGCCAGGCCGAGAATGTTGAACTAGGTGTTGTACAAAATATGAGGTGACAGTTTCTCAGTAGAGCGTTATCATGTTCAAAATCAGTGGTTTAAATGCCATTATTATGATCTGAGAAACGAGTAAAAGATTTGGAGGTTGGAAAATAAGGAAGGAATCCCCAGCAGAATGCTGTGGAAGAGGGTTGAGGTTATGTGTCTGAATCATTTGGTGGTGACTGAAATGGAATGAGGACTGGCCACTGAAACATTTGGAAGAAAAAGGTACAAAAAACCCCTAAATGAATGGGAGAGATGTTAGTAGGAAAGAATCAAAGATTGCCTTTTGATTTAAGCTGGGTGTGAGGGGCATGATAAGACCATTGACAGAGATAGAGGAGACAGCTTGGATTTCTCAGACATATTCACCAGGATTAATCAATTTTCAGCTTCCAGAACATGATAAATTAGTCCTAGAACTCAAATTATAGTAAAAGTAAACCCAGATCTTCTTTAGTGTTTCAGAAAACTCTCCAAAGCCATGGATACACAATCTTTTCACTCACAGTTCACAGTACAATTACACAACCTTTCGGAGGAAGGACTGTTTTTTCAATTATCATATGTATTCCTCCTTTACCTTGCATGTGTGATGCCGAATAATATTATATGTACCTGTGTAATTGTCACACAGTCTTACATGTACTTCTTAGTGTTCATCCATGGCTTGTATGTATGTGCATGATGCATGTGTGTGTGTAAAGAGGGATTGAACAAATAGTGCACCCACTGATGAAAAGAAGATTACACTCTTATACCTTTGTGTATTAAAATGAATAGCAGTTACGGAAAATGAACTTTTCTTTATTCTGAGTCCAAATTAAAAGTTATTTGGGCCTTTCTCATCAAGCTACAACTTAAGAACCTCACCCTGTCCTGGATTTTGAGGTGTGGTATAGCCAACATGAGTTTAAACCTCCTCCCCTCACTCTTAAGATTCTCAATACAAGGAAAAAGCTTGAGGTTGGAACAATATTGCACAGTCAACACCCTCTCAAACCCTGGTGATGATGAAAGGGTCCACAGCTCCTTTTCATTCTTTGTGACAGTTAAGCCCTGTTTTGCTTTTATTTAATACAGATTTATCCTAAGGCCTGTTCTTTTTCAGTGTGATCCACTTGGCCGCACCCACTTGGAAGAGCCTGTTACTATGGTCAGTGTTGGTTTGGCTTGCTGCGAGCTCATTGCTACATTCTTTTTTTGGAGCCTGCCAAATGTGGGCCAATGGGTGTGTCTTGTTGACATCCTGTGGTTCATCAGATATGTAGGATCACTCTTCAGAGCAACCTCTTTAGAAGCATGCAGCTGTGCTGGGAGGCCCAGGTCAGCATGTCTAAGAGGAAGCCCAAACTCCGATTCACATTTAACCAAAATGCTTATGGGGAATGGGAACACAGGCATGCCTTGCTTTATGAAATACATGAGCCCCTCCCCAAACCTAGATTAGTGATTTATGGTTGCAAATATTTTACCTATGTCTCCAAAACCATAATTTATCCCAAAGAAATGACTATGTCACTTACACATTTAGATATAAGAACCACACACAAAATGGATTTCCTGGGTCAGTTCTGATTTTCAAAGTCCATGCCCCAGTTTTTATTTGCCACATGCAGACCACAGAGCCACTTTCAAGGATAAATTAGGGATACAGGAAACATTAGTGTGTAGTTAAAATGCATATGGCAGGGAAAGACCAGAGGACATAATTTTGGACTGGCAAGGATCAGCAGAAATTTGCTACTCAAATATATTGTCAAACATAACCAATCTATATCCCCAGTTACAGGTTTAAGTGGATTAACCACCTCATTTTATTAAGTGCAAATGCTCCCTCAGGTGGTTAGACTTCATTCACACTTTAGTATGAAATACTTCAATAAGGTTTTCCAGTCCTTTCTCTCTGAGTGCCTGGAACTCCTGGGAGATGGGAGATGGGGGAGGTAGGATGGTGTGTTTCACTTCATTACCAAATCTATTGCTGGCACTATCATTAACTTGAATGAATAAAAATATAATCAAAGTTTATGTATGACCAGCATTCACTGAATATTTTTAACAGGAAAAATGGGCTCAGGGAGAATTAAATCAAATGTGGTGAAAGTTTAAAAATTGGTAAATCTCAGTGCAAAGTATAGGGATGCATTTTACCACTTTTGTGACTTTTCTGTAGGTTAATTTTTAAAAAAATAAATATTTGGTTCTAAATAACGAACTGTACCTGAAGAGTTTAGTTTGAAATTATTGATGCAGTCAGATAATAGTTGATACACATCAATGCTTATATTTTTTAAGAGCAAAAAGAATGGGAGCAGTACTTACAGAAAAGTCTTAAAAAGAACCAGAGGTAAAATAAGAAGTTGTATCTGAGAGCTGGAACTGAGGTGAGTGGTGGGAGAGGAGATTTAAAATATGAGATATGAGATATGAGAATCGAGATAGAGGAAAAGAAAGCATGTCCATACTATTGCAATTTTGCTGAGATTCCTGTCTGTGAAATTTTCTGCCATGGGTTAAGGTTGTCTAAAGCCCAAGTTAATAAATTAGCTCTTGATTTTGAAGTTGGATTTCTCAACTTTCTTTGTTTATATTATCTCCCAAGTCCAGTTCCTCCAGGACAGGTGGTTGTTTCCTCCGTTCAGCACTTTTTCCCTCAATTATTCCAATATGCATTTCTGAGGCTGCCATATTTTAATACTATTGTTGATGATGATGATGAGGAGGAGGAGGAGGAGAAGGAGAGACACTACCTTTTCTAAGCACTTATTATGGGCAGGCTGCTAGGCCAGGCATTTTTCACACAATTAATTTAAATTTCACAAATGAGACAACTGAGGTTCAGAGAAGTCAAGTAATTGATCCAAGGTCGTATATATTAAACTTTGGAGCTGCAATCACAATCCATAGCTGCACTTTTCCACAGCCCCTTGCCTTGTAAACACTGCTTGTGGAGGAACATTTTAAAATGAAAGAAAGGGCTGTAAACATGTATAATCTGCTTCATTGTAAAGAAAATTTAAAATTTCTATTACCTTCCATGATAAATTTAATGGCAATAACTTGACAGAAATGAAAAAAGTAATCTTAGGAGTTCAGTAAAGCAAAGGTTTAAAATGATTTCCATAGCTTCCTCCATGTTTATTTTTGTTGAACTGATGGAGTAACTGATCAGTAACTGATGGTGGCAAAAGGGAGAGGAGTCACACACACTTATGACCCAACCCTGAGCTCTAAACCTGCTCTGACCTGGGGAAAATCTCTTTAACTCTCTCAACCTAGATTTTCCCCTTTGTAAAGTGGGTTTAACAACCCCTACTCTCCCCTCCTCTGGAGCTGCAGTGAGCATTCAGACAATGACTCTAAGACCTCTTCAGAATCTTTTTTAAACAGAGTATCATACAGTTATTGTTGCTATTATTATTACCTGTGAAAAGAATAGAAGTGGGAAGCATTTGGCACCATTTTCATGATACTCAAATATGTTGTTACTTTTATAGCATAAAAATCTCAAAATCATTAGAATTTCTCCTATGATTGTGGTTTCTTAATTCCATAATTTTAAAATCTGAATTTAACTCTAGTGCTTCTTGTTCAGTACAAGTATTTCCAAAACACAGGTGAAAACAGGAATTATTTATATATTAATCAATTTCCTAAGTGCCAATCTTTTTTTCTTACTACAGAACATAAAAATTAAAGAGAAAAATTGTACCTGATTTTTTAACAGACCTTATCATTAGTCAACATTGGGCAGAATATCCTAGAATTTGAGATTTCATGGACTACTACTATTTTAAAAATAAATTGTGTGTGTGTGTATGTTTTGCCAACTAAGGATATTACACACGCACACACACACACACACACACACATGAACACACACACAAGCTCTCCATTAACTATCAAAGCCATTTTCTAAAAAGGAAAGAGCAATTTAACCTATAAAATATCAGAATAAAGAAACGAACTTAAATCGGAATAAACGTTTTATGAAGGACCACTTAATCTTTTTTTTTCTTTTTCCCAATTTCACTATGATCCATTGGAAACCTTCCTTCTATAGACACAGGGACCAGAGATGGCCTTTTGGAAGTCATTGAACTTGTGGATACATTAAGAGTGAACCTCCCCTCCTATGGGAGGTATTTGACTGACACTCTACTCAAGGTTCCAGGCCCTTCAATAAACTGCCTCCTTAAAACAAACAAACAAACAAACAAAAACTGCCTTCTTTGAGCCACCTTTGATTTTTTTTCTTTTTTTTAACATCTTTATTGGAGTATAATTGCTTTACAATGTTGTGTTAGTTTCTGCTGTATAACAAAGTAAATCAGCTATATGTGTGCATACATCCCCATATCGCCTCCCTCTTGCGCATCCCTCCCACCCTCCCTATCCCACTCCTCTAGGTGGTCACAAAACACTGAGCTGATCTCCCTGTGCTATGCAGCTGCTTCCCACTATCTATTTTACATTTGGTAGTGTTCTTAAAGAGGTTCATTTGTATCTCAATGCCACTGTTTCCTGTCACAGAAAATTTTGCTTAACCAGTTTAGGTTCTGTCATGGGCTGTACAACCAGTTAGTAAGTAAATTCATGTCTTTGTTTGGCTGCTGTTGTCCAGAAAAAAGAAGGAAACACAGGACTTTCAGGGTTTTCTTTTGTGTTTGCTTTTGTGATGTCTTCCTTTTTCTTTAATAAAACTGAGAGAAGGTAATACTGATTCCTTTACAGCAAAGACAATTCATGGAAGAAGAATCTTTAAAGTACTGTGTCTTTTATTTCTCCTATTTGAAAAGAGAAGATGAAAATACCTCTCCTTATTTTGTCTTTCCCCCTAATACTTACTCATATATTTGGGGAACACGGTCTCTGAGAACTATTATGTAAAACATCCTTGATATAAAAATCGTCCACCTAGCTGTGCGAGTCAAAACTTGAAAATTCAAAAGAAAAAGAAAAGAATAGCTTAATCTGGGGGGAGAATTCAGCCTTCACTTAGGGAAACAATTTAAAGAGGAAATTAAGTGTCTTTGGAAACTGAATGAAATCATGGACTGAAAACGTCCTTCAGTAAATGTAAGGTGTTAAAAATGCAAGCAAATGCGAGAATAGTTCTAAAAATAGAATCACTCTCCCCTTCCACGCATCACCTCAATCCCACTAAGTAGCTTCTTTCTGTTTTTCTGAGCATGTTCAGAGGGATTCCACACTCGGCATTTCTTATCACACACATACAGTTCCCAAGGTCACGCCCTGTAGTCATTCTTCTCTGCCTCTAAAGTAATTTGCAGAACTGGGTGTAGTCCATGTCTGGTGGTTCTTCATTATTCTCTATCCCAAAAGGTCAAAGCATAACATGGAACGTCTTGAACTTAAAAGAGATACTCAGCCTAGATAACCAGCTGTGCTCAAATTAAAACATCCCAAAATAGCATTTCTTCTCCCAACAGCAAGGACTGTAGGTACATCCCCCAAAAGGACTTTCAAATTGCACTAAGTCAGTCACTCAAATTTCATAAGTTTCAACAAGATTCCTTAATTCCAACAAGAATTAAAAGAGAAATGACTGCTCTTTTCTACAACTTCAGCATCTGGAAAGAGAGAAGTTCTTCCGCCCAAGTATAAATCTTCAGAGAATTCCTGACAATTTAACTAAACAGACTGGCCAGTCAGAGAACTGAATGTTTTTCCTTGGAAAATTTACCATAAGCCATTTTCACCACATTTTACTTCTTATCAACAAGAATTTCCTCGGTTCCTGTGAAGGTGAGATAAAACAAGGGCATACTGGGCAATTGAGAAATGTTAGAAGGTATCATTGATATTTTGTTCAATATGAAGAAACTGGTCCATTTTTTACAGAGGCCTGCAAATTGTTGAGTGGTAGCCTGGGCTCTACTCCAGGGCACAATGTTAATTACAGTTCCTCCACACCCATAGCTTAAGGACTCTCACTTCAGATAAACAAACAATACGAATGGAGTGTTTCTGAAGTAGGATCTACTTCTTCTATGAATTTTCTTATATAAAAAAATAATAATAACAATGTAAAGGTCCGCCAGTCTTCACAGTGCTTCTCAGTGAAATATATGATGGCTTTTTTGGCTTGATTACCAAAGTTATCTTGCATTTCTATCACTTAATAGACCAAAGTCGATGGACCTGGACATTGGTTTTAAATGTATCTTATCATTTTCCTTATTTGAACAGGACTTGTTTGTATGAATACAAAGATATCCTCATCAACATAATAAACCTCAATATGTAAACAGCAGCAGGTTAACAAAATCCACAAATAACAGACCACAATATGCAATGCCAACAAATCACTTGAACCCACTATTTCCATCTTGAACACACCTCACAAGAATCCCATCTAAGGTCAGATATTATATTTCATTTATCTTGCACATCTAGCTGCATGCCCAATATACAGCAGAACCTCCATAAGTGCCGAACTATAAGCTTTATGAAGATGAGTCTAACATATGGACCATCATAGCAGACAGCCTAGCACACAATGGGATTAATTAAATATGTATGACATAAATGGATTATTGGGTGCATGAATGAATGATTGGATGGTTTGAATTGACTAATTAGTGAACAAAAGCAAAGTTGTTCCAGGTAGAGATGATGTCATGGAGGCAGTGGTTAGTGGGTTGAGTATAAAACATGGTAGGTATGTGGACAGTTACTGTCCATAGGAAGCCATTAAATATTCTTGAGGGAAAAGCTGGTTGTTGAAACTGTTATTTGAGAAATATTGTAGTGTTTTTACATGATGGATTGGAGCAAGGAGTCAAGGTAGAAAGAGTCAAATATATATACAAGCTTTAATACAAAAGAAGTAGGTGGAGAATATTAACTTCCAAGTGGTTCTCATTTTTCTACTTCTCACTCTCCTTAAGACTGTTTAAATATCTTCTTAGTTAGGTTCTTTCTCCTTCAGTTTATTTTATACTTTCCCACTAGATTTATCTTCCTAAATTCCAATTATTTTTCTCCCACTCATCTAATCAGAAACCTTCAACTCTTCTTCACTTCCTAATACACCACGTTAAAACCTTGAGTCCTGTGTTGAAGGCTGTCAATATGGTGCAGTGAAAAAAGTTCTACATTGATGTCAGGAAACAGAAGTTCAAGTCCATTAGGATCAACCACTTTCTAACTAGTTTCCTCAACCAAATGTCAAGGTAGACAGCTCCTAAGGACCTTCTTGACTTAGCATTTTATATTTTTTTGATCTTATCTTTGAGGACACTCTATATGCATCCTAAACCAGTGTTTCTCAAACTTCACTGTAATGTATGAATGACCTGGAATCTTGTTAAAATGCATATTCTTATTTGGTGAGACTGTAGTAAGGCTGGAAGTTCTGCATTTCTCAAAAGCTCCCAGATTACTGTGATGCTTCTGGTCCACAGACCACACACTCTGAGTAGCAATGCACTAACATACAGCTATGTTGTATAACTTCATGTTGGCAAAGGACTTCTATTCTTTCCTTCCAAACTTTGCCGAATCTATTGGTCTACTTGGAATGTCCTCTCATCCACATTCACCTGTCAGAAACTGTCTCATTTTTCATAATCAATCTCATTCCAGCTAAAACAGTCATCTCAATAAAGCTCTTCTTAATCCAATCCCTTACCCTTACCTTCACGAAAAGCCATCTTGTTTTATATGATTTCCTCTAGCTTTTTGTGTATCTATTATAGCAACATGAAAACCTTATATTTGTAGTTATTTGTGTCTGTTTTGCCTCTCCCCTCTAGGTTGTAAGCCTCCTTACAATTCAAATGATAACTGCCACTTCTGACTAAGGAGTAGGAGGAAGAGAATTTTGAATGGGGGAACATGGTCACTCTAGTAGGTGTCAGAGAAATTCAAACTTAATACATCTGACCCCAACACATTCCCTTCTATTACACCTGGCAGGCACTGTAATATGTACCCGAATACAACACCTGACACATTGTTGGATTTCAATCACTGTTTGCGTTTGACAATGAAGACAGAGCGAAATGACATACTCCTGATTTTTGCATGCTTAACTTTCAGGTGTTGGCAAACAGCCCAGTAAAGAAGTTCTTCTTGCATCTGGAAGTTGAGAGGTTAGGAGGCTGATTCAGATCAGTAGAGCTGATAGTGGTCCATCTGGGGAATAAGCTGCCTTATTCTACCTACAGAGTAAAATTAATGTATTCACCCTCATTGGCTCAGAACATTTTTATCTCTTGAGACAAAAGTACAGTAATGCAATACATAAAAATGCCCTTTTAAATCACTGGGTCCTAGACTCTTTAGATTTGGAGTATTATACAAAGACAAGAGTCCATTTAATGTATTTTTTAGCCTGAGGCCAGTTACATTTAAAACACTAAAACATTAGGGCAACACGATGTTATACAAATCATGAAACAAAAATGTATTGCATTTGTAACTTGTCTTTATTCCAGTATCTATTTCTCTTGTAATACATTTTATTGCTTGGGATTTATAGGTTCATTTCTCTGTGTGGCTTATGCAACAACACACATCAATGTATCTGCCTTCAATCATCAAAGGACAAACATTCAGGTCAGACATCAGTCGTTTGCTCAATTCATCTGGATTAACGAAGGCCTAGAGCTTGCATTCAGCATATGTGAAGCATGTCTATAAGTCATGTCAACTGACTCTTGAACTTGTAATGCCCAGATTTATGTCTGCCATGTTCTTAAATCAAAACATTATTGACTACTGCAATAAAAAGATATTTCCCCACTTGCAGCTGTTGTTCCAGATATAGCCCTGTTATTTTTCACAGAATAATTAAGCAATAAACTTCTTCATATATCTTACTCATTATTTTCAGGTTTGGGTCTGAGGTGGGGCTTTTTGGGGCAACTTTGAATAGTGTAAACATACCTTTAAGTAGAAGTGAATCTTACTGTCTCTGTTGGTTCCATCCTGAGCACATGGCCTTAGAATATGAAAGCTGTCGAAGGCCTGCAGAGGGAACTGTCCAGTAAAGTAAAATCACTGTCTGGAAAGATTTTCTCCCAAAGAGCATAGTTTAGAACATTTAATTCTCACAAATACCTTGTGAAATCAGCAGAGTGGGTGACGCTATGTTCAACCAACATGTGTGCAAACTGAGTCCCTGCGATTTGCCCAACGTTCAAAAAGATTAGAAACAACAAAGCAAAGGTCATGCAGGTTTCCCTTATGATAGACTGGTGCTTTCTCCATACTATGATTTCTTTAAGATAATAATAGACCAAGAAGAAGTCAATGAAAGGGTAACAAAATTTCAGAATAAGGTAAAAAATTTCAGAACAGATTAAATTCTTGGAGAGGAATAGAATTTTCTTAGTTGTAAAATGATTGTGGTAATGAGTTAGTGAATGAGCATTTAATGAATCCTTAGTGAAGACAAAAAAGAAGAAATGATCAGCATCATCAAGTCCTATGGTGGGTACCTAAAAATGCAAATCAACTGTTCAGCTTTATTCATCATCTCAGAAGCTTCTAATAAGGGGCTTGAGATGACAAAATACCCCAAATTGGTAGTTACTGAAAATATATTCAGATCAGGCTGCTCCCCAAGTAAATCATCCAATAAATGTTTCCTCAAGCGATGACTACATTGGTACCTTAAAAACAAAAGCGACATACAAGAAGTGATATATCAATGAGCATAGGAGTGTAAATTTGTAGAACTGCTTCTTGGAAAGGTATGTCAACTCTCTAGGCATAAAATTTCTGATCTGTAAAATGGGTTGGTATGACTTTAAAAAAAATTCATGTACAACATAACTCTTGTGTTTTGTCTGGCAGATCATCAGTGCTCAATGTGTGTTAACCTGCAGCTTTACTTAGACCTCTGACTTTCTTCTACATGCCCTGAGAACTGAATCAATGCTATCTATCCTAGGATACAATACCAAAAGAAGAGAATCAGAGTTCAGTGAGTACTTTCCCTTCTGCATTGTTAGAGAACTGTCAGATAAGCAGCAATAAAGATTGAACAAAAGCACCTTTGTATGGCTTTTCTCCAGAAGAAATCAGAAACTGTCCTAGGGTAATTAGCAATGTAAACAAAGCCTTGAATTGTCCCCAAGGAAGGAAGGGCATCTGTCATAACTATTAATTATAAATAGTAGTGTCTTTAAAAAAGGAAGAAGGGGAGAGAGAGAGACTGAGAGAGAGTAAATTTTAAAGTTGTGTAGATTTTTATTGCCTCTTCCTGGACAAGAGCAATGACTTTTCCAAGAGGAGTTAAGAAAAAGCCAGAAATCAAAAACAAAACAAAGCAAACCACGGATTTCAAAGGGAAAATGTATTTATAACATATTAGTCTTTCAAACCTATTTTGTCATTTCTTTTCCACTGACTCTAATAAAGTAAGTGGCAAGAAAAAGAGGCAACACTCTAGGGACAACTATTCTCTCCTATGATGTGATCAAGGCTTTTGGCCACCAAAAGACCCTGTGACCACAAGAGAAGTTAGCAATAATGTTGGCAGATAAGGTTCATCTCATTTTGGGGTGCAGTATGGGAAATGCTTGAGCTCCTTGCTCACAATATGGAATTTCATTCTTGAATGACTGGTTTGGGGATTCAGCTGTAGGCTTTTTGAATGATGTGTGCACAGTTTGCTCTTCCTTTAGAGACTTGACTCTTTGACATGTTTTTGAAAACATCTCATGCCATTACAGAGTAAAAAGAGGAAAATGGAAATTAGAGCTAGATCCAGGAAAAATTCACCTTAGAAAACCAGGAGATTTTGATTATTTGAGATGTGCTCCTTGAGCAAAGAGTGATTTTATTTAAGAAGTTTGAAAAACTTGGGATCCTCTTCTTAATGTCCTTTTGTTTTGGTTTTCATGGGAAGGATGCTCTAGCAGGTGCTTAGGTTTTCTTAGCCAAGATATGGGCACTACAGCAGAATCTTTTCTAGGGTTTGGAAAGTTAAAATAATTCCTCTATGCTCTATAAATCAGGGTTCTTCAGTAGTAATAATAATGATGAGGATAGTGATGATGAAATAGCATTTACTAACTCCTTATTTTGAATGAAGTATCATTTTTAGAGCTTTGCATGCAGTATCTCATTTACCCATCATGAAAACCCAATGACATGGTGTTACTGACTTCATTGGATAGATGGGGAAAGTGAGCAAGGAATCATGATGCAAAACATGCTGCAGGTACTAACAGAAGGATACAGAAAAAATAGTCCATCATGTAATACTCCATAGCTAAACACTCAAAGGTGTTTTGAGAGTGATATGAAGACTGAGAATACATCAGCAAAAATTGTGGTTATACTGGATTCAAACATAAAAAAAAAAAAAATTGTAGTTATCAATGACTCTGGTTAGCATACTTGAAGATACACCACCCATGACCATAGCAGCTTCTTTGCTAGCTGCCAAACAATCACTATAATGACAATAACAAAAATGGTAAAGCAAGACTTACTATAACCTAACTGCTTACAATACTTTCCCTCTCTCTTATCTCTCTTATGATCCTTTTATTTTCCCTTTTTACATTGATGACCATCTATTAGCTATTTTCCCTTATGAGTATATTTGCATGTAGACAATTAATTAGTTCTATTTTTTTAGTTAATGACTATATTCCCCACACTGTACATTTCATACTCATGACTCATTTATTTTGCAACTGGAAGTTTGTACCTCTTAATCTCCCTTACCTATTTCTTTACTTCTCCATCCCTCACAGCTATGGCAACAATTTGTTCTCTGTATCTATGAATCTGTTTCTGTTTTATGTTTTCTTTATCTGTTTTGTTTTTTAGATTCCAAATATAAATGAAATCATACAGTATTAGTCTTTCTCTGTTTGACTTTTTTCACTTAGCATAATACCAAGTCCATCGATGTTGGTGCAAATGGCAAATTTTCATTCTTTTTTACAGAATACACATCTTTGTTATCTGTTCATCTATTGATGGGCACTTGGGTTGTTTCCATATCTTGACTATTGTAAATAATGCTGCAATGAACATAGGGATGCATATATCTTTTCTAATTAGTGTTTTGGTTTTCTTGAGATAAATACCCCAGAGTGGAATTGCTGGATCATATGGTAGTTCTAGTTTTAATTTTTCAGGAATCTCCATACTGTTTTCCATAATGACTTTATCAACTTACATTCCCATCAACAGTGCATGATTCTTCCCTTTTCTCCACATCCTCCCCAATACTTGTTATTTGTTGTCTTTTTGAAAATAGAGTTTCTGACGGGTGTGAGGTGATATCACATTGTGATTTTGATTTGCATTTCCCTGATTATTAGTGATGTTGAGCATCTTTACTGTGCCTATTGGCCTATCTGTATGTCTTTGGAAAAAATGTCTATTCAGATCCTCTGACCATTTTTTAATCAGGTTGTTTGATTTTTTAATTTGAGTTGTTTGAGTTCCTTGTATATTTTGGATAGTAACCCTTTGTCAGATATATCATTTGCAAATATCTTATCCCACCCACTAGGTAGCCTTTTCATTTTGTTGATAGTATCCTTCACTGTGAAAAACATTTTTGGTTTGATATAGTTCCATTTATTTATTTTTGCTTTTGTTTCCCTTGCCTGAGAAGACAGATCATAAAAAATATATTAATAAGATCAGTGTTAAAGAGCATATGCCTATGTTTTCTTCCAGAATTTTTATGATTTCAGGTCTTACATTTAAGTTTTTAACTCATTTTGAATATATTTTTGTGCATGGTGTGCAAGAGTAGCCCAGTTTGATTCTTTTGCATATAGCTGTCCAGTTTTTCCAACACCCTTTATTGAAGAGTCTTTTTTCCCCATTGTATGTTAGTGGTGACTTTGTCATAGATTAATTGCTCATGTAAGTGTGGGTTCTCTTCTGGGCTCTCTAGTCTGTTCCATTGATCTATGTATCTGTTTTTGTGCCAATACCATAATGTTTTGATTACTGTAGCTTTGTAATATAGTTTAAAATCAGGAGCATAATACCTCCAGATATGTTCTTCTTTCTCAAGATTGTTTTGGTTATTCAGGGTATGCTGTGTCTCCATACAAATTTTAGAACTATTTCTTCTAGTTCTGTGAAAAATGCCCTTAATATTTTGATAAGGATTATTTTGAATCTGTAGATTGCTTTGGGTAATATGGTCATTTCAACAAGATTAATTCTTCCAGTACATGAACACAGTATAATTTCCATCTGTTTGTAACTTCTTCAATTTCTTTCATTAGTGTCTTACAGTTTTCTGAGTACAGGTCTTTTACCTCCTTAGTTAGATTTATTTGTAGGTATTTTATTCTTTTTGATGCAATTATAAATGGGATTGTTTCCTAAACTTCTCTTTCTGATTTTTTCATTGTTAGTGTATAGAAATGCAACAGATTTCTGTATTTTAATTTTGTATCCTGCAACTTCACAGAATTTATTGATGAGCTCCAGTAGCTTTCTGGTGATGTCTTGAGGATTTTTTATGTCATGCATGTTTATCATGTCATCTGCAAACAGTGACAGTTTTACTTCTTCCTTTTCCAGTTTGGATTCCTTTTATTTCTTTTTCTTCTTGGATTGCTGTGGCTAGGACTTCAATACTATGTTGAGTAACAGTGGTGAGAGTGGGCATCATTGTCATGTTCCTGATCTTAGAGGAAATGCTTTCAGTTTTCACTGTTGATATGATGTTAGCTGTGGGCTTATCATATATGACCTTTATTATGTTGAGGTATGTTTCCTCTATACCCACTTTGCTGACATTTTTATCATAAATGGATATTGAATTTTGTCAAAAGCTTTTTCTGCATCTATTGTGATGATTATATGATTTTTATTTTTCTATTTCTTAATGTGGTGTATCACATAGATTGATTTGTAGATATTGAACTGTCCTTGCATCCCAGACAATTAATTAAAAATTTCTGTGTTATTCTTTGACATCAGTCTTAGAGAAGTATGTTGCCCAAGGCCACCACCTAATAAGTAAGGGAACATGTATTTGAATGCTGGTTGTCTTATTTGCACTAGATAATCTCCTTCAGAAAAGAGCTAAAGTTTAGACTGTAAAAAGAGTTCCAAGTGGGAAAAATGGTGGTAAGCATTGGCTCCAAAACTGCAAAATTATTCCCTCTCTCTCTCTCTCTCTCACACACACACACACACCTCTCTTACACACAAACATCTCAGGTGTCATGATGTGACACCCCTTTTGTGATTCTTACTCCATTTCAAGAATTTCTTTGATACACATTATAGCAAGATTCTAGAAAGACAAATATTTTCATGAAAATGAGAGTGCACTTATAGTAGTACAGGATTGCAATGATTATAGTGCATAGGAGTGACCCCAGGGGAGGAGAAAGAGCATCAGTGAGAGAAGCTGAGGCAATATAGGTCATGTAGATGTCCAACAGAGAGGAACTGCCAGGCTGCTTTGCAGTCTAAGATACCTTGCTCATTATATCCACCCTTCCCCAATGGTTCACCACACTCTTCTCCCCAGTCATCTCCAAAGGCTTTTATCTCCATCATGCATCCCCTCTAGCCTCTTGTAAAATCTCTAACTTTACAATCACCAAAGTACTTGCAGCCATCTTGACTGAACTTGGGACATGCTGCTTCCGCTTCCCCTTCTGGTTTCAGAACTTCAAGGGCAACGCCAGTGTCTCATACTATAGCTACATTCTTCACTCAGCCTTACATATGGCATGTGCTTGATAAATATTTATAGATAATAGAAATCTGAAGCCTATGCCCAATGGTCTTCTAGCTAATTTAGTAACTCTTCCCATATTTCCTTAAACATAAACAAAGACAAGTCAGCAGGAACCAACCAGAAGTATGTGACTGAATCTATTTGATGGCAGAAGTTGATCCTTCCAAATGGAAAATAGTCTTGAATTTCTGCTAGTTATCTTTTCCATTCTCCATATGTGCCAATTATTCTTTCCACTCGCATACATATTCTTTGTGACCTCTAAATGGATGTCAGGAAACAATCCACAAAATAAAGAACTGCCAAGATACTCAGGTGCTTCAGTAGTGAGAAGGAGCATTGTCTTAAAACATAGAAGTTAGCATAAGTGTTGCCTTGATCTTTATTCACAAAGCGGGATAAAAAGAGTAAAATACTTATCCAGGTAATGATTAATGACTGGCTCAAGATAGAACAAATATTTTACACTGATCCTAGATTTTGCAATTAAACATTCTTCTAGAGAAACCTAGTCTCACTCCTTATATAACTCATCCTTAGAGATATTCTTTGATCAAAAGAACATCCCCTTTAAATGTAATTTGATAAGGGTCTAAGCAGATATGGCAGCGTACTCAAGATCTTCTAAAAAGTGTGATTCAGAACTTTCCTTTATTTAAAATTAAGAATCAATAATCCAATTAATTAATGGCAGCACTAGAAATGGAATTTAGGTCCTCAGAATCTACTACTCAGGACAGCTCTCTAGACTTCCCTGGTGGTCCAGTGGTTAAGACTCTGAACTTCCACTGCATGGGGTGCCAGTTCGATCCCTGGAGGGGGAACTAAGATCCCACAATCAGTGTGGTGCGGCCAAAAAATAAAAAATAAAAAAAAAGACAGCTCTCTTTTTGACTCCATTACGGTATCTCAGCCTCCTGAACACAGCGCTGATGTTTGATCGGCCCAGGTTCTGGGAAACTCCATCTGGTGGATCCTTCCAGTGCTCAGTTCTGTTCATAAGTTTATTTGTGTCTTCTTCTGAACTGAGATGTCTTTTGGCTCTGGGAAGCCTAGATGGTCCTCACCAAGTAAATCTTTGGTAGTTTGTGTGACCATATCCTTTTGAGTATCAAACATATTTATTTTCATCTTCTAGATTAACACAAGTAATTATAAATTTACTTGTTGGTAAACAGCACCCTGAATTACCACATTAAGGTCTTTAGAATTTTATTGTACCTACAGAAACAGAAAAATTCTGAAGTCTAGGATATCAAGATTTCAAGAAAAATAGTTTTTAAAAACTCTGTTTTTTAAAAAAAAAAAAAAAGTACTACTAATTGTAAATACTAATATAAACATGAGTTCCATTAAAATAAATATTTCTTTTCTTTAAAAAGATAACTAACTGGAGTCTTACTGAGAAACAACTCAGTCTATTATGCACTAAATGTGCTGCAACTATTGGCCTCCCCAATCAACTCTTAATCAATCAGGGGCTTGTGAGTGAGACATAAAGACCATGAAGAGCTTTTAAAATACACTCATATAATCTCAATCTGGATGCCTGAAAGTCAAATTAAGCAACAAAAATTACGGAAAATTACACACACACCACACAGAATCAGACATCAGGTTTCTTCTTTAAAAAACCTGGCAACACTGGGTTCACAGTCCCACAAAATCTACCAATTTTGTAGAACTGACATATTTTGGTAATATCTGCCTTTTGAATATGTCCAGGCTATACCATTCCCAACTGTCTTAAACGCACTGGTTTGTGTAAACTGCCTAAGCCCCGAAAGCACTTTAGCATGGGACCCTATCACTGTTTATATATGTGTAAAATGCACATATGTATATATATTTATATATACGTATTTTCTTTTGAACATGAAACTGATCTTCACCATTTTTTATTTTCATGCCTAGACAGTATAACTAACCCTCCTTTGTAGTCAAAATACTGCACTTTTTTTGCTTTGTGTTAAACCTGGAAAACAGCAAAATAAATATGTGAAGGAGTAAGCATGAAAGGGTCAGTTGCATTTGAAGCAGCCCACGACTGTTTACCCTGGCATGATCCCGCCCTGAAGATTTTTCCTACTACTTTCTGGAAGCATTCTAACGCAAGGCATTTTTCTGGTTTTCAGATTCAAACACATTATAGTGTAACCACCTGTGTATGTAATTGATTTGGTTTTAACTTTGAGCTTCATCCCTGACCAGACCTGGCACCTACAGAAGAAAATACTGGGGGCTAAAATAGAGCAAGTGGGGCCACAAAATAGTGTAATATCCTCCCACTGTGGTTCAAGGGGATGCTGTTTCGGGGTGTGCATTTCATCTCATGAGACTCCAGACAACAGAAGAGCTAGACAAAAGGAAAACATGTGATGGTGCAGTATTTATATTGCAATCTTTCCAACATTTCAGAAGGGAATGGTTTACAGATGTATACCCCCCAATGACATTTACACATCTATTGTTTTCTTAACCTCCTTCCCCATCCTATTACAAGATTCTTTTCTTGAAAAAGATTACAAACTTCCCTGTGTTTTTCTGTGATAAAAAACACATTTCCTCCTGATTACAAGGGAAGGACATAATGAACTATATGATAGGCCAAGTGTTAATGTAAAATTAGCTTCAGAAAACGGAATACTTTTATGATTACTTAAGCATTTGTATTTCATGCCATAAATTCTTCCCTGTCTGAAACAGACCACTTAACCCAGTCTTAGAACATCAAGCTGCTAATTTGCACAGTATTCTGACAGGAAACCCTCTACAGCAATGAATGCACGGTAGGGGATTTTAACAGAAGCCCATCTGGACTTTTAGCTATTGAAGGCAATTTCTTCTTAATAATCTATTAAAGAGAGATGCCATAAAGAGGAGTTGCCAATGCTTGCTCATAAATTTCAGAAGAGGTTTTATACCAGGCCTCTTATTTTTTCAACCTTTTTCAGCCATTTTCAGTGACTTAATTCATCAACATTTAACTTAGTGTGTTGCTGCCTTAATACGACTCTCAAGGAGTTTAAAGTGTTCTTAAGGTCGAAGTTGTTGCCTTTGGGAAAGGGTGTCTGTCTTGAACACGTGCTTTCTATTAATTTAAACCTCTGGATTCCTTTGTGATGAAGTATGCCTTCTTCGAAAAATCGGATTTAAGAGGCTTTTCTTTCAAGATTTTTTCCAAAATAATCTTTTTCTGACTGGCCAATACTCAAATAATAAAAATGAAAGTTTGATTATTTGGCAAATTTGAAAGTTTTGATATTGACCGGAATTATTTTAAATAACTCAAAAATATGAGCATCTGAAGACTTCTTTCTGTCCCCTAGCTCTTCCCTACTTCACGTCCTTCAAGTGTTTCTTCAAATCACCTTCTCAGAGAGGCCTTCTTGATATATCCTGTTTTATATTATAAACTTGCCCCACCCCAGCTCTATTGAGTCCCCTTCCCCACCTCAATTCATTCTGACATACAGTGTAATTGTTCATTTCACTTACTTTCTTTCTCTACCTATTAGAATCTGAGCTCCTTGAGAACAGGGGTTTTTCATTGGTTCTCCCACTTCTGTGTCCCTAGAGCCTAGAATGGTTCATGGCACATGGTGGGTGTTGAAAACATTTGTTGAATAAATGGATAGACAAGAGGAGATGATTAATTTTGTGAATAAAGAAAAAATAAAATCATCATGACAGATTTAGAACCAATAATGGTGCAAGCCACATAGTAGGTGCTCAAATATATTTTTGTTAAGATTGACAGATTGATACAAGAATAATAAAAATTTAGAAAAAAAAAAACTCACAACAATTAAAGTAAAGGTGAATGAGCTGGGATTATTATATTTCCAATATTTGAAAATAAGTTATTTGAGACAAGATGGGGTTATGAACACTGGGTTTTCTTTTCGGAACCAATTTGCTAAGGAAGAAAAGAAGAAAACAAATTCAAATGGAAGATACATTTTCATGT
The DNA here is from genome assembly GCF_965194825.1 of Balaenoptera physalus. NCBI lineage: Eukaryota > Metazoa > Chordata > Mammalia > Artiodactyla > Balaenopteridae > Balaenoptera > Balaenoptera physalus. The sequence goes on from NC_138898.1 coordinate 36,696,712, forward strand.
TAAAACAGTGTTTCAAATCTGCTTAAAAATATTTTACAGTATGATTGTCAAAAAAGTCTACTCACTAAAAATTATTAAGGCTAGACATAAAGATTCCCTAAAAGACTGAAAATAGTGCTACCCTATGATCTAGCAATTTGACTCCTAGGTATATATCTGGAAAAAAATGAAAACACTAATTTGAAAAGATACATTCACACCAATGTTCCTAGCAGCACTACTTACAATTGCCAAGACATGGAAACAACCTGAATATCCATCAGTAGATGAATGGATAAAGAAGATGTGGTATGTATATATATACACAAAGGAATATTACTCAGCCATAAAAAAGAGTAAAATTCTGCCATTTGCAGCAATGTGGATGGACTAGAGAATATTATGCTTAGTGAAATGTCAAAGACAAATACTATATCATATCACTTACATGTGGAATCCAAAAATAATTCAAACAAGTGTATAGAGCAAAACAGAAACAGACTCACAGGTATAGAAAAAAAATACTAGCAGTTGCCAGAGAGGAGAGGAAAGAGGGAGGAGCAAGTAGAGATATGGGATTAAGAGATACAAAGTACTATGTATAAAATACATAAGCAACAAGGATATATTGTAAATCACAGGGAATTATAGCCATTATCGTGTAATAGCTTTTAATGGAGTGTAATCTGTAAAAACACTGAATCACTTGCTGTACACCTGAAACTAATATAATATTGTAAATCAACTATACTTCAATAAAAAGAAACTATATATAAAGGGCAAAGAAGGAAATAAAATCACCTATAGTCACATCCTTTAAATTCCAGTTCTATAAATATTTGCATATACTAAATATACTTCTAATATTTTTCTATGAAGTTTACATAAAATTAAAAATTTTAATAAATAGGCAGCAAAATTTCATATGCTGTAATGGGTAACTTTATGTGTTGACTGGACTGGGCATGCCCAGATAGCTGGTAAAATATTATTTTGGGGTGTGTCTGTGAAGGTGTTCCGGAAGACATTAGCTTTTGAATCAGTAGACTGAATAATGAAAATCACTCTCATCAATGAGAGTGGGTATCATGCAACACATTGAGGTACTGGCAAGAACAAAAAGGCGGATGAAAGGCAAAACCTCTGTCTCTCTGGGAGAGATGAGACATCAATTTTCTCTTGCTCTCAGACATTAGTGTTCCTGATTCTCAGTCTTTAGGAGTCAGTCTGAGACTTACACAATTGGCCCTCCAATTCTTAGACCTTCAGACTCTGACTGAATTACTCCCTGGCTTTCCTGGTTCTCCAGCCTGTAGATAGCAGATAGTGGGACTTCTTGGACTCCATAACCATGTGAGCTAATCCCTGTAATGTCTCCTCTTCAATATTTATACCTGAATCTGTATCTATATCTACATCTATTTCTATACCTATATCTATCTATAGCTATCTTATTAGTTCCAGTTCTCTGAAGAACCCTAATACATATGCTTACCGATGTGCATTTTTTCTTACAAGGCAATATATTATGGTCATTAAATAGTCTTCTGTGCATCCTGCCAACTAACTTCTTAGTTTTCCTTTTTTCATAGATGCATCATAATTTTTCTAAGTTCCCTGTTGTTAAATACTTAGATTATTGCAAATGTTTGACTCTTCTAAATTAGGTTTTGACAATTCTTCTAGATAATTCTTTGCCTATATCTGTGATAATTTTCTTAAAGTAAAAAGAATATGTACATTTTTGAAACAGATTGCTATACTTCATCCCAAAATATCAGACTGATTTGAACATCCATTAACAATGCTTGAGAATGCCTATTTCCTTGAGATTTCTTAACTATGATTTAAAAAAATTAACACTTGCCATTTTAATAGATGAAAAATAAAATGGAAATTTGGTTATAGCAAGGCAGTAGAGAAATGGCTATTCAGCGAGACCAAACAACATAATTTGGGTTGAAATTCCATAACAGTACATTTAATTTACATTTCTATTTGGTTATTTTATATCTTAAATAGACCATCAATATTAGCAGCCCCTCTAGACTGATTTGTAATCATAAACCACGTTTGCTCTACTATCAGTGCCTTATATATAGATTTTATGTAATAAACATTCCTCTACTTTTCTACAAATCATCTGGGCAATTTATAAACATTAATTGAGTCTCATGCTTCCCTGTTTTTATAACCTCTCTGCAGAAGAGCAGAGGGTATGCAAGAGTATAAGCATGCTAGGCAGGAAGACAGTAAAAATGTAATAGATCTATATTCTGAATCTAACCTAATCTCCAATCTCTAACAGCAAACTGAAGCTGAAAACAAGGTAGATATATTTTTTAGTATGACATGATAAGCCTTGATATTTAAGGAATGTGCCAAGTTCAATGAGCATATTAACTTGCAATGCTATAATGGTTACTGGTAATGACCAATTCAGTGTGGTAAAATCTGACTCATGATAATCATTTATTTATCTGCTGGTGAGTTATTTTTTCTCCAAGAGTAAAAAGTATCTCTCTTTGAATTAAATATACCCTTTTCTTCAAGTTTAGAATCCTCTAAGCCCACACTTTTCAATGTGGACCAGTAGCATCAGTAACAATGGGAAATATTAGAAGTATAGACTATCAGAAACTATCCCAGGCCCACAAATCAGAATCTGCCTTTTCAGCAGATCCCCAGGTGATGAATTTACATGTTGAATTTTGAGAAACATGGAGCATTAGTTTGTATTGAGAATGAAGTGCAAACATGGTCAAACTACCATAAGCTCTAGACTATCTATTCCTTGCTCTATAAGGCGTTTTATGCTTAGATGCCAATGGAGTCCACCTTCAGTCCAAGGTAAAGAACAGGAAAAGATAGAAATTTGCATAAAGATCTCATAAGCATGTACATTTAAAAAAATTACCAGGCAAAAAATTATCCAAAAATTAAAATAGCTCTGGTTTAGAGGGTCTATAAAAAAACTTACTATTAATTTTTTTTTTCTAAACTTTGGATAAAAATATTAATTAGAAATTAAACCCAGAAGTTATACCTCCAAGTCAGTAATAGGAGAAGTGATCACCGATTATTTTTCCCAGGCTTTCCAGAAATTATGAGGCTATTGCCTTGAAGTTTTTTTTTTTTTTTTTCCACTTTTATGTTGCTGGGTAACAAATCACCCCAAAACAGAATGACTTAAAACTACACTTCACTATTTCATAGCTCTCTGTGTTGATAGGGCTCAGCCAGGAAATTGTTATTTGAGGCGTCCCAGGGAGATGTGTTCAGATGGCAGGTGTGGCTCAAGTCACCTGAAGGAGCTCCTGGTTAGCAATCTAAGATGACTGACCCTCATGGCTGAGAGTTGGTGTGGGCTGGGGTTGACAGCTGGGTAGTCTGATTAGAGCACCTATTCATGGGTTGCCTGTGTGGTTCTGTCTTCTCAAAGCATGGCCACTGTGTTTGGAGAGGGAGGATCTCAAGAGCAAATATTCCAAGAGACTCAAGTGAAAGCTCCAAGCTTTCTTACTTCTGAGCCTCAGAAGTCCCAAACATAATTCTGCAATGTTCTATTGGTCCAGTAAGTCACTAAGTCCAGCACAAATTCAAGAGGGAGGGGGAATCAACACCACCTCACAATAGGAGAAAAGTAAGTTTTTAAAGTCGTCTTTAATATACCACATGATTTTTAAAATTTAAAATAACTTTCCCCACAGGTCCCATTTTCTGCCTGCCATACCATACCCAGATCCACCACACATGTATTCTACACTGACATGTGTACAGTATGAAATGGAATCATAGCCTACATGGTGCATTTACAGAAATATCAAAAGCTCCTCTATCCTATGTTAGGTGAAGTAAGGCTCTGTGTATATATTGACATTTGAGAACTCAGAAGTATTTTTTAATTTAAAAGAGTTTTTCTAATATGGTGGCTATCCTCGATGTCACTCTTCCCCAACATCTCTTCGCTACATTCCTCTCATCAAGTTCTTTTTTGGCCTGACAGCTACAGATTTTAGCATCTGAGCTTCTTTTCTCTTGGTCTCCCCACTGGGTTTGACCAATGGCAGGCACTCACCTTCTTCCTCTACCTTCAATAATGCCCTGCTAGCAGTGGCTGCGTCTCCACTTCTGCCTCTCAGCACTTTCTATACAGTTCCACTTCCCACTTGAAGTGTTAACTCTTTCATTTCCCTTCCCCTCAGCTCTGGGGGCAATAATGACTTTCTAATGTTACTATATTCTGAATGTTCCACCACCCAGATTTCAGAACATATTTTAAAAATTTTTTTTCTCAAAAAAATACTTTTCTGATCAGCTAATAGTCAAATATTAAAAAATAACATGTGATTAATCTGGAAGTTTTGTGCTGGGAGAAAAATAATAATTTTGTGTTTTATTTGAAACATAGAAAATACCAACATATAGAAAAATACCACCCATCAAGAGAGGAGACCAGAAAAATCATTGGAGACTTCCTTTACTTATGTGCCTGACAGGCTCTTAGTTTTACTATAAGACATCTAAAAAGAAGCATTTCCTTTCTGAAAACTGTAACAGGCTGGTTAGCAGCTCTCAAAGGCCAAACACTGCTGTGAGTAGCAAATTGGTACATACGTCTTGAGTCAGAATTATGTTGCTAGATGATTTAGCTAGAAGGGAATGTTTAATACTCTATTTTCCAGACTACCTGACAGATAGATGGTCATGTAATAAAATGAATACTGCGGAGTGACATTAGCAAGACGGTGGAAGAAGAGGTCCCCCATTCTTTTCCATCTCAACGATGGTAATCTGGCAGCCATCCATGGACAAAAGTGCCTTTGTGGTGGCTTTGGGATCCAGGTAAGAGGTTGTGAAACCCTGGTGGAGCTCATGACCAAGGAGGGCCATTTGAGAAGGCAGGCCCTGCCAAGGTGGAGGACTCACTGACTGTGATCTCAGCTACAGGCCCGGAAACAGTTCTATCCCTCTGTGGACTTGGCTATATCTTCAATTCATTCTTTGTATCTTCAGATCCAGTATTTCTGTTTGGTTCTTTTTTATGATTTCTATCTCTTTGTTAAGCTTCTCATTTTGATTATGGATTTTGTTGTCTGATTTTGCTGAACTGTCTTTCTGTGTTTTCTTGTAGTTCATTGAACTTCCTTCAAATAGCTATTTTGAATTCTTTATCAAGTAAATCCCAGATCTCCATGTCTTTGGGGTCCATTGCTAGGAGATTATTGTTATCCCTTTGTTGTGTCATATTTCCTTTATTTTCCATGTTCCTTAACATCTTGCATCACTGTCTTTGTATTTGAAGTTGCAGTCACCTCCTCTAGTCTTTCCTGACTGACTTTGGGAGAAGAATCCATTCGGATGGCCCTGATCAAGGTTCTGAGGCTTTCTCAGACCTTCAGTGGATATATCTGCTCCATGTTTCTTGCTCCCTTTGTGGCAGAAATCTTCAGCTTGTGTGCCTTCTCTTGATCCTTCAAGACACTAGATTGGGTGCTCACAGCCTCCTTTTTCTTTCCCAAGAACTGCACTAAAGCTGAAGCTTGTGGTCTCTCCTTGTCCTGCTGATGTAGGCAGGCTTTCTACACATGCTCAACAGCCGTCTGCTGAGGTTCACTCTTGCTGCCATTGGGATCACACAAAGGGCACCACCACAGGCCAGCGAGGGGAGGGGGGACAGGGGGGATGTATATCAGTGAGGCATACAGAATGGTGAAGGAGCCTGTGGCCAGCTGGGGGGATCCATGGGCAAGGTGACCCCAGAGGGCTTCTTGATGGAGTCCTTGACCTGGCTAGTAGGATCCATGTCCTGTTAATGCCCTCTAAGAGCACTATTTGCTTCTCTCCCAGCCTTCTTCCACCCTTCAGTCAGGCAGTTCACTACTCCATACTCTGGATGAGGCTAGAGAGAAATAAGTCTCTTTGGCAGCATCCTCCACAGCTGGGGAAGCAGGGTACTCACTCACATGCTCAGTATCCCCCATGCGACAAATCCTGAGCCAAGAAGGTCTCTCTTGGACCTGAGTTGTGCCACTTTGGCGTACCTTTTTTTTTTTTTCCCCCTCAAACACTGTCATGGAACCTCTCTGCTAGAAACCTGGACTTCCACAAAGGCTCTCTCATCCATGGGTGACTATCTGAGACATTGTTCTCCAGCTGGTTCAAGGTCACTGAAGTGTCCACAGACAGGACTCAGGTCTGTATGCAATGCACTGGCTTCTGCCAGGTCCTGTGGCGTATGGCCCTGGATCCCACAGTTCACAGAAAGACACTTTTGACTGTGGATTGATGCTAAATTGTTGTTGTTATTGAGGGAGGAGATGTGAGTGGATGACATTTTATTTGGCTTCTTGTTGATGACAATCCCAATAAAAAGTTGGATGTTAGTAGGTCTATTCCTCTGTGAATTGGTAATGGCAACATCCTATCTGTAGGGTTGTTATAAAGATCTCTGCACAGGATTCTTAAGGAAGCCTAGGAAAGAACGGAGACCCAAGATCAAAGCCTGGAGTTCTGAGTTGATACTTGGAGAAAGGCCACGCAGAAGAACTACTTGTCCTACATTAGACTAAGACGTGACAAAGAAATACTACTTTTATGATAACCCTTGTAATGTGAGAATTTTTTGTTATAGCAAGTATCATTAATAACTAGAGAAAGAATATTTTTAATTTTATATAAGTTGAATTGCCTATATTTTAATCTAGTGAAATAATTATATATTAGTGAAATACTGTGCATCAACCAAACTCTTTTAATTTAGACCCTTGTCAAAATTTAACCCCTTGTCAAAATCCACCAGGAGATACTTTATTTTCTAAATGACAGTTCATTTACATTTCTCCACTGCAAGGAGTTAGACAGGCAGTATAACATACTTAATGAGGTGCATTACTGTACACTTTTAAAATGTCTTATCACCATCTTGCTTGTTTATTTGAACTTAAGATATATTTAAACTTTAAGTAATATGTAAAATATCTGAAGCTAAAGAGCTCAAGAATTTTCAAGCTCCTAACTATGTCCCTCTAGTCAGATTTGAATAGCTAAGGTGAAATATCTAAATAAAAATTATTCTTCCCACAATCTTCCCTCTCCTTGCCCCAGATTATTTCAAGTACTTCTTGACTAAATTCAACCAATATGTAATTCTCCAAGCCATCATTCTTAAACAGTCTATTAATTTTTGAAATTTATATTTAATACTAATACTGTTAAGTCCCTAATATTCCTCACAATTAAATAAGATAATATATAAGGGACATACACAGTAAATGATCATCATACTCTTAACTATTATTACTACTATTCTTTGCTCAGAAGATATTTTAAGAATCTGTTTTAGTGATTGCATAGAAAATGAAACCATAGAAGTGTTTATGCTATAATCACAGAAGAAAACAGTATATGGAAATCCAGCAAAACTATAATTAACACTATTTTTTAAAATATATTTTGTGGTTAAATAACCTCAACATTGACCCCATTTTAATATGGAAGTTCAAAAGGAAAACCATAGATTTCCTACTTATTTTTCTTTGGCAAATTTTGTATTCACAGATGGTACAGATATTTTGGCATTCTAAACTAAAGCATCTCTATTTATGATTTTGTCTTGGAAGACTCTTTTGTGGTTAGACCACATTTTGTATACTTCCGATGATGGACATGTGATCTGAGCTTAGCCAAGGCAAGGGGTAGGCCACATGAAACATCACCAAGGCTGCAAGCTGCTGCTGCCAAGAAGTTGGAAAAGACAATTTTACAGGTCGTGAAGAAAATTGGGACCCAGATTAGCCAACAAAGTATTCAATGAATAGAAAAATAAGTATGTGACGCTCATACAGAGCCAAAATGTGCCTCAAAGGAAACTTATTTATATGGAACAGTGGGATAGGAATGTCAGGTTTAAACTATTTTTTATCAAGAGGGAAGGAGGACGGTTAGGGAAGAATTAACTTGTCTTTGTGACAAAAAAATCACATTAAAAATAATAAATTTACCGTATTACTAAGTGGCCACTTGTTTGCATAACATTACCAAAATACTTATCTTCCCCCTCCTTTAAAGATATTCCCCTTGCACCAAGGACAAACCCCTGTTGAAACAGTATAAAAGATGACATATTTTTATTTTTTATTTTCAAACTTTTGAGTTGCAAATTTACAAATGGGTTTTGTGAAAATCCTTGAGCCACAAATTGAAATTATTCACAAGACAAAAAAAATTCACATCTTATTATACAGATGTAGACATTCTTATAAAATTCACATTGACATGGAAAATAGAAGCACTAAGAAATCAAGTAATTATGACACAATTTGCAAATCAATCCTGGTTAATCCAAACCTTCTGGGAAGAACCTAATACAAAAAAACACTGGTTAGAATAGAGATTTCCACCTTGCCATGTTAAAATAACTGGAACTGAACTTTGTCTTCAAAGAAGAAACAACTAGAATATTGGACAAAATATAGGAAAGAGTGGTTTTGGACAATGAACAACTAGCAGTGCAAGACTATGATGTAAGATGGAAAGTAAAACAAATGAGATGAGCCTTACAATCCATTAGTTTTTTGCCTGGAAGCATGTCACAGACTGTGGCACAATAAGGGAGAGCCTAAGCAGAACTAGAAGGTTCAGTGAGATGAGAAGATAGAAATGAGATGTGGAGAGATGCAGGAAGCTTGATTTTGTGGGGCAGGATGCTACAGATGATGGAGCTGCCTTGAGAAAGAGTCCCAGAAATCATTAGCTAAGGTCTTTTGAACCTGTTTCTAAATACTAAGACCCACATGAACACAATGGAATTTCTGATAATTCTCAGGAACATTTAACTTGAACAATTCCAAGCCTGTAGACAGTACTGGAAGATATTTAAGGTCTATCCAGCTGGAGTGTAGTGACCTGGATGCACACATGGGACATTCAGTAGACAGCCTAGAGGAGTTAACCTTAATAGTAAAATTACTGCAGCAACGAAAGTGTAGACATGCCCTAACAAATCTTAAAAAAAAAGCATGCAAAGGATTGAACTAACTTGCAAGTTACTTAAATGCCTGCCAAAACAAAGTTCAACATTTTTTAAGGTGAACAACAAAATCCAGACTCTCAAAAACATTATATTCACCATGTCTGTCATCTAATCAAAAATGATGAGACATATAAAGAAGCAGGAAACTGTAGCACATAGCCAGAAGAAAAATCTGTCAATAGAAATATTAGAAATAAAGGTGATAGTACTCAGAGAAAAGGGTTTTATTTTTAATTTTTTAAATTTTATTTTCTTATTTTTATTGGAGTATAATTGCTTTACAATGTTGTGTTAGTTTCTGCTGTACAATGAAGTGAATCAGCTATATGTATACATATATCCCCTCTCTCTTGGACCTCACTCCCACCCCACCCCCCATCCCACCCATCTAGGTCATCACAGAGCACTGAGCTGAGCTTCATCTGCTTTATAGCAGGTTCCCACTAACTGTCTATTTTACACATGGTAGTGTATGTATTTCAATCATAATCTCCCAATTTGTTCCACCCTCCCCTTCCCCCCAAGTGTAGTAGATATTATAAATATGCTCAAAGATGTAAAGGAAAATATGAATATCAGATTGAAAGAAACACAAGCTACAAAAACAAACTGTATGGAACTTCTAAAGAGAAAAGTTACCATAATCTCTTTTTTTAATCAGAAGATGAGTTTAACAAAAGATTAGACATTGCAAAACAAAAGATAAGTGAACTTCAAGGCATAACCATAGAAGCCATGGAACATAAAACACAGAAAAAAAGTTTGAAGAAAAATGAACAGAGCCTTAGTGACCTATGGACAATATCAAGCAGTTGAATATATGTATAATTGGAGCCTGTGTTAGTTTACTATTGTTGTTGTATAAAATTAAACTTAGTGGCTTTAACAATTATTATCTTCAAGTTCTAGAAGTCAGAAGTCAGAAATGGATCTTATGGGCTAAAATCAAGCTATTGGCAGAGCTAAATCCTTTTTGGAGACTCTGGTTAAGAATCCATTTCCTTGCCTTTTCCAGCTTCTGGAGGCCACCTCTATTCCTTGGCTTGTGTCCAATCTTCCATTTTCAAAGCATATCACTCCAACTTCTGCTTCTGTTAGCACAGCCCCTTCCCACACTGACCCTCCTTTCTCCCTCTTACAGGAATCCTTATTATTACACCAGACTTATCCAGATAATCCAGAGTTATTTTCCTATTTTAAAATCCTTAACCTAATCACATCTGCAAATGTGAGGTAAAATGTTATTTTTTACCATGCAAGGTAACATGTTATGTTCCAGGAATTAGGGCATGGACATCTTTAATGGAGCCATTATTCAGCCTACTATAGATAGATGAAGAGAAGGGACAGGCAGAAAAAAAAATGTAGCTGATGATTTTCTGTATTTGATAAAAGGTATAAACTCACAAATCCAAGAAGCATAATAAACCGAACAGGATAAACTACATCAGTGCACATCATAATCAAATTTCTGAAAACCAGTGAAGAGGAAATCCTAAAAGCAGACAGAGAGCAGGGGGGAGTGCATGAGGATGGAAGGCACATTATAGGGAAACAAAGATTAGAATTTCCTCAGTCTTTTTGTCAGAAACAATTCAACCCAGAAAATAAAGGAATCTTTGAAATATTGAAGGAAAAAAAATTTACTAGGCAAAAATATCTTGACCTGTGAAAGTATTTTTTTAAAATGAAAATAAAATAAAGTCCTTTTTTACATATAAATGCTGAGAAGTTTATCTTTGTATTTGGGGTTTTTTGTTTGTTTTGCAGCACAATTGCATGGTGAGAAATAGTCAGGGAAATTCTTTAGCCAGAAGGAAAATTATACCAGATAGAAACTCAAATCTATTCAAAGAAATGAAGAGAACCAAAAATGGTGAATATGGTTTTGTTTGTTTGTTTGTTTATTTAAATGTCAATGAGAGATGATTGTTTAAAGCAGGGGTCAGCAAACCATGGCCCATAGGCTAACTAGAGCTCCTGGCTCTTTTTGTAAATAAATCTTTATTGGCACACAGCCACACCTATTTGTTTATGTGTTGTCTAGGGCTGTTTTCATACTAAAATGGTAGACTTCAGTAGTTTTGACAGGGACGTTATGTCTGCACAGCCTTAAGTATTTACTATCTGGCCCTTTAGGAATAAGAAAATGCTCACCTCTGCTTTAAAGAAAAATATTAACATGCATTGTGAAGTTTATAACATATGTAGAAATAAAATGTATGGTAAGTCACAAACAACAGGAGAAGAGAAATGGAAGTATACTATTTGTAAGGTTCTTACAATACACTTGAAGTGGTGTAATATTATTTGCCAGTAGACTGTAATCCGGGATACATATTGTATACCCTAGAAAACCATTAGTCAAAAATAGAGCAAAAATGTATAGCAAATAAGCAAATAAGTGGAGATAAAATAGGATATGAAACTTATTCATTAAGCTAAAATAAGGCAGGACAAAAAGTTCATCCACCCAATTCCAAAGCTTCAAATGCATGAAGCAAAAGTTGACAGAAACTAAAAGGAAAATAAAACTAACCCACGAATGTTAGTGATTGTCAGAAAAAGTATACAGAAAACAGGAAGAATATTGCAGATATGAACAACATTTGCAACTAGTGTAATTGAACTGATATTTAAAGAACACTCTACCCAACAACAAGAGGACATACATTTTTTTCAGATGCAAATGGGACATTAATAAATTTAGACCATATGCTGGGTTAGAGACAAGTCTCAAATTTGAAAGAATTGAAATCACAGACTATATTCTTCTGCTACCCATTAAAAGGACACTTTGAAAACAAATCTAATAAAATATTCAACTGTTGAAATAAGTTCTAGATAACAAATGCCTTGTTCAATTTGGAAGGTGTAAGGGAAAAAACCCCTGAATATTAGCCCTTAAAACTAACCTTAACTAACAATCTCCAGTCATTTAATTAATAAATGTTTATAATATTGGGTGGAAATATTTAATGATTTTTAGAAGCTCAGGGTTATGTAAGTTATTTAAGTTTTCCTTTTATTTTGTCAACTAGCAGAGATATGTCTGGCGAATTTCTCCTGATACAGCAAAAGAGACTCAGTCACTAGCTGGCAGCTTGCATTTTAGCCAGATGTGATACAACCCCAAAGTATTATTACAAAGGCAGACAGAACTACTGCTACCAATTGCAATTCAATTATTTCACTGTGTACAGACATTGCCACAAATACAGTTGGATCTTGAGAACTGTATTATTCTGTCAGAAACTATGTCATATGGAGAAAGGAAGCCCATCATCAAATTATTCACATGTGTTCTTTCTCTCTGTCTCTCTCTATATATACACACATATGTATTATATACATGTAATGTTTATAATACATATGTATGTTATATATGTATAATTTCACAAGAATAAAGATATTTAGTAGAAATAGAAAAAAAATTTAATTCAAAGCAGTAAGTCTTAGGCAGTTTCAGGGAGTTTAGTTCAGGGAATGCAAAGTATAGTGGAAGAAAATAAAACCAAGTTCAGTTCTTTTAAAAAGAAAGCTAAACATTTTGTAGAATGAAAACATCTATGTGAAATATTTAGAGTAATATTTCTGGTTCAAAATTCTAAGTAGACCCAAAATATTAGGGAAAGCATGTAGGATCCAGGCCCAAACAAGAACACACATCACTTAGAAAAACCAAAGGTCAGAATCAACACTAACGAAGAAGCTCACCCACTTCCTGCTTCTGGGAATTGTCACTCCTAAACCTAATAGAGACAAGTTGTACCAGCCTTAATGATGACCCTAACTTCTAGAAAATGCCAACTTGGATTCAAACAAAATCATTCTTAAGGAAATTTAAACATTCCCTCTTGTTCTGCATTTTCTTATTTACAGATATTACGTGCAAGAGAAGTTGTCCAATTTTCTCTTCAGATCTAGGACACCTCCACCAGTGTGCTATCTGGGTTGCTCAACTTTTATAAGAATTATGATCCTCACAGCTGTTCAGGTATGTTATTAACCAGCATAGTCCAACAATGGAGAATGTGGGCTGCTTAGTTCAAGTCTTAACTCTGTCACTCCCTAGCCGTGTGATCCTAAGCAAGTTATTTTACCTCTTTGTGCCTCTGCTTGCTTATGGTTTAAATGAGGATGCCATAAAGATATTATAAGGATTTAATGACATTATGTTTGAAACATGCTTAAAACAGTGCCTGGCATGTAATGAGTCCTAAATAATGTTTGTTAAAAAACAAAACCAAAAACCAAAAACCAAACCCAAATCAAACATTCAGGTAGATTCTCATTTTAAGAATTTACAGAATGGATTGCAGCTAACCGCTGACCAATAATCGAGAGGAAGACACTGGAGCTCACCAAAAAAGATACCTCACATCCAAAGACAAAGGAGAAACCACAATGAGACAGTAGGAGAGGCACAATCACAATAAAATCAAATCCCATAACTGCTGGGTGAATGACTCACAAACTGGAGAACAGATACCACAGAAGTACCCCCACTGGAGTGAAGGTTCTGAGCCCCACGTCAGGCTTCCCAACCTAGGGGGGTCTGGCAATGGGAGGAGGAATTCCTAGAGAATCATACTTTGAAGGCTAGTGGGATTTGATTACAGGACTTAGACAGGATTGGGGGAAACAGAGACTCCACTCTTGGAGGGCACACACAAAGTAATGTGCTCATCAGGATCCAGGGGAAGGAACAGTGACCCCATAGGAAACTGAACCTGCTAGCGTTGGAGGGTGTCCTGCAGAGGCGGTGGATGGCTGTGGCTCACTGAGAGGACAAGGACACTGGCAGCAGAAGTACTGGGAAGTACTCCTTGGCGTGAGCCCTCCCAGAGTCCGCTATCAGCCCCACCAAAGAGCCGGATAGGCTCCAGTGTTGGATCGCCTCAGGCCAAACAACCAACAGAAAGGGAATTGAGCCCCACCCATCAGGAGACAAGCAGATTAATGTTTTACTGAGCTCTGCCCACTAGAGCAATACCCAGCTCTACCCACCACCAGTCCCTCCCATCAGGAAACTTGCACAATCCATTTAGATAGCCTCATCCACCAGAGGGCAGACAGCAGAAGCAAGAAGAGCTACAATCCTGCAGGCTGTGGAACAAAAACCACATTCAGAGAAAAATAGACAAGATGAAAGGGCAGAGCGCTATGTACCAGAGGAAGGAACAAGATAAAACCCCAGAAAAACAACTAAATTAAGTGGAGACAGGAAACCTTCTGGAAAAAGAATTCAGAAAAATGATAGTGAAGATGATCCAAGACCTCGTAAAAAGAATGAAGGCAAAGATCGAGAACATGCAAGAAATGCTTAACAAAAACCTAGAAGAATTAAAGAACAAACAAACAGAGATGAACAATACAATAACTGAAATGAAAAATACGCTAGAAGGAATCAATAGCAGAATAACTGAGGCAGAAGACGGATAAGTGACCTGGAAGACAGAATGGTGGAATTCACTGCTGTGGAATTCACTGCTGTGGAACAGAATAAAGAGAAAAGAATGAAAATAAATGAAGACAGCCTAAGATACCTCTGGGACAACAAACACAGCAATATTCGCATTATAGGCGTCCCAGAAAGTGAAGAGAGAGAGAAAGGAGCGGAGAAAATATTTGAAGAGATTATAGTCGAAAACTTCCCTAACATGGGAAAGGAAATAGCCACCCAAGTCCAGGAAGCACAGAGAGTCCCATACAGGACAAACCCAAGGAGAAACATGATGAGACACATAGTAATCAAATTGACAAAAATTGAAGAGAAAGAAAAATTATTGAAAGCAGCAAGGGAAAAATGACGAATAACATACGAGGGAACTCCCATAAGGTTAAGAGCTGATTTCTCAGCAGAAACTCTACAAGCCAGAAGGGAGTGGCAGGATATACTTAAAGTGAAAGGGAAGAACCTACAACAAAGATTACTCTACCCAGCAAGGATCTCATTCAGATTTGAGGGAGAAATCAAAAGCTTTAAAGACAAGTAAAAGCTAAGAGAATTCAGCACCACCAAACCAGCTCTACAACAAATGCTAAAGGAACTTCTCAAACTGGGAAACACAAGAGAAGAAAAAGACCTATGAAAACTAACCTAAAACAATTAAGAAAATGGTAATAGGAATATACATATCAATAATTACCTTAAACGTGAATGGATTAAATGCTCTAACCAAAAGACACAGGCTCGGTGAATGGATACAAAAACAAGACCCATATATATGCTGTCTACAAGAGACTCACTTCAGACCTAGGGACACCAACAGACTGAAAGTGATGGGATGGAAAAAGATATCCCATGCAAATGGAAATCGAAAGAAAGGTGAAGTAACAATACTCATATCAGATAAAATAGGCTTTAAAATAAAGAATGTTGCAAGAGACAAGGAAGGACACTACATAATGATCAAGGGATCAATCCAAGAAGAAGATATAACAACTATAAATATATATGCACCCAACATAGGAGCATCTCAATACATAAGGCAACTGCTAACAGCTATAAAGAAGGAATCGACACTAACACAATAATAGTGGGGGATTTTAACACCTCACCTACACCAATGGACAGATCATCCAAACAGAAAATTTAAAAAGAAACACAGCTTTAAATGACACAATAGACCAGATAGATTTAATTGATATTTATAGGACATTCCATCCAAAAAAAAGCAGATTACACTTTCTTCTCAAGTGCACATGGAACATTCTCCAGGATAGATCACATCTTGGGTCACAAATCAGCCCTCAGTAAATTTAAGAAAATTGAAATCATATCAAGCATCTTCTCAGACCACAATGCTATGAGATTAGAAATCAATTACAGGGAAAAAAACATAAAAAACAAAAACACATGGAGGCTAAACAATACATTACTAAATAACCAAGAGATCACTGAAGATATGCAAGAGGAAATCAAAATATACCAAGAGACAAATGACAATGAAAACATGATGATCCAAAACTTATGGGATGCAGCAAAAGCAGTTCTAAGCGGGAAGTTTATAGCAATACAAGCCTACCTCAAGAAACAAGAAAAATCTCAAGTAAACAATCTAACCTTACACCTAAAGGAACTAGAGAAAGAAGAAAAAACAAAACACAAAGTTAGCAGAAGGAAAGAAATCATAAAGATCAGAGCAGAAATAAATGAAATAGAAACAAAGAAAATAATAGCAAAGATCAATAAAAGTAAAAGCTGGTTCTTTGAGAATATAAATAAAATTGATAAACGATTAGCCAGACTCATCAAGAAAAAGAGGGAGAGGACTCAAATCAATAAAATTAGAAATGAAAAAGGAGAAGTAACAACAGACACTGCAGAAATACGAAGTATCCTAAGAGACTACTACAAACAAATCTATGTCAATAAAATGGACAACCTGGAAGAAATGGACAAATTCTTAGAAAGGTATAACCTTCCAAGACTGAACCAGGAAGAAATAGAAACTATGAACAGACCAATCACAAGTAATGAAATTGAAACTGTGATTAAAAAATCTTCCAAGAAACAAAAGTCCAGGACCAGATGGCTTTACAGGTGAATTTTGTCAAACACTTAGAGAATAGCTAACACCCATCCTTCACAAACTCTTCCAAAAAATTTCAGAGGAAAGAACACTCACCAACTCATTCTATGAGGCCACCATCACCCTGATACCAAAACCAGACAAAGATACTGCAAAAAAAGAAAATTACAAACCAATATCACTGATGAATATAGTTGCAAAAATCCTCAACAAAATACTAGCAAACAGAATCCAACAAGACATTAAAAGGATCATAAACCATGATCAAGTGAGATTTATCCCAAGGATGCAAGGATTCTTTAATATATGCAAATCAATCAATGTGATACCACATATTAACAAATTGAAGAATAAAAACCATATGATCATCTCAATAGGTGCAGAAAGAGCTTTTGACAAAATTCAACACCAATTTATGATAAAAGCTCTCCAGAAAGTGGGCATAGAGGGAACCTACCTCAACATAATAAGGGCCATATATGACAAACCAACAGCCAAACATCATTCTCAATGGTGAAAAGCTGAAAGCATTTCCTCTAAGATCACGAAAAAGACAAGGATGTCCATTCTCACCACTGTTATTCAACATAGTTTTGGAAGTCCTAGCCATGGCAGTCAGAGAAGAAAAAGAAATAAAATATATACAAATTAGAAAAGAAGAAGTAAATCTGTTACTGTTTGCGGATGACATGATACTATACATAGAGAATCCTAAAGATGCCACCAATAAACTACTAGAGCTAATCAGTGAATTTGGTAAAGTTGCAGAATACAAAATTAATGCACAGAAATCTGTTGCATTCCTATACACTAATGATGAAAAATCTGAAAGTGAAATTAAGGAAACACTCTCATTTACCATTGCAACAAAAAGAATAAAATACCTAGGAATAAACCTACCTAAGGAGACAAAAGACCTGTATGCAGAAAACTATAAGACACTGATGAAAGAAATTAAAGATGATACAAACAGATGGAGAGATATACCATGTTCTTGGATTGGAATAATCAATACTGTGAAAATGACTATAATACCCAAAGCAATCTACAGATTCAATGCAATCCCTATCAAACTACTAATGGCATTTTTTACAGAGCTAGAACAAAAAAATCTTAAAATGTGTATGGAAACACAAAAGACCCCGAATAGCCAAAGCAGTCTTGAGGGAAAAAAGTGGAGCTGGAGGAATGAGACTCCCTGACTTCAGACTATACTACAAAACTACAGTAATCAAGACAATATGGTACTGGCACAAAAACAGATAATAGATCAATGGAACAGGATAGAAAGCCCAGAGATGAACCCACACTCCTATGGTCAACTAATCTATGACAAAGGAGACAAGGATATACAATGGAGAAAAGACAGTCTCTTCAATAAGTGGTGTTGGGAAAACTGGACAGCTACATGTAAAAGAATGAAATTAGAACACTCCCTAACACCATACACAAAAATAAACTCAGAATGGATTCAAGACCGAAATGTAAGACCGGACACTATAAAACTCTTAGAGGAAAACATAGGAAGAACACTCTTTGACATAAACCACAGCAAGAACTTTTTTGATCCAGCTCCTAGAGTAATGGAAATAAAAGCAAAAATAAACAAGTGGGACCTAATGAAACTTATAAGCTTTTTCAAAGCAAAGGAAACTACAAACAAGACGAAAAGACAACCCTCAAAATGGGAGAAAATATTTGCAAATGAATCAACGGACAAAGGATTAAACTCCAAAATATATAAACAGCTCATGCAGCTCAATATACAGCTCAAACAAACAACCCAATCCAAAAATGAGCAGAAGACCTAAATAGACTTTTCTCCAAAAAAGATATACAGATGGCCAAGAAACACATGAAAAGCTGCTCAACATCACTAATTATTACCGAAATGCAAGTCAAAACTACAATGTGGTATGACCTCACACCAGTTAGAATGGGCATCATCAGAAAATCTACAAACAAAAAATTCTGGAGAGGGTGTGGAGGGAGAAAAGGGAGCCCTCATGCACTGTTGGTGGGAATGTAAATTGATACAGCCACTATGGAGAACAGTATGGGGATTCCTTAAAAACTAAAAATAGAATTACCATGTGACCCAGCAATCCCACTACTGGGCATATACCCTGAGAAAACCATAATTCAAAAAGACACATGCACCCCAATGTTCATTACAGCACTATTTACAATAGCCAGGTCATGGAAGGAACCTAAATGCCCATTGACAGATGAATGGATAAAGAAGATGTGGTACATATTTACAATTGAATATTACTCAGCCATAAAAAAGAATGAAATTTGGTCATTTGTACAGACGTATATGAATCTAGAGACTGTCATACAGAGTGAAGTAAGTCAGAAAGAGAAAAACAAATATCCTCTATTAACGCATATATGAGGAACCCAGAAAAATTGTACAGATGAACTGGTTTGCAGGGCAGAAATAGAGACACAGATGTAGAGAACAAATGTATGGACACCAAGAGGGGAAGGCGGTGGGGCGGTGGTGGTGGTGGTGTGATGAATTTGGAGATTGGGATTGACATATATACATTAACATGTATAAAATGGATAACTAATAAGAACTTGCTGTATAAAAAGATAAATTAAATGAAATTCAAAAATTTTAAAAAGAAGAAGAATTTACTGAATGATCTTTTCTGTCCCTTTTCTTCCTGGAAAAAATGTTTTATTTTAAGATTGCCCCTAAAATAGAAATACTCCAATAATGATAATGGAGATTTATTCTTACAGAAATCATGGCAAAATCATTTCTGAAGACTAGAAGAAAAAAAAACATGCATTTTTTTCCTCATCAAAAACATTTATAAAGGGAAGTGTTTCTCTGCCACCTGAGCCAAGAAGGCAGTTATTGCAATTTTAACAAAAAGACTTAGTTGTTGTGGGCTCTAAGACTGCATAATTGCCAACTTATGGTGGTTACTGTCCTAGTTCACAGACAAAATTAAAAGTCATCTACTCACATATTTAAAATATCACCTCATTACATGATGCTTTAATTCTATATTTTCTTGTATGTTTTATGTAACTTTTTACACTTTAAATTAATGAAAAGATAGGGAGGGTGGGAGGGAGATGCAAGAGGGTGGGGATATGGGGATATATGTATATGTATAGCTGATACTCTTTGTTATAGAGCAGCAACTAACACACCATTGTAAAGCAATTATACTCCAATAAAGATGTTTAAAATAATAATAATAATAATAATAATAAATTAATGAAACGATATGTCCAGATAATAGATATTTTCAGTTTCCTTTAGGTAATTAACTTGCAATAGAGTAATGTGAAACCAGATGTTTAAGACAAGTTGAAGAAAAAGGACAGAAGAAAAAAAGTTTAACCCAAACATCCCCTTTGGAGTGAGCCATTATAATGGTGGTCATTTCAAGACGTTTAAACTAAGGGTTATGCAACAAAGAGAGAGGTACTTAATAAATATCATTTTAGGAATATCCACACTTTGAAGAAATTTTGGAAGTGTTTTCTTCCTGTACCTAGTGAAACACTTACTTTTTAAAGTAGAATTGTTAGGAAAACATTTACTTTTGAGGTCAGTTATATCGAGTTGGTGTGAAATAACTAAAGTGCTTCCATGAGAACATCCTTTACCACCATCCATGTCTCACCCACAGATGTATAGCATGGTAGATTCAGAACTACATTCACCTCTGGGGAGGGAAGTAGATGAATTAACTCTAGAAAGACCATTAAAAAGAAAAAAAATTACAGAACTACATTGTGGAATGTGCTCACCAATTTTCCTTCCTTCCAGTGCTCATGTCCTTTCATCTTCCCAGCTGGTTCATTCAGAGACATCATTTTCCTACTTTGTACTGTATTGTGGTTTTGTGTCTGAAAGAGGTGTAACTTGAACTCAAAGAAAGAAAGAGTAGGTTGCTGGTGGTTGACAGAGGCTGGGGAGAGGGTGAGGGAAACAGGGAGACATTGGTCAAAGTGTACAAACTTCCAATTATAAGATGAATAAGTTCTGGGGATCCCATGTAGATCATGGTACTATAGTTAATGATACTGTATTTATACTTGAAAACTGCTAAGAGAGCAGATCTTAAATGTTGTCACCACACACACGAGACAATCAGGTGAGGTGATGGATGTGTTAATCAACCTTATGTGGTAATCATTTCACAGTATATACTCACATCAAATCAAAACATTATACACCTTAAATTTACACAATGTTACATGTCAATTAAATCTCAATAAAGCCAGAAAAAAATAAAATTAGAAAGGTGAGATACTTTGCAGTATAACTATAACAAAGAAAAATTAATCACATTTCACAGAATTTCAAAAATCATAAAAACAGGCATCATGCTTTAGCTTAGGACAGTATAACAAGGATGTTCATTGTGACTCTCTATGTAGCAGTAAACAATTGAAAACAAATGCCCATTAAAAAGGAGATAAGGATATTGCATTAAAATTAAATAATATAATATTATGCAACACGTAAATGAAACACATGTATTTATATATGTATATGCATATGTATGATTTACATGCATCAACATGAAGAGATCTCAAAAATATAATGTTCATTGAAAAATATAGTTGCAAATGACACATACAGTATGGTAGTGTGTATGTAAAACTAAAAAGAAAAATTAAACTCATGTATTATTTATTAATAAATTATGAATTTATCTAGAAAAAATATAAAAGCATGGACTAGAAAGATACACAACAATCTCATTATAATGGTTGCCCCTGCATAGGGAAAAGTGAAAACTTTATCTTTAATGCCCTAATTCTTTTATTTAAACATGAAAGTGACTAAATATTAACATTTGTTAAACCTGGGTAGTTCATATGTATTTATTTCACTATTTGCTGTCATTTTCTACCTTTTCTAAACTTCTAGAGTTAAAAACAAAAGCAATCATCCATTTAAGGATTTTTTTTCAGTTTTATTGTGGTATAATTGACAAAAATTGTGTAGATTTAAGGCACACAACTTGATGTTTTGATGTATACATACATCATGAAATGATCACTACAATCAAGCTAATTAACATATCCATCACTTTACATAGGTACCTTTCATTTCATTTTGTTTTGTTTTTACTGCATAAATGTCACTTCAGAATTGTCACTGCTTAGATTTAACAATTTTAATTTGAAGAGCACATATTCGGTCAGCCTTGGGAGTTGCAGCTCACACTTGTTAGGGGAGATGTAATCAGTGATTCTTTTATTTCACAAAAAAAATCACTGAACACTAGAGAAAGGGTTTGGTAAGTGGGGAGGATTTGCCTCAAAATAATTTTCTTACTGCCAAAAATGTGCAACAGCACTATTTTCAAAGAGAATGATATTTTTCAATATTAAGACCAAGCTTAAAGTTATACCAACCTTTATCTTTAACTGATGAAAATACTGTATCTTAGATTTAGCTATGCCTTTTTATCACCCCTTTTGGTGAACTCTCAGGCAGATATGGTAGTATCTAATATTTAGCCTCCATTCAGAAGTGACCATCCAGCTCACATTCCATTGATCACAGAAAGTCATGTGACCCCAAGACAATGGAATGAGGAAGTGCCCATCACACACAGGGCACAGGATAAGAAAACATTGTGAACAAATACTGTGATGACTACACCAGTATTCATTACATTGGGATGCATCTGCATCAGTTTGTGTAGCAAGAAGTGTAGGGTACAAGGTAGGAGAAATTTCACAATCTCATTCTCTGCATTGCAAAACAGAGATAATAAGTACACCATTGAGTTTGGACAATTACCTTAATTTTTGATTGAAAATTGTGTTTCAGAGAGGTTCAGTAACTTTCTTAAGTTTCTCAGCTAATAAGTGGCAAATGGTAGATCTGAACACAAGTTGGCCATCATTAAAAAACTAAGTTATTGGGCTTCCCTGGTGGCGCAGTGGTTGAGAATCTGCCTGCCGATGCAGGGGACATGGGTTCGAGCCCTGGTCTGGGAAGATCCCACATGCCACAGAGCAACTGGGCCCGTGAGCCACAACTACTGAACCTGCGCGTCTGGAGCCTGTGCTTCGCAACAAGAGAGGCCACGATAGTGAGAGGCCCGCGCCCCGCGATGAAGAGTGACCCCACCTGCCGCAACTGGAGAAAGCCCTCACACAGAAATGAAGACCCAACATAGTCAAAAATAAATAAATAAATAAATAAATAATTAAAAAAAAATAGAATGAGTATCTGCTTATAAAAAAAAAAAACTAAGTTATTATTACATAATAGGTATCCAAGTTCTTATTTGTAAAACATAGTTTTACAACATGATCTCTTGTAGACAATCCATTAATTTTTGTACCTAGGAGAGTTGCTACATAGCTATTTTCAGACATGGAGACTTGCTTTAGAATCTTGCAAAGTTTTGACTCAGAGCCCTAAATTCAGCTGGGACGAAGGCCCTTCCCATTGATATATTTACCACCAAGAGGCTTTTAGCAAGATCTGAAGATGTCATTTGATAAAAATCTTTAGTTAGGTCAGATGTTTAGCCCCTGCCAGTGTTGGCTGAACAGTATTACAGTATTTTAGGTAGCAGAGAAAAAAAGGATTACAAACAATCTAAACAAAAGATGTTTAAGAGAAATGTGCTTAGGTAGTAAAAAGAAAGAAGAAAACATTAGAGTGACATGTCACTGCTCCTATATAATATCTTTGACACATATCATCATCAAAGATATAAAGATACAATACCTAATACAACTCTTATTTAAGAACAAAATTAAAAACATAAGAATTATTTTAGATAGGAAAAGAAATCAGTCTTCAAAATGCCAACGTGTTTCTTTTCTGGGAATCTCAAATTCAAGTCTGATCGTGTACCTGGCCTTCTTCCTGGAAAAATATAA
Organism: Balaenoptera physalus; assembly: GCF_965194825.1. Taxonomy (NCBI): domain Eukaryota; kingdom Metazoa; phylum Chordata; class Mammalia; order Artiodactyla; family Balaenopteridae; genus Balaenoptera; species Balaenoptera physalus. The sequence goes on from NC_138898.1 coordinate 36,720,151, forward strand.
TTACAATTGGTTTATTTAAATAAGTTTAAAAAAATAAACAAAATAAAGTGAGCTTCCAAAATTCTACTGCCAAAATAAACAGCACCCAATGGTAACTTTCCAGTCATCACATTCAATTGCCCTCTCTTCCTCCCTATATTACTCTAATTTTTGGAGGGAATATTTCTTACTGTATATTTTAACCCAGATAAAATATATACTAGAGGTTTTTTAGTATCCTGGTGATAGAAGGATGAAGAAAGCAATAATAAATATCAAATGCCTTCCATGAGCTAACAATGTGCTAGATGCATTATTTATCTTTCCTTCTTTAATGCTTACCAAAAACTCTAGAATAAAAAGCAAAAAGATGATCAGAGAGTTTAGACAATTTATCCCATGCCTGGGTGGAGAAATTAGGATTTAAGTCAATTTGTTTCAACAACAGAGTTGGTCCTCTTTGTTCAATGAAGACACATCCCAAAACCTGAAAAAGCCCCAAAACCCTCATTTATGATCCCTGAAATCTGAAAATTATTACTGCAGAGGACTCACTATCAGAATCAAATAATGACAAATATGCTGACAAACCCACCAGTATTAACTTGAGTCTTCAAATGCTCTACAAAACCCAGGGCCTTCAGGCCTCTGTGAAGGCTATTTGTTTAGAGAAAGGTGAGATAATTGCCAAAGGTCACTTGATTCTTTTTTTTTAAATATGCCTCTGGGCAAATTAGTGTTAACTTCTTAGTCTTAGGAATCAGATGGGAGAAATCAATTCATTTCATACTTTAACCTACACAAATGAGCTGGTCTTACAGCTTTCATTCATACTGCCCTTTTCCTGTCTTCTAAAATTATCAATGAATTTCAAAGGAAAAGTCCTTAAGAACGTTATGTACTTTAAAGCCAGTGTTGCACATGTTTGTTAATGCATGATAAAGACAGGCTGCGGTCTACGCCTTAGTTGAGGCTCCAGTCCCAAACTGAACTGATGCAGATAGAGAAGGGTCCCATCCTGGGGTTGCTCTACTCCATCATTCATTACAGAATCAAGTTTAAGTGCATATGATAGCAGGATGCAGAGGCTGTAAAGCTGTATGTAATTCAGCATCTTGTATCATCAGGTCTCACACTTTCATTGCATTTGCAGCAATGATTTAATGATGGTTTAAAAAAAAAAAAAAAAAGGAGAGGGAGAAATAGCCTAGGAAGAATCATGAAGTCATGACATAGAATGTTCAAGCTGGAGTTATCTGAGGGGTGAGTCCAACCCCTTTAATTTTATACTTATGGACTCCATGGACCAAAAGTATTAAGTGATTCAGGCATGATTATATAGCAGCTCTTATAGAGCCATGGCTACAGCCCACTACAACAAACTCAATAATATAGGATGAAAAATGAAATTTGCTCCTGAATATGTGCTACTAGAATGAATCATTTGAGCTACGATCATGTGTGAGGCTAACATGCTGAGGTCAGAAGGAATACAGCTCTGTATGGGTGTGTCATATCTGTCTTAAGCCAATGATATAGATACAGATATATGGATACATTTTCTTTTTACAAGTTCAAAGCTTTTCAAAAAAAATACAAATGAAACCAGTTCTAAAGCTCAAGCACAGCAGTTATAGACCTGCTTTGCATTAGCTTCTAATACACTTTCCATTTTATTTCTCTCAAAAAATCAAAGGTTAAGTTGAAAACATCCTTTAGATGACAGTGGCTCAACTAACCTTCTTCCAAATGAAAGAGACTCATTAAAACTTTTGGCAATCTGCTCTTATTATGTGTAAAGGAATGATCAATTGCAAGATGAGTTCCTGTAAAATCATACCCAAGCTCAAGTTCTAGCTAATATTATGAGATGCTACACTTCCGGAAAGATTATAAAGGGTCAACTGATGCTCCAACCCTACTTCTTCAAACAAGAGGACTTTTCTACGGACTGGCCTGTGTTTAATCAATTAACTAGTATTTATTGCATATTTCCTGTGTTCAGTTGAGCATATAAAGGAATATGAACTGCAGCCTGTATCAGTGAGGGCCCAGTCAAGAAAATAGGTAGTTTAAAAGAAGAATTTTAATATTGAGAACTAGTCCAGAGGAGGAACTGAAAGGCAAATCAGGGGAAAGTAGGGCAACCCAGAGATTAACAATAGCAGAAAACCACTACCACCACTAGAATCAGAGGGTCAAATGGAGGAGGATGTTATCATAGACCAGGAGTTGGCACCTCCATGTACTTTCTAAAACTATTTCAAGGACTGCCTGGCAGAAGCTGGGATCATAAAAGAGACACAGTCACACAAGACACTGCCTGATGCACAGAGAGAGGGAGAGAGACAGATATCTTGGTGGTACCACTACTCTCACCCTCCAGTCTACCACTAGTGTTTTAAACTACATTCAAGCCAATGGTAATGTAGCCTTTAAGAATTCTTCCCTTGCATTCCAGTTATTTATTGCTGTACAGCAAACTACACAAATACATAGTGCTGTAAAAACACTACCATTGCATTATGTTCACAGACAGGTGTAGCAGCTCTGGCTGGTCTCTGTGATGTATGGAGCCTTAGCTAGGATGCTTTAAAGGCTGGGGTTGGAAGATACACTTCCAGGATAGCATCTTCATGTACATATCTGTGTCTACATTGAAACAGCTAAATAGTGAACTCAGCATGAACTGTTAACTGGAGTATCTACACGTGGTTTCTGCAGCATTGTTGTCTGAGGATAGTCACACTTCTTATATGGTATCTCATGGACCCAAGAGTGAATCTGACCAGCAAACAAGGCTGAGTCTTTCATGAGTCACCATTGGAAGTGAGTTGAGGTTTTACAGTACTGTGTTTTTTTGTAGTACAGCGTCACTTCTGCTATACTCTGTAGATTGAAGCGGTCAGAGCCGACCGAGATTCACTGGAAGGAGACATGTAGCCCACCTCTGAATGAGAAGAATGTAAAATAATGTGTGTCCATGTTTTAAAACAAACTCTCCTAGTAACAGAGAAAACCAAAATAAATAAAATAGAGCAAAATTCAAATAAGAATTCAAGGACTAAGAAACAATACCAGAAAACAGTACAAATGATGTACATCATCATGCACTCTGAATTACTGCCAAGTGAGTGGCACAGACAGGCGATAAAAGTTTCACAAGGTCTAGAGGGATAAATCATTGAGGGGAGGTAAGCGTGGCTTCCAAAAAACATTTCCCAGTTTTCCTAAAGCCAAAGTACAGAATTCTAGAGGAATCCTTTATTTCCCTCGAACTTTAAAGAAGCTTGTCATGTACAAGTTACGTACAAACCTAGGTGAATTCTGAACTTTTAGAGTCCAGTCCTTCTGTTTATCTAACACACATGCCATTTTATCCTCGGGAGCAGCTATCTGCACTGATAGCTTGACTTCCATCCTTAATATGAAGGTACCACCATATCTCCAGGTGTGCAGGAGAAGAACACAGGGGCCTCTGTTGTTCCATCGTAAAGCCCTGTTGCTTCCTCCTGGCTCATCCTCTATGCTCTTAATATTGGTTCTTTCTTTTTCTTCCCTCCTGTCCTTCCTCTTCCCCTGCAATCAATTCATGCCTTGCCTGCAGACCTTTGAGTTTTGGGCTTATTTTATGCTCTTAGCCTCAAATTCCAGTGGAAGCTCTCAGCCTAAAACAGCTATTATGTTTTCTGTAGGATGTGGTGAGTCCAGCAATCTTCAGTTACCACTTGTAGACCTCCAGACCTCTCTGTGGTGAGCGGGGGAGGAGCTTGGCCCTTCTCTGCCTGGGACAGATGACTAAAGCCAAGCACATGACCCAAATTAGCAAAGGAAGGAGCAGGGACACATGGAAAGAATTTCCTTCTAACAAATAAAAGTTTTTTGGGGCTTTTCTTTTATGATTCAACTCTTGTTGTTCAGCTAGAAGTTGGAGTCATGGAAAAGGGAGAAATGGCTGATGAGTGGATGACAAACACTTAAAAGCTGAAAACGATCACCTTTGTGTGAAGATAGAAAATCAATGCATATTCAGAGGCATTCACATAGGTTTGTCATGTAACTAATATATACGATTAAACCATCCTTGTGGTCCCTGTTCCATCTGGGTTTCTATTTTGGTTAACACAAAAGCTCTCACGACTTCAAGGCTTTTATTTTATGTGCAAACAGAAGGCTGTGGTGAGTGTCCATTTGTTCTCTGTTTAACAGTCGCACAGAAGTGTAGCAATAAGCTTTACTAGGAAGCAGCCTTCCAATCAATTACACACTGAGGAAAAACGTTCAGGCCTTAAAGCCTCACTGACCACGACAGTGAATTAGGAGACAATCACATTAAGAGATTCCTTTTGACTTAATACTTGATAGGTCTCAATTGTGGGGAATGACTGTGAACTAAATTCTTGAAAAATGAGAAATGATTTCTAAAATGATAGTGTTTTCAAAGAAACTGGACAAAGTTCAGTCTCCATTCAGTTTTTCAGAAACACACCTTCTTCACACAGTATAAAGTGAGATTCATGTGTGTAAATTCTAATTCTTTACAACTGAAGTCCTCTGCTTCTGATCCAGCAGCATTCCTACAACTCAATTCCTATGCCTTAAGATTCTGTCTGGTATCAAAGGTCTAATTCTCTGTGACCCTCTATTCACGAGGCCAGGTGAAATAAAAGAAAAACAGTGTCATCGTCTTTAACTCCTTAGCCTTGTCTTTGGTTATACTTTTTCCATTTTTTCACATTTTTATTTTTATCTCACTTGCTCTTCACAATGACAACTACACTTATTTAAATGTTCACTCCTTTTGAATAAGAGTTTCCTTGAATAAAAGCCATCTGTTTCACTGAATCTGAGGATGCATGATGTCTTGCACCTACCCACCACCTCTAGGTAGAGTATCAGAAAGCACATGCGTTGCACATTGGCAGGAATCACCAATCCCTCAGTGGTGGTAAGCAAGGACAGTAAACACAGCTGAAGAAATCAAATGTACAACACTGCCCAATTAAATTCAGTAACAGAGAAGAGATGCAACCAAACTTGGATAAAGAATTGTTAAATGCCATGAAAAAAATTATCTCAGGAGAGCTTTACATAATACATCACTTCAGGCAAGTTTATTGCAGCTAAAGAAGTTTACTATATTTGACATTGCCATACTGGTGCCCAAGGACAAATTAGACTCATAAACTCTGAGTGTCCTGAAAGCACATGGTCTTCTCCTGCTGCCATGGACACACTTGACTTTTCTCTAAGATCTTGCTGTGCAGATTATGGTTTGTGGACTAGTAGTAGCATCATCACCTGGTTGGAAATGCCTCACCCCAGACTTAATTATTCAACAACTTTTCCAGAAGATTCCATGATTGGTGTGCACATTACTGTTGGAGAAGCTCTAGTCTAAGAGAGTCCCTCCAAAATCTGCGGTCTAGAGGTAGAGTGTAAAAAATTCCCCTCACCTGCTGATTAAAGAAAGCGTCTGCTCACCTATGAACTGGAACAGAAGGCATTACATAAACGAAGGCCCCTGTTAATAGTCACTTTGGAAATTCCCAAACTGTGAGTTGGATTAGTCCAGAAGCTGTGGTTACCAGGCAAGTTGAGGGCCCAAACCACCACAGAAAGATTCCAAAAACATACTCTTTGTCACAGTTTCAAAACAAAGCTGGTAATATTTTAATCCCTTCACCACAAGGGCCTGTCTAATATAGCTTGCCATGAGGCTGGTAACTCAGAGAAAATAATCTGGATTTTCCCTGTCCCTGTCCTATCAGCTTTTTAATATTGAAAAAGATAAAATAAAACAAAACTGTATCAGAACTGGTCACAAATGAGAACAGTTCAAACTGTTCAAACTGCAGGCCTGCCTCCAGCACTAATGATAATTCAAGACCATTCTATGGGTTTTAATGTTAGGCTTTCCTGGTTGTTCATTTGATGACATCACCACATACTTTGAAAACCCTTTTAAAAATTACCATAATATTTATGGAAAAAATAAACAGGCTGAAAATGATCCCATTCCAATGGTTTGGAAGATTTTAAACCCTGACTTCAGGTTCATAAGACACCACTGTTTCCCTGTGCCTTGGGATAGAGAAGATCAAAACTTTTCTCTGGAGACAGTTCCCATTATATCCATAGTAGTTTTGTATTAAGAAGATGGTGATTGTGGCGAAGCCTGACCTAGTGATGATGCCCAAGGTAAAGAAAGAAGTTTCAATCGATAGTGGGGGAAGGGAGACATTTGCTAATTTGGTTGCTTCCCATAAGCAGCACCAGAAATCAGGAGGAACAGCACCCACGGCCCCATCAGACAAGGCTGCCCCATTTGTAGTTCATCCTTGGAATTGACTCACAGGGAGTACAGGTTTCCCTGCTATCCAAGTAGAGCAGTCCTAAGAAAACTGGGTAAGCCCAAATGGCATAAAATGAAGAATCAATTACCTTAGGATGCATCTTGCTAACAGATGCACAAAATAAATTGAGATAAAGCACAGATGCTCACAGACTCAGTTCAAAGTTCTGGCAGCTTGATGCTGGGGTGCTGAGTACAGTTCCAGGGACAGAGCTTGGCGGTGCCCTTCTTGCTGCTGGGGTGTCCACTGCTTCTCTAAAGGCTCGCTGCAAAACACTATTTTCACTTTTTACCTTTTTTCGTAAAAGTGAAAATCCTCTTTGGGTTTCTTTTAGTTAGCAAAAGCAAACACTAATATAGGCCTTTCATAAAAGTGAGTGGTGTAAAGAGAACTTTCGAAAAGCAGGGAGTACCCTAACAATGTGGGCTTGAACTGGGGTCCTCACTGTGTTTTGCTTGAGAGGTTATTCTGGCTGCTCCTCACACTCAGGTGAGAATGATTCTTTGGCCACAAGTCAAACCAGTGGTTTAACAACCAGTGGTTTGAGTTTCTGAATCCACTCTCCAAAACAACCAGCACATTTGCCTTCTGATTGAGTTTCTTGTTTCTGAATTTGGCCCACTGCACTTCCACTCCACCTATGATGACCAACTTGTTGCACTTAACACTGAATGTCTCCTGTCCCAAGAAACCCCTCAGTCTCAGGCAAACTGAGTCTGTTGGTCACCTTAATTACACCTTTCCCTCCCATCACTGTCTACTCCCACCCAGCTCTAACTCCTACTAACAAATCCATCCGCCCTCTCTACTTGCCAGGATGTCCATGCTGTGTGAGCTCTCACTCTCTTTCTCGCCTTTCCCCGCTCTCTCTCTCCACATCTCATTTCTTTTTATATTTCAGTTTTGTTTGCTAAACCTTTCTCTACCCCTAAGGACAGAAGGTGAGCCAAATACAGAGAGAGAAAAGCATAAGAACATTTAAGGATTTTATGCAAACTGTATCAGTTAGCCAGGAATAGGGTAAATACCTGGAGTAAGATAAAGGTTTTAAAGGAAGAGCTTATATGTGTTCTCTTCAGTCACAGTGGTATATTTTGCACTGGATGAGATTTGAATAATTTCAGTAGGGAGAGGGTTAAGGGGTTAGGGGAGAACATGTAAGTACGATTTGTAAATACCTGAGCTAAGAGATCTTTATGTGTGTTCTCATTTCATCTCTAGATAAGAGAAGTGAGGTAGGTATTTACACAAAATTTAGAGAAAAGGACTTGGAGTTATAGGAAAATTAAGTGATTTGTAAGCTAAGCTAATGTGACAGAATTAGGATTTTAGAATTACTAGTTTTATTTAGAAGATAAAGGACAGAGTGTACATCAACTATGCTTCAATAAAAAAATTTTTTTTAAAGATCTGTAAAATGAAAAAAAAAAGAAGATAGAGATAGAGGACAGAGGACATGAACAGCTATGCATGTGGAAAGTATTTGGTAAACTGCCAACAGGTGAATCAGTTCCTTTAGACTAAATGCTACAAGAGAGACTAGTTTGAAGATCAGCTGACTGAATGAAGGGCTTGGTGTTGTGAGACCCACATCTGCGTGGGTAGCTTGGGGTGTAGTGGCTTGGAAATACTGTGCTCAGAAGTGTGGACACTTTCTGGACAAAGGTCTGTTGAGATATGAGAGTGGCATCCTGGGTAGTAAGTCTCTGGAAGAGTCACTGATGTGAATTGACAGGATTCCCCCACGTAGGTAAAGGGAAAGAGTATTGACCACAGCATCTTTCAGTTTCTAGATTTCTTGAGAAAATATAAGGAAGGGGAGACTATTGATGTGAATCTGAGTTTGGCAAGTTAAATACATCTGTCGAGAAGTATTAAAGATGACACTATTTTTTTATTGAAGTATAGTTGATTTAAAAGGCTGTGTTAATTTTTGCTATACAGCAAAGTTATTCAGTTATACACATATACATTCTTTTTTTATATTTTTTTCCATTATGGTTTATCACAGGATATTGACTATAGTTCCTTGTGTTTTACAGTAGGACCTCGTTGTTTGTCCATTCTATATGTAATAGTTTGCATCTGCTAATCCCAAACTTCCAATCCATCCCTTCCCCATCCCCCCTCCCTTTTGGCAACCACAAGTTTGTTCTCTATGTCTGTGAATCTGTTTCTGTTTCATAGATAAGTTCATTTGTGTCATATTTTAGATTCCACATATAAGTGATATCATATGGTATTTGCATGACACTCTATTTATATTTAACTTTAATAAGAAAGATATTTGTGAAAATGTTACAAACTAGTTGTGGTCATATGAGCTAAAACCCAAATGAGATATAAAACATACATATCTCAAAACCAAATGAGATATAACAAAGAAGTATAGCAGAATATCTCATTGGCTTTGCTTCAAGGAATCTATTTTAAAGGATTTATAACTATCTTAATTATTAATACATATTTGTTGAGCTTCTTTGCTCTCTAGTCTAGACCAAGGTATGGCAGCAGGACCATGGGACACATGAGAATTATGATATGACTTTTGCAATTTAGTTAACAGATCAGAACATACATAGGAAACTGATAAGGAACAGGATAATACAGATAGAGCCCAAATATACTACTCAGGAAGTTGGTCCCTGAGATGGAAAAGAGAAGGTCAATATAGTTGGTGCTTGAAGAAAATATTATTTTATTAAATATTGTAAGAAACTCCTCAATAATTTTGTATGATTTATCATAGAAAAATAATAAAGATGATAAAATAATTCTTATTATCTGCCAAGAACTGTGCCAGTGGTGTTAAAAATATTATTTGATTTACTCTTCCCAACATTTATAGAAAAAGGTGCCATTTTTAAAAAGAGGAAATTTAGTACCTAATAAGGTAATAATTGAGAGATAAGGGTTAACTTGTCCAAGACTGACCCCTGCAGTCTGGTCTCTCATAAAAGTAGTTTTCCTTCTGCAGTGCTCTGTGGGAGACCTGCTATGGTCAGGGTTTTAGCCAGTCAATGCTGGGTAACAGCAAGGCTTGGACCCCAAGCTTCTTCCTTTCATCCTCAGTCCTGCCAGGGGAGGGGTCTATGCTTTCCCAATGAAGAACACCCACGTGGCTAACCATGCTGCTAGCTCAGCATGTAATCCAGCTACAGTGACAGGTCTTGGAACCCAGCTTCCTGATTGTGCCAGAGCAGGGGCTTGTGACTCCCTCCACCCCCAGTCACAAGACCTGAGCTGGCAGGAGAAAGTTGGCACTAAGTTCCTGTCGTTCATTTTACCATCATATCCTGGTCCTTGATCATGTCAGGGCCTAATCATGTAATATGCAAATCTCCATGGCCCAAGGGTCAAAATCTCTCTTGCAAAGTCAGAAGTCAGTCCCTACCAAATCATAAGTCACTGCCCCAGACTCAATGAGGGCACCAGGAGACATGTATGCCTGCTGCTGATGCTGGGGCGGTGAGTTTCCCCTCTCTCTTCCCTTCCCTCTCCCCTCTCAGCCCTCCAGCTGGCCTCCTAGTGCTTGTCTTCACAGAAAACTCAGTCCCAGAAAACAGGACTCAGGGAGCCTTCAACTAGAACACATTACACATGGTAATACAAAAAATTGTTCAAACAATTATGCTCTTTAAAATATGACTCCTATTCACTGCTTTGGTTTCCCTGCCTTTGTGCTTCAGGCTAAATATTACTCAGATTCCTGCCAGGCTGGGTGCTTTCTCACCAATTATCTGAAAGGCCCAGAGAACGGTACTTACATCAAAGCCAGGCCTCCTGACAAAGGCCACCTGGCCACTGCACACACAGGCATCTCTCAGCTCCTTGCTCCACTTGGCAAAAAGCTATTTCCATCTCAGTCACAACGTAACAAAGGACTAATTGATGGAAGCATTTTTTTCCATCTTTCAAAAAATAAATTGAGCCAACCCCACAAGCTCATCTAGAGGAATTAATTAGGGAATAGGAAATCTCCAAAGCCATCCTTAAATTGAGATTGAACAAAGCCCAGAGAACAGATGGCTTTTCATCTGAATTCTTTAAAACCTTTAGCACTCTGCTAATTCCCCTACAGGAATGAAAAAAGATATTGCTAAATGAATTTGAGCAAACATTTCACCAGGTGTTCCATTCCCCTAAGGTTCATTTTGCTCTAGGAAAAAAAGAGAAAAACAAAACCAACAGGTATCCTCCCCACTGATATTACAGCAATTTCTCTGTACATTTGAGTCCTTCCCCTAGGGCTCATCGTAAACCTCCCCAGCATTTCTGACTACCAAGCTGGCGGAGTGATTCCCTTACTTGACGCATCTGACCAGAGACAACTGCTTAGAACACAAGGATGATGTCAACACATGCAAAACAAAATCAATAACCAAGTCATTGTGCAAGCAAAACAGAAAAATAGGAATAGGAAACAATTTTGTATTCTGTTCCAGATATCTGGAGATTCCTGGGACAAGGATTGCTGAAGCTTGATTGTGTTATTCTCATAGTTGAGTGGATTTTTTTTCCAGGACAAATTTGGCATATAGAAATACAATGAGGGGAGTTCCCTGGTGGTCTAGTGGTTAGGATTCCGGGCTTTCACTGCCGTGGTCCAGGTTCAGTCCCTGGTTGGGGAACTGAGATTCCGCAAGCTGCACAGCCAAAAGAAAAAAGAAAAAAAAGGAAAGAAATACAATGAGGGAGATGCGTGCTGCCTCTCCTTTGCATTACAGTTTCACAAGAAGTTGTCTTCCTCCATGGGACCTGGAAGGGTAAACTGATGGAATTTACACATTTTCCATTCCAAGAGTTTCTAAATACACCTCCCATGAGAATTTGGTATAAATTTTAAAATTTCATTTATTTATCATCTATTTTGATTCACATTTTAGACTGAATAATTTTATTTAGAATTTCGATATTCCACTAGAATATTAGAACATTCTGATATCCATTCTTTTTTTTTAAATAACAATTTACATTAATCATAATCTATACCCATAGACTGAACCATGCCAGGGGAGAGTCCACTGGACCAAGGAAACTCTAAGATACATTTCTGATACAGGTAAATGCTGATACATGGGTTAAAATGTGCAATGAGCAATTCTGGGATGGGGGTCATAAAGGGAAACTGAACCCCTAGGAAAAAACACCTGAAGCCAGTCAGCAAAATGGAGGATTTGGGTTTCCAGTGTTCAGCCCCAGCCCCAGGACACTTCACATGCTGACCCACAGACTCAAGCCTTCACTGGCAACAGCTATCTGGGTTGCTTCTTTCCCACCTTACTGCCACCTGCCCATCACAGCTGCCATAACAGCCCTTATGTCCACTGTTCTCAACTGGCCTAGTCTCCTCTACCCTAGAAAAAGTTCTGACCACACAGAGGTCCACTTCTTTCATGGTGGGTGTAAGAGAATTTTAGCCCCAGGAATCTTTTGTTCTAAAGGTAAGGGCCGCTAAAGTGAAACTTCTAGAAGCAGAAGTTGTGCTAAAAATAAATAAATACAGTTATTCACATAGAATGTGTTTATATTGGTTATAACACTCATTCATCCAATAAACAGTCAGCAAGCACTCTGCCAGGAGTTAAGGAAAAATTAGTGAGTAAAGTAGATACATTCTTTGTCCTCTTAGAGTTCTACATTCCTTATGGGGAGACAGTCAAATATCCCCACATGTATATAATTACAAACTAAATCAACACTATGAAGATTAAAGGATAAGAAGTGTATAAAAGTGGAAACCAGTCTAGGCAGGAATGTCAATCTTCCATGAAAAATAAATTTTTGAACTAATAGAAAAATGAGTAGATGATAAAGTGTAGAGGGTAGCCCGGTGAGGGGAAACAGCATGGGCAAAGGCCCAGACTGAGTGTGTTTCAGGAATTGAAAGAGATCCACAAGGGCTGGAAGGAAGCTGGCAAAGGCTCAGAGGCAGAGGAGGGGTTTCAGCCTGCAGGGCTCAGAGGGACAATGGAAGCCTCTTGTCATTTTTGGGGGGCCTGGAGCTTCATCCAGCTGCCAGGAAACCATGAGACAACGTAGAACATGCACCTCAGAAGTATCCCACACAAGGGGTCAAGGAGCTAGTGCCTTTATTCACCAATTATCGTGAATCTTTCATTGAGGGGTGCAGGGAGGCATACTAATTTCCAGCACCTCAGGACCACAGGGTCTGAGTTGGGCACACAGTGCTCAGACCCCAGCAGAGAAAGCCTTGGCGGTGGGAGGCTGGGCCACGCTGGTGAGGCTAAAGATACCTGGACCAGCCACTCTTATTATCAGCTTCAACACCACAGATCAACACCTGTGCACTCCTTCCTGCCCACAGAGCAGCATTAGTAACACCAGAAACCAGCAAAATTCCTGTCTCCATTTTTATTCTTCACAACCTTCTACACTTACATAAGGATACTGCCTGTGTGACTAGTTAAAGCTCAAGTACTTCTGTCTGAAGTACTTGATGCTCTCAAAAGGACTCGGCAGTAGTTGGGGGTTATTACTCCCATTTTACACACTAGAAAATTGGGAATTCCTGAGACAAAGCAAAATGTTCAAGGCCCTGTATCTAAAAGAGAAGCACCTTCAATTCAATTCAAGGCATCATTTTTCATAACCATTTTTATTCCTGCCATGCTATGATTGACACAACAGACATATGACAAGATAGTCTGCAAATTTGCTTAATACTTAATCATACAACTGCATTCAGGATCCCTAGGGAAAAAGAGCTTCCCATTATTTAAGTTAGTCTATCTAATTCTAAAATGTAACAGAATTCCATTTAGAATAATAATAAAAAGCACCAATAGGATGAAAATAAAAGTATGAGTTTCCTCTCCAATAGACCAACTTTTAATGTATTTTAAGTGATGAGCAAGAATTATGGAAAACAATAGAAGTTAAAAAGAGGAGTCCAGTAGGGTTGACTTCACTGCCATCTGAAAATGGAAGACAATTACATAAGCCAACTCTCTTAGAATGAAGATAAATGTCACAGGGAATATAACTCCTTTTTGGACCTAACATCCTAGTTCTTAAGCTTTACTCGTGAGAGCAAATGAAACTAAACTCAGAGAGAAGCATGGTTTTCTGAAATTCTATCCCTGTATGAAAAAGTTCACCAATTCTCCTCAGATCAATTTTTGAAATGTGCATTTAGGCTGCAGAAAATAATTTTTCATACACAAGTATTACAGGTCAAATGTCAGCTTTGGGGGCAGAGGTTGTGTTTTATAGACGTGAGCTTTAATGTGCTTCTCATATTCTGGTTTATGATATCCCTTTTCAAAGTGAATATTTCCACTCTGTTGTACAGGGCGCCAGTCTTGCTGTTGATTATGTGTCGAGTCTTGAACATCATCCCACATTGTCTGAAAAATGAACCCCGCCATGGCTTTGCATGATGCCGTGAGATGAGAACATAAAGAATAACCAGGTCAGAGACTGTCCACGATAAAAAAAAAAAAAAAAAAAGAAAAGGAGAAAATCTGTAAGTAAGAAAGCAGAATTTTCTGAGTGCCTAATTTCTGGGGGAATTTCTGCTGCCCGTGCAGCCCAGCTCTGTACTTCCCAACATGCCTGACTCCATTTCCTGCTTTGCACCATTCCTGAGTAATTGCTGTCCCATAAGGATGGGAAAGTATTTTTATTTTCTCAAGATGACAAAATATTGCTTTCAAAGGAGACATTGCAGGAATAAGAATTGTTGCAGGTTCTTACAAGGGAAGTGTTTGGGGTTGGGGGACATTGTTTGTTTATAGTCACTCTAAATTTTGGAGCACAATCTACTTTCAGTATCCTCTCCATCTGGCAGTTAAAGCTAATGTCAATGTGATGGGAGATATCTTCAACTACTGGTAAATGTCCAAAGCCTGTCTCATGGCCTCAGGGACAGCGTACACAAGTGCTAGAAATTCTAATTCCTTTTTATATAGTTTTACTTTAATTTCACAGAAAGCTCATGTATGTAATAAAATGCCCACCAATAATAGAATCTAAATTTCTCAATCAAACCCAGATTGAGAATATTAGAACCTATGAGAAACTCAGATAGAAGTATGCCACCTTGGAATCTGTAGACCACTTATCCCAAATCCATCAACAATTTATTGTCTTGTCAAATATAAAATATTTCCTTTCAGTGATTCTCTTTTCCATTATGCCTTTGACACTTTTGAAAATATTTGGTGAAAGGGCATTTATTTTAAACTGTTCCATGCCAACAATGGTTTGTGACTCCACCTCTGATTCCTTCCAAAGTTTATAGTAGACGGTGTTTGAGGGTGAGTTTATTTGATTTTAACTGGACACAAATGGAATTTAGTAAAATGGAATTACAGAAGTAAGTGATACTTGGGGGTGATACCAACAATGTATCAAATAAATTATCCCCAGGGGTGCTGTGTTGGTCTTACGTTCTTGCCCTACAAAAGATTAAAAGATTCTTTAAAGATGTTACGTCCTAAGCCTTGACATCACCCACAACAGAGGGTCCCCTAGGTGGTCCTAGCTGGTATGTCTTCTCTGCTCCACACTCTTGTCTATGTCATGTGTCATAAAAGTGGACATAACACATAGAAATTCTTAATTCTAAGAAAACAATGATAATGGATGCCCCTGTTTTGAAAAGAAATAACAGTGCCTGCCAATTTTCAAATGTCTTTTTACCTGATTTATGGGTAAATCTTAAAAAAAAAAAAATTACAGTTCTAGACATGTGTGGATATTGTGGGGTTTTGCCACTAACCACAAACCACATATTAAAAAAAAAAATTGAGACTTTTTACTTTCACTGATTTGGCGAGACTTTTAGCAAACAAATTGTTTCAGAACATTGACGTCAATACAGTGTAGTGTGCTGGGTGATGAGGTATTTCTCTTATAAAGAATGACCAATATATTGCTCACTCTTCATTCAGACATGATAAACAATTTTAGTGTTCTTAGTAACAGATGGACATGTGAGAAATTTTTTTTTAAATCAGGGTTTTTAATGTAATTTTTGACACTAGTGTTTCTCATACATTGAAGATTTTAAGAAAAATACATAAAACATCTTGATTTTAGAAAATAGAACACTCAGGCCTCTCTAAATGAATTCAAATCATTTAAAGCATCCATTGGAAGAAAATTAAGTTTGTAGAATTAAACTATCTTTTATTGAGACCATAGTTATATGATATTTAGAAATTTGTTTACATATCTCATTTAATTTTAAAATCTACCTTTTTATAGAGGTGTTATTCAGTTCTTCAAATAGGGATACTAAATGCCAGATAAGGTTATCATATGTTAGATTAGTGGTTTCTATACTTATAGGAGCACTGGAATCATCTGGAGGGCTTCAAAAAAATACTGACACCTCTGTCCCAACTCCAGAGATTATAGATTATTTGGTCTAGGGTATGACCTAGGCTTCAAAATTTTTAAGAGATCCCTAGGTAATTCAAATATAAAGAAAAGTTTGGAAACTCCTTGACGACAAGATAGAACCACATACTCTTTTATATTGAGGCTCTTAGAAGTCATTAATTTTCTCTGTTGCATTGAATATAGCCTGGGATACTAATCAGAGAATTCTAAAAATTGATAACGTCGTAATGTTACACTTTAATGAGAGAGATATCATTTTCTTTCTGGCTTGGTGATGAACTCAATGTCTTATACACAGTGTTATTATTCTATATGATGATAATAATATCTAGATTAAATGAGACCTCCTCTGTACCAGGTTTGTTTTTTATAAGTATTTTTGCATGTGTTTTCCATAATGCTGTAAGAGAGCCTTTTACCCCTTTTAGAGGTGAGGAATCTGACACACAGAGCAGTGATGTAGCTTGCTGAATGCTGCATAGCCAGTAAGTGGCAAAGACAAGATTCAGACCCAAATCTGGCAGAGCCTATGGCCCATGCTCTTGACCACCACCGTATCTAATATGACTTCAATATTCGTGGATGATAACAGTAAAACCGTTCCAACTAGGGGCTAGCTGCACTGTTGAATAGTCAAATATTCTTATCAAATTCATCCTTGAAGATTTTTTGTTTTAAGTGTCTTTTGTTGAGGCCTCTGTCTTCCTTATTTGATCTCAAAAAATAAAACTGGGTACCAGATCCTACTTCTTCCTTTCTCAAAATACTGTATGTCTCTATTGACCATTTATTCATTCAACAATGAAAGAGAACTAGAAGGTTATTCACTGCTATTTTTATTTGGGATTTGCCACATGCAGTTGAAGTAATTTTTCAGTTATGCACAGGAGACAGAGTGAAATGTAGACAAGGGTCAGTCTATACAAGGCACAAAAACTTCAAGAACAACTTTGGGAACTATACCCACAGGTACACAAAGTAGCTGAGAAGGAAGCAGTAGACACCCCATGAACTTTCCTACTGCACACTGGATTCCTAGAGCTTTTCCATTATTTCTCCTGGCCTATTAAATCCCCAAATAGTTATTGAAGACACTTTAGAAAATATAAACATTTTCCCTCTTTGGGGATTGTTTGTCTGATTTAATGACCCAAATAATCTCTAAAAGAATGCATTTAAAATCACATATTGTGTTATCACAGAGTATACTCTATAATCTATACTCAGAAAAGTCAATGATATGTGAAAAACACAGCAGCTCAATATAAAAAACTCTTCAAAAGCAGAGAACATGCATTGTTTATGAAATATTTTTTCCCTAAGAAATCGCTAACTCTTATTCCTTTTTTTTTTATTTATTTATTTATTTTATTTATTTTTGGCTGCGTGTGGGCTTTCTCTAGTTGCGGCGAGCGGGTATGGTGCACAGGCTTAGTGCTCCGCGGCACGCGGGATCTTCGCGGACCAGGGATCAAACCCGTGTCCCCTGCATTGGCAGGCGGACTCCAAACCACTGCATCACCAGGGAAGCCCGCTAACTCTTATTCCTAATCCAATCTGAAAGAATATAACATTTATGAAAAGGAAAGCTTGCTATTAACAATGATTTTTGCGAGTGAAAATAATCACCACCAAATTTTAAAGATCAATCAAATAAATAATTGATTATATTCTAGAAAGCTGAAGGAGGTATTTGAGAAAGACTCAGGAAATTCACCCAAAACTCAGAAGTAAAGGATTTGAGGAGAAAGCAAATGATCAAAAATATAAGAAGCAAGGCACTTAGAACCAGGAGATTGAATAAGTATGAAACAGAATTCTAAAAAGCAAAGAGATGCAATAATCAAATTAATTTTAAAATCTCTGAACTGAAGAAAGGTTTGAACAAGTAGTTCAAGAGTCTAAGAATACTAGATATTAATAAAATTGACATATAATATATTAACTTCAGGTGTACAACATAATGATTTATTTGAATATATTGTGAAATGATCACTACAATGTCTCAACATCTTAACATCTTAACATCTTAACATCTGTCACCATACGTAATCACAAAATTTTTTTTCCTGTGATGAGAACGTTTAAGATCTACTCTTTTCACAACTTTCAAATATTCTATACAGTATTATCAACTATAGTCACCATGCTGTACATTACATCCCCATGACTTATTTTATAACTGGAGTTTATACCTTTTGACCCCCTTCACCCATTTTGTGTGTTTTGTAAGAATATAAATTAATCTCAAGTTTAAAAAAATAAAAATTGACCCACAATTAAACAAACTTAATAACTTATTTTATATTTCTTTGAGTATAAAAAAAAAATGTTCTAAAAGTTTCTAGGCAGAAAAGAGTAAAATAAGACCTATGAAGATACCATCATACTTTTCTTCCACAGCAATGTATTGAATAAGGCAATGGGGAAGTATTTTCCAGGTTTTAGGGGCAATGTTTGTGATCCAAGAATTCTAACCTCAGCCAAGTCAACATTCATTAGTAAGGATAGAAGGACCTTCTCAGACATACAATGACTCAGAAAATGTGCTACTCAGTTATCTGTCTTGAAAAAAATTACTCAAGGAAGTGCTTCACTTAACCAAGAAATGAATTAAAACCAGTAATTAACTCAATTTGAGGGTATGTGTGGTTCAAAAGAAAAAACAGTGAGTAGTGAACTTAACACAGGCATGGTATCTGAGTAACTGTTATAAACATAGTTATGAAACTTGACAAATGTCAAAAAGTAATTCTTGGATAAGAAAGAACATATCACTTAAAAATAAATCAATGAAAATATCTTTGTTTTATTTCAATTAAAACAAGGTAGTGGCAGGACTGAGGAAGAGGAAAGAAATGAAGATATTCTAAACTTCTCTTTATTTAGTATAGCAAATCAATTTGTTTTATTAATAACACCTATTGATTTATTTGTTCATTTAGCAAATAGTTGTTTAGCATCATCCCTGGTCAAGGACCTGCTCAATGCTTGTATGGCAGAGATAAATGATCAGATCTTGGTCCCTCCTTCATGGTGTGTACATTCTAATTAACAAATGATTATTTTTAATGTGGAAATAACCAAAGGGAATAAAGACAGCATATATAACTTAAAATCACTATAAAGAGAAAATTGTTAAGAAAATTTAAGCAATATTTCTAAAGATAGAAATAAAGAGAAGATGTAAATCAAGAAATCAATGAATGCAAAAATCACCAAAATAATTCTTAGGAAAGCTCAGTAAACTTATATAGATTTAACACCTATTAAAAGAAATTCATAGATTACATTAAAATATATTTTAAATATGAACAAAAGACACTGGTAAAATTTAATGATGTTTTTTTAAAAATAGAGGGATAGGCAAACTATGACAAGAAACTATAGATAAATAAACAGCAAGGATATTGATGTGAATATAAGGAGAAGTAGAATTCTAGCTAAAACTATTAAATATTAAAAGATAAGTGTATCTTATCTTGATAAAGGTGTAGCTCACAGTGAAGAATAATTTAGTCTTAAACTTTTAGGTATCAAAAAATGTTAGAAACATGTAAAACACAAAAGGTTAGACTTAAGTAATATTAAAATTATAATGATACAGATATAATTACAATGACTTAAAGATCTATTTTCATCAATGCTAGATAAGGAAGACAAATTATATGGTAAAGTCAGATAAATATAATGATTTGAAAGATGAGCTGATGTTATTAGCTACATAACACAAACTATATACATGTTCATAAAACAAAAATAAAAACAAATTCAACTGTAGTTAAAAAATCATTCTCATTATATTGATTTGAAAGGGTAGAACTTAGTCCACATATTTTGATCATACTGAAATAAAACTGGAATTTCATAACAAAAGAATGACATTTTCAAGTCAAAAATTTAGAAAGTGAAAAAAAAAGAAAAAGAAACCATTTGGAGTAATAATGGTAACTGTTAAGGTGTACATGTAAAAATTTATGGAAAATTTTCTAAACCTAAACTTAGAGGAAAACAATATATTTCATAATATCTCATCTTAAACTATATAATCTAAGCATTCAATTCAAGAAGCTAGAAAAAAATCAATATTTCATATGGTTCTTTTATAATCTGGTACAATAATAAATGATATATATTTTTAAATAGCATAACTTTAGCCTTTATAGATCATCAATCAAAGAAGAAATGCTCATTTCAACAGCATCTTCTATAACACCAAAAAGAAAATGTGGCTCTTTCTCAGCACAACTGCAAGGAAATATTTTTTCTTTTCCTAGGATTTATAGATTTATGATTTTTAAATCAAACAAATTATTCTTTAAATTTGGGGTGCAACTGACAGTTACTTTAGTAAACTCCCCATTATCCTCAGGTTTGTCATCTATTTTGCACTGTGCTTAAATTTTTAAACCAACCCCAAGTGGAGATACTGACATAACTGTGCTATGCTGGTAAATGTTTAACACCGGGTCACTGAAGCTGGGGTTGTGGTGATGACTTATAGCATTCAATACTTTCTATAGTGTAAAAAGTCTCACCGTGTCCAATTTCAAGCTATCGCCTTGGTGTCATTAAATATGGAATTGGAAAAAGACGCACAGAATCAGCTTTCATCATCCAGTGCAAACTCACTCCAAGCGCACCACGATATATGTGCCATTAATGAGTTTATGAATACCGAATTATGGATGCATGGATGGCTGAATGAATGGGTGAATGGATGAATAGATAGATAGGGCAGATAAAATGATTACTTGATAAGGATATCAAATTAATTAGTCAGTATATTTTTGTTGTTTGGTTTATTTAATCATTCAGCTCTATTATTAAAAATTGATAGGAAGAAAAAATAAGGTGGTGATATCTGTCTTTCACTGCCATTTCTGAGCTAGTATGAGAACTTGTTGGAAACTTCTTGGAAAACTTTAAACAAGCAATGAAAATCATGAAAGGATTTGTATCAGAAATACATAGAATAAAAATTTTGTTAAGACCAGCTATGGATTTAAAATGGATTTGGAAATTTCTCTTAAGAGAAATTTGTTCAGCAACCTTGATTCAATGCACTCTCACATTTTTTAATTGACATTTATGTGCTTGTGTAAACTTAACTATTAAATTAGATGGTTATAGTTGACAAATCACCCAAAGTTGTAAAATGTTATGGTTCTATGACTGAGGTGAAGCTACTTCTCTCATCATCTCACTGTCTCCTTTCACTCATTAAAGGTAGGAAAGTAATGATTTTATTCATGATACAGCTTTTTAAGGACAAGTCCTTAAAATTAAAAATTTTAGTTAAGTACTACATGTTTTGCATTTTGTCCTCATTATATTCAGAGGAAAACTGAGGGTTTAGAAGGGACATCTTGCCTACTGAATGACTGTGTTCCTTGACTCAAAATCATAAGATATCTAGCCCAGAATACATGCTTTGTAAATGTCTTTGAACTGAGCTTATTAGTAAAGAAAATTAATTAGTCTATATTCTAGATGTCAAAATTGAGTTCAGATATATATAGGAATATATATATATATAAATCTTATCACCACTCATGCATTATAGGCTACAATATTTATTTCATTTGTCACATCCTAGTCCCAGGTTGAAATTTTAATACAGTAAAATATATTGAGATGTTCATACTGCTAAAATCTTTTGGATCAACAAGATAACAAAAGTATACTTTGACTGTAATATTACTCTTGATAAAGAACAGGACTAATCATTTCACCTAATTCCTATTACCTGTATTTGCTCCTCTTAGATTTTTTTTCTTACAGATTTTCTCTTATCACTCTTAAGATGATACCACCAAAATATGAAGAGAAGACAGTCTACAATCCAAAAGATAAATCTCCAAAGTAGCAAAGTTCACTACATCTTATTTTCAATTACATCTAAATAATAAATAAATAGTTACTATTTTGCCTGTTTCATAGGCCACATGCAAACCTTCCAATCACGGAGGATTCAGAGCAGCTGCACTGGATTTATAAATTCTATTTGCAAAGAAACGGAGGAGGTGGTAAAACAGTTGCTCTGTTATCAAAAGGCACACATACATGTATCATGCCAAATTTTTGTGGTGTCCTGTGCTACAACCCTTCACCCAAACCGATGTCATCAGTTGTGTTGGACAGTTCCACTCCCTTTCCATTAGCTGTACCTGTCTGATTTGCTACCTTGGAACTTTCTCCAAAGCCATGGTAGGCTGCTCAATCTTTTTAGCCTGGACACATGAGGAAGTCAAAACCATGGGAACAACCCTCTATCGCTGGCCCATGACTTCAGTAGATTAACACTCCATCTCCCTTCCCTTTGGCAAGACAATTTTGTGGTGTGTTTTACGTGATTCCTCAGGGGGTCCTCAGCTGGATTGATCCTCAGTTTCCCGCAATGATAACATGCTCATCAGTGCCTCCTTTTTCCCTGCCCCTCTTCTGCATCTTACTCTTCTCACTCCCTCCCTTCTCCTTTCACTGACCGTCTCTCAAGCTACCTGCACCCAAGGTCTCCCATTAGGTTCTACCTTCAAGAGAACTCAAACAAAGACACATCCTGGATATATAATATCTTTTCTAATGTTTTATTGTTATAATTTCCAAAGAAACAGAATTACATGGAATTATAAAATAAATGCCTATGTAGTCATCACCAAGATTCAACAAGTATCAAGATTTTGCATTGCTTGTTTCATCGATCCATTTTCTGAGCAAATTCTCAGTAAGAGTTTTTCAGAAAGGTTAATGTATCAGAGTACCTCAAACCTAATCTTGTTCCTATTATAAAAAGGAGGGACTTCTTATCACATAGATAGAAGTTAATTACCAAATGAATATGATATCTTTTCAGAAGCATTTAATGACTGTTAACAATTTTTTAATTAAAATTTGCTAGGCAGAGGCAAATAATATGGTAAATAGATCATTTGACAAAAATGATCTACTGAAGTAATCGTAATCTATAATTCAATGAATGCTTATGAGCCCTTATTTGGTCTAGGCACTGTGCTAGGTGCTGGAGATACAGCCAAATAAAACCTGGGTGCTGCCCTGTGAAGCCTACAAGACATGACTATATAAACAGTAACCAATTCAGTAAATTAATTAACAGGATTATTACAAATTCTAATTAGTACTGATAAACAGAAGGTCTGTAAAGGGTCATTGGGGAAAAGGGAGCAGTGAGGGGCCACTGAGGAGATTAAGTTTGGTCTGAGGCTTGAAAGATGAGAGTGAGGCAACTGTAGAAAAAGGAGGCCAATGTGGCCTTAGTATGGACTCATATATGACATGAAGTTGGAGAGTTTGGCAGGGCTCAGAACATGCAGAGCCTTGTAGACAAAGACAATGAATTAGGTTGTTATTCTTAAAGCAATGTGAAATTCGTAAAACATTTAAAATAGCAAAGATATGTGATGAGGTTTCATTTTTAAAAGATTGCCTTGTCTGTTAAGTGCAGAATAAGTTGTAGTTTTATTATTGACTCACAGCTAGGCTTTGAGGAGCACAAGTAGTTCCTTAGGCTTCCCATTTGCAAAACGTGGCTTTAAAAATCCACTACCACTATCTGAACCCAGGCCCCCATTTTTCAGATAATTTCCGGAATCTCTTATCTGGATCCCTTTGTCCTGCTTACTTCCTTGCCAATCTGGAACTTTCAAATTAATCTTCCTGCAGCTTTCTTAACACAGCATTGCTTTGCTAAAGGTGACAATGATTCTCCTCTATACAAAGTGATGTACAAATTCCTTAACATCTTCCTCAAATGTGGCTTCCTAGGCTTTGTCTGCAACTCTTCCCTTTCATATTTCTTTCCTATATGCTACTCAAGTTGGATCCCTTCCTAATAATTAACTGTATACTTGCTATATATCTATATCTATCTATGTATATATATAGAGAGAAGAAGATTGAGAATAGAAACCATATTGTGAATAATTAAAAACCAAATAGTTTAAAATGGGAACAAAATGGGAAGTAGGAGGTAGCCTGAATTATTATTATTAATATAGTATTGGGGTTATCTTTGCCTCTTCCCTATCAACTCCATATCCCAAGCATCAGCATATCTTGATGACTCATATAAAATATAGTCCAAATGTGATCACTTCCACCACTGCAAGTGGAACATGCCACTTTGGTCCATGTCTTCCTTATCTCGTGCCTGGACTATTGCAATAGGATCTTACCTGGTTTCTCTCCTTCCAAACTTGTTATTTTCCATTATATTCTTAGTATAGTAGTTAGAATAATCCTCACGTAACTAAAATCACATAGAGTTATTCCTGTGGTTGAAACAGATCATATTCAGAATTAAATACTTAATATGGTCTAAAATGTCCTAGATGACCTGATTTTTCACTTTATTTTCTGACCTCATCTCCAACCATTATCCCATTTTCTTTCTGCAATTCAGTCATATGGGCTTCCTCATTCCTGGAATGTACCAAGAATGCTCTTACCCTTCCATCTTTGTAAACATTATTTCCTCTGCTTGATATGTTCTTCTCTCAAATATCTGTGGAGCTCACTACTTCATTGTAATCCAGCTCTGCTTAGATGTCACCTTATAAGAAAATCCTTTCTGGACTCCACCATCTAAAAGAGCCCACTCGACCACTCCTTATTCCCTTATCCAGCTTTAGTTTCTTTAAAGGACATACTAGCTGACATATAATACTTCAATTGGTTTATTACCTGTTTGCTCCTTCTCCCATTAAGAATGTAAGCTACATGATAGATGGACCTTCATCATTTGGTTCACTCTTATATCCCCAGAACCTGGTACCTTAACTAAAGTAGGTGCTTAATGCACATTTGCTGAATGAATGCCATAATAAAGAAGTGATATATTCACATAATGGAAAACTATAAAGAAATTAACATTAATGAACTAAGTAAATATCAGCATGGAAAAAAAAATCTCAAAAAAAATAGTGACCTTAAAAAGCAAGTTGAAGAATGTTCTGTTGAAGCATTATTATAATAATAACTATTACGATTAATAATAATATTATTATTATTATGCAAGGTGTTTGCCCAAATAGGGTATTTTCCTTAGTTCATAACAAGGGTTCAAACTTTTCAGTTAGAAAAGTTAAGCATAGAAAGTACTGAAAATATTAGAAAGGACAACCATTACAGGAAGCAGAGAGAGAGAGGACCAAAGCCATGGATGGGAGACTCCAGGTTTCACCTGGCACTGAGGTAGGCAAAGGTCAGCATTCATGAACTGCCAGATCAGAGGCAAAAAATGTGTTGTCCCTGGGAAGTCTAAGTTTGTGAAGGAACATGGGAGAAAGAGGGGCCCACACAGCAAGCTGCATTTTCACACACTTAGGATACAACCACCACCCTGCCCCACCTCTTGGACCTTCCTGAGTTCATTGGAAGGAAACAGCCATGTTTCCTCAATTCCTTAAGTGGGAGTTAAATCAAACAAATACTATCTTATTTTTTTTTAAATGAGTGTAGAAGTTTTGACTGACCAGTCTCTGCTCAGTGACAGACCAAGCTGAGGTATTTTAATTTGCTCTAATAAATGCTGTCAAGGCGTGTGTCTATTTTTTTTTTTCCTCTTATTCCCCAACCACTCCTACTTTCCCACATGGGAAAATAGAAAAGTTAAAATCACCAATTAATAGGGCCTCAATCCATTCAAGCAGAAAAAAGCTTTAATTTGTAGCATAATCTGGTTATTGTAACTTTTGTCTCCTTCAAATAGACATTTGGTTGTATTCAGGTACCTATTTCCTCTTCTGCTTGAAATTTACCAGAGAATGGGGCAAGATTTCTCCATTTCCTTCTCTCTCACTCCCCTACACTTGCTTTCCCACATAGCAGCACCACATGCAACAAAGGGAGAGAGGTTTTTAAAGGTAGAGAGAGACCCTATCATGGTGACTTGACTCCTGCTTTCTGACTAGATCCCTTTAAATCTGTGCTTAATATAATCGAAGAATGCACATTTTGAAACTTCTCAATTGATGTAGGTGGCAATTTAAACATGTAAGGACTTAGAAATCGCAGTCATTATTTTGAACTGTGTTCCTTCTGTTTCTGGATTCACATTGAATTTGATCATTTTTGCTGTAAGAACACATCTTGCCTGTCAGTGGCCTCCAGACATCCTAAATGCTGCCCCCAAATTACACCAGACCCTCAGCCCCAGGAAAAGATCAGCATTTTTATAGGACACAGCATGGTGTTACGTTTGCTCAGGATTTTTGTCTTCTTAATTAAATATTTTTCAGTCCCTGTCTCAGAAATTGGAAAACACAATTGAAATGACTCAAGGTACATAGTATTCCAAGCCTGTCTGTGAAATGGTAGCTAAAAGCCATAAAATTATGCTGCAAGTATTACTAGGTAATTTTCAAGGATATTCTTTGAGAACAGAAACAATGGCCTAAAAGCCATAGACCTTATTAATTTTATCAAACAAAAACAATTGTGTCACATTTCTGAAAAGTGATATTATCATCATATAACCCTCATTGATAATAGCAGACGGGTGGATTTTTTTTTTTTCAGTAAAAGGGCGGTCAGTCCTGATTTAATATGGGATATATTCAATATCAGACTGAATCATCCTTGTCCTTTGTCATGCCACCTGTATCTGCCCCAAGAATGCTGTCAACAGAAGGAATACTGGTTACTCCCAGTCTCCTGGAATCCCTCCAAAATATTTTACAGAGCCATACTTCCAAGAGCTGAAGTGTTTGGAAAGTGATTGTCATGTTACTTACTGAATGACAATAGAGTCTGTCTATAATTAAACTTGAAATAAAAGCCTTTATAAGATTTGAGCAAAATCTGGAAGTTGGGCCAAAGGCACAGAAATATGTGATACCATCACCTAAAAGATTTTTTTTAATAAGTAATTCAGACATGTGATTCTACCAAGTGATAAATACTAATTATAGATTCACTCATTTAAATTCTAAACTAAATCTAAGACAAGAGGGATTTTGTTTTTAAATATTAATAATTATTTTATTTATTGACATTAATTTATAACTTATTTACTTCTTAAATTATGTTTGAATGATTTGCAATGATTAAAATACATACAACAAAACTTTTTCTTCCTAAAGTACCAATAGGACCCCTTTGAGAAATACTGTACTACCTGAGAAAAATCAGGGTTACATTAATAAGGGCAGAGAGGAGCATAATTTTCAGAGTGTAGAGGAACAGTGATGTCTATTGAGTGGGCTATAAGCAGGGACTGGCAGAGGAGGCTTATGGAGATCTTCCAGAACTGAAAGAAAAGTAGAACACAGTCTTGGCCCAGCTGAAGTCATATATATTCTGTTGATTTCTTGTTAGGACATGCTTGCTATTTGCTTCCCCAAGGTGAATAAAAAGTGAGCACTCTCATCTGGTGGATGGGATCCACTTTTGCACCTGAATACTACATATTGCATCAACTACACTTTTTATACATAGAATTTAAGGTATGACTTTTACGTAAGCCTAGCATTTGTACACCTTTGTTTACTTTGTATTATATGATTATGACTTTCCAGGAGTGGGTTAAAATTCTTCCACTACTAGAATCCATATAATGTAACATTTTAAAAAATTGTCTTGGGAAATCCCTACCGGTGTAACTTTGGCCCAATTCCTTAACACTAGAAGCTCAGTATCTTCATGTATAAAATTGGAAGTAATAAAAAGTGATTAAATGTATGGACTCTGGAGAAAAATGCCTGGTTTTAATGCTAGTGTTTCTGGCTTATATTCTGTGTGATTTAAGGTAAAGTACTTAATTTTACTGTGCCTGAATTTTCTCATCTATGAAATGGCAATTATAACAGTACTTATCTTAAACAATTCCTGAGTACAGTCTAAATTACATACTATGCTCAATTGTGTTCCCAAAAGATTATATAAATTTTCCACTAGCCAACTGAGTTGATTGGTTTTTAAGTTCACTGTAAGCACTAAGACCAGGACATAGTTTTATTGCCCCCACGCTGACTTTGAAGCAAGATCCTTCACTATTAGATATAGCCTAGTGCTCAGCAAAGGCATTATATAATTATATGCTTTGTTATGGGTAGTATGGAGGAGCAATGGTAAAGTGAATACTTCACGTTTGTGACTGCACAGCATCCTTTAAACAACTTTCCACACTGCCAGTCAATAATTTGCCTTCCCAGCTGCTCTTACAACTAGGGTACAAGTGGAACCAGGCTTCACCAAACAGATGCACCAGTATGGGACTTCAATTTATAAGAAAGCAATGTGAGAAAGGAAGCCCCAGAAAGAATCCATTTTTTATGAAGAGTATGAAGGATAGTGAAGTTGGTTCTCTTGGGGAAGCCTCTGGCATCACCCTGCAGCATCATGGGCGTGTGTTGCTGGTTTCTGGGTCCCTGCAGTGGGTTCTTTGCTTCAGCAACTCCAACAGCTTTTGCACATTTTTCTTGGACATGTAGCTTCTATCCCTGACCATCTGGCCCTCTTGGAAATTCTCTAAGCTATCAAATATCCTTCAATAAATCCCATTTCTGTTTAAACCAATCAGAATGGGTTCTGTTGTTTGCCACTAGAAACTCTGATACAAGTGAAGCAAAGCAGACAGGCCACCTCTTCAGTATGAGGATCTGTATTTCAGACCATGAGCAAAGGTAGATATCCTAGTCAGCTGTGAATTCAGATCATCTTTACTTGTACTTTTTAAACTAAAAACAATTACCTCTTCCAAAACTATTACAGAAGCTCCTCCTTATCTTCAGGGGACATGTTAAGACCCCCAGCGAATGCCTGAAACTGAGCATAGTACCAAACCCTATATATACTGTTTTTCCTATACATACATACCTATAATAAAGTTTAATTTATAAATCAGGCACAGTAAGATATTTAAAATGACTAATAATAAAATAGAACAATTATAACAATATACAGTAATAAAAGTGATGTGAATGTGGTCTCTCTTTCAAAATTTAATGTTTTTTTCCATCTTAACTAGGTACTTTTCATGCTCTATGGCCAGAAAGTGTGAGACGCAGAAGCAAAACTAGCTTGAATTTCTTTTCCCTTCTTCACAATTTCATGTACAGAAGATTTGTTCTTACCGTAGATCTTAGCAACATCAGAATACGTTTTTTTCCCCCCATTAGATCTAGAACTTTCACCTTTTCACTTAAAGGAAGCACTTTATGGCTTCTCTTTGGCGAATCCGAATTACCCCATCACTCCTCTTGTGCCTTGGGGCCATGATTAAGTAAAAGATTTACTTGAACACAAGCACTGCGATAAACACGACAGCTACTCAGTGATTAACAGGCAGATGATTCACATCCTGGGCGGAACAGAGCAGGACAGCATGAGATTTCATCAAGCTACACAGAATGGCGCACAATTTAAAACTTAAGATTTGTTTATTTCTGGAATTTTTCATTTAATATTTTCAGACCAAGTTTGACCATGGGTAACTAAAACCAAGGAGAATGAAACAGCAGATAAGGGGTGGGGGGGAACTATGGTACTTCTGCTTTCACTTAAAATGTTAAGCCATTAAAAATGTGGGTGAGGGAAGAAAAAAAATAAGCAGTGTAATTATGTGTGGCAGTAAGATTTGCTGAGTTTAATCAGGGATATTTAAAGGTTATCCAGTAAAAGTTTCTTCAGCCTTAGCATTATTGACGTTTTGGACCAGATAATTATTTATTGTGGTTAGCTGTCCTGTAGACGTGACTGGTCTCTATCCACTAAATGCCAGTGGAATCCTTACCCTGGTTGTTACAACTAAAAATGTCTCCACACATAACCAAATATCTTCAGGATAGTGAGAGAGCAAAAGGTTGAGAACCAGTTTTGGAACAAAGAAATTTTTTAGTCAAGTTGAGAAAAGAGTATTTAGGATTTATTGATTCTCCTGTGGTTTTCCCATGACTTGTCTGCTTCCCTTATATATTCAGGCAATGACTTGGTCAGAGAAAACATATAAGATAGTGGGAAAGGCAAGGACAACTTAATTGAAGCTCTTTAACAATAGATTCAATGTAACTGAATGTTGTGTGCTAGGCAGCATTTGAAAAGTTTGGTAGTAGAGGATAACCAAAAAATAATAACCAAGAGAGAATAATTAAGAAACGCTTGAAGGAGCAGTGATGGTAATCTTTTGGAAAGAGTGCCACCTCTTATCACAACCTTGCATTTTGAACTTTTAATCCATTAGTCAATTCTATAATAGAAACCAGTTAAAAATGTGTATCTTCGTTTCACAAAACTTCAAGATGTCCATATCTAAAATATATATATATACACATGCACATTACATATTATATACATATATGTAATATGTATGTAAATATATACATATAGACACACATTTATATATCATCCATATGATCCATATATATATGGACCTCTTGCAGTTTTGTGAAACAAATGTCTTTTTTAAGTGCGTCATCTTCAAATACTTCCTCTAGTATGCTTTTGAATATCCAAATTGGTATTTTTGAAAGCTGGAAAAAGAAAAAAAAATTCTGTAAGTTGGCTTCTTTAAACCTTTAAGTCTCATTGCAAATTTGCCATTGATATGAACTATGAAAGCAGAGGCATTTGGGCCAGATCTATAGTCTCTGTTAGACTCTGGATCAAATTTCATTATCAACTAAAACATCATATATAATACTTCCGTGGTTTGAGCATCAAAAATTATTATACCCATTGCAAATCTATTTTATACAGGAATATTAATCTCTTGACTTAGTATAACAGTTATATAATATTTCTTGAAAAATGTTTATAAAACAAAAAGTAAAGTTTTGCAATTCCTTTTTTCTTACTACTTGATTGTACACATAATTCTTCACTTTATTGTCATTGTGAATAATGACCTTCTATAAAGTCCTACATTTTAGAGAAGGTCCTCACCAATCCATTCCACTATCCATTCCATGCAAATGTACCAAGTTCTAGTTATATGCCAAACTTGGCACTAGATTTCATATACATAGTGCTAAAAGTGAGACAATCATCCCTGCCTTTATGGAAGTGAAACTCTTGTTAATGACATGTTACCACATGTTATTATGTAAGGTTATGAGAGGAAAGATCATTTTTATATCATTTATATCATTTTTTGTATTAAAATTTTCAGGAAAAAATATGCAGGTCTGGGATTCATTGTCAGTGACCAGAAAAAATAAGTTTCAACCCTAATGCAGCAGTGTTCTCCAGTGTGTGTACCACATGTCTCTTCAGTTATGTCTACTCGTCTGAGATGGTTTGAGCTGGGGGAACAATGTTAAGGTCTTTGTCTTATTAGGAATGAAGATTACTAGAATAATGAAATAAGCAAACAGCAAAACAAAATAAAACATGTAGAATCAAAATAGAGTGCTGAAGATGGTGAGTAGAAGAATGTGAGAATGTGATAAGGAAAAAGAGGAAAGTTCGAATAATCAATGCATTAGACATGGAAATCTACACACAATGATTATACTTGAATCTTCTGAGAAATAAAAGGAAGAATTTCCCAACAATTAACTTTTCAGCAGTGGAACAGTAGACTTCCTAAAATAGTACATTTCATTCAAGTAGAGTCTATTTACAAAGCATTGGGAAAAAGTTGATTGTTGACCTCTAAAATCCCCAATATCAAAATTATATTATTAAAATAAAATTAAATAGACAGATAAGGGGGAACTAGAGTAGTCATAATTTGTGGGAAAATTCACTATTGCCCTTGGGTATGCAAAATTTTTCTAGGTTTTCTGTTAATGTGGAAGAGAAAATTGACTTTTAAATCACTTTTACTCAATGATACAAATCCATGAAGATGGATGATCGGTATCAGAGTGTTCCCTGAAGTCAATTTTTTAAGCAACTAATCTAAGTTTATTCTCCTATGTAGAAAATGTCAGTCTACTGAAAAACATACAAATTTATATTGTAATTAATGTATGAAAAAAGAGAGGGGCCATGATTAAGGCAATCAACGTGACTAGAATATGAGCCATCTCATTAATCATAGTCCAGCCAGATTTCAACATTAACAAAATGCATCATCTTTAATTTCATGGTTACCGTCCAATCCAAATAGAACAAAACACACAATTAAGCCATTTAAAATAGTTGGATTAGGTCACTGCATTTTTTGGTCAAACCCTTTCCTTTAAAAGACAATGGATTTCTTCATAGGAAACTACTGTTGGCAGGCCTACTTTTGAATACTGCCCATTGATTTTTGGATCTTCCATAAAGGGAAAGTGCACAACTGCCCTAAAATAGACATTTCTTCTTGAAGTAGCACTATTAGAGTACAAAGTGTAAGATTTTCCACTGTTTTTGATCTCAGAGGGAAAGATTTCAACATTTCATCATGGCATGTTTACTATTGCTTTTTGGGAAATACACCTCATCAGATTAAGGAAGTTCCCTTTCATTCTTGGTTTACTGAGTTTCTCTTTTATATGGATTTGTATTTAATCATACACGTTTTCTCATCATATGATCATATGACTTTCCCTGGTATCTGTTAATATGGTGAATTATACTGATTTTAAAATCTTAAATCACTCTTTTATTATTGACATAAACCCAATTTGGTCATAATAGGTTTCATTTCCATAAATCACTGGATATCAATTTTTTTAGTATTTTCTTTATGATTTTTTTAATCAGAGAGCTTGTCCTGTGGGTTCTCCTATGTGCATTTTCTTTATCAGATATTAGTATCAAGATCATGCTGGCTTCATCAACAAAGTTGGTGATGGCCCTTTTCTATTCTCTGGAAGTTTATGTAAGATTTCTGTTATTTTTTTCCCTGTTTGGTAAAAATCCACTGATGAAATGTCACCATTTGTAGAAAACTAGGTGAATGATACACAGGATTCTAATATTTCTGTAAATTCCTGCATATCTATAATTAATCCAAAACAAATTTTTTAAACAGTTCAGTGGTGACACTTTCAGTTTCCAGTTCCACATGTAAGGAGCTTGGAAGTTGCTGTTCAATCTTAACCACAAGTACAAAGCTGAACAAATTTTAAAATCAATAACTCTTGGATAAACAACAAGGTTCTACTGTATAGCACAGGGAACTATATTCAATATCCTGTGATAAAACATAATGGAAAAAATATAAAAAAAGAATGTCTATATGTGTATAACTGAGTCACTTTGCTGTACAGCAGAGATTAGCACAACATTGTAAATCAACTATACTTCAATACAAATAAATAAAATAAAATCAGTAACTCTTCTTTGATCCATAAGAGAGGGGAGGACATAGGGCAAAACTCTGCCCCCAGAATTGGAGAGACAGACAGGCAAATGCAGTGAATCACAGCTTACCAGAACACAGACTCACAAGTAGAAACTACCTCAGGATTCAGGGTAGGAATAGGAAAACCTGAACTACAATTGACAAATTGCCGGAGCCTCAGTATAGAAAAGCATGAGAGTTAAAAACTCCAGAGAAACCAGCCATCGGGGGGTCCTCCACAATATTGTGTGTAACCTCCAGGAGTCTGACCAGGTTCCTACTGTAAATATCAGTGAAAAATTCTCTCCTGTTACCAGGAGGAGGAGGGGCAACCACTTTGAAATATACCAGAACACTGTGTTCTTCCTAACAAAGGCTGCCTTCAGGAGAAATTAGTTAGGAAATATATATTGCAGACTCTAGGGTAACCACTAAAAAAGTAAAATAAAAAACAAAACAAACAAACAAAAAAGAATTATAACCAATATACTAAGAAAGGAGAGAAAATGGAACATAGAAAATGCTCAATTAAACCACAAAAGGCAGGAAAAGAGTAGAAGACAAAAATAGGAACAAAGAACAAAGGCAATATATTGAAAACAGTAATGAATATAATAGATATTAATCCAGCTAAATCAATAAACACTCTGAATGTCAATGGTCTAAATGCATCCAGAGATTGTCAGAGTGGATCAAAAAACAAGATTCAGCTTTATGTTTTCTAAACCTACTTTAAATGTAAAGACACATGTAGATTAAAAGTAAATAGATGAAGAAAAACATATCATGCTAACACTAGCAAAAGAAAGCAGGAGTAACTATATTAATTTCAGAAGAAAGCTGAAAAAGCTGACTTCAGAACAAGGAAAGTTATCAGGGATAAATATAGAAGGGCATTAAATAATGACAAAGAGGTCAATTCTCCAAGCTTAATATGTATGCACCTAACAACAGAGCATCAAATTATGTGAGGCAAAAACTAATATCTCTCTGCAAAGAGATATAGATGAATCCACTATCATAGTTGGAGATTTCAACAAACATCTATCAAAAATGAACAGATCCATCCTGCTATATTTTAAATGGATAACCAATACGGACCTACTGTATAGCACAGGGAATTCTACTCAATATTCTGTAACAACCTAAATGGGAAAAGAATTTGAAAAAGAATAGATACATGTCTATGTATAACTGAATCACTTTACTGTACACCTGAAACTAACACAACATTGTTAATAAACTATACTCCAATATAAAATAAAAAGTGAAAACAAAAGACAGAAACAGAACAGATCTGGCCAGCAGAAAGTTGGTAAGGACATAGTTGTACTCAAAAACACCTTCAATCAATTGGATATAATTGACTTCTATGGACAACTTAATCCAACTACAGAAGAACACACCCCTTTTTCAAGCCCACATGGAATATTAACTGAGGTAGACCACATTCTAGGCCATAAAAACACACCTTAACTATTTTAAAATAACTTAAATCAGACAATGTCTGTTCTCAGACCACAATGAAATCAAACTACAAATCAATAACAGAAAGATAATGAGAAAATACCAAAGTAGATGGAAATTAAACAACACACTTCTAACACATGGTTCATATGAGAAATAAAATGAAAATCAAAACAAAATTTATCAAAATTTGTGAGATGCAGTGATAGCAGTACTTAGAGGAAGATTTACAGCATTGAATGCATATATAAGAACAGAAGAAAAATCTAAAATAAATAATCTTATAAGTTTCCACTTAAGAAAACTAGAAAAAGAATAACAAATTAAATTCAAAGTAAGTAGAAGAAAAGAAATAATAAAGATTAGAGCAGAACTCAATGAAGTTGAAAACAGGGAATTAGTAAGAAAATCAATGAAACCAAAAGCTGGTTCTTTGAAAAGATCAATAAAATTGATAAGCCTCTATCCAGACTAACAAAGAAAAAAAGAGTGAGGACACAAATTACTAATATCACAGAGGAAGGTGGGATATCACTATAGATTCCATTGACATTAAAATGATAATAAAAGAATATATGAAAAACTCTATGCTCACAAATTTGATAACTTAGATGAAACAAACCAATTTCTTAAAAGACACAATATGCCAAAAGGCATATGAGAAATAGACAATCTGAAAAGGCTTATGTCTACTAAAGACATTGAATCAGTATTTAACAACCTTCCAAAAGAGAAAGCACCAGACCCAGATGGATTCACTGGTGAATTCTACCAAACATTTAAGGAAGAAATTATAACAACCCTCTACAATCTCTTTCTGAGTATAGAAGCAGAGGGAATACTTTCTAATTCATACCTTAAGGCCAGTATTGTCCTAATACCAACAACAAGCAAAGACATTACAAGAAAAGAAATCTACAGACCAATATCTCTCATGAACAAGAATGCAAAATTCTCAACAAATTATTAGCAAATGGAGTTCAACAATGCATAAAAAGGATTATACATCACAACCAAGTGGGATTTATCCTGGTATACAAGGCTGGTTCAGTATTTGAAAATCAATCAGGAGAAATACAAAATTCTGATTAATTAAATCATCAAAATATGTGAAGAGATAGTTCATGTTCACAGATAGAAAGATTCAGAATTGACAAGATGTCAGTTTGTCTCAACTTGACCTAAGATTCAATGCAATCCCAATTGAAATTCCAGAAAATTAGTTTTCTGGATATAGACAAACTGATTCTAAAGTTTCTACAGAGAGGCAAATGACCCAGCATAGCCAACACAATATTGATGGAGAAAAACAAAGTTGGAGGACGGACACTACCAGACTTCAAGATTTACTAAAAAGATTACTTCAAGACTTACTTCAAGATTACTTCAGTAATCAAGATAGTGTGGTTTTAGTGAAAGAATAGACAAATAGATCAATGGGACTGAGTAGAGGTACAGAAATAGATGCATACAAATATAGTCAACTGTCCTTGAAAAAGGAGCAAGAGCAATATAATGGTGCAAAGATAGTCTTCAATAAGTGGTGCTAGAACAACTAGACATCCATGTGAAAAAAATAAAAATAA
This sequence comes from Balaenoptera physalus, assembly GCF_965194825.1. NCBI lineage: Eukaryota > Metazoa > Chordata > Mammalia > Artiodactyla > Balaenopteridae > Balaenoptera > Balaenoptera physalus. Next base: position 36,756,147 of record NC_138898.1, read on the forward strand.
AAACACAAAACTTACACCCTTCACACAAATTAACTCAAAATGGATCACAGACTGCAATATAAAATGCAAAACTAAAAAAGTTATAGGAGATAACAAAAGAGAAACCTTTGGTATGGCAATACCTTTTTACAAAACCACAGACACAGTTCATGAAAGAAAGAATTGATAAGCTGGGGCTTCCCTGGTGGCGCAGTGGTTGAGAGTCTGCCTGCCAATGCAGGGGACACGGGTTCGAGACCTGGTCTGGGAGGATCCCACATGCCGCGGAGCGGCTGGGCCCGTGAGCCACAATTGCTGAGCCTGCGCGTCTGGAGCCTGTGCTCCGCAGCGGGAGAGGCCGCGATAGTGAGAAGCCTGCGCACCGCGATGAAGAGTGGCCCCCACTTGCCGCAACTGGAGAAAGCCCTTGCGCAGAAACGAAGACCCAACACAGCCATAAATAAATGAATAAATAAATAAAGAATCCTGGTCAAAAATGGTGATGATTTACTTTAAAAGAAAAAAAGAATTGATAAGCTGGACCTTATTAAAAAATGTTCTAATTTGTGGAAGACACTGTCAAGAGAATGACAAGTCACAGACTGTGAGAAAATATTTACAAAAGACCTATCTGATAAAAGACTGTTATCCAGAATGTACAAATAATTCTTAAAACTCAACAATAAGAAAATGAACCTTATTTTAAAAATGGGCAAAAGACCTATTAGAATGGCTAAAATTCAAAACCGTGGCAACACCAAATGCTGGCAGGGATTGAGGCAACAGGAACTCTTATTCATTGTTGGTGAAAATGTAAAATGTTATAGCCATTTTGGAAGACAGGTTGGCAGTTTCTTAGAAAGCTAAACATGCTCTTATGATACTATCCAGCAATTGTGATCCTTTGCATTTACCTAAAGGAGTTGAAAACTTACGTCCACACAAAAATCTGTTAATTAATGTTCATAGTAGCTTTATTCGTACTTGTAACGACTTGGACGCAACCAGGATGTCCTTCAGTAGCTTAATAGATAAACAAACTGTGGTACAACCAGACAATAGAATATTATTCAGCACTAAAAAGAAATGAGCTAGTAAGCTATCAAAAGACATGGAAGAATCTTTATTGAGCATTACTAAGTAAGAGTGGCCAATCTGAAATGTCTACATACCACATGATTCCAACTGTATGTGTATCCTTGTGTCTCTGTGTCTGTTGCAATTGATTTTTCAACTCACCATCCAACTTCTGGGTTGCCAAAAGGGTATCTAACCTTCTTTTAACCTTCTTTTCCTGAATGTTGATCTCCAAGGAAAAACCCAATGAAGGGGGTTAATAAGTTATCCTACCTGATTAAATGGTCTCCAGCCAATAAAGGGCTTGGGTTGTACATCAGCCCACCCTAAATTTATTGCAGTGAGGCAGAATTGCTTACAAACAGGATAGATTTTAATGTGACTGTTAATAAATCAGGGGCTGCCAGTATACTTTTGGTATTTAAAGAATTTTCTTTGAACTCTATGCTTTTGGTGTGCTTTAGTGTAGAGCCTCTATTCAGATTTTTTGCACTTCAAATTGTGAAAGTTTTATATATTTCAATAAAGAGGAGGTAAACTAGTCATTCATTTAAGAAAGGCCTAAGTTCAGTCTCTCTCTGTACACCAACAAATAAATGCCATTAGAAACTATAACAATGAAATCATAGTAGGGTTAGAATATACCATGTAGAGTTAGAGTAATCCCAAAGGACTGAGATGTCAACATGGGAAATGCAAGACTACAATGTGAAATAATCAATCATTAAAAAAGTTAGACTAACTGCATCACCTATATTTAATATGTCTAAATGTGTCTAATAATATGTCTTTGAAAAAATAATTCATTGAACGTCAAGAAATCTCATCTTTTCTAGCTTTTTCCTCTTTGAAAAGACAGTTTACTTTTCTTTGATCTCAATTCCTCATCTCCAGAATGAGCTATGGTATACATGAGGTTCTGTGTAGTCCTTGAGCATAATTTTTATGTATGGAAAGATTCATTTTTGTGTTTAACCAAATAATATTGAAATTAATAATGTTAAACTTCAAGAACCTAATTTTTCTATAATTTATTTTGTGTTTACCTTGAAAAGCCCATACTCTAGTAACGTTTAGTAATTGCTTTCGAGGAACTTTTGAATAATATTGTTTACATTAACAAATTCATTAAAACATCTTAAACATTTTAACTGAATTTAAATACTTCATTTTCAATTTCACTTTTAAGTATTTCAATTGTTTAAGCATCTAACCTCTTCAATTCATATAGATCTAATATTTTAAAATTAAATTTTGCTGACATGTATACTCAAATAATCCAATTCTACACATAAACTTAGAAAAAACTTAAATGGTTATTCAACTATAAATTTTAAAACTGAATTTATTCTGCATTCTAATAGGCTAAATTTTCTTAAATATTACAAAATTATACTAAACTAGTACACATTTCTTAATGAAATCCTATTAATACTACTGTTTTTACTTTTCTAAAGTTTTATACTTTAAAACATTTTATACTTTATGCATACTTATACTCTAAATCTTATGGAAATTAAAAGATACCTACTCAGAGAAGAAAAGAGTCCTCAGCCCAGTTAATTGAAGCCATTTTCCACTAAAGACTTTGGCCAAGCACAGTGTCTGGAGCTATATACAATGTTATATCATGATATAAAATTTTGGTCGTTGTCCCTCCAGGGTCCTTGAGGGTAATAAGCATGGGAGTTTTGGTCAAGGATTTGACTAGATTCTTATTGTAGACATGAATGGATGCTCTAAACTAGTTTAGACTAACCCACAACTGACCCACAATTACAAGAGGGAGTGGCCTTAGTCAAAGACATCGCTGGTTTCATAATATATGAAGTCTGCATTTCCAAACTGCAAGTCTTCATCTCGGGTTTAGATTTTGCTATTTCTTTGGCTCTTAAGGGTTATAAATATCTTCTGCCTGGGCATAAAAGACTTTAAACTTGGTGGAATCCAGCATTCCTAGCATTTTATCTTGGGACTGTTCAACCATTATAGATTTAAAATTATATCTTGTTAAACTCTGTCTTTCATTGCTTTACCTGAAAACTGAGTGACAATTTCCACAGTCATTCTAATGATAGTCTATCATCAGTAGCCTGAAGATACCTGGAGTTGTACCTTACAGAGACCTGGATCATCTAGGATGGACATAGGATTTTCCACTCTGGTTCTGGCCAACTGAATTTATTTGAGTGTAGATATTCATTAGTATTATGACGTTTCCAGCTATCTCTCTAAGTAATCTTTGAAACTCTCACTGAAATAACAAGATAAGATCCAAATTCTTAATTTCCCTGCCTTTCTCAACAGTTGTACACCTGGCACAAACCCAAATACAGGAAACTAAATGCCACTATTACTCCAAAAGCTTCCATTAACTTCTTTTTAGGGTTCATATTTGAAACCTTAGGATATCTTCATGTATTTTTTTTTTTTTTTTTTTGGCCACACCATGCAGCATGTGGGATCTTAGGTTCCCCAACCAGGGATCAAACCCGTGCCCCCTGCATTGGAAGTGCAGAGTCTTAACCACTGCACCTCCAGGGAAGTCCCTACCTTCATGTATCCTAACCATGGTCTCCACACCTTAGAGAGAGAGGTTTATCCATATTTTGATTATACAATAACATATTTTTATAATTATTTTAAAAGGAAATGAGTACGTTTATGTAAGCAATACTATTTTTTATTGTGGTTTAAAAAAAAACCATGAAATCTACCCTCTTAACATTTTAATTTTAAAATATAATATTGTTAGCTATATGCACACTGTTATACAGCAGATATCTAGAACTTTTTATTTTGCACAACTGAAACTCTATACTCATTGAACAGCAACTTCCCTTTTCTTCCTGCTCCTAGGCCCTACCAAGCACCATTCTAATTTCCCCTTCTAAGAGTTTAACTACCTTAGATAATTCATATAGTTGGAATCATGCACCTACATTTATTTCACTTAGCATAATGTGACTGATTTATTTCACTTAGCATAATGTCTTCAATGTTCATCCATGCTGTAGCAAATGATAAGATTCCTTTCTTTTTTAAGGCTGAATACTATTTCATTCTATGTATATATCACATTTTCTTTATCCACTCATCTGTCATGGACATTTAGGTGGTTTCAACCTCTTCATTATTTCTTATAATACGTTATAAGAACATAGAGTGAAACGTAAAATGAAGAGTGAAGACAATGGTACCACCGGTGATAATAGCTGATGCTTGGAGCATCAAACTTAGTTGGAAGAGAGAGAATAGTTCTTAGTAATTTTTGATCTTTCAAATTCTAGAAAAGCCAATGTTGGCCCAGAAGAGTGGAAGTGGTAATTCCATTTTTGTGGAAGAGCAGGTTTCTTATTCTTTCTAAGGGGAGAAAGTGTATTTTTGAAGCACGATGCAGATTTAGGAGAAGTGGGGGTTCAGTCTTTCTTACAGAACTTGGCAGGCTTTTTGCCTCCCAAGCAAATGGACTTTGAGAGTGAATTCAGTGTTTCTCTGGGCAGAATTTGTGGTTCATCCCCATGGCTGTTCCTGAGAAGGGAGGTGATGAGTGTTTGAGGAGCTGAAAACACAGGTCACTCTGGACCCAAACTAAATACAAACCTCAAAACAATGAGCCTCTGTCTGAATGCAGGTTTTCTGGCTCCCAGAGTGGCTCCTTAGCCAGCCTGATTTTCTGTGGCTATCCCGAACTGCTAGGTCTGAGGCAAAAAAATAACATCCACGCTCTCAGCTTTCAGCATTAGATACTCAGGCCAGGTACCCAAGGCAGAGATACAGAAAACCTGTTCATTCACTTTCTCCCACTTTTCTCAGTCTCTCTCCATCTCTCTCTCTCTCTCTGTGTCTCTCAATCTCTCTGTCTGTGTGTCTCTCTCTCTCCCTCTGCCTGTGTGGGTCTAGACATTAGAAGTATACACAAAGAAACTGCTATGCTTAAAACTGGACCATGACTGAGAGTCATGAGAAAACCCCTGACTTTTCCAACTAGCACACAAGGTAATGTGGGCTCTGCTGTTCCCATTCTCACACTACAAGATTTTCATTGTCAATTTCCATTGCCTACTCCTGTTTAGAGAAATTATCCAAAACATAAAATAGGCAAAAGGATAATTGCATGTTCATGTCCATTGTTTAGCAGCCCAACCAAGGATTAGTTCATTCTCTGGGCCAGAAGTCAGCAAACTTTCCCTCCTAAGGGTAAGAGAGAACATATTTTAGGCTTTAAGGGCCACATGTGGCTCTGTCACAATTCTTCAGTTCTGCCATCGTCACACAAAACAGCCATAGACAACACAAAAGCAAGAGCATAGATTTGTACCAAAGAAACTTTATTTAAAAAAATTTTTTTTTAATTTATAAAAAAAGGTGGCCAGCGGATTTCAGTCCCCTGTAATTGGCTAACCTTTGTTCTAATAAAGAAAAAGGAACCCCGTCTGATTTGCTATTTGCATTTGATAAGGGCTAGGTTACAAGTTAATTTGGTAGATGTTGATCCTACAGAGTTGTAAGTTACTGTTTTCTGGTAGAATAGACAACCCAAACGGTTAGGATATTATTACCCAGTAGGGTTTGAAAGTTTTGATTCTAACTTAAAAAGTAAAATCTCATTTTAGTGTGCCTTTCCTGATGGATTGTATGTATCAATACTTTGATAATCAACGTTTCTTTGACCCAGCTTTGTCATCCGTCCTAATTAGTGAGTTATATATGTGAACTAGTGTTAATTCTACATTTATTTTAGAATCATGTTTTTAACTTTCTGAAGATTAAACATTGACCATCTAGATTTGAGGCAGCCCTACCAGCATTCCATACTCAGCACCAAGAACAAGCCCTACAAACACCAAGGAAAAAAGGCAAGGGGGAGGGGGGTGTTGTACAAGGCTCTCCTCTTCATCCCACAGACAAGCTCACTGGGCTCCTGTGAGATTACGTTGACCTCACCTAGATTCCTGATGTCACCTCCAGCACTCCCTATGTCTTCAGAGTCAATGGACAGAAAAACATTCTTTTCACATCATTCAAACGAGGCAGTTCACCAATATTAAAGCTTTGAGGTATTTCTCAGTTCTGCCATTCTACACTAGCTATCAATGCCAAGAGGATTGCTTGGCATCCTCCACTCTCATCCACCCCATCCACACATGAAACAATAATGGTTCAATTAAGGGACGTATGCAAGTTGTCTGAAATCTTCCTAAAAAAAAAATTATTTTGGCGATTATTTTAAAAAAATAGAATTTTTATATAAAAAGTAGCTCTCCTTTAGCTCTGACTTGTACACAAGATCAGGATTGGATCAGGTTAATTTTAGGGACCATTTCAAAGCTGCAATCGTACAGGTCTATCATTTTCAACTCTAAGTTCAACAGCTCACTTCCTCTGATTCTTGTCATGTCTTCAAACATCATTTCTATACAGATAATTTCCAGGTCACACTATTCTGAATATCAGTCCACCATTTGCAAAGGTCTTTAAACATGTCCATCCTCCCCCAGGCTTGTTCCTCTCCCTTATTGCACATGCTATGGCACTACCAGTGACTTGACTTCTTTCCTCAAAACTTTAAAAATATTGACATTTCCCTCACTCTTACCACCGCTACTCCACGTTCACTGATAGCTTCCCAGCCCAGCCTTCATTAGCTTCATTAGCTTTCACCTGCTCAGTCGTATGGTCACTTATTTCTCTCCCAGATCCCCTACCTACTCCATTGATATTGCACACAGCCACAGACTAACTTTCTTAAACACAGATTTCCTTATGCCTCTCTTGCTTAGCCCTGATCAAAAAGTGTTGGCTGTTTCTTATTATTGAGCAAAGAAAATTCAAACCCAAGACCCCACCTAACCTACATACCAACATTCCCATCATAGATCCATTTGAACTGCCTTTAAGCTCTTGTTCATTCTTTTGTCTCTCCCTGATATACATTTTACCACAGGCTTCTATTGGATTACTGCGTTTCTACATGTCCCAATCCTGCCTCAAGGTCTTTCCAATTCCCCCAAAGAAAGCAATTTTCCCTCCTTTGACTCCTATCATCCTTAGCTGTTTTCTCCCATATTAACATTCTTAGACTTCTTAAGTGTTAGTAGTCAGGAAAGTATGTATGACAGAGTCTGAAAGTTTTCAGTTTGCACCCTGGTGTTGACATTTGTCACCTCTGTGACCTTTGTAACCCACTAAATGGCTCCATGCCTTAATTTTTACATTATCTGTAAAAACTTAAGACAATAGCATCTACTTCTCCAGGCTTCTGTAGGAGTAAATGAGTGAAATTGGCCCATAGTAAGTATCATTCACATTACTCTTAAACATTCTGTCTTGTATATCTCAGTCTGCCTTCTAGTTAAAACTATTTAATGAGGTTTTTGAAAAGGATTGTTTTTTGGGTGCCCATCATCCTTTCCACCTTCTTTTGGTAACTACTTTCTGGGGGATTATTTTCTCTCATTAGGTCCAGTCCTGGAAAGGGTATAAATCAAAAGGCCTGGCTTTCCCTGCCAAACATGTGGGCACATTACTTAAGCAAGACAAATTGGACTTTCTATCTTGGGACTTTGTACCTTCACCTGAGTAATAAAAAGTTGAAAAAAGAATAATTAGAGTAGTTTTACTTCAACCTTAGGTCCCCAACAAAACTGTTGTATAGTTACTCTTATTGAGATTGCTGGTTTTGTCCATTCCGATTCTGATTTTTGTCCACTTCGTCTTTTGTCTTTGCCTTCAGTCCTGCACCCCCTCCAAATCCCTCTAGTAAATTTCATTTCTGCTTGAGTTAGCAGAAATGAATTCTGTTGCTTGCAATCAAAGAATCCTAGCACAGAATTATACATCTATCTTTTAACCTCCAATAGGCAAAACCCAATGTATAGCACTTAAAGTCTTCAGTAAATTTTTCTGATAGAGAATTCTTCAGCCTATGTTGGCCTTGTCTGTATACACTTTAGCTTATGTTCATTTTCTTAATTCCATGATAAATCAGAATTCTTGCAAGCTTCATTTTACTTCTGTTCTAAAAATCAAATATTTGTGCCCCTGTTTTTCCAAAAATAATTTAAGATAATTTCATGTACATTTACATAGAAAACTAATAGAAAACTAAGACAATGGGGGAAAAGTTAAAGTAAAGGAGGTGGGACTTTTCTCACAAAGAAAGTTACAAAAAGAATAAACTAAAAAGTCCACTATCTTGATAATCAGATTAATTTCAAACATGTCATTTCTGGTCCAATACTGTGTACCTTAACAATCCCATAAACTCACCTGAGAAGTTTTGTGGGTTTTCTGGGGGTGCTTTTTATTTGTTTGTTTTAAAATATGGTGATTAGCTCTCACCAAAGATCAATTTGACCTGAAGTGCTGGGTGTGGGACCTGGAGTGCAGTATTTTTTTAAATGCTCCCAGTTGATTGTGTTGCACAATAAGGATGGAGAGTTTGAGAATAATAGAGCCAATCAATTATGCAATATGCTTAAAATGGAATATTGATCTTCAGATGATACTTGTCAAGTGTAGAAAACTCTGTGTAGATTTCAGAGCAAAAATGTAAGCATGAAAGATTCGGAAAAATAAACTCTTTTGAAAAACACTAATACTCTACAATTATTTTTCCATCAAAATAAAATAGTGCCAAGTACAAGGTCTCTTCCAAGTAACAAATCTTTAAAACCCAAGAGAAATTTTAAAACCACTCCTTCAAATAGCATCCATCCGGTAGGCAGATGGCCTGTTTTAGTTCATTTCCCGTTTCTGCTTGGTGGAGTTCATGGGATATTTCTAGAATCAGTGGGTAATTAGAAATTGGGTGCCAATTTAGATATTTGATTTGGAAATTGAATTTTTGAAACCATCAGTTCTAAATACAGGGCAAGCCCTCCTTATTATACTACCCCAGAAACTGGCAATAAGAAAACTCTAAAAACATTTATAAATGTAGGAGCCGTATTCTCTGGGCTGCAGGTGGAGCACACACAGCTGCCAGGAAAAGTAAGACACCTGCTCTGTCCTTGAGTGCCCTCGGAAGGGGAGGGAAAGGAGAACAATGGGTTCTGCTGTGGTATAAATCTGGGGAGTAGTTATAAATCAGTGGATTAAAGAGCACTGTTGGGAGACTTTTCTGAAATGACATGCACAGTGGTCCCTGGTAGTAAGAAATCAAGGCTGGTAGCCCTAGGCAGATTTGTTAAATGTAAAAGACCACTGGACAAGTTACACACCTGACATAATCAGTCATTAACACCTTAGAAGACACATTACTTCATCAGACACATAATCAGCTACTTGTTCTAGTCAGTTCAGCAGATGTTTATGGACATCTACTGCCTATGTGACATTGTGCTAGCCTGAGATGCCTCAATCTCAAAGGTAATTGTGAAAAAGGATGATGTGAAAAGCTTACTAAAAGACAGATCTTTGAGCCACAACCTCCAATATTCTGATGTACGAGGATTGTGGAGGGGTCAGGAATCTCATTTTAACAGCCACCCAGGGATAATTATGATGCTGATGGTCTAAGAACAACACTGAGATACCCACGAAGATTTATACTATGCCTCCCTTAAGAATAACTTAATTTGAGGGGAGAAGAGAATTTAAGAAAAATCTGGGTCAGGTAGGACTCCAGCAGGGGTTTCTGTCTGCAGTAAGGGAGCCTCAAAGAACAAGGAGTGATGGGAAAGTCCTGAATGCCCTCTACCCCAGGAGTCAGGGAGGACCACAAGGAGGAGCAGATGAGCAGTAGCTAAGAACAAATCTCAGAATTTTAAAACTTTACCTCAGACCCACGCGGGGAGAACAGCAGTTGGGAAGTACAAGAGTAAAAGAAAATTCCAGATTAGCAAATAGTCAACAAGTATTACTACCTGCCAGGCATTGCAAAGATGGTTTAGACACATTATCTTCACTGGGAGGCAGCCGCATCTTCTTGGTTAGGAGCATGGACTCTAGGGCAGTGTTATCAACCCTGAGTACACCTGATACTAAGATCTTTCAAAAATGCTGATACAAGGCCTCAAGCAGAGTTTCTGATATAGTTGGTTAAGGGTATAGTCTAAGCCTTTGCATTTTCTTTAATGGTTCCCAGTGAGGGATGAGAACTAACAATCTAAAATGGTGTTTTTCAAAATTTGGAGTGTATCAGAATCACCCAGAGACCTAATAGGGAAATAGAAGCCCAGGTTTCTTGGATTAGGCCAGGGCCTAGCTTCTTGTGTTTACTGAGTCCTGGTGGATGATTCTGATACCCACCAAGTTTGAGAACCACAGATTGTGAGACTACATGGGTTTGAAGCTTCACCACCCCTCAACTGGGTGCCTTGGACTAGTTATGGATGCCATCTGTGCTTCATTTTCCACACCTGTAAAGCAAGAAGAGTAGGACACATCTGATGAGGGATGAATGTGGATAGCAGGGGAGACTCTTTCCTTCTCCCTTTTGGCTCATTTAGCAGAGAGCTGGCTGGGCAGTTCTGAGTTTTCTCAATAGAAGAATGGGCTGATACTGGCCCCCAGTCCCATCATACCCACTTCTAATGAGACCACTTCTCTGAGGAGGGAGCTTCTATCATTTCATAATCTCATAGATATTCTCTGCATATTCTCCCCCAACCCTCATTCTCACCACAATTATGTAGAATTATGGTTTTTAAAGTTAATCGTATATTGAACCACTTGGAGGACTTGATAGAACACAGATTTCTGGGCCCTCCTCCTAGAGCTTCCAACTCTGTAGGCCTGACTATGGTCTTATAATTTGCATTTATTAAGGTTTCAAGTGATATTGACATCAGTCTGAGATATACTTTGAGGACCACTGAAGTAGAACCCTTTGGGGACAGGGTTCTTCTCTACAGAACCACTGGTCTGGCCTGAGCTCTGGTCTTACAGAGTCAGAGGAGTATGTCTGCTTAACTACACTGACTAAAATATTTCCCCCAATAATACCTCTTTTATATCTGTACTAGCTAGGGCTAATGGTGTGTGCCTGTGACTACAATGGGCATCTCATATGTTGTCACATGTAAAATTGTTTTAAAAAGTGCTTAACAAAGAGTTTGGGCCTTTAAACAGAAGCCAACATTGTTTTTCATTCGTCAAACCCCTCCTGAGCACAAATTTTGTGCCAGACATTTGGTAGATGCTGGAATTACTATGATGTATAAGACACATTCCTTAAACTGTAGGAATTGACAGTCAAGAGGAAAATAAAATCATGCCCACAAATAATGATAATACTATAATAAACACAACAATATAGGTGTTGTCTAATATAGGCAGGATCCTATTAAGTAAGTTTTCAACTGAGGAAGGGCAAAGGCCATGACTGGTTTCTTTGCAACCATACAACTCTTACAGGAGGAATAAAAAGCTGCCCCCTGACCCACCACTCACCCTCCTCCTTCTAGCCACCAGTCCTGACTTCCAGAGTTTACTGCAGAGATGTGCTGCATGTATGCAGTATTAGGCTGGATTAGATTCATCAAAGATAAGCATCGTGCAGGGAACAGCATTTAACAAACACCTATTAGATGTGGTTTCATCCTAAATTACTTTTGCCCACACTCAGATGCTCAAAGTTTTTATCATTCTTCTTGTCTGCTATTTACACAGAACCTTTCTTCAAAGAGCCACCACCACCTCTTCAAATGCTACCTTCACTTCCACTACCTTCCTGAGAGATCACAAAGAGTCACTGATGCCTTCATTTCATGGAGGAGACGTGAGATTCAGAGACATTAATGGTTTGGCTCAGAGCAGAGACTAGAAACCAGAACTCCTACTGAGGAACCGAGGGTTCCATGTTCTGTTGTGTCATAAGGAGTCAAAGATGTATACAACCCAGGGGCATGTGTCTCACTTGTCTCAGAGGACAAAAATTAGGGGCAAAAATAATAATAAATGAAGCAAGAGGAGAGGAATTATTTTTCAGAAATCATGCCTCATCTTCCAAGAGCAGAACCTTGTCCTCTTCAAGGGATCATCACAAACAGGTCACTTTAAATGAAGATATAAACTTACGTTTTCACACACAGGAGACAGTAGCTCCTTCTACCTGATTCCTGTTCTTGCCAAGAAGTGTTTATTCTTACCCAAAAGCCTCCAACAATGTTTAACCAGTGGTCTGAGCTGGACCACCCAGCTGCTGGTAAGAAGAAAGAAACAAGCATTCCCCGGATCCATGTTTTTCTATATTGGCAAGGTCGGGAAAGAATGAGACCTGCATGTTAAAATATCAGGACTTTCCTCATTTAAAGTAAATGGCATCCAGAGTCTTATAACATTAATGTTAGTAGGTCAGGGGAGAAGTTGGACAGAAAAATGGTTGGGTTTTCCCACTCAAATACTTTCATGTAGCAGCAAAGCCATCCACTGATCCACTACCCAATCAGAATTAAAAATAAGGCCTGAGCCAACTGTCCTTTGCTGGAACTCATGTGACAGAAATCCAGGTCTCCTTCTCAGCTCCCAGTTTATCATAAAAGCAGCTTCAAATTCAGCATTTCAGCCCTGCCACCTAGAATACTGTCTTCCAAATTTGCTCATTTCCAGGAAATCCTACAAATATTTACAGTTTGAGGTCACTTTGGGATAACATCTTCTAGATGCCAATGGAAAACAAGTCTAGCTTGATTTGAACCACAACAACTTCTATACTAAGTCAGAACATCTTTACTGTGAGAGACATAAAACCAAAAAGTCAGAATCATTGGAAAGTTTGCACAGGGATTGTAACGAAAGCCCAGTTCCTGCGGAAGTCCAGGAGGAGTTCTGTATGAATTTAGTTGTATTTAGCTAAGATTATGGTAAAATTTTTCTGGCTTGTGGTCATCCCACATTTGAAGGAATCCTAGTAAACGACTGACCCTTGATCAACACAGGTTTGAACTGCAAAGGTCCGCTTATACAAAGATTTTTTTCACTAAATACCTACCACAGTACTACACGATCTGTCGTTGGTTAAATCCCTGGTTGAATGAATCCATAGATGCAGAACTGTGGATATGGAGGAGCTGTAGATACAGAAGAACCGCATATACGGAAAGCCAACTATAAATTATATGCACATTTTCAACTGGGAGGAGGGTCAATGCCCCTTACGCCTGTGTTGTTCAAAGGTCAACTGTATTAGCATAATTTCTAGATTTCTATACTGTCTGCACTAAACAACTCAATAATAAGTAATTATACCTCTGAAACCTGGCATAATCATAGGCAGCAGATACCTGCTTATATAAATAATCTCATCACCACCATTTTCATGTTTATATAACCTATAATCATTCACCAAATGCCTATGAGGATCTCTGGCTAAAGAAAACCCCTTACCCAGATAATGCATGGATGAAGTTCTAATAGGGAGAACTGAGGAAGACAGCTGTCTTGTCTCCTTAGATTTTCACATTAATGTTAGCTAATACCCAGCCTAGAAGAGAGAAGTCATCAAAGACATTTGTCATTGTGTCATTTTGATCAAGAGCTAGACTAGTTCTCCAATAGCCACAGAAGACTAGGGGTGCCTTGCAAAGAGTAGGGCAATGGCATTTTATTTCCCCGATAAGCCCACGTCATTCAAAGCCTTAGCAGAGACTTCACCAAAGTTAGTCATGACCACTGGGTGTGGGGGAAATGAGGGAGAAAGGAGAACCAGTTGGATCTTTAAAGTCTTGGGGAGTTGTATTGTTATTTTAATAGAAATGTCAGACTGCTTTGGCTTGAAAAATCTTAGTAGTTTGCGGCTTCCTGGGAATAATAAGGATGTCCCAAGATTATCTCATCAGAATACATTTCTGAATAAAGCTCATGTAAATTACAGAAACATTTCTTCCATTACACCTGTTCACAATCTTTTCTTTGTTTCAGCCTCTCCTCTTCACCTTAATAGCAGAGATGTTATCAGGGTAAGAATTAATATAGCTTTAGTTTAGCAAATTTCCCCCTTAATTCAGATAGCTTGTAGTTGGAGATCTTCACCAATGTGTAAACTCTCAGAATTTTGTGACTTTAATATCAACCTATTAACAAAGGAAGGGCCTTCCTCCACATCTTGATTTTCAGGGTATCTATGGCTCCCCACCCCAACATGCACCACAAATAAATAGCGTCTCTTGTAGCCAAGGTGTTATGAGAAAGCAAAACATTCTAACTCAAAGGAAACATGAGTTATTTGGAGCTGTCTTGGTTTAAACGAGCAATTTGAGGATAATAGGGGCCTACAACATTGTTTTGATTTGAAGAACAAGATGTAAAAATACAGAATAGTACCCGATCCTGGACTCTATACCTCGAAAGGATCAAGAATTGATTCCCCTTTCTAACTAAAGTTCTCCATTTAGCCAAGAAGCTCATTCTACAGTATTATCCTCATAATACCACTGAATGAGCTACATGTATTTTCTTAACTGAAGGGTTTTCTACTAAACTGGAACAGGGCAGCCAACTCTAACACTCAACTTTATTTCCAGAGACATTTAATTTTCTTAATTGGACTCAGATGAAGACAGGAAGACTATTAAAGACTTACCTCAAAATGCAAGTGATGGCTTCCAACTCTTACTCCATCCAGTGACCAACAATGAGCAAACATAGGATGCTATTTCTTTTGATCCTGCTAAACAAAAGTTTCTTACCTTTGGGCACACATTAGAATCACCTTGGGGAATTTCAAAAATCTTAATGCTCACACCACCTTGGACCATTTGAATAGGAATTCTGGGGATGGGACTCAGGCCTTCACATTTTTTGAAGTCCCATTGGTGACTCCAATGCACAGCCAGGGTTACAAATCAAAGTTTTAAACTCGTAGCTTTCAAACCTTAGTGTACATCAGAATCACTGGGAGGGCATGTTAAAATACAGAGTGCTGGGCCTCAAACCTAAGAGTTTCTGATTCAGTAGGTCTGGGATGGAGCCCAAGAATTTGCATTTCCAATAAGTTCCCAGGTGATGCTGAAGCTGATGCTTTAAGTACAAGGACCACACCTTGAGAACCAATGTCTTACATGAATATACTAATCTGAAAGTTTTAGGCAGAAGAAAGTTCATCTGTTTACATTTTAGAGAAATTGGTTTAATACAAAAAAACCATTTTAATAGTATCATTTAATCTTTAATTTGACAAAGTAATGGAAATACTGGTGACAGTGCCAAAGAGCAAGTCTTAATGGCTTCATTTCCCTCCCAATTATAGAAGAAATCCAGCTCATAAAATATAACTGAAATGTTTAAACAAACCACCTATGTGGTACTTAGGTGAAACTGTAACCCTTGTAAAACAGCACAGATTATAATCAATTTCATGAATATCTGGTTTGTTTCACCCAGTTCACTTGAAAATTTGAGCAGCTGGGCATCATAGAAAGAGAATTGTGTAATCACACCTTGATTAGTAAGAAGACAATAATTCAAAATATTTATCTAGTTTGTAATGTTTTTCTCATTCCTTAGGAAAGAGCTTTCTCCCAATTTTTGCAAAACCCCCAATGTGTCCAGTCTCCCTACCAGCTGAAGGACATCACACTAACTCCCTCAAGTGACAATCATGTCTTGGTATCATTGTGACAATTCCATTTCTGCCTCTTTGGGGTTTTGATTTTTGGTAACTGACTATGTATATACCAATTATTTATAAAATAATTTTTTAAAGATTTGTAGGTAGATGTCAATATCAGCTTTATTCATAATAGGAAAAAAAACTAAAAACAACATAAATGTTCATAAACATTAGGATGATAAATAAATGATGGCATATTTATACAGTGAAGTACTATACAACAATAAAACATTGGTGCACCCACAACAACATGCTGAATCTCATAGATGCAATGTTGAATCAAAGAAGTCAGACACAAAAGAGTTCATACTCTATGGTTGTATTTACACAAAGTTCAAGAACAAACAAAACTAACTTATAGCCACAAAACTCAGAAGAAGAGTTGCCTTTAAGGAGAGTATTTAATAAAATGGGGCATTAAAAAGACTTCTGCAATGCTTGAAATATTCTAACTCTTATTCTAGGTGGTAAAGTGACTGCATGCATATGTAAATATTAATTGAACTTATGATTTGTGCACTTTATATGGTATAACTTAATTAACAATTTAATTTCAAAACTTCATTAATATAACAAATTACTTTGTGAAATATTCCTCATACTCAAATTCAAAAGTTGCTTATATGCTGAAATTAATAATTGCTAATGATGAGTCTAATACGAAAAAAGGTCCAAAAGATTTGTTTATAAATTCAATCGTAGAAGACTTCCATGTAAAGATTCTTTATTTCCTCTTTTTCAAATATTTTTTACAGATTATTTATTTCCTCTTCTTTTTAGTGGGACTTCTTTTAAAGTCCCACCAAAATAAGAATAAGGTATAAAATTCTATAAATCAAAGACAAAGAGAATGGGGAGGAGAGAGTCTGCATTAGCATATGAAAGATTTCAACAAGTTTGGCAAGGGAGAAAGCAGATGAAAGATGGAAACTGAGTTAACAAATACAGAAAAATGCAGCCTAAGGTCACTGTGAAGGAGATGGGGAAAATAGTAGGGATCTTTTACCCTGAAGAAACCTAGAAAGGCATGGCATTCAGATGCACCAAATATGATGGTTAAAGCAGAAGAGGCAAGATGCGGGGTTGAAAAATAAAGTTTATTAACTGATAGTCTATATAAGACTTGCCAGAGAATAGACTTCCAGATCCTGTGCAAGCAGTAAAAAGGTACTTCTCTGAAGAAACTGAGTGGCCCCAATTTTAAAGAAATGCTGCTTGCATACTAGCATATATGAGTCTTCAATTAAATAATTAAATGTTCTGCTCACAAGCCAAATAACCATCCTAATATAAATCCCACCCAAAAGTCCCACCAAAGCCAGTAAGTTTTAGTGTCTCACTCTTAACATGAAATAGACAACCAAGGACCACCAGACAGTGTAATATGCTTCCAACATAAAAACAGACAAAAACAAACAGAAAAAAAAAAAAGGAATCTCTAGAAAATACTAAACAAAACTTCATAAGAAATGTTAATTAGTGTGCAACAGTGAAAAATAATTATTATATTTGCAAAACAAGAAATAATGGAGAAGAAACAATTGTTAGAAATTAAGAATATAACCACCAAAATAAAAAAATTCAAAATAGATTGAGAAAGATAATATCAAGGAAACAGATAAAATAGAACAAAGAATTAAACAGAACAGAAAATAGAAAAAAAGAACAGAAAAAATATGAGAAAAATAATGAGGCTTGGATAATTAATATGGGAAGTAGGCATTTCAGATGGAAAAAATGGGACTAGATAGGGCAAGAAATTATTTAACAAATCATATGTGAAGGATTACCAGAGTTAAAAGACATGCATTTCTTAATTGGAAAAGCCCAGGACAATAGAAGGTAAATAAAAAGACTATACCACACACATCATCATGAAGTTTAAGAACCTAGGAATAGGTTTATGGAATGTGTAGTAAGGATGTCGAAGAACCTGCTCTCACACAAAAACAATGAAAATACTGCAAAACAATTAAAACCAATGATTTCAGAACTCTTGAAACTAACCAAAACCAATGAACAAACGGAAAATTGCTTGTCCAAGAGAAATGACTTCCATATCTTGGTAAGACAGTGGATTTTTTTCTTTTCCTCACACCATGTGCCTTGTGGGATTTTAGTTCCCCGACCAGGGATCGAATCTGGGCCCTTGGAAGTGAGAGCGCAGAGCCCTAAGCACTGGACAGCCAGGGAATGCTCAAGACAGTGGATTTTATGGCATTTAACTTGAGGCTATTCCATCTACACTCTACTTGACCAGCTCAGTGGCACTGTAGTCATGAAAAGCCAGCAGCCTCAGAGCTGGAGAAGACTGGCATCATTTAGAGCTCTGTTAGAAGCCTCGTATTCAGGTCAATATTTTGTCCAATCTGGTAGCTCCCTAGAAGAATCTCCATTTCCAAGTTTTGTGGTTATTTGATTTGACTGGGAGTTCAGCTCAGCCAAAAAAGCCTTATCTTCAGGAGTTTGGTATAAATAATAGCAATTTCCCAGCAACATTGCAGATGCCTAAGGCTGTGATTTGAGTTAGAGAAAGCTAGATCCCAGACAAAAATGTAAAAGGAAGTCCTGGAAGGAACCTTGAAAAATTCCAACATTTTCCTGGGGCTCCAAAAGGCCTCTCTCATGCACAGGGCTCTGTGCAAGCCAAGGAAAACCTCGAGAAAGTATAAGACCTCAGCCATTCACCTCTGGGTGACCTTGAGGCCTGGCACAAGCAGGAAGTGAAACCTAAAGCTGTCTTGTAAATTTCCTGAAATGTGAAGGTGACCTTTCACACAGAGATGCCCTTGAGAAAGTGTAGAAGACAGAAAAGCAAGGTATTTAATGATTGACTAATCATTAGCCTACTATTAAATTGTACTGACCAAGTGTCAACCCCTAGGAAGCAAAGAATAATAATCACACTTGGGTGGATTAGTCACAAATGATTTTGTAAGCTCCTTCAGGACAGGGACTTTGTTTTGTTCACCAAAGTGCTCCCAATCCCTGTGTATTTACTGAATTCAGTGAGTACATGAACACTCAATATGAAGTAATAAGGTTGAATCACTGTCATTTTGTAGAAAGAAAAAGAAAAGCAAACATTATGAATCTAGCACCTTCTATCATTGTTTGATGCTTTGAGATAGGAGGTGACAAAAATAAACCTTATGGATTAGAAAATAAAGTAGTATGAAAAAAAATTAAGTGCTGAGGTGGTGTGGTGGACCCTGTGATAGCCAAATCCGCCTTGAGGAATGAAGGACTTTTATACTTCCATTGGCTGGGAGTGATTCAAGAAGACAGCCTCCACTGTTAACTGTCCTCTTTGGGGACTGCCTCAGTTGAAGAAACTACCTTATCCAAGACTCTGCCTCCTTCCAGGGTAGCCTACATCCAAAGACTGATCAAAAAGGGAGTATAGAGATGCAGCCCCTTCATCCTAACTTGGTCAACTCTAAAAGGTCAAACTAACCTTAACATGCCCATGTTCCACAGATATTGCACTCTCCCTCTGCCCCATCCTGCTTCTTTTCCCTCACTTCCACAACTGTCCATTATGAGAGCATCATTAATGAATGGGATGCCAGGTGATCTCTATCTCAGAGAACTAGGAGTTAAGCCTCCTAACAATTTCTTCCACTTTATCAATCAACCTCATGCATGAACCCATGCAAGAAGGTGCTCCATGTTATTTTTATTCTAGAATAAAGTAAGAGTTCTCCTAGAATAATAAGTACTTGTTTCCTGGTCTTCCATTATTTGGTATGGTTTAATTAAGTTAGTATGTCTTTGCTTCTGTCAAACCTTGGATAGAGGTTTAACATGTTCTCATAAAAATATACAGAATTGGTTTATTATAGACTTACCATGTCTTTCTATTTTTGTTATTTGTTTTAGAGATTGGTGAGCCCTGTCATGATTACACATATTAACAAATCAGTTCCTAACTCCTCTGGCAGAATTCTGAGCAACCTTACTTGGAAAACACCTGGTGAAACATGTTTTTATTCTACTTCAGGCAATACAAATGCAGCTGAAAGTCACTTAAGTGGAAACTCAACTATGATGCTGCTTTTAAAATCAAAAGCAAGATCTCAGCTCCACGGGATGTGACAGGTTGCCAGGTGTTTAATATTCAAGGGGCAAGCACACGGTT
Organism: Balaenoptera physalus; assembly: GCF_965194825.1. Classification (NCBI taxonomy): domain Eukaryota; kingdom Metazoa; phylum Chordata; class Mammalia; order Artiodactyla; family Balaenopteridae; genus Balaenoptera; species Balaenoptera physalus. Next base: position 36,775,901 of record NC_138898.1, read on the forward strand.
GGTAGCTTCTTTACATAATTGACAAACCAAAACTCAAAGTACTAAGGTTAACAATTCACTACTCTTTGACCACAGAACTGGTATTGTGATATTCCTCTACTGTCTATAAATCACTTTCAAAGAGCCATTAGAGGGTTGTTTTGAACCTCTAGAAGAGTAGCAGCAAACCTCTGAGTAGGTGAGCAATGTCAGAACAATGTACAGGGTGGATTTAGGGTTACTTTGGAGCCACCATCATTCTTTCTTGCTCCTGAATCTGCCAGATTATTTTGGCCTGAGTGCTGTGTATTTAAATTCTATGCAGATGATAGTACAGACAAGTGGTTTTCTCCACAAGGTCTTTGATGAATAGACTCAGGACATCAAACATCAGCATATTTCCAGATGTCACAAAAACTTTGCAGAGGGTTTGCAGGTTATGTTTTGCCAACCACCTGGGCAGTGAGACAGACACATCAGACAAAGGATGTCACATAAGCTGACCAACATTTTCACTGGTGTCCAGAGGTCAAGGAGCCTTGCTTTTCCCTGTGTGTGTGCCACAAGGCACACCAGTGATCTGTTATTAGAGGAATGTTAGAATAGGCAAGTAATTCAAAAAAGAATGATATTGAATGATACTAATTCAAAAATGAATGAAAATTTCTTAAGGAAAGATTAAATTATGTTGTTTTATACTATTTTGCTTCTTTTCCTTTGAAGGTAGAAAACGAATTGTAAATTGACATTTCTGAATGCCTAAATGTGCCAGTTGCCTCACATAATTTGTATGCCTCATTTAAATTTCACAATACATTATGAAAGGATGAGGATAATGAATCCTTAGAAAGTCCATAATCTGCCTAAGTTTGCACAAAGGATAAAATGAAAATATGAGGATTTGAACACAGGTCACAGTGACTTCAAAATAGCTGATTTTCCCACTTTTATACCTAATTCCAAATGGGTTATAATCCAAGTCCTAACTAAAGATTCAAATTTGTTGTCTTTGGATGATTTGCTGATTTTCTTTTTTTTTTTTTAATCATAAAACAAGTGAAAAATATTTCCCATCCAGTTCACATTTCTATTACCTTTCTTTTCAATGGTGAACCTCTTGGCAGAGATTTTTATTCATAAAATTGGCCACGCTCTTTTCAAGATTCTATTGGTCCAAATCAGAGTGGGTTATACTGAGATGAAACAGACACTGACCCTACCTCTTATTTGTTGTTTAGCAGAGGGCATTGCACAGAAATGCCTACCATTCGCAGGGAAAGCTTCATGCACATTTCAGCTAGACTTTAAAGGATTAATGGAGAGAGAGGAAAGGACATCTTAAGCATAGGGACCATTATGGACAATCATAGTGTGTGTAAATGAAGAGGAAATAATTCAAGGTTACTAGGACAGAGGATATCATTCTGTTTCATAAAGGTTAAAACAGGAAGTCTGGAAAAGAGAAGTATAGAAGATTGCAAAAATTATCTCAATTCTTCACCCCTTTTTGCATCCACATCTTTTGCCATATACTTTTGCTGGCACCCCATGTGGGGATGGGGTAACTTGTTCTGTCCCTTGACTTTGGGTCAGCCATATGACTTGCTTAGGCCAATAGGATGTTAACAGGTGTGACACAACAAAAGCTGAAATGCGCTTGCTTGTTGGGGCTTGCTTTATTATGCCTCTGCTATTGCCACGAGAAAGTGCCTTGCGATAGCTTGTTGGGGGGTGAAGGCACGTGAAACACAGCCAAGTGGTTCCAGCAGCCACTGTAGCCCCAGCCAAAGCAGCCTAAATCAGCTGACAACAAGGCAACCCCAGACATGCAAGTCCATCACAGTTCAGCAAGGTCACCCAACCAACCCCCTGATGGTTGCAGATATGTAAGCAATAAACTCAAATTTTTGAATGACACTGAAGTTCTGTTCTCTGTTATGCAACAACATGTAATAAACACAGCTAACATAAGAACTAATAAAGAAAACAGGTAAGTGATACAGGGAGTAATGAGATTTTGTGAGAAAATCTATCATCATCCATAGAGGTGATAGAAGATTTTTAAATGAACCATCTCAACAGCCTGCTCCTCAAATCTATGTAGGTCACTCAAAACACTGAGATCCTAAAAAAGGGATTTGTCAGCAGTCCCTTTACACCGTGACAGCCCTCCAAATCAAACCCTGATGCCTCATAGACTTTTATTCAGTCTGTGCTATGACAACCTCGTCCCTTCATACCCTTCTTTCATTTGGTCCCGTATGATATTTCTCTTCATGTCTAATTTTTCCTAAGAGAAACAAGCATCTCTGAAGGCAGACATTTTGTTTTTCTCTTCTTTGCATCTCCTGGAGTGCTCAGCATAGTGGTTTTGCAAATGGAAGACAATTCAGTATATAACACATTTTTAAAACAGAAAGAGGAGGGCTTCCCTGGTGGCGCAGTGGTTGAGAATCTGCCTGCCAATGCAGGGGACACGGGTTCGAGCCCTGGTCTGGGAAGATCCCACATGCCGCGGAGCGGCTGGGCCCGTGAGCCACAATTACTGAGCCTGCGCGTCTGGAGCCTGTGCTCCGCAACAAGAGAGGCCGCGATGGTGAGAGGCCCGCGCACCGTGATGAAGAGTGGTCCCCACTTGCCACAACTAGAGAAAGCCCTCGCACAGAAACGAAGACTCAACACAGTCATAAATAAATAAATAAATAAATAAATAAATAAATAAAAGAACGTGAATTTCTAAAAAAAAAAACAGAAAGAGGAATTGGAGGCGAGAGGTAAGTTTATTTATGAAACTATCTCTTTCTTGAAATTCCAAAATCCCAAAGGTTTTGGCAACTCATTGATGGCAAAACTGACCTAAACTGACAAGAAGCTTTTTATAATACCCCCACTCAGTTTCACTGTAGAAATATCAATGTGTTTGAATATGGAGTATTGACTCAAGCCCCACTAATATATGGCATATGGATCATGTTTAAAAAATACCAAAAATCTCTGAAATACATCTGGGTCCAAGGGCTTCAGATACAGGTTTATGGGCCATATTCTAATAATCCAGATGGAAAATGGGAAGTAACTGGAGACTGAACTGAAAGCACATCAGTGGGAATGGAGAAGAGAGAGCAGATTAGAGAAAGACTGCTGAAGTGGAATAGAGAAGTCTTGGTCAATCAATGTACACCCAGTCAAGAGAAAAGGAGAATTAAAAAAGAGAAAGCATAGTTAGATCCACTTTTGTAAAAATACTGCAACTGAGGTACCAGAAAGTATGGAAGCGCAGCTGCATGCCCCATCTGTGAAGACTGAGGGAGTTGTTTCATTCTGGCTTCATCACCACTTAGCTGAACTTCTCTTGTATAAATTGTTTCCTTTTAATCTCACAAACACTTTTGTGAAAACTGATGGTTTCCAAACACAATAGAGCTTCATAATTATCGGAAGAATTAATTTAATATGAAGATTCCTGGGCCAGGGCCCAGGTTGTCCTGGGGCTGGAGCCTGCCAACTGGTGGATGGAGTCAGGCCCCAGGGTCTCTGGCTGCAGGGCCCTGGAGTCCTACGTCTAGTGACTGCACCCTGGTGTGTGGGACTGTGTCCCTGCCTGGCTAGTTGCCTGGTCTGAGGCATCCCAGTTCAGGTTCCTACATGCTGGTGGGTGGGGATGGGTCTGGGTCCCAAGCTAATAAGCTAGAGGGAAAGTTCCAAAATCACGCTTGCCAGCACCAGCGTCCAGGTGTTAGAATGAGCTCCCCAAAATGGCTGCCACCAGCGTCTATGTTCCCAGGGTGAGCTCCACTTGCCTCCTGCCCGTTCAGGAGACTCTCTAAGATCAGCAGGTGGGTCTGACCCAAGATCCTTTCAATTTACTGCTTCTTCTCTGGGTCCTAGAGATTTCATGTGTGCCTTTTAAGATTAGAATCTCTATTTCCCACAGCCTCTGGGGCTCCTGAAAGTAAACCCCATTTTCCTCCAAAGCTAAATGTTTGGATGCTTCTCGTCCCAGCGCAAGACCCCCGGGCTACCCAATGTGGGGCTCAGACCTCTTGCTCCTTGGGGAGAACCTCTGCAATTGTAGTTATTCTCTCCCTTGTGGGTCACTCACACAGGGATATGAGTCTTGACTCTAATGCAACTCCACGCTCCTACCCATCTCGTTGTAGTTTTTTCTTTATATCTTTAGTTGTAGAAGGTCTTTTCTTGTAGGTTCCAGTCTCTCTCATCAATAATTTATCTGTAAATTGTTGTAATTTTGGTGTGAGCATAGGAGTAGTTGAACCCAGAGTCTTCCTACTCTGTCATCTTGGGAACTCCCAATAGTTGGCTATTCTTATAACTTTCTTTGTGAATGGACTATTACCTTTAGACAAAATCAAGTGAATTTTTAATCCTACTGTCATAACAAATTGTAACTCTACCCTGATTTCAAATCAATTGGAGACACAAGTTTTATTTATAAAATTGACTCACACAGAGTTATATGCCTGTAGATATAGTTCTAATTTTAGGAAGGAATGAGAGATGGACAAGGTTGTCCTAGGCACCTAATTATTATCAAGCTTGGTGTGGAAAGTCTACATCCCACTTAGAATTTGCAACTTTAAGGGAGTAAACATAAAGTTTACAATTAACATTCTGACAAATATGGTTTCCTCAAACAAACATATCCTAATCTCAGTTTTAGAAGTTAATAATCCTTTAAACTATTGTATTATAAAAAATCTCAATATTAACAAAATTGTTTTTGCCCTTTTTAGTAAATAAATTCAGAAACACAACTTTGTGTTGACTAGATACATACTTAGTGAAGATCTATCTAACTGTAATGTTATGGTACCAAGAAAATGACTAGTTGCTAAACTTTCCTTAATTCTCCAACACAATGAAATAGAGAGTTTCTACTTCTGGGTGAATTGTTTCCAGCTGTTTTAGGTCTTTTTGCCATTCTGCTTGAGAGTCCAAGGAGAGGCTGTCATTGGCCCTTCTCCCCCTTGGCCAGGGCAGGTGGGGTTCCTTGATTGACAGGCCCACCAGATTACTCAAAGTTCAAGTTTTGACATCCATTATTTCAGATTTTCTTATTAAAATATTGAATGAGGTTGATGGATTTCTTGCAGTTACATTTGACATTCTAGTCAAGGCTGAATTAAAGAAATTTATTTATATTTTTCACACCCCTTCACTGATAAACCAGTAGTTACAACAATGCTGTCATCCTTTTGGTAACTATAGCATCTTTTTAAATATTGATTCTTTGGACAACAAGCTCAAAGGGATTAAAAGACCAAAGACTGTACAAATAAGCAAGCAATAAGCATAATTTAATCACAATTGCAGGACAGTCATACCAATCTTAGTCTACAAAAGCACCCATTAACACAAGACAACATTCCAGTATATTTCAATAAAAAGTCATTCATAACTTGACTCTATTTTATTCCTCTTACCTCTTACTTACAGAGATTGACATTCCTCTTTTCATCGTATCACACAATCTACTCATCTAAAAATTTCATCTAACAAGCATTGTCCTAACTGTATATCTAATAACTTGTAGCAAAAATAATTTTTATTAATTGCCTGAGAATTGGAACCCAATTGTGAATAATTCTCTACACTAGGGCACATGAATATACAGAATATCAGTCATGAGCACAGTACATTGCCTATATACAGTGCTCAACCAAACTCTCCTAGGCTTGGTTGAGAGATCCATACTTGCATTCAGCAAATTAGGATATACTAAAACCCATTCTCTTTGTAATTGTGATAACCTCTTCTTGGACACAAGATTTAATTCTACAAGCATATGTTGACAACATATTATCTAATAATAATGGGATACTATGGCATATATGGGGAAGTTCCTGACATCATGGTCATTGCAGCCTACTTGGAGAAGAAGGCCCCACATTCATAAAATAAGAGAAGACAGCATATGATCAAACATCACATTTTCTCAGTTAAGGACAATATAATATACAATGTATAGAGAACTTTGTTGGAAACTCCAGCCTTGGGCACCAGTCAGTCTTCAGTTCCATGAGTTAACACCACTGGGCTTCAGTTTCTCAATGTGAAAAATGAGGAGGTTCAGAGAAGTGCTCGCATAAATCCCTTCGAGTTCTCAGGTCTGCAGAAGGTCAGAGAGCAGGAATATAAACATGGTTGAGAGAAAATAAAGAATTCCCCAGAGGGAAAAAAGACAGTTAGGCATTAGAAGATGAATTGGCATGAATGTTTAAAGAGGAGGGAGACTGTTTCAAATGAGCAAAACTACAAGACTAAAAGTGTAAAGGGGGGAATTCCTTGGTAGTCCAGTGGTTAGGACTCCATGCTTTCACTGCTGAGGGCCCGGATTCAATCCCTGGTGGCGGAACTAAGATCCCACAAGCCATAAAAGTGCAAAGGGGCATTGTTTCTTTCAACAGCCCCTCAAGATGCTGTGTAACAACCTGCAGGAATGTCTCCACTCAACCAAAGTGATCATGCATGCCCTTAAGGGGCATATACAGAGGATTTAGACCATTGTACATAACCTTTGGCTGGAGACTTAGCTCAGGATGTTAATGCTGCCTAAATTTGGACAAGTTATTTAATCTCTCAATGCCTTAATTTTCTTATCTTTAAAATGGAGGTATAGGCTTCCCTGGTGATGCAGTGGTTGAGAATCTGCCTGCCAGTGCAGGGGACATGGGTTCAAGCCCTGGTCCAGGAAGATTCCACGTGCCACAGAGCAATTAAGCCTGTGCTCCACAACTACTGAGCCTGTGCTCTAGAGCCTGTGAGCCACAACTACTGAGCCCGTGTGCCACAACTACTGAAGCCTGCACACCTAGAGCCCGTGCTCTGCAACAAGAGAAGCCACCACAAGGAGAAGACTGCACACTGCAACAAACAGTAACCCCCGCTCACCGCAACTAGAGAAACCCTGCACGCAGCAATAAAGACCCAATGCAGCCAAAAATAAATAAATAAAAATAAATAAATTTATTTTTAAAAATGGAGGTAGTAATAATAATACCTGTTCAATATGGTTGCTGTGAGGATATAATGGGTCGTTGCATTTAAAACTCGTAGCATGGCACTAGGACATAATAGGTTTTCAATGAGATTTTTCTAGTAATTGTAGTTTTAGTAGCAGTAATGGTTGTAGTTACAATACTTGGGCTGCTCATAAGTATGAAATTTGGCTCCCTCTATCTCTCTCACATTTAATATCTCCTAGAAACACAAATTTGAGGCAGTGTAAGAAACTAATTACTGCCTTCTCAATACACAATAACAGACATAACCACACTTCTTCTTAGATATAAAAGCGGAGTAGTGGAAAGGAAGAATAAAGAAAGCTCCTTTTTTCCACCCTTTTCTCACACATCAATAAAATAAAAAATTTAGAGTTAAAACTTGTGGAGATCCCAGTCACCAACCTCCAGACTTGTAGGTCTAAACAAAGAGTAATCTTTACAGAATTTTTTAGGATTTCAAAATTGAGACTGAGGAAGGCTAAACACATAATCAAAATCACACAACATCATGAAGAACCCTGAACACATTCAATTCCACCAATCATTTACCTAGACTTAAATTCTCTAATTATCAAAAACTGGTGACATTAAAAATGGAAAGACAACCTGTGTTCATAGATTACAAGAATTAATGCCATTAACATGGTGTCTTAATTCAGGCATTTATAATAGAATACCATGGGCTGGGTGGCTTATAAACAAATAAATTTATTTCTCACAGTTCTGGGAAATCCAAGATCAAGGAACTGGCAGTTTACAGTGAAAATCTCCTAACCCGTTCCAAAAGAATGACCCTGAACAGATTGCTAATAGATCTGGACCCTTGTTCTTTCTCCTATTGGAAAGTACTGAGGCATAGAAGTCATTCAGATGTATATTCAAATATGATCCCGGCCATTTACAGACTATGTAGTCTTGTGAACATTTCTAAACTTATCTTAACCTCCTTCCTCACCTTTAAGTCTTTCATGAGTAAGAATCCAATGGCCTAATTCATGTAGAGCACCTTGAACAATACCAGACACCCAGTAAATATTAGCTTTCCTCTCATCTCATGGGTAAGCTACTTGTGATCTCAGACTTTCCCATCAAAATTATGGCAGTGATCTACCATGTGAAATAATGTTGAGTAAGCAGATTATATAATAATTTTTGCAATTGTACTCTGGAAAATTGAGCATATGTATGCCAGGCATCATTCTACATTGTAGAAATAAAAACTGTTCAAAACTTTGCTCTCATTGATCTTGAAGTATTGGAATTGCAAGATCTGCTACTTATTCACAGACAATGAGAATGAATCAGAAAAGAGAGAGTGATCCACTGGATCAAGTGCTGTTGAGAGATGAAGGAGATGAAAGAAAAATGGCCATGGGATTTGACAAGATGAAGGTTACAATGACCTAGACAAGAACAGTATCAAGGGACTGGGAAAAAGAGGATCAAAGAAGAGATGATAGTGGCCATGACAGTGATTTCAAGAAATATTCCTGAAAAGGAAAACAGAAATTAGGTAGTATCAAGAAAGACATTTTAGGGGTTTCCCTGGTGGTGCAGTGGTTGAGAATCTGCCTGCCAATACAGGGGACATGGGTTCAAGCCCTGGTCTGGGAAGATCCTACATGCCACGGAGCAACTAAGCCTGTGAGCCACAACTACTGAAGCCCGCGTGCCTAGAGCCTGTGCTCCGCAACAAGAGAAGCCACCACAATGAGAAGCCCGTGCACAACAATGAAGAGTAGCCCCCCCTCGCCTCAACTAGAGAAAGCCCATGTGCAGCAACAAAGACTCAACACAGCCAAAAATAAATAAATTAAATAAATAAATTTAAAAAAAAGACATTTTAAAAAATTACTTCTTAATATGAAAATTTCTTTATTAATTGCAAGCCTTTTCAAAAATGGGCAATAGTAAAGAAAACACAAGTTTGAGATATCAACTGGCTTTAACCCCTCCTTTTCAATATCTCACTGGAAGTTAAGAAAAAGAAATGAAAGGTATACTGATTAAGAAAGAAGAAATGAAACTGTTGTTGTTCATAGATAATATGATTGTCTATGAAAGAAATCAGACAGAATTGACAAAAAAAAAAAAAAATTACTCCTGGAAGCAATTATAGTAAGATTGCAGGATATAAGGTTAATATATATGTCAATTACTTTCCTATATATTTGCAATGAACAACTATAATTTGAAATTAAAAATATAATATTTATATTATCAATGAAATACTTAGGTGTAAATCTAAAATTATGTATAATATTTATACAAGGAAAACTACAAAACTCTGATGAAAGAAATCTTACTAAAAAGAACTAAATAAATAGATATTCCATGTTCATGGATAGAAAGACTCAATTTGTCAAAATGTCAGTTCTTCCAAACTTGATCTATAGATTCAATGAATTCCATCAAAATCCCACCTAGTAATTTTGTGAATATCAACAAACTGAATCTAAAGTTTATATGGAGAGGCAAAGGCCTAGAATATCTAATATAATATTGAAGGAGCAGAACAAAGTCAGAGGACTGAAACTACTTAACTTCAAGAATTACTGTAAAGCTACAGTAATCAGGACAGTGTGGTCAAAGACTATACAAATAGATCAAAAGAAAAGAATGGAGAGCCCAGGAATAGATCCACATAAATATAGTCAACTAGATCTTTGACAAAGGAGTAAAGGCAACTCCATGCAGAAATCATAACCTTTTCAACAAATGGTAATGGAACAACTGGACACCTACATAAAGAAAAAAATAATAATGAATCCAGACACATACCTAAACCCTTCACACACACACACACACACACACACACACACACACAGCTCAAATGTATCACAGATTTTAATGCAAAATGCAAAACTACGAATCTCCTAGAAGATAACATAGGGGAATATCTAGATGTCCTTGTGTATGGTGATAACTTTTAGATACAACACCAAAGCCATGATTCATGAAAAAAAAGAATGGATAAGCTGAACTTCAGTAAAATTTAAAAGTTTTACTTTTCAAAATACACTGCCAAGAGAATGAGAAGACAAGCCACATACTGGGAAAATATATTTACAAAAAGCACATCTGATAAAGGACTGTTATCTAAAGTGTCCAAAGAACTCTTAATATTCAGCAGTAATAAACCTAGTAACATTATTTTTAAACTGGTAAAAGACCTATTAGAATAGCTAAAATCCAAAACAGTGGCAAAACCAAATGCTGAGGAGGATGTGGGAGGAAGATGTAGTGTAACAGAAACTCCTTCATTGTTGGTGGGAATGCAGAATGGCACAGCCACTTTGTGTGTGTGTTTTGGTTTTTTGGTTTTTTTTTTTTTTTTTTTTGGTTTATTTATTGGTACAGCCACTTTGGAAGACAATTTCGCAGTTTCTTACGAAACTAAAATACTCTTAATCTACAGTTCAGCAAATGCACTCCTTGGTATTTATTTGCCCAAATGAGTAGAAACTTATGTCCACACAAAGGCTTGCTCATGGACGTTTATAGCAGTGTTATTCATAATTTTCAAAACATGGAAGCAAACAAGATGTCCTTCAGTAAGTGAATAGATAAATAAACTGTAGTACACCCAGATAATGAATTATTATTCAGTGCTAAAAAAAGAAAAAGAGCTATCAAGCCATGAAAAAACAGGGAGGAACCCTAAAAAATATACTACTATGTTCAAGAAGTCAATTTGAAAAGACTAAATACTGTACAATTCTGTAAAAGTTAAAACTATAGAGACAATAAAAGCATCTGTGGTTGCCAGGTGTTGGTGGGAGAGAGAGATGAATAGACAGAGCACAGAGAATTTTTAGGGCAGTGAAACTACTCTGTATGATACCATAATGGTAGACACATGTCATCACACATTTCTCAAAATCCGTAGAATGCAAAACACAAGGAGTGAACCCTAATGTGAACTATTGATGAACTATTGATGTTGGGTGATAATGAGGTGTTGGGTGATAATGAGGTGAATGTAGATTCACCAATTGTAGCAAACTACCACTCATGTGGAGGATTTTGATATTGGAGGAAGCTGTGCATATATAGGGGCAGGGCTTATATGGGAAATCCCTGTACCTTCTGCTCAATTCTCCTGTCAATCTAAAACTGCACTAAAAAATAATGTACTATAATTAAAAGAAGAAAAAAAAGAAAAGAAAACTCAGAAAGTTTAGACCAAGATGACCTCTTCTTAGTTCAGGTGACAATTCATCACTTAAAAAAATAAAAAGTTCCATTGCATGAGACAAAGGTGGTTGGACAGGTACCTCTTGTCTTTCAGCTGGTCCCTCAAATAATTATACCCCCAAATCCTCCCACTTTCCTTTCATCCAAGATAGGCATACCCAGGCTGGGTGGCAAGTGAATTTTACATTAATTTTATCATTGGATTATGACTTGAAGCACAAGTTTCCATGAGTTGTCATGGACAGGGTTAGTATGCGGAACTGAATGATTGATTCAGTTAATCCTAAACCTCTCATGAAACAGTAACTGCAGCCACCCCTTCCTTCTGCTAAATATTTTGCCAAAGATAATAACAAATCACAAGGGTTCTGCTGCTTTCTTGATGAGGTATTAGGAAACCTGGATATCAACCATGATTTCTGAAGGCTTACTTATGTCCGTCTTCTAAGATAGATGCAATGACTACTAACATTTGTTGAAGTGTTATATATGCCAGACATTACTTTAACTAATTTACCATACTATATAATTTCCTAGCAACATGGTGAAGCTTCATATTAATATTCCTATTTTACAAATGAAGAAACTGAAGTTCAGGGAAGTTATATAATTTTCCCCAGGTCACATTGCCTGATACTTGCAGTTTCTAATTTCAAAACCCATTCTTCAGATATGAGAGAGACTCAGAATTGCTTCTGTGGATTTCTGGTAGGAATGCACAGCCCTCAATGTGCTTGAACTGAGGGCACATTGCAAGATGACTGTCCTGTACTCTCTAGGGATGTTGGGGTCATGGCAGAACAGGCAGGACCTGGAATAATTCCAGATGAACTATCACTAGAGAAACATGACAGCATAGGATCATGTGTTGGATCCTGGGCCAGAAAAATAACATGGGGGAGTGAGAGCATTAGATAATATTATTATGCATATGTTGATTTCTCAGATTTTGTTAATTGCATGCACTGTGCTTATATCTGAGAATGTCCTTGTCTTTAAGAAACACAGTGTGTTTACAAGTAAGAGAAAATCATGTCTACAACATACTCTCAACATACACACACACTAGGACCTTGCATGAATTGTCCCTGTTTATGAAAGATCCTAGAGCAAAGAGCAAAAGCAATTTGGTCTCTATGTTATGGTTCCTAAATGTGGCTAATGAAGAAACAGAGTCTGGAAGTCATTCTAAAAGCAAGGGAGAGCCTCATCAATCAAAGAGCAGACAGCAGAAACAAGAGGAACTACAGTCCTGCAGCCTGTGGAACAAAAACCACATTCACAGAAAGACAGACAAAATGAAAAGACAAAGGTCTATATACCAGATGAAGGAACAAGATAACACCTCAGAAAAACAATTAAATGAAGTGGAGATAGGCAACCTTCAAGAAGAAGAATTTAAAATAATGATAGTGAAGATGATCCAGGACCTTGGGAAAAAAATGGAGGCAAAGATCGAGAAGATGCAAGAAATGTTTATAAACACCTAGAAGAATGAAAGAACAAACCCCTAGAAGAATTAAAGAAAAAACAAACAGAAATGAACAGTACATTAACTGAAATGAAAACAACACTAGAAGGAATCAATAGCAGAATAACTAATGCAGGAGAACGGATAAGTGACATGGAAGACAGAATGGTGGAATTCACTGTCTCAAAACAAAATAAAGAAAAAAGAATGAAAAGAAATGAAGACAGCCTAAGAGACCTCTGGAACAGCATTAAATTCACCAACATTCGCATTATAGGGGTCCCAGAAAGAGAAGAGAGAGAGAAAGGACTCAAAAAAATATTTGAAGAGATTATAGTTGAAAACTTCCCTAACATGGGAAAGGAAATAGTCAGCCAAATCTAGGAAGTGCAGCGAGTCCCAGGCAGGATAAACCCAAGGAAAAACACGCCGAGACACATAGTAATCAAATTGACAAAAATTAAAGACAAAGAAAAATTATTAAAAGCAACAAGGGAAAAACGACAAATAAAATACAACGAACTCCCATAAGGTTAACAGCTGATTTCTCAGCAGAAGCTCTACAAGCCAGAAGGGAGTGGCACGATGATATATTTAAAGTGATGGAAGGGAAGAACCTACAGCAAAGATTACTCTACCCAGCAAGGATCTCATTCAAATTCAAAGGAGAAATCAAAAGCTTTACAGACAAGCAAAAGCTAAGAGAATTCAGCACCACAAAACCAGCTCAAAAACAAATGCTAAAGGAACAAGTACTAAGTGGGAAACACAAGAGAAGAAAAGGACCTACAAAAACTAACCCAAAACAATTAATAAAATGGTAATAGGAACATACATATCGATAATTACCTTAAATGTGAATGGATTAAATGTGAATGGATTAAATGCTCCAACCAAAAGACACAGGCTCACTGAATGGATTCAAAAACAAGCACTGTATATACGCTGCCTACAAGAGACCAACTTCAGACCTAGGGACACGTACAGACTGAAAGTGAGGGGATGGAAAAAGATATTCCATGCAAATGGAAATCAAAAGAAAGCTGGTGTAGCAATACACATATCAGACCAAATAGACCTTAAAATAAAGACTATGGCAAGAGACAAAGAAGGACACTAAATAATGATCAAGGGATCAATCCAAGAAGAAGATATAACAATTTTAAATATATATGCACCCAGAATAGGAGCACCTCAATACATAAGGCAAATGCTAACAGCTATAAAAGAGGAAATAGACAGTAACACAGTAATAGTGGGGGACTTTAACACCTCACTTAAAACAATGGACAGATCATCCAGAGAGAAATTTAATAAGGAAACACAAGCTTTAAATGACACAATAGATCAGATAGATTTAAATATATTTATAGGACATTCCATCTGAAAACAGCAGATTAAACTTTCTTCTCAAGTGCACATGGAACATTCTCCAGGATAGATCATATCTTGGGTCACAAATAAAGCCTTGGTAAATTTAAGAAAATTGAAATCATATCATCTATTCCGACCACAACACTATGTGATTAGAAATCAATAACAGGGAAAAGAACATAAAAAACACAAACATATGGAGGCTAAACAGTACATTACTAAATAACCAAGAGATCACTGAAGAAATCAAAGAGGAAATCAAAAAATACCTAGAGATAAGTGACAACTAATACACAACTATCCCAAGCTTATGCGATGCAGCAAAAGCAGTTCTAAGAGAGAAGTTTATAGCAATATAATCCTACCTCAAGAAACAAGAAAAATCTCAAATAAACAACTTAACCTTACACCTAAAGGAATAGAGAAAGAAGAACAAACAAAACTGAAAGTTAGTAGAAGGAAAGAAATCATAAATATCAGGACAGAAATGAATGAAATAGAAACAAAGAAAACAATAGCAAAGATCAATGAAACTAAAAGCTAGTTTTTTGAGAAGATACACAAAATTGACAAACGTTTAGCTAGACTCAGCAAGAAAAAGAGGGAGAGGACTCAAATCAATAAAATCAGAAAAAGGAGAAGTTACAACAGACACAGCAGAAATACAAAGCATCATAAGAGACTGCTACAAGCAACTCTATGCCAATAAAATGGGCAAATTCTTAGAAAAGCACAACCTTCCGAGACTGAACCAGGAAGAAATAGAAAATATAAACAGACCAATCACAAGCACCAAAATTGAGACTGTGATTAAAAATCTTCCAGCAAACAAAAGTCCAGGACCAGATGGCTTCACAGGTGAATTCTATCAAACATTTAGAGAAGAGATAACACCCATCCTTCTCAAATTTTCCAAAATACTGCAGAGGGGGGACCCCTCCCAAATTGATTCTATGAGGCCACCATCACCCTGACACCAAAACCAGACAAAGATACTACAAGAAAAGAAAATTACAGACTAATATCACTGATGAATATAGATGTAACAATTCTCAACAAAATAATAGCTAACAGAATCCAACAATACATTAAAAAGATCATACATCATGATCAGGCAGAATTTATCCCAGGGATGCAAGGATTCTTCAATATATGCAAATCAAACAATGTGATGCACCATATTAACAAATTGAATAATAAAAACCATATGATCATCTCAATAGATGCAGAAAAGCTTCTGACAAAATTCAACACTGATTTATGATAAAAAATCTCCAGAAAGTGTGCATACAGGGAACCTACCTCAACATAATAAAGGCCATATATGGCAAACCCACAGTAAACATCATTCTCAATGGTGAAAGACTGAAAGCAATTTCCTCTAAGATCAGGAACAAGACAAGGATGTCCACTCTCGCCACTATTATTCAACATAGTTTTGGAAGTCCTAGCCATGGCAATCAGAGAAGAAAAAGAAATAAAAGGAATACAAATTGGAAAAGAAGAAGTAAAACTGTCACTGTTTGCAGATATCATGATATCTGATATCATGACATAGAGAATCCTAAAGATGCCACCAGAAAATTACTAGAGCTAATCAATGAATATGGTAAAGTTGCAGGATACAAAATTAATGTACAGAAGTCTCTTGCATTCCTATACACTAACAACGAAAGATTAGAAAGAGAAATTAAGGAAACAATCCCATTCACGGTTGCAAACAAAAGAATAAAATACCTAGGAATAAACCTACCTAAGGAGGTAAAATACCTGTACTCAGAAAACTATAAGACACTGATGAAAGAAATCAAAGACGTCACAAACAGACGGAGAGATAGACCATATTCTTGGACTGGAAGAATCAATATGGTGAAAATGACTATACTATCCAAAGCAATCCACAGATTCAATGCAATCCTTATCAAACTACCAATGGCATTTTTCACCGAACTAGAACAAAAATCTTAAAATTTGTATAGAGACACAAAAGACCCTGAATAGCCAAAGCAATCTTGAGAAAGAAAAACATAGCTGGAGGAATGAGACTCCCTGACCAGACTATACTACAAAGCTACAGTCATCAAGACAATATGGTACTGGCACAAAAACTGAAATATAGATCAATGGAACAGGATAGAAAGCCCAGAAATAAGCCCACGCATCTATGGTCAACTAATCTATGACAAAGGAGGCAAGGATATACAATGGAGAAAATACATTCTCTTCAAAAGTGGTGCTGGGAAAACTGGATAGCTATATGTAAAAGAATGAAATTAGAACACTCCCTAACACCATACATTAAAAATAGACTCAAAATGGATTAAAGACCTAAATGTAAGACCAGACACTATAAAACTCTTAGAGGAAAACATAGGAAGAGCACTCTTTGACATAAATAACAGAAAAATCTTTTTTGACACACCTCCTAGAGTAATGGAAATAAAAACACAAATAAACAAATGGGACCTAATGAAACTGAAAAGATTTTTCACAGAAAAGGAAACTATAAACAAGACAAAAAGACAACCCTCAGAATGGGAGAAAATATTTGCAAATGAATAAACAGACAAGGGATTAATCTCCAAAATGTATAAACAGCTCATGCAACTCAATATTAAAAAAAAAAAAAAACCTAATCACAAAATAGGCAGAAGACCCAAATAGACATTTCTCAAAAGAAGACATTCATATAGCCAAGAGGCACATGAAAATCTGTTCAACATCACTAATTATTAGAGAAACGCAAATCAAAACTACAATGAGGTATCACCTCACACCAGTCAGAATGGGCATCATCAGAAAATCTACAAACAAAAAATGCTGGAGAGGGTGTGGAGAAAAGGGAACCCTCTTGCACTGGTGGTGGGAATGTAAATTGATATGGCCACTATGGAGAACAGTGTGGAGGTTCCTTAAAAAACTGAAAATAGAATTACCAGGGTCTGGGCAAGATGACGGAAGAGTAAGACGTGGAGATCACCTTCCTTCCCACAGATACATTAGAAATACATCTACACGTGGAACTGCTCCTACAGAACACCCACTGAACGCTGGCAGAAGACATCAGACCTCCCAAAATGCAAGAAAATCCCCATGTACTTGGGTATGGCAAAAGAAAAAAGAAATAACAGAGAAAAAAGAATAGGGATGGGACCTGCACCAGTGGGAGGGAGCTGTGAAGGAGGAAAGGTTTCCACACACTAGGAAGCCCCTTCGTGGGCGGAGACTGCGGGTGGCAGAGGGCAGAAGCTTCAGAGCCACAGAGGAGAGTGCAGCCACAGGAGTGTGGAGGGAAAAGCGGAGAGATTCCCGCACAGAGGCTCGGCGCCAAGCAGCACTCACCAGCCCGAGAGGCTTGTCTGCTCACCCGCCGGGGCGGGTGGGGGCTGGTAGCTGAGGCTTGGGCTTCTGTTGGATCGCAGAGAGAGGACTGGGGTTGGCTGAGTGAACACAGCCTGAAGGGGTTAGCCCACCACAGCTAGCTGGGAGGGAGTCCGGGAAAAAGTCTGCAGCTGCCAAAGAGGCAAGAGACTTTTTCTTGCCTCTTTGTTTCACGGTGCACAAGGAGAAGGGATTCAGAGCGCCGCCTAAATGAGCTCCAGAGATGGGCGCGAGCCGCGGCTATCAGCATTTTCATATTTTTTATTTTAAAATATTAAAAATGTTTTTCTTAATAAATTTTTTCTTAATAATTTTTTTCTTATTTTTTATTATAAAAATTTAATAAATTTAATTTAAAAAATTAAAAAAAATTTTTTTCTTAATAAATTTTTTCTTAATAATTTTTTTCTTATTTTTTATTATAATAGCTTTATTTTATTTTATTTTATTTTATTTTATTTTATTTTATCCTCTTTCTTTCTTTCTTTCTTTGTATTTTTTCTCCCTTTTATTCTGAGCCATGTGGATGAAAGGCTCTTGGTGCTCCAGCCAGGCATCAGGGCTGTGCCTCTGAGGTGGGAGAGCCAACTTCAGGACACTGGTTCACAAGAGACCTCCCAGCTCCACGTAATACCAAATGGCGGAAATCTCTCAGAGATCTCCATCTCAACAACAAGACCCAGCTTCACTCAACGACCAGCAAGCTACAGTGCTGGACACCCTATGCCAAACAACTAGCAAGACAGGAGCACAGCCCCATCCATTAGCAGAGAGGCTGCCGAAAATCATAATAAGGCCACAGACACACCAAAACACGCCACCAGACATGGACGTGCCCACCAGAAAGACAAAATCCAGCCTCATCCACCAGAACACAGGCACTAGTCCCCTCCACCAGGAAGCCTACACAACCCACTGAACCAACCTTAGCCACTGGGGACAGATACCAAAAACAATGGGAACTACAAACCTGCAGTCTGGGAAAAGGAGACCCCAAACACAGTAAGATAAGCAAAATGAGACAACAGAAAAACACAAAGCAGATGAAGGAGCAGGGTTAAAACAAACCAGACCTAACAAATGAAGAGGAAATAGGCAGTCTACCTGAAAAATAATTCAGAATAATGATAGTAAAGAAGATCCAAAATCTTGGAAATATAATATACAAAATGCAAGAAACATTTAACAAGGACCTAGAAGAACTAAAGAGGAACCAAGCAATGATGAAAAACATGATAAATAAAATTAAAAATACTCTAGACGGGATCAATAGCAGAATAACTGAGGCAGAAGAACGGATAAGTGACCTGGAAGATAAAATAGTGGAAATAACTACTGCTGAGCAGAATAAAGAAAAAAAGAAAGAAAAGAACTGAAGACAGTCTCAGAGACCTCTGGGACAATATTAAACGCACCAACATTCGAATTATAGGGGTCCCAGAAGAAGAAGAGAAAAAGAAAGGGACTGAGAAAATATTTGAAGACATTATAGTTGAAAACTTCCCTAATATGGGAAAGGAAATAGTTAATCAAGTCCTGAAAGCACAGAGAGTCCCATAGAGGATAAAGTCAAGGAGAAACACGCCAAGACACATATTAATCAAACTATCAAAAATTAAATATAAAGAAAACATACTAAAAGCATAAGGGAAAAACAACAAATAACACACAAGGGAACCCCCATAAGGTAAACAGCTGATCTTTCAGCAGAAACTCTGCAAGCCAGAAGGGAGTGGCAGGATATACTTAAAGTGATGAAGGAGAAAAACCTACAACCAAGATTACTCTACCCAGCAAGGATCTCATTCAGATTTGATGGAGAAATTAAAACCTTTACAGACAAGCAAAAGCTGAGAGAGTTCAGCACCACCAAACCAGCTTTACAACAAATGCTAAAGGAACTCCTCTAGACAAGAAACACAAGAGAAGGAAAACACCTACAATAACAAACCCAAAATATTTAAGAACATGGGAAGAGGAACATACATATCGATAACTACCTTAAATGTAAATGGATTAAATGCTCCCACCAAAAGACACAGACTGGCTGAATGGATACAAAAACAAGACCCATATATTTGCTGTCTACAAGAGACCCACTTCAGACCTAGGGACACATACAGACTGAAAGTGAGGGGATGGAAAAAGATATTCCATGCAAATGGAAATCAAAAGAAAGCTGGAGTAGCAATTCTCATATCAGACAAAATGGACTTTAAAATAAAGACTATTACAAGAGACAAAGAAGGAAACTATATAGTGATCAAGGGATTGATCCAAGAAGAAGGTATAACAATTGTAGATATTTATGCACCCAACATAGGAGCACCTCAATACATAAGGCAAATACTAACAGCCATAAAAGGGGAAATCAACAGTAACACAATCATAGTAGGGGACTTTAACACCCCACTTTCACCAATGGACAGATCATTCAAAATGAAAATAAATAAGGAAACACAAGCTTTAAATGATACACTAAACAAGATGGACTTAATTGATATTTATAGGACATTCCACCCCAAAACAACAGAATACACATTTTTCTCAAGTGCTCATGGAACATTCTCCAGGATAGATCATATCTTGGGTCACAAATCAAGCCTTGGTAAATTTAAGAAAATTGAAATTGTATCAAGTATCTTTTCCGAACACAACGCTATGAGACTAGATATCAATTACAGGAAAAGATCTGTAAAAAATACAAACACATGGAGGCTACACAATACACTACTTAATAACGAAGTGATCACTGAAGAAATCAAAGGGGAAATCAAAAAATACCTAGAAACAAATGACAATGGAGACACGACGACCCAAAACCTATGGGATGCAGCAAAAGCAGTTCTAAGAGGGAAGTTTATAGCAATACAAGCCTACCTCAAGAAACAGGAAACATCTCAAATAAACAACCTAACCTTGGACCAAAAGCAATTAGAGAAAGAAGAACAAAAATATCCCAAAGTTAGCAGAAGGAAAGAAACCATAAAGATCAGATCAGAAATTAATGAAAAAGAAATGAAGGAAACAATAGCAAAGATCAATAAAACTAAAAGCTGGTTCTTTGAGAAGATAAACAAAATTGATAAACCATTAGCCAGACTCATCGAGAGAAAAAGGGAGAAGTCTCAAATCAATAGAATTAGAAATGAAAAAGGAGGAGTAACCACTGACACTGCAGAAATACAAACGATCATGAGAGATTACTACAAGCAACTCTATGCCAATAAAATGGACAACCTGGAAGAAATGGACAGATTCTTAGAAATGCACAAACTGCCGACACTGAACCAGGAAGAGATAGAAAATATGAACAGATCAATCACAAGTACTGAAATTGAAACTGTGATTAAAAATCTTCCAACAAACAAAAGCCCAGGACCAGATGGCTTCACTGGTGAATTCTATCAAACATTTAGAGAAGAGCTAACACCTATCCTTCTCAAACTCTTCCAAAATATTGCAGAGGGAGGAGCACTCCCAAACTCATTCTACGAGGCCACCATCACCCTGATACCAAAACCAGACCAAGATCTCACAAAGAAAGAAAACTACAGGCCAATATCACTGATGAACATAGATGCAAAAATCCTCAACAAAATACTAGCAAACAGAATCCAACAGCACATTAAAAGGATCATACACCATGATCAAGTGGGGTTTATTCCAGGAATGCAAGGATTCTTCAATATACACAAATCAAACAACGTGATACATCATATTAACAAATTGAAGGACAAAAACCATATCATCATCTCAATAGATGCAGAGAAAGCTTGCAACAAAATTCAACGCCCATTTATGATAAAAGCCCTGCAGAAAAGTAGGTATAGAGGGAATTTTCGTCAACATAATAAAGGCCATATATGACAAACCCACAGCCAACATTGTCCTCAATGGTGAAAAACTGAAACCATTTCCCCTAAGATCAGGAACAAGACAAGGTTGCCCACTCGTACCACTATTATTCAACATAGTTTTGGAAGTGTTAGCCACAGCAATCAGAGAAAAAAAAAGAAATAAAATGAATCCAAATTGGAAAAGAAGAAGTAAAGCTGTCACAGTTTGCAGATGACATGATACTATACATAGAGAATCCTAAAGATGCTACCACAAAACTACTAGAGCTAATCAATGAATTTGGTAAAGTAGTAGGGTACAAAATTAATGCACAGAAGTCTCTTGCATTCCTGTACACTAATGATGAAAAATCTGAAAGTGAAATTAAGTAAACACTCCTGTTTACCACTGCAACAAAAAGAATAAAATATCTAGGAATAAACCTACCTAAGGAGACAAAAGACCTGTATGCAGAAAATTATAAGACACTGATGAAAAAAATTAAAGATGATACAAATAGATGGAGAGATATACCATGTTCTTGGATTGGAAGAATCAACATTGTGAAAATGACTCTACTACCCAAAGCAATCTACAGATTCAATGCAATCCCTATCAAACTACCACTGGCATTTTTCACAGAACTAGAAGAAAAAATTTCACAATTTGTATGGAAACACCAAAGACCCCGAATAGCCAAAGCAATCTTGAGAACGAAAAATGGAGCTGGAGAAATCAGGCTCCCTGACTTCAGACTATATTACAAAACTACAGTAATCAAGACAGTTTGGTACTGGCACAAAAACAGAAATATAGATCAATGGAACAGGATAGAAAGCCCAGAGATAAACCCACGCACATATGGCCACCTTATCTTTGATAAAGGAGGCAAGCATATACAGTGGAGAAAAGACAGCCTCTTCAAGAAGTGGTGCTGGGAAAACTGGACAGGTACATGTAAAAGTATGAAATTAGAACACTCCCTGACACCATACACAAAAATAAACTCAAAATGGATTAAAGACCTAAGTGTAAGACCAGACACTATCAAACTCTTAGAGGAAAACATAGGCAGAACACTGTATGACATAAATCACAGCAAGATCCTTTTTGACCCACCTCCTAGAGAAATGGAAATCAAAACACAAATAAACAAATGGGACTTAATGAAACTTAAAAGCTTTTGCACAGCAAAGGAAACCAGAAACAAGACCAAAAGACAACCCTCAGAATGAGAGAAAATATTTGCAAATGAAGCAACTGACAAAGGATTTATCTCCAAGATTTACAAGCAGCTCATGCAGCTCAGTAACAAAAAAACAAACAACCCAATCCAAAAGTGGGCAGAAGACCTAAATAGACATTTCTCTAAAGAAGATATACAGATTTCCAACAAACACATGAAAGAATGCTCAACATCATTAATCATTAGAGAAATGGAAATCAAAACTACAATGAGATATCATCTCACACCGGTCAGAATGGCCATCATCAAAAAATCTAGAAACAATAAATGCTGGAGAGGGTGTGGAGAAAAGGGAACACTCTTGCACTGTTGGTGGGAATGTAAATTGATACAGCCACTATGGAGAACAGTATGGAGGTTCCTTAAAAAACTGAAAATAGAACTACCATACGACCCAGCAATCTCACTACCGGGCATATACCCTGAGAAAACCATAATTCAAAAAGAGTCACGTACCAAAATGTTCATTGCAGCTCTATTTACAATAGCCAGGATATGGAAGCAACCTAAGTGTCCATCATCGGATGAATGGATAAAGAAGATGTGGCACATATATACAATGGAATATTAGTCAGCCATAAAAAAAATGAAATGGAAGTATTTGTAGTGAGGTGGATGGAGTTAGAGTCTGTCATACAGAGTGAAGTAAGTCAGAATGAGAAAAACAAATACAGTATGCTAACACATATATATGGAATCTAAGGGAAAAAAAAAAAAAAGGTCATGAAGAACCTAGTGGCAAGATGGGAATAAAGACACAGACCTACTAGAGAATGGACTTGAGGATATGGGGAGGGGGAGGGGTAAGATGTGACAGGGTGAGAGAGTGGCATGGACATATATACACTACCAAATGTAAAATAGATAGCTAGTGGGAAGCAGCCGCATAGCACAGGGAGATCAGCTTGGTACTTTGTGACCACCTAGAGGGTTGGGATAGGGAGGGTGGGAGGGAGGGAGACACAAGAGGGAAGAGATATGGGAACATATGTATATGTATAACTGATTCACTTTGTTATAAAGCAGAAACTAACACACCATTGTAAAGCAATTATACTCCAATAAAGATGTTTAAAAAAAGTAAAAATAAAAATAAAGTTTCTTTTTGGAGTGAAAAAAAAAAAAAAAAGAATTACCATATGACCCAACAATCCCACTACTGGGCATAAACCCAGAGAAAACCATAATTTAAAAACACACTTGCACCCCAATGTTCATTTCAGCACCATTTACAATAGTCAGGTCATGGAAGCAACCTAAATACCCATCAACAGACGAATGGATAAAGAAGATGTGACACATACATACAATGGAATATTACTCAGCCATAAAAATGAATGAAATTGGGTCATTTGTAGAGACATGGATGGACCTAGAGACTGTTATACAGAGTGAAGTAAGTCAGAAAGAGAAAAATATCATATATTAACGCATATATGTGGAATCTAAAAAAATAGTACCGATGAACCGGTTTGCAAGGCAGAAATAGAAACACAGATGTAGAGAACAAACTTATGGACACCAAGGTGGAAAAGCGAGGAGGGTGGTGGTGGTGGTGGGATGAATTGGGACATTGGGATTGACATATATACACTAATATGTATAAAATAGATACCTAATAAGAACCTCTTTTATAAAAAAAAATTAAATTAATAAAAAATAAAATAAAATAAAAGCAAGGGAAATGATTCATTTTTAAAAATTTTGTTTAATACTTATTCAGGGCCTTCACAGTATTATATTAAAAACCAAAAATATTCAAATTCAGAACCCCTTCCCTTGAGGAATATATATTGTATTTCAACTTTAATTGAATATAGACTAATAAACAGAGGATTTATCTAAGGCTGAATGATTCTATAAACCTCAAATCGAGTCACATTGTTGTAAAAGATTAAAATAAGAAAATAAAAAAGAATTCCAATTTGGCCAGTTTATTCATAAGTAGGTATTTCCAAACTAACATTTAGACTGAGTTCAAATCCATAGCATGTTACTAACTAATGCTGCAGTGTTATTTGTCATTAAGGTAAATTATTTGGAAAAACTAACTTAGAGAAATCATTCCCATATTCAAGCTGGGATGATCCAATGTGTTCACTGCTGTATCTCCAATACTTAGATTAGAACCCAGGATATATGATGTTTGATAGAAACGTGTTGAATAAACGGAGGTTGGGACAGTGAGATGTTGTCAAGGCATCAAAACAGACACAGGTTTAATCCTTCAGATCATGGAAAGCCAATTTGCATTCATTATATTCCAGGGACAGACAATTCTTACTTCCAGCCTCCTGAAGTCATTCTTAGGTAAGTGATATGGGACAATGCATTTCCCAATGTGATTTCATAGGCCAAGGTTAATTAGGCAGAAATAACTTTCTCAAATAGCGTCAGTCTCCCCAACACCTGGCTTCACAGCTGTCTGCTGACACAACACTCACATGGCACCTTGATTTAATTTGTTACCTGAGACAAGGCTGCATTTGTTTTCATACTGAATGAATGGTTTCCATTCTGGGTATGAAGTTTGCCTCCACTATCTTAGAGGATGGACTATAAAGTATTTCGATTTCTGCTGTTTCTTAAATCCCTTTTCTCAACTATGTGGGCATGGCTGGAGAGAGGTTTCATCAGTCATGGGTCATCAGGACTCTGCCTGCATGTGGCTGGACTGCTTGCAAAATAATTCCATGTTAAGGCTTACTCCAGCAGGTCTAGCTGCTCTATCTCCATGTAAGTAATATTTGCCATCACCTGGCTTTTCAGATTATAAGTGTTATGTGACTCCCTTGGTGCTGGAAGGAAGTTTGGAAGCAACTATGTAGATCCTGTTAGTCATGTGTTTCTATGGTTATTTATAAATATTATGACCAATCTTAGTCAATATATGATGATTACAAATTATTCGCTTTTAATTGCCAGGAGCTGTTTTCTTCCAGAGGTCATTTAGGAGGGTTTTCAAATTCAGTTCACTCGGATGAATGTAATTTACCAGACAGAAATATTAATGGGGCCAAGATTTTGGCAATTAGGTTGAAATTCAGAATGCAGCTTAATGCGAAGGGTGAGAAAAGAATGAATAAGTGCAAAAAAGGAATCTTTGGTTGACTATGTCTTTGAGAAGGTATTTATTTACAAGCATGGGAAAATAACTCTAATGAGAAACTCATCTTTGCCTTGTGGATCCAGGGAAAGTATATTGTACCATTACTCCTTTCTAGATTTCAGTTTACCCAAGATAGAATTAGAAAGTTTCTTGTCTCCTCACAGACTATATCATTGTCAAAGACCACTATATACGTTTGATAGAGAGTAATACTAGGTAATATGCAAACATTGGAACAGGAAGGGAATTCAACAATGTGTGCTGAGAAAGCCAGATGATGCTTTATGTAGAATGTACAAAGGTAGCTTTGGACCACTGGCCAGGTTTAAGTTAGCTCAAGCCTCAGAATATATCTTGGAGTTGTAGGGATACTAACTAAAAAAGTAGGAGAGTAAAAGCCTTAAGAGCCAAGCTTGTTTGCAACACAAACATAAGGCAGAGAAAAATAATTCAGTCCAAAGTGAACCAGAGCAGTGAAAAGACTCTCATGTCTATTCTGTAAGTATCTATTTTTGTAAATATCCTTCCTGTTGCTAAATATAACAGGTGCAACCACACTAACTATTAACAACTTTAATAAGCTACTCTTGTAAAGAGCCACAATGACAATGCAACTTTTAAAGGTCATAGCTGTTGCTTTTGCACACCAAGAGCTTTTGACGCATCTCTTGGTTGTTTGGTGTATGTGTTAACATGTTTTCCAGTAGGCATGGCAGAATTACTTTTCCTCTTTCTCTCTCTCTTTTCCTTTTTTCTTTCTTTCTTTCTTTCTTTTTTTCTTTCTTTCTTTCTTTCTTTCTTTCTTTCTTTCTTTCTCTCTCTCTCTTTCTTTCTTTCTTTCTTTCTTTCTTTTTCTCTTTCTTCTTTTCTTTGCTTTTCTTTCTCCCTTATTCCCTTTCCTTCTTCCTCCCCTTCTATCTGTCTCTCTTTCTCACTCCCTCCTTCCATTCTTTCTGCTTTCTTCCTTTCTTTCTTTCTTTTTTCTATTAGGTTCTCTGCCCCAGGCAAGAAGAAGGACTCAAAACCCAAGAAAGAAGTATTAACTCTGAATTCTCCTCTTTTACCAGGTAGCCCTTCTTCTGAGTCTGCCTGTCTGTCTGTCTATCTATCTACCTACCTACCTGCCTACCTACCTGTTTGTGTCTGTCTGCATGTGTGTGTGTGTGTGTGTGTGTGTTTGTGTCTATATATATATATATTTCTGTTTTGCTGCTAAAGAAACTAAGGCTAAAAAAAATGTGTTCCAATTCCTCCAATTTGGATTTGAAAGACCTACAATTTTAACCCATGTTTTAACATGAGATTTAACCATGTTTTTCTAAGGGTAAAATTATTATTGGAGGTAGACAAATAATTATAATGCTTAATTTTTAATATATTTTTTCAATTTTTAAATTTAAATTCTTATGACCATTAATTTTGTTTTTTCCTATATGTCAGTGTAACTAAAACAAAAGTGAATCGATTTAAAGAAAGATGTCAATTGGTAATTTTATATGTAGCATGTATCTATGGCAAAAGAATTAGAGGAAGTGCACAAGTGCAGTAAGGTTGGAAACACCACACTAAACATTAGTGCCTCCTACTTGTGGGTTAAGAGGAAATAAATCTCTCTTCTAGAATCAGAAAATATTTATTGAATGGAATCTAAGGAAAAATTATTTCCAAATCCTTTGTCCATCTGTATTATTTTATAGATGAGAAAATTGGAGGTTGTAGGGTCACTGGCTGCTGAAGTTACACAAATACTTTTGGGAAAAGCTGGAGTTAGCACTGTACTCTGGATTCCACATGTTCCTGTGCCCAACGCACATTGAGGCCAAACAAACGAAAACATTGAAGTTTGGAGCAGAGAAAGATTTATTGCAAGGCCAAGCAAGGAGATGGGTGGCTCATGCCCAGAAAGTCCCAAACCCCCCAAAGGGTTTCAGCAAGCCCTTTTAAAGTCAAGATGAGGGAGGTATGTGGCTAGTTGTTGTGAACTTCTTGGTGTCAGATTCCTTTATTCTTGCAACTGTCCACATAGGTCAGGTCATGTCCACATTGGTCTTGTAAACCTCCAAAAAGACAAATGTTGTTCTCTGTTCTGTGACTTTTTATCTCTATATGAATGGACTCTTAAATGTCAGAGCCCCAAGAATAGGTTATTCTGTATATTTCAGGCTATAGGCAACATTATTTTCCAAAGGTGCAGAGTCAGCATGACTAAGCACAGACAGCAGAGCACAAAGATTAAAGTAAAAGGAAGAGATCTAATATGGATTCAGATTTCTTTTTCCTTATTACACATGCAGGGGCTTAGTAGGAGGGTGCATATTTTACACATAGGTTTCAGACGCAGAATGTGGATCAAGAATTCGTCTGAGAAAATGCCAACAAAATATTAGTTGTCACTACTGATCTGGAACCCATTTCAATAAGCAAATCCTATACAGATAAAGGTATGATAATAGACTAATGAGATTGTTTCTTCGGTTAAAGTCTTTAAAGGTTATGCATTCAACAGAAAGTGGTTTTCAAAGTAGTCACTTCTGAAACTATTACTCTCCATACTGTGATCCTGACATGGTCAAAAATATGTTTGGCTCTCCCACTGGTTGAGGCCTAAGCCCACGAATCTATCCATGCATTCAACAAAGATGTATCAAGTGCCTATTATGTGCCAGCACTGTGTAGGGGCTGTGGATCCCTCAAAGAAGGCAAAGTCCATCTTCTGAGATCTCAGACTCAAGTGGGCAAGACTGGCTATTCACAGTTAAATAAATCAATAAGTAGATAATAACTGACTAATATTAAGCTGCAAGGAATATTAAAGTCTGTCATGATACAGAATGAAAGAAAGGCCTAATTTTCAACAGGGTGGTCATGATAAGGTCATTTTGATGAAGTGAAATTTAAGCTGAGGACTGACAATAGAGGCAAACCATAATGACATCTGAGATCTGATAGGAAAAAAACATTCCAGGTAGAAAAAATGTAGAGAAATCTTGTGGTCTAAATAAGTGGCTGTGTTTTGAGACTAGAAAAGATGTTAGACCTTTGGGATATTTCAAAGGAGAAAACAGTAGCTGCAGATGTGGAGAAGAATGAGCCTGATCATGCAGGCATTTATAGCCCATGGCTAGGAGCGTAGTTTTTATTCTAAGAACAGTGGATGTATACAGAAAACTGCTTTTTTTTTTTTTTTTTTTAATCCTTCTGGCTGTGATGGACAATAAATTGTAGGAGCAAGAATAAAAATGAAGAAACCAATCTGTAGGCTATTGCAGAAATTTGGGTAAAATGTGATGGTGATTGTAATAGAGTAGGGGTTATCAAAATTGAGAAAAATAGATGGAGATGAGGTATATTTTGGAGAAAGAATTTATAGGACTTGATAATGAATTAGATGTGGAGGATGAGAGCAAAGGAGGAGTCAAGAAAGACTTGTAGGCTTCTGGCTTCAATAAATCGTGGTACCATTTACAGAGATGGAAAAAACTGAGGAGAGCCAGGTTAAAGGAGGAAATTAAGGGCTCTGTTTGGGCCATAGTAAACTTGAAATGCCTATGAGATGTCCCAGTAGAAATGCCAAATGGATAATTGGATGTTGGAGTCTCAGGCTTATAAGAAACACGTGGCCTGAAGATAGAAAATTGAACACTCTCAGCCTATAGATGGGTTTAAGCTCAGGAAGAGAATGCACATATATCTTTCCCAAACTATGCCACACACAGTGCTTTCCATCTGAAGTGCTTTGCCTTCAGATTCTAGGAATTTGGATCATTGACCTCTCAACTCTAGCTGCTCCCCCATCCACTTTACCTTCTGGGTTTCTTACCTCTACAAAACTGTATCATCTAAAAATTTCCACTTGTCCCTTCAAGCTGACCAGAAAAGAATCATGCAGGCCCTTCTTATTTTAGGTGTTTTTAACTTCAGTGGAAAAAACCCACTTCAAACAACAACAAAACCACTAAGAGTGGTTTTCAGTGGAAACTGAAAAGGGTTTTTTGTTTGTTTGTTTTTTGTTTGTTTTGTTTTGTTTTCTTACTGTAAGTGGAGCTACTCTTGGGGCCCTTTGCTCCTGATTTCTTTCTTCGTGCTTAGAGAGAAGGTTCCATTTATCCTTCATCTATAGTTCTGTAATAGGGAAGAATAAACCTGACTCCATGTTGGATCTGTTTCTTTTACTTTAACCTTTGTGCTCTGTTGCCTGTGCTTAATCATGCTGACTCTGCACCATCTGTAAAAGAATGTTGCCTATAGCCTGAAATATACAGGATAGCCTGTTCTCAAGGCTCTGACCTTTAAATGTATAACACTCTTCCATTTATATAGAGATAAAAAGTTGCAGAACAGAGAATAGCATTTGTCTTGTTGAAGGTTTACAGGAACATCTTGACCTGACCTACATAGACAGATGCAAGAACAAAGAATTCTGACACCAAGAAGTTTGCAACAACCAACAATACCCCCTCTCTTTTTAATATAAAAGAAGCCTGAATTCTAACTTGGGTAAGATGGTTCTCCCGGACATGAGTCTGCCATCTTCTTGGTCTGCTGGCTTTCAGAATAAAGTCATTATTCCTTGCCCCAACAACTCGTACCCCTATTTATTGGCCTGTCGTATGGCGAGCAGAACGAGTTTGGACTCGGTAACAGTTCTATCATTCCTGTGAGTGTTCTAAGAGTCTTTTCATGGTGAAATTCATGTTGACTCAGAATTCCAGACACTGAAATCTGGAGAAGTTCACAAAGACTAGTCCAACCTGCTCATGCTCATGTGAGAAAACAAACAACTAAAAAGTTTAAGTGACTGACCAACGCTATGTCTCTAATATATACTTTATATTATTTATATTATCTAATTTATAGAGAATAAATTGATCATTGCTGAGCAGATTGTTCTTGCTCTACCCTGGGCTACACAAATACAGCTGACTCACTTCACCTTGTAAGTTCCTGGACAATGAAAGGCTTCAATTTCACTTCTAATTACGCATTTTTAAAGCTACAGAGAGCTGCCTGCAAGATCACTTACTGCTGCCTGCAAGATAACTTACTACAGCCTGCAGAATTGTCTCTCATTGAAGCTGGCTTCTTCCATAAGTCAAAAACATATTCACAGAGATTTCACAGGAAGAGGGCCTCTAAACCACAGCTTTATCTCACTATCTTTCTAGGGGGTCTCATGACTCCAGTAGGACAATGCATAAAATAATGTATATAATAGGTTTTAAAATCTTATAATGTTTTGCATTCTTGGGAACTACAATATGTTCTCCCATATTTATCTTGTTCTTTTTAATGATTGACTCCAAACATACTCACCTAAGAAGTTTTGAAAATGCAAAAAAGTACAAAGCAAACTGAAATATCTATAACCCTATAAGCCTTCGGTAATCAGTTCATATTTTATACTTCCTTCCATACCCTATTCTATGCATATAGGTTTGTATGTGTTTTTGTGTGCGTATCTATGTAGATAATATTTACTTATATGTGTATATTTTTCTGTTTGTATATATAAACATTATATACATACAATATTTTATTTGTGTTGTAGAGGATGCATATATATATGCATCCCTTAGCAAAATGCATGGCACATTATAAGCTCCCAATACAGGCTGGTTCTGTTATTACTATAATTAAAGACACAGAGTGTTGAAAAAAAGTTGAGGAGTGTTCTTGGGCCAGGGCCATAGGATGCACAAACAGCACAAGTCAAGGCCAAAAGACTTAATGACTCACAATTTTGTTCTGGAACCGGCAGTGGATGGTCATAATAACTAGTGTTTGTATCACCAAAAACCCTGAACCAAGATCAGGAATGACAACAAACTCAGCTATGGTCACACTCCTGCTTTGAGAATGAGCTGTAATTCAGAGCACACTTGCCTCAAGAGTGATGGGAAACTCATCCCAGTTTTAATTCTCATTCTCAAGGCTTTAAAATAATAAAACAATTGACTTTTCTCCTGACAACTACCATCTTCTTCCAAATACCCATACTACTGTGAACGCTTAGTTTTGCACTCTAGAAATATAGATGTTATTCTAGAGACATAAGGGGGGAGTTTAATTAATGTGGGTAAGAAAGAACTTCAGCCTGGGAGTGATGGGCATTCTGAGTATGAGCTCTGGGATACCCAAACTCCTAAAAACACTTTCACTACTTTAATACTTCACCACATAAAAGCTTTGGATATGAGTCTTTATTTCCCTTTCCCTGTCTTTAATGTATTATATAAGCATTCATTTACACAAAATACTACAATCAGACTATTTTTGGCATCCAACAGCTGTAAGTCACTTCAAGTGAGGGAGATTTATTCCTTGATACCTGAAGACACTTTTCATCTCATCTGCTCGCATTACTGTGATTTAAAAAACAAAACAAAACAAAACCTCTACATCTTCTTTCCCTATTTTTATTTCATGGCCTCCCTCATCTGTTCATTAATTCATGGAAGTAAAGACCTGCCTTTGACATTAAGACCACATCTGACTTAGTTGTGCAGCAGATGCTTTCGGCACTTTGACATATTTGCCGTCATTTTATTGCTTATTCTTCCATGTGTATGTTACTTCTCTTGAACAAAAAGTAAGTAAGTGGGCTTAATATGTATTTAGTGTTCAGTATCCAGTGACATCTGTTAAAGAAAAAGTAGAATGTAACAGGATTAAAGGTTAAATATTATCTCAAAAACAAAATGTTATGAAAAAAATAGGCAGTGATGTTTAAAATCTCCTATATAGTGTCAAATATTAATTGTAAGTACATAAATGCCCTAACACGCATTTCTTTGATCAAGACTCTGGGGACTTAACTGACCTCAAGCAAAATAGTGATGAAGTGGTCAAAAATGGCAACGTACACTCAAATTACATTAATGGAAATACACTCTCCCAAGGCAAAGAGGGAGAAAATGCCCCATTGTTCTTTGCACTCGTCAGAGTGCTGCAGAGGAACTACCAGCCTCAAAACCTTCTGGAAAGTCACAAGAAGCTCTGCTACACTTTGGGGGCGTCATAATCCTGACTGGGATATGTTTCCTCCTACTCCTTGCTAATTCAACTCCTTATTCATCCTACAAGTCTTTGCTTAAATATCACTTTCTCAGAGAAATTGTCCCAGACCCACATCAAAATCAGTCCCCTTCATTTCCATATCATAATTCTTAACTTGCCTTTCACAATGCCTATCCCAAATTAGCATTTAATTATTTTGTGATTATTTTACATCTTCCTCTCTCTCCACAAGATTAGGACTTCCATGAAGACAGGAATCAGCTCCAATGTTGTCAGTACTAAATTCTACCAAACACCTAGCACACTTCATTAGAATGACAGTAAATAATCAGTATGATGAAAGCATCTGTTAATGTATAACTTTCTACTTCAGAGAGACATGAACCTCAAAAGCAGATTTTTAATTTTAATTACCAGTGAATTGATGAACAGGTGAGGAGAGCCTTGAAATAAAAGTTGCAAGGGTAGACACCAGCACACTGATGGAGAAGAGTTCTGGGAGATCAATTGTTGTTATTTGAGCAAATTAGGAAACTAACACTTGGAGTACTTGATAACTCACCAAGTTCATACAAACAGCAAGTGCTGGGGCATACACTGGGTACTCACTCACTATTTTTTTTTTAAAACATCTTTATTGGAGTATAATTGCTTTACTATGGTGTGTTAGTTTCTGCTTTATAACAAAGTGAGTCAGCTATACATATACATATATCCCCATATCTCCTCCCTCTTGCATCTCCCTCCCAACCTCCACATCACACCCCTCTAGGTGGTCACAAAGCACCAAGCTGATCTCCCTGTGCTATGTGGCTGCTTCCCACTAGCTCTTTTACATTTGGCAGTGTATATATGTCCATGCCATTCTCTCACTTCGTCCCAGCTTACCCTCCCCCATCCCCATGTCCTCAAGTCCATTCTGTACGTCTGCGTCTTTATTCCTGTCCTGCTCCTAGGTTCTTTAGAACCATTTTCTTTCTTTTTTTTTAGACTCCAGATATATGTGTTAGCATACCATATTTGTTTTTCCCTTTTTGACTTACTTCACTCTGTATGACAGACTCTAGGTCCATCCACCTCACTACAAATAACTCAATTTCATTTATTTTTATGGCTGAGTAATATTCCATTGTATATATGTGCCAAATCTTCTTTATCCATTCATCTGTTGATGGACACTTAGGTCACTTCCATGTCCTGGTTATTGTAAATAGAGCTGGAATGAACACTGTGGTACATGACTCTTTTTGAATTATGGTTTTCTCAGGGTATATGCCCAGTAGTGGGATTGCTGGGTCGTATAGTAGTTCCATTTTTAGTTTTTTAAGGAACCTCCATACTGTTCACCATAGTGGTTGAAACAATTTACATTCCCACCAACAGTGCAAGAGGGTTCCCTTTTCTCCACACACTCTCCAGAATTTATTATCTGTAGATTTTTTGACGATGGCCATTCTGACTGGTGAGGTGATACCTCATTGTAGTTTTGATTTGCATTTCCCTAATGATTAGGGATGTTGAGCCTCCTTTCATGTGTTTGTTGGCAATCTATATATCTTCTTTGGAGAAATGTCTATTTAGGTCTTCTGCCTATTTTTGGATTATGTTGTTTGTTTTATGATATTGAGCTGCATGGGCTGCTTGTAAAATTTGGAGATTAATCCTTTGTCAGTTGCTTCATTGGCAAATATTTTCTCCCAATCTGAGGGTTGTCTTTTTGTCTTGTTTATGGTTTCCTTTGCTGTGCAAAAGCTTTTAAGTTTCATTAGGTCCCATTTGTTTATTTTTTTCCCTATTTCCATTTCTCTAGGAGGTGGGTCAAAAGAATCCTGCTGTGATTTACCTCATAGTGTTCTGCCTATGTTTTCTTCTAAGAGTTTTAGAGTGTCTGGCCTTACATTTAAGTCTTTAATTCATTTTGAGTTTATTTTTATGTATGGTTTTAGAGAGTGCTCTAATTTCATTCTTTTACATGTAGCTGTCCAGTTTTCCCAGCACCACTTATTGAAGAGGCTGTCTTTTCTCCATTGTATACTCTTGCCTCCTTTATCAAAGATAAGGTGACCATATGCACGTGGGTTTATCTCTAGGCTTTCTATCTTGTCCCATTGATCTATATTTCTGATTTTGTGCCAGTACCATATTGTCTTGATGACTGTAGCTTTGTAGTATAGTCTGAAGTCAAGGAGCCTGATTCTTCCAGCTCTGTTTTTCTTTCTCAAGATTGTTTTGGCTGAGATTGGTTCAAGATGGCAGAGTAGAAGGACATGCTCTCACTCCCTCTTGCAAGAGCACCAGAATCACAACTAACTCCTGAACAGTCATCAACAGGAAGACACTGGAACTCAACAAAAAAATACCCCACATCCAAAGACAAAAGAGAGCCACAATGAGATCGTAAGAGGGGGCCAATCACAATAAAATCAAATCCCATAACTGCTGGGTGGGTGACTCACAAACTGGAGAACACTTATACCACAGAAGTCCACCCACTGGAGTGAAGGTTCTGAACCCCACGTCAGGCTTCCCAACCTGGGGGTCTGGCCATGGGAGGAAGAATTCCTAGAGAAACAGATTTTGAAGGCTGGTGGCATAATTACAGGACTTCAACAGGAGTGGAGGAAACAGAGACTCCACTCTTGGAGGACACACACAAAGTTGTGTGCACATCATGAGGCAGGGGAAGCAGCAGTGACCCCATAGGAGACCAAACCAGACCTATCTGCTAGTGTTGGAGGGTGTCCTGCAGAGTTGGGGGGTGGCTGTGGCTCACAAAGAGAACAAGGACACTGACAGCAGAAGTTCTGGGAAGTACTCCTTGGTGTGAGCCCTCCCAGAGTCTGCCATTAGCCCCACCAAAGAGCCAGATAGACTCCAGTGTTGGATTACCTCAGGCCAAAAAACCAACAGGAAGGGAACCCAGCCCCACCCATCAGGAGGCAAGCAGGTTAACGTTTTACTGAGCTCTGCCCACCAGAGCAACAGCCAGCTCTACCCACCACCAGTACCTCCCATCAGGAAACTTGCACAATCCACTTAGATAGCGTCATCCACCAGAGGGCAGACAGCAGAGGCAAGAAGAACTACAATCCTGCAGCCTGTGGAACAAAAACCACATTCAGAGAAAGATAGACAAGATGAAAGGACAGAGGGCTATGTACCAGATGAAGGAACAAGATAAAACCCAAGAAAAACAACTAAATGAAGTGGAGATAGGAAACCTTCCAGAAAAATAATTCAGACTAATAATAATGAAAATGATCCAAGACCTCGGAAAAAGAATGGAGGCAAAGATCGAGAAGATGCAAGAAACATTTAACAAACACCTAGAAGATTCAAAGAAAAAACACCTAGAAGAATTAAAGAACAAACAAACAGAGATGAACAATGCAATACCTGAAATGAAAAATACACTATATTCACTATATCAATAGCAGAATAACTGAGGCAGAAGAATAGATAAGTGACATGGAACACAGAATGGTGGAATTCCCTGCCATGGAACAGAATAAAGAATGAAAAGAAATGAAGACAGCTTAAGAGACCTCTTGGACAACATTAAACACACCAACATTCACATTATAGGGGTCCCAGAAGGAGAAGAGAGAGAGAAAGGACCTGAGTAAATATTTCAGGAGATTACAGTCAAAAATTTCCCTAACATGGGAAAGTAAATAGCCACCCAAGTCCAGGAAGTTCAGAGAGCCCCAGGCAGGATAAACCTAAGGAGAAACATGCCAAGACACATAGTAATCAAATTGACAAAAATTAAAGACAAAGAAAAATTATTGAAAGCAATAAGGGAAAAATGGCAAATAACATACAAGGGAACTCCCATAAGGTTAACAGCTGATTTCTCAGCAGAAACTCTACAAGCCAGAAGGGAGTGGAATGACATATTTAAAGTGATGAAAGGGAAGAATCTACAACCAAGATTACTCTACCCAGCAAAGATTTCATTCAGATTCAACTGAGAAATCAAAAACATCACAGACAAGCAAAAGCTAAGAGGATTCAGCACCACCAAGGAGCTCTACAACAAATGCTAAAGGAACGTCTCTAAGTGGGAAACACAAGAGAAGAAAAGGACCAAGAAAAACAAACCCATAACAATTTAAAAAATGGTAATAGGAACATACATATAAATAATTACCTTAAACGTGAATGAAATAAATGCTCCAACCAAAAGACACAGGCTTGCTGAATGGATAAAAAAACAAGACCCAAATATATGCTGTCTACAAGAGACCCACTTCAGACGAAGGGACACATATAGACTGAAAGTGAGGGGATGGAAAAAGATATTCCATGCAAATGGAAATCAAAAGAAAGCTGGAGTAGCAATACTCATATCAGATAAAATAGACTTTAAAATAATGTTACAAGAGGCAGGGAAGGACACTACATAATGATCAAGGGATCAATCCAAGAAGAAGATATAACAATTATAAATATATATGCACCCAACACAGGAGCATCACAATACATAAGGCAACTGCTAACAGCTATAAAAGAGGATATCGACAGTAACACAATAATAGTGGGGAACTTTAAGACATCACTTACAACAATGGACAGATCATCCAGACAGAAAATTAATAAGGAAACACAAGCTTTAAATGACAAAATAGACCAGATAGATTTAATTGATATTTATAGGACATTCCATCCAATTCCATCCAAATACAGCAGATTACAGTTTCTACTAAAGCACACATGGAACATTCTCCAGGATAAATCACATCTTGGGTCACAAATCAACCCTCAGTAAATTTAAAAAATTGAAATCATATCAACCATCTTTTCTGACCACAATGCTATGAGATTAGAAATCATTTACAGGGACAAAAACGTAAAAAACACAAACACATGGAAGCTAAACAATACAACACTAAAGAGATCACTGAAGAAATCAAAAAGGATATTAAAAAATACCTAGATACAAATTACAAGGAAAACACAATGATCCAAAACCTGTGGGATGCAGCAAAGGTAGTTCTAAGAGGGAAGTTTATAGCAATACAATCCTAACTCAGGAAACAAGAAAAATCTAAATAAACAATCTAACCTTACACCTAAAGGAACTAGAGAAAGAAGAACAAAGTCCAAGGTTAGTAGAACGAAAGAAATCATAAAGATCAGAGCAGAAATAAACGAAATAGAAACACAGAAAACAATTGCAAACATCAATAAAACTAAAAGCTGGTTCTTTGAGAAGATAAACAAATTTGATAAACCATTAGCCAGACTCATCAAGAAAAAGAGGGAGAGGACTCAAATGAATAGAATTAGAAATGGAAAAGGAGAAGTTACAAAAGACACTGCAGAAATACAAAGCATCCTAAGAGACTATTAAAAGCAACCTTATGCCAATAAAATGGACAACCTGGAAGAAACGGACAAATTCTTAGAAAGATATAACCTTCCAAGACTGAACCAGGAAGAAATAGAAAATATGAACAGACCAATCACAAGTAATGAAATTGAAACTGTGATTAAAAATCTTCCAACAAACAAAAGTCAAGCACCAGATGGCTTCACAGGTGAATTCTATCAAACATTTAGAGAAGAAATAACACCCATCATTCTCAAACTCTTCCAAAAAATTGTAGAGGAAGGAACACTCCCAAACTCATTCTATGAGGCCAACATCACCCTGACAACAAAACCAGACAAAAGTACTATGAAAAAGAAAATTACAAACCGATATCACTGATGAATATAGATGCAAAATCCTCAACAAAATAATAGCAAACAGAATCCAACACCACATTAAAAGGATCATACAGCATGATCGAGTGAGATTTATCCCAAGGATGCAAGGATTCTTCAATATATGCAAATCAATCAATGTGATAAACCATATTAACAAATTGAAGGATAAAAACCATACGATCATCTCAATAGATGCAAAACAGCTTTTGACAAAATTCAACACCCATTTATGATACAGACTCTCCAGAAAGTGGGCATAGAACGAACCTACCTCAACATAATAAAGGCCATATAAGACAAACACACAGCAAACATCATTCTCAATGGTGAAAAACTGAAAGCATTTCCTCTAAGATCAAGAACAAGACATGGATGTCCACTCTCACCACTTTTATTCAACATAGTTTTGGAAGTCCTAGCCAGAACAATCAGAGAAGAAAAAGAAATAAAAGGTATACAACTTGGAAGAGAAAAAGTATAACTGTCACTGTTTCCAGGTGATATGATACTATACATAGAGAATCCTAAAGACGCCACCGGAAAACTACTAGAGCTAATCAATGAACTTGGTAAAGATGCAGGATACAAAATTAATGCACAGAAATCTCTTGCATTCCTATACACTAATGATGAAAAATCTGAAAGAGCAATTAAGGAAACACTCCCATTTACCACTGCAACAAAAAGAATAAAATACCTAGGAATAAACCTAACTAAGGAGAAAAAAGACCTGTATGCAGAAAACTATAAGACATCGAGGAAAGAAATGAAAGATGATACAAACAGATGGAGAGATATACCATGTTCTTGGATTAGAAGAATCAACATTGTGAAAATGACTCTACTACCCAAAGCAATCTACAGATTCAATGCAATCCCTATGAAAATACCAATGGCATTTTTCACAGAACTAGAACAAAAAATTTCACAATTTGCATGGAAACACAAAAGACCCTGAATAGCCAAAGCAGTCTTTTTTTTTTTTTTTTTTTTTTGGCTTATAAACAACAGGAATTTATTTCTCAGTTCTGGAGGCTGAGAAGTCCAAGATAAAGGCACTGGCAGATTCAGCCTCTGGTGAGGGCCTGCTTCTGGTTCATAGATGACCATCTTCTTATGGTGTCCCCACATGGTGGAAGGAGCTAAGGGTCCCTCTGGGTCTTTTTTTTTAAACATGGATTATATCACTATTTTTATCCTTTATTCATCTCAGTTTTTTTTTTTTTTAAAGAAAATTTATTTAATTTACTAAGCATATACTGAAATATTGGGCTGGCCAAAAAGTTCGTTCGCGTTTTTTTCACACCATCTTAGGGTTTGGTAATAATAAAATTCCAAGAGTGCTTCTGGAACCCCTAGACCTCTCCAGAGTTGCTTTTAGTCTGTTTTTTTGTTTGTTTGTTTGTTTGTTTCACACACACACACACTGTATTTTATTTTTACAAGAGATAAATAGACTGACACCAAGCATTGTAAATGGATGACCACAACAAAAGCAACAATGATT
The DNA here is from genome assembly GCF_965194825.1 of Balaenoptera physalus. NCBI lineage: Eukaryota > Metazoa > Chordata > Mammalia > Artiodactyla > Balaenopteridae > Balaenoptera > Balaenoptera physalus. Next base: position 36,815,762 of record NC_138898.1, read on the forward strand.
GCAATTACCAAACACGAAACACACTCATACTATGTCATAATATTGACATTCAGTCCAGTAATCCTCCACTGTAACAGCTCCTTTACTTTGCAGTGAAAATTGATTTGTATACTCTTTGCCTCTGAGTCCTTGTGGGATTTTTTTTTTAATTCAAACAAAGTCACAAAAATTACAATCATCCTCATCAGTTCACTCAGTCCCATGTAATTAATTATTTTTTTCACCTTGATCTTTTGTTAGCACGTTTATGAATTCATCAGTTTTTCATTAGAGTTCTGAAAATGCTTATTCATTCAGTTCAGCAGTGCAGTCAGTTGCCAGAAACCTGTACTTGTCAGAGACTTTTCCATGAATTCCTTGAAGATGAAACCCTTTTATAAGAACACATTTGCAAAAGCATCGGAGTACACCCAGAACTGTCTGTAAATGACAAAAGACTTAAAAATGACCATGGTTAAAGATTTGATGAAAGTTCATAATAATGCAATTGACAAGGAAATTTAGTTATTTCTAAGATATACATTTTAAAGTAATAACTAGAATTATGACTTATAACATTATACCAGAACATATAAGATTTTTAGAAATTTCATGTAATGTCTGAAACATTTATATTAACATATTTCCATACAAATAACCCAATGAAAGTTTAGTATTAGTTGTTTTGTTTGTTTTTTTATACTGCAGGTTCTTATTAGTGATCAGTTTTATACACATCAGTGTATACATGTCAATCTCAATCGCCCAATTCAGCACACCACCATCCCCACCCCACTGCAGTTTTCCCCCCTTGGTGTCCATACGTTTGTTCTCTACATCTGTGTCTCAAATTCTGCCCTGCAAACCAGCTCATCTGTACCATTTTTCTAGGTTCCACATACATGCGTTAATATACGATATTTGTTTTTCTCTTTCTGACTTACTTCACTCTGTATGACAGTCTCTAGATCCATCCACGTCTCAACAAATGACTCAATTTCGTTCCTTTTTATGGCTGAGTAATATTCCATTGTATATATGTACCACATCTTCTTTATCCATTAGTCTGTCGATGGGCATTTAGGTTGCTTCCATGACCTCGCTATTGTAAATAGTGCTGCAATGAACATTGGGGTGCATGTGTCTTTTTGAATTATGGTTTTCTCTGGATATATGCCCAGTAGTGGGATTGCTGGATCATATGGTAATTCTATTTTTAGCTTTTTAAGGAACCTCCATACTGTTGTCCATAGTGGCTGTATCCATTTACATTCCCACCAAGAGTGCAAGAGGGTTCCCTTTTCTCCACACCCTCTCCAGCATTTGTTGTTTGTAGATTTTCTGATGATGCCCATTCTAACTGGTGTCAGGTGATACCTCATTGTAGTTTTGATTTACATTTCTCTAATAATTAGTGATGTTGAGCATCTTTTCATGTGCTTCGTGGGCGTCTGTATGTCTTCTTTGGAGGAATGTCTATTTAGGTCTTCTGCCCATTTTTGGATTGGGTTGTGTGTTTCTTTAATATTGAGCTGAATGAGCTGTTTTTATATTTTGGAGATTAATCCTTTGTCCGTTGATTCATTTACAAATATTTTCTCCCATTCTGAGGGTTGTCTTTTCCTCTTGTTTATGGTTTCCTTTGCTGTGCAAAAGCTTTGAAGTTTCATTAGGTCCCATTTGTTTATTTTTGTTTTTATTTCCATTACTCTAGGAGGTGTATCAAAAAAGATCTTGCTGTGATTTATGTCAAAGAGTGTTCTTCCTATGTTTTCCTCTAAGAGTTTTATAGTGTCTGGTCTTACATTTAGGTCTCGAATCCATTTTGAGTTTATTTTTGTGTATGGTGTTAGGGAGTGTTCTAATTTCATTCTTTTACATGTAGCTGTCCAGTTTTCCCAGCACCACTTACTGAAGAGACTGTTTTTTCTCCATTGTATATCTTTGCCTCCTTTGTCATAGATTAGTTGACCATAGGTGCGTGGGTTTATCTCTGGGCTTTCTATCTTGTTCCATTGATCTATGTTTCTGTTTTTGTGCCAGTACCATATTGTCTTGATTACTGTAGCTTTGTAGTATAATCTGAAGTCAGGGAGTCTCATTCCTCCAGCTCCGTTTTTTTCCCTCAAGACTGCTTCCGAATAGCCAAAGCAGTCTTGAGAGAGAAAAACGGAGCTGGAGGAATCAGGCTCCCTGACTTCAGACTAAACTACAAAGCGACAGTAATCAAGAGAGTATTGTACTGGCACAAAAACAGAAATATAGATCAATGGAACAGGGGAGAAAGCCCAGAGATAAACCCACAAACATACGGTCACCTTATCTTTGATGAAGGAGGCAAGAATATACAATGGAGGAAAGACAGCCTCTTCAATAAGTGGTGCTGGGAAAACTGGACAAGTACATGTAAAAGAATGAAATTAGATCACTCCCTAACACCATACATAAAAATAAACTCAAAATGGATTAGACACCTAAATGTAAGACAGGACACTATAAAACTCTTAGAGGAAAACATAGGAAGATCACTCTCTGACATAAATCACAGCAAGATATTTTTTGATCCACCTCCTAGAGTAATGGAAATAAAAATAAAAATAAACAAATGGGACCTAATGAAACTTCAGTTTTTGCACAGCAAGGATACTACAAACAAGAGGAAAAGACAACCCTCAGAATAGGAGAAAGTATTTGCAAATGAATCAACGGACAAAGGATTAATCTCCAAAATATATAAACAACTCATGCAGCTCAATATTAAAAAAACAAACAAACCAATCCAAAAATGGGCAGAAGACCAAAATAGACATTTCCTCAAAGAAGCATACAAATGGCTAAGAAGCACATGAAAAGATGCTCAACATCACTAATTATTAGAGAAATGCAAATCAAAACTACAATGAGGTATCACCTGACACCAGTTAGAATGGGCATCATCAGAAAATCTACAAACAACAAATGCTGCAGAGGGTGTGGAGAAAGGGAAGCCCTCTTGCACTGTTGGTGGGAATGTAAATTGATACAGCCACTAAGGAGAACAGTATGGCGGTTCCTTCAAAAACTAAAAATAGAATTACCATATGACCCAGCAATCCCACTACTGGGCATATACCCAGAGAAAACCATAATTCAAAAAGACACAGGCACCCCAATGTTCATTGCAGCACTATTTACAATAGACAGGACATGGAAGCAACCTAAATGCCCATCGACAGATGAATGGATAAAGGAGATGTATTACATATATACAATGGAATATTACTCAGCCATAAATAGGAACAAAATTGGCTTATTTGTAGAGACGTGGATGAATCCAGAGACTGTCATACAGAGTGAAGTAAGTCAGAAAGAGAAAAACAAATATATATTAACACATATATGTGGACCATAGAAAAATGGTACACATGAACTGGTTTGCAGGGCAGAAATAGAGACACAGATGTAGAGAACATACGTATGGACACCAATAGGGGAAAGTGGCGTGGGTGGGTGGTGGTGTGATGAATTGGGAGATTGGGATTGACATATATACACTACTATGTATAAAATGGATAACTAATAACAATCTGCTGTATAAAAAAATAAAGTAAAATTCAAAAATTCCAAAAAAAAAAAAAAGATTGCTTTGGTTATTCAGGGTCTTTTGTGTTTTCATACAAATTGTGAATTTTTTTGTTCTAGTTCTGTGAAAAATGCCATTGGTAGTTTGATAGGGATTGCACTGAATCTGTTGATTGCTTTGGGTAGTATAGTCATTTTCACAATGTTGATTCTTCCAATCCAAGAACATGGTATATCTTTCCATCTGTTTATATCACCTTTAATTTCTTTCATCAGTGTCTTATAATTTTCTGCATACAGGTCTTTTGACACCTTAGGTAGGTTTATTCCTAGGTATTTATTCTTTTTGTTGCAATGGTAAATGGGAGTGTTTCCTTAATTTGTCTTTCAGATTTTTCATCATTGGTGTATAGGAATGCAAGTGATTTCTGTTCATTAATTTTGTATCCTGCAACTTTACCAAATTTATTGATTAGCTCTAGTAGTTTTCTGGTAACATTTTTAGGATTCTCTCTATATAGTTTCATGTCACCTGCAAACAGTGACAGCTTTACTTCTTTTCCAATTTGGATTCCTCTTATTTTTTTTACTTTTCTAATTGTTGTGGCTAAAACTTCCAAAACTATGTTGAATAATAGTGTTGAGAGTGGACAACCTTGTCTTGTTCCTGATCTTAGTGTAAATGCTTTCAATTTTTCACCATTGAGAATGATGTTGGCTGTGGGTTTGTCATATATGGCCTTTAATATGTTGAGGTAAGTTCCCTCTATGCCTACTTTCCAGAGGGTTTTTATCATAAATTGGTGTTGAATTTTGACAAAAGTTTTTTCTGCTTTTATTGAGACGATCATATGATTTTTATCCTTCACTTTGTTAATATGGTTTATCACATTGATTGATTTGCATATATTGAAGAATCCTTCAATCCTGGGATAAATCCCACTTGATCATGGTGTATAATCCTTTTAATGTGCTATTGGTTTCTGTTTGTTAGCATTTTGTTGAGGATTTTTGCATCTATGTTCATCAGTGATATTGCCCTATAGTTTTCTTTCTTTGTGACATCAATGTCTGGATTTGGTATCAGGGTGATGGTGGCCTCGTAGAATGAGTTTGGGAGTGTTCCTCCCTCTGCTATATTTTGGAAGAGTTTAAGAAGGATGGGTGTTAGCTCTTCTCTAAATGTTTGATAGAATTCACCTGTGAAGCCATCTGGTCCTAGGCTTTAGTTTGTTGTAAGATTTTTATTCACAGTGTCAATTTCAGTGCTTGTGATTTGTCTGTTTATATTTTCTATTTCTTCCTGGTTCAGTTTCGGAGGGTTGTGCTTTTCTAAGAATTTGTCCATTTCTTCCAGGTTTTCCATTTTATTGGCATAGAGTTGCTTGTAGTAATCTCTCATGATCCTTTGTATTTCTGCAGTGTCAGTTGTTACTTCTCCTCTTTCATTTCTACTTCTATTGATTTGAGTCCTCTCTTTTTTTCTTGATGAGTCTGGCTAATGGTTTATCAATTTTGTTTATCTTCTCAAAGAACCAGCTTTTAGTTTTATTGTTCTTTGCTATTGTTTCCTTCATTTCTTTTTCATATATTTCTGATCTGATCTTTATGATTTCTTTCCTTCTGCTAACTTTGCGGTTTTTTTGTTCTTCTTTCTCTAATTGCTTTAGGTGTAAGGTTAGGTTGTTTATTTGAGATGTTTCTTTTTCTTGAGGAAGGATTGTATTGCTCTGAACTTCCCTCTTAGAACTGCTTTTGCTGCATCACATAAGTTTTGGGTCATCGTCTTTTCATTGCCATTTGTTTCTAGGTATTTTTTTATTTCATCTTTGATTTCTTCAGTGATCTCTTGGTTAGTTAGTAGTGTATTGTTTACCCTCCATGTGTTTGTATTTTTTATAGATTTTTTCCTGTAATTGATATCTAGTCTCATAGTGTTGTGGTCAAAAAGATACTTGATATGATTTCAATTTTCTTAAATTTACCAAGGCTTGATTTGTGACCCAAGATATGATCTATCCTGGAGAATGTTCCATGAGCACTTGAGAAGAAAGTATATTCTGTTGTTTTTGGATGGAATGTCCTATAAATATCAGTTAAGTCCATCTTGTTTAATGTATTATTTAAAGCTTGTGTTTCCTTATTTATTTTCATTTTGGATGATCTGTCCATTGGTGAAAGTGGGGTGTTAAAATCCCCTACTATGATTTTGTTACTGTTGATTTCCCCTTTTATGGCTGTTTGCATTTGTCTTATGTATTGAAGTGCTCCTATGTTGGGTGAATAAATATTTACAATTGTTATATCTTCTTCTTGGATTGGTCCCTTTAACATTATGTAGTGTCCTTCTTTGTCTCTTGTAATTGTCTTTATTTTAAAGTCCATTTTGTCTGATATGAGAATTGTTACTCCAGCTTTCTTTTGATTTCCATTTGCATGGAATATCTTTTTCCACCCCCTCACACTCAGTTTGTATGTGTCCCTAGGTCTGAAGTGGGTCTCTTGTAGACGGCATATATATGGGTTTTGTTTTTTTATCCATTCAGCTAGTCTATGTCTTTTGGCTGGAGCATTTAATCCATTTACATTTAAGGTAGTTATCAATATGTATGTTCCTATTACCATTTTTTAAATTGTTTTGTGTTTGTTATTGTTGGTCTTTTCTTCTCTTTTGTTTCCTGCCTAGCGAAGTTCCTTTAGCATTTGTTGTAAAGCTGATGTGGTGTTGTTGATTTCTCTTAGCTTTTGCTTGTCTGTAAAGATTTTAATATCTCCATCAAATCTGAATGAGATCCTTGCTGGGTAGAGTCATCTTGGTTGTAGGTTTTTCCCTTTCATCACTTTAAATATGTCCTGCCACTCCCTTCTGGCTTGCAGAGTTTCTGCTGAAGGATCAGGTGTTAACCTTATGGGGATTCCCTTGTATGTTATTTGTTGTTTTTCCCTTGTTGCTTTTAATATTTTTTCTTTGTATGTAATTTTTGATAGTTTGATTAATACGTGTCTTGGTGTGTTTCTCCTTGGTTTTATCCTGTATGGGACTCTCTGAGCTTCCAGGACTTGCTTGACTACTTCCTTTCCCATATTAGGGAAGTTTTCAACTATAATCTCTTCAAATATTTTCTCAGTCCTTTTCTTTTTCTCTTCTTCTTCTGGGACCTCTATAATGCGAATGTTGGTGCATTTAATGTTGTCCCCTTCTATGTCCTTGTTAAACGTTTCTTGTATTTTCTCCATTCTATTTCCAAGATTTTGGATCATCTTTACTATCATTACTCTGAATTCTTATTCAGGTAGACCGCTTATTTCCTCTTCATTTGTTTGGTCTGGTGGGGTTTTACTTTGCTCCTTCATCTGCTATGTATTTCTCTGTCTTCTTATTTTGCTTAACTTACGGTGTTTGGGGTCTCCTTTCTGCAGGCTGCTGGTTCATAGTTCCCATTATTTTTGGTGTCTGCCCTAAGTGGCTAAGGTTGGTTCAGTGGGTTGTGTAGGCTTCCTGGTGGAGGGGAGTCAGTCACTATTTGATAAATGAATGAGATCACATATTCACTAGACAAATTGTTGGGCGATTTGACATATAATAATGTTCTTTTCTTTTCAGCAATGCAGGTTTCCAAATACTCAATATATCAGTCCTAATTGTACATTTTTGAAGCTCAAATAATTGATTTACCCATCCCCATGATATCCTTTCAATTATTGTTTCATTCATTCATTCATTCAACCAGTTTTTTATTGAGTGTACCAAATGCCAAATGCTATTCTAAGAACACAATGATGAGCAAATAAAGACATCATGTCTATCCTCATGGAGATTTTTTGGGGAACAGAATAAAAGCAAATCATCATATAAATGATAATTACTGCAGTGCTACATATTTCACAGGAGAGAGCTGTGCGAACTTATAATAGGAAAATTTGACCTCATTAGGGAGACCAGAAGAATAAAAGGTACTATTTTAACTAGTCAAAGAGGGGGGAAACATGTATTCCAATAGAGGCAATGGTATTCGCCTATAACAGGAAGCACAGTAAGTGTGAGGGACTGAAAAATGTCCATGTGGCAGAATCAGAAAAAGTGAAGAGAGCATGGTGTGAGCTAAGGCTAGAGATATAGGTAGAGGCCAATCCATGCAAGGCCACCTAGGTAATTCCAAGTCTACTAAGGGCAAAGAAAACTTTAGATGAATTTCAAGCTAGGAAACAATGTTATCAGATTTACATTTTGCAAAATGTTATTCTGACAAGATGTTTGAAGAATATAGGAGCAAAGAGTAGCAACAGAGAGAACTGGATGCCACTCTTGGAAAAATATGATGATGGCTTGCATAAAAAGACATTGGAGATAGAAAGTAAACCAATTCACTATATTATTGGAATGTAAACTGAATAAGACATTATAGTTTGAGTGAGAAGGGAAAGAAAAGGAAAATGACATTTACAGGATGATTCTCTGCTAACATTGTATTCCAACATCCATCTTCCTTCTTCCTTCTTAACAACAGAACCCTAAATTTATTTGATGTGCCAAGAAGCAAATAAGATTTGTATTTTTCTGTCTTAACTTCAGGAATATATGACTATTACATTATATTGCTAAACACTGGCCGATAAAATATATGTGGAAGTGTTTGAGATGTTTCCTTAAAAGGGAGATGTCATGGTCTTACTCTCCCCTTCCAAAACCCTTCTGTTTGGAACTCAAATGTGAAATTGTAACTTTACCAGTCAATTTGAATCATGAAGACAAGGGATAAGCATTGGAGAAGGCAGGTACTCACATGGCAGCCCCAGCCCAGGCTGCATAACGCCAGACTTCTTTTTCATGAGAAAATGAAAGTTTTTATGTCGAAATCACCTATAACCTAAAGAATCTGACTTGATTCACAGCACAATCCACTAGATAAATAAGAGTGCCATTAAGCGGGAGGAGGAGAGCTAGGGGAAGTTCAGGTGATGGGCAGAAACACCAAGAGTTACTTTGAATGCAATAAGTTTGAGATGTCACAAAGATGACCAAGTGGTCAGTTAGATGTACGAATCTAGAATTTCTAACATGTCTGGATTAAGTATAGATATTTGAGGTTCCTTGGCATATTGAAGGCATTTACAATCATATCAGACAATTAAGTGGACCTAAGGATTCAATGCAAACCTATCAAAATCTCAGCTGGTTTTTCTGCAGAAATTGAATAGCAGATCCTAAAATTCATATGGAAATACAAGGAACCCAGCATAGCCAAAACAATCTTGAAAAAGAAGAACAAAATGGGAGGACTCAGACTTCTCAATTTTAAAACTAACTACAAATTTACAGTAACCAAGGCATCATGGTACTGGCATAAAATGACATATTAATCAGTAGAATAGTATTGAGAGTCCAAAAATAAACCCTTACATTTGTGGGATCATCCAAAATAATGAAATTGGATGATACCTCACACCATGCACAGTGTCCTGTGTCCCGCAGCAGTACCAGCCTGTGGCCCAGAGTATCCCTACAGGAACTGAACACAGGGACCAATCCTGGGAGCCTGGATGCTGAGTCACCTGACTGAGCACATGAGCAGTTTGCTCCTGCGCACCTGCCCACTAGCATCAGGCCCTCCTGGCCTATTTTATAGGAATTAACCTCACCCACTGAGCCATCATTCTGGGGCCCCCAACTGAGTCATTAATGAGGAGGTTTACATGCAAGATGAAGTGTAAATTGTACTTCACAGATGAAAATTATATAGCTGATAATGGACTTGTACCCATATTATAGAAAAACTGTTAGAACTCAATAATAAAAATACAAAAGATGTGAGTGGGCATTTCTCTAAAGAAGACATATAAATGACCATAAAGCATACAAAAACATTATTAGTCATTAGGAAAATGCAAATCAAAACCACAATAAGATATCACTTAACACCAGAAGGATGGCTATAATCAAAATGACACAAAATAATAAATGTTGGCAGGAATGCGGAAAAATCAGAACCCTCATACATTGGTGGTAAGAATGTAAAATGATGCATTCAATGTTATTTAAATACAGTCTGGCAGTTTCTCAAAAGATTAAATGTAGAGTTACCATATGACCTAGCAATCCCACTCCAAGGTATATACCCAAAAGAAATGAAAACATGTGTCCACAAAAAAATTGTTCATAAATATTTATAGCAAACTTTATTCATAATAGCCCAAAAGTAGAAACAACCCAAATGTCCTTCAACTGATGAATGAATTAATAAAATATGTTATATCCATACAATGGTATATTATTTTGTAATAAAAAGTAATGAAATACTGATACATTCTATATCACGGATGAATATTGAAAACATGCAAAGTGAAAGAAGCCAAATACAAAACAATGCAAAGGACTTAATGCCATGTGATTCCACTTATATGAAGAGTCCAGAACGGGCAAATCTCTAGGAATAGAAAACAGATTAGTATTTGCTTAGGGTTGGGGTGGTGGGCGTGGGAAGGAATGAGTAATGGCTGTTAATGGGTACAGGAGTTTCTTTGTGGGATGATGAAAATGTTCTAAAACTAGATAATGGTGATAGTTGCACAACTCTGTGAATATACTGAAAAACACTGAATTGTACACTTGAAATGGGTGAATATTATAGTATGTGAATTAAACCTTAATAAAGTGGCTAAACAATCAAAAGAGAAGAAGCTGACTTTCTTTGCCCATCAGAGTACAAAACCCTACAATCTTATCAAGAGACTTGTAGCCCAAATGTGCAATTCTTTGCTGCCTCGCCCTGGAAGCTCCCTATGTATTCACATTCTCACCAGGGGTTTCCTCTTCGTATGTGACAGCACCCTTTGCCTGATACTTAGGGGGCCCCGCATCTTAACTGTTTCTTTTCTTGCCTTTCCCTTCCACCAAACTGTGAGGAACTGCACAGAAGTGATGGATTTTTAATATCAGTATTTCCAAAAAATTAGATCCAGATTTCTGTTTGAAATATACTTAGCTCTTTGTAAAACAATAATTTCAAAAATTCACAATTAATTACATACTATAAAATGGATATATGGGAACAATTATTTACATTCTAGTCAATTCCTTCTTTGATGCAGAAATTGAAATGTGTCTCCTTCTACCCTCTCTCTGATATATTTGCAATGTTCACAAATGAGTTATTAATAAGACTTACACTACACTAGGGCTTCTAGACTGATCTTTTATGTCACTGGACTACACATGTTTGTATAGGTACCATCCTAGAATGTGGCCATCTGGTCCAGCACCTCTCAAACCTGAACTGCATCAGAATCACACAAGCGGCTTGTTACAACACTGACTGCAGGGACCCACCCCCAGGGTTACTGATTCAGTGGTGTCCAGGTAGGGACTGAAACCCTGTGTTTCTGGTCATCTCCCAGGCAATGCTGATGTTGCCATCCACAGACCACATGTTGAAGATCTAGGGCCTAGAGCACTGGCATCTGTGTATTATACTCAAACACCAGGCAAGGCTTAGGTCTGTCACACAGAGGCAGGGGCATTTGTTCAATAGTAAGTTCTCGTATAGTGATCTATCACTTTTTAATATTTGCATTGTACCACCTATATGATAAATTTGGACTCCTTATTAACTAACTTTAATAATTACAATAAAGAATGGCATAATAATCATTATTATTAATAATTATTAATAATAATAATAATAATTACATAATAATAATTACAATAAAGAATTGACAAGTGTGAGATGTTGTTTGTAATTTTTAACAACCCAACGTCCTATTAATTCACTTTAGGGCTTCAAGTTTAGCTAAAGGTAATCTTAACACTGTAAAACAAGGTTTAAAAAAAGAAGTCAACACTTGTAATTATTATTCTAAATGACTTTCCTTGATAATTTCCTTTCCAATGAAATTTCCTTGATACTATTCAACCAAAACAAAAAATATAAATAGTAAATTGAATGCTATAACTGCCAACCATAAGAGCCAAAACCAATTTTGTGCTTATCATTACAATCCTATTATTCTTACTTAAAAAGTAATTGTTTTTTATTTGAATTTATATGGGAAATTTTAGTAATAAAATGTTACTTTTCAAAGTATACACCAGTCAACTGAAACACATGATAAAACTAAGCTGAACATCAACAAAGTGGGGAAATAACACAGTTAGGGTATAGGAGGGAGAAAATATTTCCTGAATAATAATCTACCATAGTTCTTAATTTATGTTTAACTTGTACTCATAAATGACGGTAAGTTGAAGTCAAGAGCGAATTATCATCAATTATAATAGGTAGGTCACACAAATTACAGTAATCATGTAAACTTTTCTCAGCATGATCAACATCAAATCAGCACATTAAATGTTTTTGACTAAAATTCCTGCATACCAAATCAGAATATCTTTCCATCTCTGAAAATCAGGAATTAAAAAGAGAAAATAGAACAGGGATTACATGCAATTTGTCTTTTCATTTAAGATGAATGCAGAAGTTCCAGAGATGCTTTCTTTTTGAAGATAGAATACCAAGCCAACTCTCTTATAACTTAGAAATAAACACACCTTTTAGAAAAATAGACCAGCTGATTGTTAATCCAAAATGGTAATATTCTAAACATTAGATAATAAAAGCAGTCTTTATTTTTGATGATATAAAACATAAAACTAAATTTCAAAATAAATCTAATAAACATCTATCTTCTAACAAAACATGATATAATTGCCGTTTTTATTTGTCAACAAATCATACTTTTATCTTTTATAATTTTATAATCATATTTTATGCCATAATTTTATAAGTGAATAGCCTCTGTTCCCAATTGAAATGGTAACACATTTAGACATTGTGTACAAAGAGTATTAAAGATTCAGTTTAAATAGCTTTATAAAACATGATTAGTAACGCAAGTAACTTTTTAAAAAGTGTGTTACCATTTTCATGCAAATATTCCACAATGATTTTTTGAATACATGAAGGTGACTACAAGTTTATATGTAGATTACTCTATTCAGTTCTAGGGCTGCTATAAAAAATTGGTGGTTTAAAACAACAGAAATATATTCCCAGTTCTGGAGGCCAGAAGTCCAAATCAAGCTGTCAGCAGGCTTTGTTCTCTCTGGAGGCTCTGAGGTAGAACCCATTCTCACATCTTCTCTCTGGCAATCCTTGGCAATCCTTGGCTTGTAGATGCATCACTGTGATCTCTACCTCTGTCTTCACATGGCTTTCCCCCTGTGTCTCTGTATATCTTCTCCTTTTTTGTCTGATATCAAGGATGATCCTATCTCAAGAGTCTTACCTTAATTACCTGAGCAAACACCCTTATTCCAAATAAAGTCATATTCTGAGATCCTAGGTAGACATATCTTTGGGGGGGGGGGGCACAATTCAATGGACAACGACTGTGAAAGAAGTTTGAGAATTAAAAATAATTGGTAAAACAGCAGCAATCCATTGCTTACCATTCCATCCACACATTGCTTCATTCACCTGTACATTTATTTTTTCCAGTGACTGAGTACCTACTGTGCACCAGGCACTGAGTTAGGCCCTTGCGAGACAGGAGTGACCAAAACAATGATCACCTCTAAGAAGGCAGTCCTGTGCTGGTTTCCATATAGAGCTGAGTCATAGCCAAGTTTTCACCACCCTAAGACAAAATAAAATAAAGTTCTTAAGAATTTAAATTTATTTCATTTAAATATATATATATTTTTATTCCTAGAGTATGCTCTGTGCAGGTACTTCAGTAGGAAAGAATGAATGAATGGAAGATAATAGCTATACTTTGTAATGTTCTTTCTCGAACTTCATAATAAAATATGGAAATTCTACTAGATTCTCCTAAACTTATTTAAATTAGCTGATTTTTTTAAGCAAAAAGTCTGGGGCTTCCCTGGTGGTGCAGTGGTTGAGAGTCTGCCTGCCAATGCAGGGGACACGGGTTCGAGCCCTGGTCTGGGAAGATCCCACATGCCGCGGAGCAACTGGGCCCGTGAGCCACAATTACTGAGCCTGCGCGTCTGGAGCCTGTGCTCCGCAACAAGAGAGGCCGCGATAGTGAGAGGCCCGTGCACCGCGATGAAGAGTGGCCCCCGCTTGCCACAACTAGAGAAAGCCCTAGCACAGAAACAAAGACCCAACACAGCCATAAATAAATATATTAAAAAAAAAAAAAAAAAAGGATAAGCCCAACTTTAAAAGAAAAAAAAGTCTGGGAACCACTACTTCAATGTGCCCTGGTCACGCTGAAAACCTCCACTGAACTTGGCCAACTTTTCTATCGTGCAAGAGGAGAATGAGATTCCCAAGATTTTTCATAAATTGACACTAATCTGGTGTCTCAGCCTTGCAATTCCCCTGTAACCTGTGCCCACATATCTGTTGATCAGAAATAGAAAGAGCTGTCAGGCATCTAGCTGTGGGAGGTGAAGAAATCTGCAGGGAGAAAAGGTTGCTGGGAAGAGTAAGAGACTGGACAGAGCTGCTCTTGTCACAGCCCCGCCCTGCAGATGCTAATCTGAGCCTTGTGGGGGAGGGGCTACAGGCAGAACTCGAAAACCCCGCTATGCCAAGGACTGTGGGAGATTAGGTGTCAAGTAGAGATGCTTTCGTGCTCAGTTGGATCAGTTGTGACATAAATTATAGAGTGAATGTCCTCCCCATCTCTGCGTGGAACCAAAGATAACCTGTACTCACTGAGTTCTTGCCAGGGCATATTCCCACGCCATTTCAAAGGTTAGTTATTCTCCCAGACTCAGCGGGGGCTTGAGGTGGGGTTGGGGGTGGGATGGAGGTAGAGCCTAAATTGACGGGGTGAAGAACACTAAAATGTGCTTTTATTAGCAGAAATAATCATTTCAATATTTCTATCCATAGGCTGGTAGCAATCACGTTACTGAAATGTGTAAAACAAGCAGGTGAAAGAGAAGATTCACTCTAGAGCCGGAGATTCTTAGCAAAAAAAGCTGAAAAGCAGCATTTTCCCTTCCAAGCATATTTTAAAGAGGGTTGGATTTTAGAAGTATATTAACTAACAATTCTGGAATAAAGTATTATTTTAATTCTCACAAGGCAGAAGATAGTGAAAATTCTGGCTAAACTTTTATTTGTTTTTCACAGCCTGAGTGCAAGAAAGGGTTACCTCAGCAGACCCAGGCTGCTCAAATTTGCACATTCCATAAAAAGACCAGTCTTCAGGACTGGCCTTTGACAGGATCCTGGGAGATAATTTCTGAGCCTTTAGAATATCTTGCTTGATAACAGTGTTTTTGTATGCCCAAGGCCTTGGGCCTTACTGTGTCAGTTTGACCTCTTGGGAAGCTGGAGTCCAATAGCTGAGGTCACTCACGTGGGCACTGTGCCTACATGACTAACCCACAATAAAACCCTGGACTCATGGGTTGGGTAAGCTTCCTGAAAAAAAAAAAAATCAATTCAAAAAAGGCACAAAAGAAGGAGGAGCAAAACATTTTTAAACTGGCAAAGTAAAAAACATAAAACGTGATAACTGATCTGAATGCCCAAGTAACTTGCATTTTATTTTGTGTAAAAAGATCAAACATTTAAAGAGGCTCATATTAGCCAAATGTGAGATAATTTGAGCATCAAGAATAGTCCAACCTATAATTCAAACACTTTGAATACGTAAAACTTCATGAGTGCATAATGATACTTACAAGGATATAAAATGAAACAGAACACCACATACACTACTTTGACAACTATCTCATACATGAATTCCTTACTCAAAATGGTACCTAAAGGAAAAGATATACACATTAATCCTTTCTTTTACGTTTAGAATTATTTTATCTTTCTTGTGAGTTGACCCTCTTTATATTAAAATCTATTATATTTGATACTTCTATAACTATCTCATTTTCTTTTGGTTTGTATTTGCATGAGTAATCTTTTTATCCTCCTATCCTTTTATTTCAAGCATTCCACATATTTGTGTTAGGTGGGTCTTTTATAAACATCAGATAGATTTTTTTTCCAAACTGTCAATCTTTGTCTTTTAATAGAACAACTAATCCATTTATACATTTTTAAATTTTATTGTGAAAATTTCAAACATAAATGGGAGAAAAAAGTAGTACAACAAACATTCCAATACCCACCAATAAAATCACCACTTGTTGACATTTTGCCATATTTGTTTCATCTAGATCTATTGTTACTTCCCTAATTATTGAAAAATAAACACATCAAAATTGGTTATTCTTCCATTATAACCATTAAATTCAGAGGTGAAACAAAAATGTTTTGTGCATCCTTAAACTTTTTCAGTTTTTAGGGCCCTCTGTAAGTGAATATATATATATATATATATATATATATATATATATATATATATATATATATGAATACAAAATTACTAAGCTCCTTCTCAAGTTCTCAAAATTGCTGGTTCTTCTTCTTAAGTTCTAAAAAGAAAGAAAGAGAAGGATGGAGAGAGAAAGGGAGGGAGGAAGGAAGAAAGGAGGAAAGGAAAGAAAAGAAAGAAACTAGAACTGGAAAAAGGAAAAAATGCTATTATTAACAGATGATATGATTATATGTAGAAAATCCAAAGACACTACAAATGAACTGTTCAAATAAATGATCGAATTTCAGAATGTTGCTGAATGCAAATTAATACACAACATGAAATTATATTCTGTTTGTAAGCAACAAGGGGAAAAAGAAATTAAAAGATACTACTTTCAATTAAAAATACTAAAACATAAATCTAACATAAGATATGCAAGATTTCTAGAAGAAAAAAATGATAAAATTTGCATTCAGAGACTTTAGAGAAGATACATGTAATAACAGAGAGCTATATTTATGCCCCTGGATTGGAAGATTCAATATTGCAAAGGTGCAAACCATTCCCAAGCTGATCTATAGATTCAATACAATCACAATAAAAATCCCAACAGAGTCGTGTATGTTACACATCTAAGTACGGTGTGTGGGTGTGTGTATGTGTGTGGGTTGACAAGCTTATTCTAAAATTTATCAGAAAGCTCAAAATAGCCAAGAAAACCTTAAAGAAGTAGACTAATGTAAGGGAACTTGTACCACCAGATAGCAAGCCTTCTTATAAAGATACTGACACTAAAATAATGTGGTATTTCTGCAAAAATAAACAAACAGGTCAATGGAGTTGAACAGAGAGTCAATGAATCTACACATCTGTTTGAAGGACAATAGAAAGGATCCATGCATGAGTAAGCAGCTAAATATTCAAGGGAGAAAGGGTTAAAAAGCTACCATTACTGAAATGGCTGGAAAAGATGGGATACAAAAGTTGGGTGGAGGGATGGCATCTAAACAGGAGGTGATGTCTTCTGAGACAGAAGGAGAGGAGTTGGACAGTGGAGAAGAGTGGAGGAAGTTCAGAGTGGTCATCATGGAGAGTCAGAGAGTGAGCTGACCACAAACTGTAACAACCAGGCTGAGCCTGTGGAAGTGCTATTGAGACTTGTAACCAGGAATGTGCAACACATGACCTAGCAGAACTTGTCTGTTCAAGTACAGGCACAGAGAAGGTAAATACATGAGGGCAATAAGGTCAACTATTAGTCAATGTCTACTTACCTAGATATTACTACATCATTATGGTAACAGAAGAGTAAGTAGGTGGGCTATTGGCAAGGTTGTTATTACAAGGTTATAACAATGATAAAGTTTGGAACATAAGCTGCAAATGGGTAGAAAGAAAGAAGAAAATGGATGGATTGCAAGAAAGGATGGATGGGAGTCTCTGTGATAGCTTTGTCCAACTTTATTTAATATTTTCTTATCACTTCTCCACCTGAGAGTCTTCTTTCTTGGCCTGAGTACAGAAATCAGACTTTCCGCCAAGCCTCTCACACCATGCCCATCGACACAGTGATTCCACTGGAATTCCTGCTGATGATTTGACTGCCTTCCACTGAATTCAATAAAACATAAAATAAATAAGTAAAATCAATGCAGGGTCCAAACAGAGGGCAAAAAAGAAAGCCAGGATGCACTTCGACTCATACAACTAGTAGAAAGTCTCCTTGAAAGGGTCTGTTTTAACCAAATACCAAAACCTTGAGTTCTTTTGCACAGCTTGTAAGCAAATGTTAGCATGTGGATTAGATTTATGTCTTACAAAGAAAGAGAAAAGGTTGTGAGGCTGAGGAGAAAGTATGACAAAGGTTTATTTTGTAGCAATGGAATCACAACTGCCTGGTTAGAGATGAACTTGAATGATGGGTTTTTCATAGTAGCCTCCCAGCACTTAATCTTAACCAAATATTAATGTGCTGAATTTATTACATTTGAGCTCTGAAATTAAAAGCGGCCATCTGTGGCACACGTGTGTGGTACATAGAAAAGTAATATACTGTGGACTAGTCCAACATGAAGCAAAGGATATTGTGATTGTGACATGGCAGGCAGACTCACTCACACACCAAGACCCCTGAATGAATATAATGGACGCTGGTATCGCTCCTCTCCACGGGTATCTGCTTTCTGCAGCAATGCACAACATATAGGAGGTATTTATTAATAATTCCTTCAACATATCTCTATAACAGACAGTACAGCCTAAATCTGGAAATGCAGTTTACTTCACTGAAACAGATCAATCATTTGAACCAAACAAAATTCTAGGGGAAAATGATTATAAGGGTTAGACAAAAGAAATACGAAGGAAAAGTTTTCTTTTCTCTGGAGAGCAAAATGAAGGTCAGCATTGCAAAGGTTGTTCCACTGGGATTTTCAGGCAGATGTTAGGATCAAATTTGGGAAGTGTATATATGTATACATTTTGTGACCAAAAACAATTAGCGTTTTCCCTAGGAAGTAGAAAACATATGAAAGTAACTTTTGCTACAAACCTAGGAGAATAGAATTTATATCACAAGGCTGAAGATGTAAACGCTTAATAGATAACTAATCCTTTTGTAAATTATATAGAATTAACCCTGATAGAAAGAAAGGATACAATTTGCTAAGGGGTGGGAAACACAGAGCATAGATAAGTTTGTTTATTTTGAATGAATTTTTATTCACACTTTGAATTGTCTGCTTCCAGAGACAAGAAAACAAAATTAGGCTAAAATTAATTCTTGGAATGCTATGCCATCTGTATTATGCTATACCAGGATTGGGCTATAATTTCTATGACTTTAGATGTTCATACATGACTGTTTAGTTAGTTTCACAGGTAAAATAAATAGCTAGATAAAATGTGTTGCATCAGGATTCTAAAGAACTGGTGACTGGATGGTTTCATAGCCATAGACTCTAGAATGTCCAAATCTTGTCCTTTCAGTCATGTAGACCTCCTTGAAGAATTCCTGAGGACACTTTGCAGAAGGAAAATTAGTGGAGTAGGAATCAAAATGTTAGCCTTACTAGCTGCTTAAGAACTTTAATATTCTCAAGTTCAGTCAACTTGGCACTCCTAGAACATTTCAGAGAAAGGAGAGAAGGACAGAGATTTAGAGCAAAAGAGAGCATTCAAGGTCTACAGAGCAGAACAAAGCTGAATTTACACATTATCTTACATTATTCAATGCCCTTTCAGTTATAAGTGACAGAAACCCAACTCAAATTAAGCAAAGGAAATGCATAGGCCATTAGAAATAAAAATGACCAATGAACCAATGAAAGTATTTTATCCTTTCAGAAGAAATTAAAATTAAAACAATGAGTAATGAGAGCTTTTTGCCTCTAAAATCGGGAAGCTGTTTATATAGGTTAGAGAGAATGGTCACTTTTGTGCAGTGTGGTCTGAGATCTTTTGGGAGATTGATTTGGCTAAGACCATGATAGAGTTTAGAAATTGTCTTGGCATTTCTTCATTCATTACACAAATAATTTATCAAGTACCTAATATTATGTGCCAAGCACATTGTAAAATGTCTACCTCTCATAGTGGTTATGATCTACAAGACAAGATAGACATTACAAAAAATAGGTATACTAATAAGAGAACAATGTAAATTGTAATTTTGACAAACACTGAAAAATATTTATATGAATTTAAAAGTGCCTATACTAAGGGTAAGTAAGTTGAGCAGTCCCAGATTTCTGGCAAAATTTCCTAGAGTGCACTGAGTAAGTAAATGTTTACTAGGTAAGGAAATGAAGTACCTGGCAAATGTAATAATGTGTACAAATAACAAGGAGGGGAAGGGAATGCAAAATGTAAAGGCCAGTGTTTCAGTCAGTGTAAGCTCTGCTATGTGGCTGTAACATATAACCCTAAAGTCTCAGTGGTTTAAACCAACAAAGATTTATTTCTCACTCACATTTCATAACCACTGTGAATTGACTTTGCTCCAATTAGCTCTGCTCCTTGTTCTTCTCACTTGGGAACACAGTCTGATAAAGCAGCCACTAGCTGGAATGTTATCAAACACCATGGTAAAGGGAAAAGGCTAAAAGGTCATAATTAGTCACGTGGCCTCACCTAACCACAAAGAGACCCAGGGAATGCCCTCCCACCAGGTGCCAAGATGGCCAAAAGCTGAAATACTCCAACAAGACATTAATCATATGTTCAACATGGCTGAAGTTGAGAGAGTAGGGAAATACGGGCCAGAGTAAGAAAACCTGGCTTTATCCTATTAGCAATGGAGAGTCACTGAAGGCTTTATACTTTGAGGAATTTTTCCTAAGGAGAAAAATCATGTGGTTACATAAAGCTTAATCTACAAGCTTGCTTACCACAGGAGTGTTTATTGAAAATTTTTTTAAGTAGTAGAAAAACCTAAATACTCAACCATAAGCTCTTGTTAAAAAAAATAGTAGGTTTTTGCATCTTTGTGATGAAACACCATATAACCAATGGAAACTTAGAAAAATGTGACATGAAAAATACTTTATTAAGTGAAGAAACATGCATAAGGTATAGTACAAAATTAGATCCACCTATTTTTTAAGTACCCTCTATCTAGTATATGTCTATAAAAACTCTGACAGATCTATATAATCAATTCTTATTTGATGTAGGATCATGGTTTCCTTGTTTTTACTTTTATTATTGTTTTCTTTCTTATTGTATGTGCTGTATTCATGTGCTAATTTTCTACAAAGAAGATTTATTCTTTTTCAGCAGAATTTAAAAAATTCATCAGGACCTTATTTGTCACTGTTCAAAAATAAATATCTTTTTCTTTTCTTTTTCCATGGCTAAACATGACTAGACTTCTTGTTAATCTCTTGTAAAGTAGGTAAAAATTAACATGTTGCTTTTGTTGTTGTTTCAGTTCATCTGAATACTCTGAAAACATTCTGTTTACATTACCACTAGTTCAAACACTGTTTCTAGTTAGGGAAGGTTTAACATTTGTTCTCATCTTTGTAATTACCTCTTGCCATGAGCTCCACAACTCAGGTTGTGGGTTCATAACCAGCTGCCCTGGGGCAATGAAATGGCAACTGTTAACCTGTCCAAAGTAACCAAACATTCTTCTGGTAGCAATTCTGGAGTCCAGTCCAGCACCCCAACTTACTGAGCAAGAATGACTTCATGAGAACCTGCTCTGCATCCACTTTTTTGACGTTCTTTTGGCTATGGTGATAGAATGGTCCTAACTGCCAGTAATGGATCAAGAATAATATAGCATAGGTACCACCGATGCCATAATAATGGCACATATATTGCTGAAGAACAGGCTGCCTTCTTTTATGTTCTTATCCCATCACTGGACATATTACAGCAGTAAACTCTGATTTTTCAAGGAAAAATTTGGTGTAAAAACTCAAACCATATTTCATCTCTCCTTCAGTTTCCAAAAAAATAAATAATCTATTTGACCAGACTTTGCAAACATTGGCCAAATGTTGGCCTGAGCACTGAGTTTATACCTGGATGAGTTGATGCATCTGACACAATTAGGTTACCACAAACTGGGCCTTACATGAAAGGCCTGAAAAAGTTTAAAGTCAGCTTGGAGCACAAACACTTCACTGGGAAGTGTGTTGGTGAAACAGTAGGTTTGTACTTTTCCAAGGATTGTTTTGCAGTTTTGTTGTAAATAAATTTGTTTTCATTTTTTAAAGGAAAAAAACGGTAAAGAATGAAGTAAGAGTCTCATTAAAAACCCTGAAACCCAACATTGTATTTATCCAAAGTACCATTTATGAATTCCCACCCATGGGGGCCCTTGATGTCGACCATTTTGGCCCTCACAACTCTTCACATTTTGGATACCAAGAGGCAGTTCTGTTTGAGTTAATATTTCATGATATAAAGGAATCTGGTTTTGTTTTTGTTTTTTAATGGAAGCTGTAGTAGGTGCTTCTTTTTGCACAGAGGTCTCTTATTCTGGTCTGGTAAATGGAATTTGGATTTCAAGTAAAATTTAAGTCAATATACACACAGAGTATTTGCTAGAAAGAGTGGCAGATTGCATTTGTTAAATGAAATCTACTTTGAAAGAACTGTCAGAATCTTCTTTGGGAGATAAAAAAATAACTCTTTACTTAGACCTGCAACAATAAAGCCACAGATTTATATGTGCAAATATTTCCAACAAGTGCTAATCAATTATGAAAGAAGATGAAAGTTTGAGTCAATGGGGAAAACAGTAGCTGGAGAAAGCAATTCTTCAATTTCTATTTCTATTTTCTTTCATGGTAAGAAAAGAGAAAAAGAATGGGGGGAAACATCAAGAAAAGATTAAAGTATGATTAGTTCTATCAAAATTTTATAGTTGCTTAGAGGTTACTCTGTGAAAACATAGATATCCTTCCTCAAGTAAAAACAACAAAAGCCAAAACAAGTATAAGAAGCAAAATCCCTTTGCTAAAACCTCGGAAGTGTAATTTATAATAGGTGGAGCCCAGCTATGTGATGAGAGTAGGTAGATTTTCAGCATCTACTAAGGACACCAAGACAAAGCCGTGTTTGGGTCCGATGTCAGATGCCAATAGGAAGTGGACAGAATGCTAAAATCTGGTTACTTTAGCAGAAGTACAGTATGAGTGTGTCCAGGTCAGATTTCAGGAGTACCCAAAGGGCACACAAAACTCTAGAGGGCAAATGCAAGCAACAGTTAGCTCTGAGCCTTAGGAGTTAACAAGGTGAGTGACGGGAATCAGCACATATGCACTGTCTTCAGTGGTTATTTGAATTGAGATTCTGCTAAGGATTAGGTCTCCATCTTGATGAGCATAACTCTATATGCCTATAAAAAACAACACTCCAAGTTTATCTGTCACCAAACACAGTGGTTACATTCAAATTTTTTTATTCCTAGTACCTGTTTCTATTCAATGACACAAGTAGAGAAGCCCCAAATTGTCTGAGCTTGTCAATTACATGCCTGTCTAATCATGGCCCTTCCACCGGCCTAAAATAGCCAAGCTCTCTTGTTTTATAAAATGCTTTACAGCATTATTTACCTATTTGTATTCATAATTTCAAATAAATTATTTGGGAGAACCTATCATTTTAGTTGTATATTTCTCATAATATCCACTGTGTGTGTATAAAAATCAAACTAAAAATCCTTTATGTGATAACACCAATGAATAATTTCAAGAGAGCCCAACTATCAACTCTGAATTTTTAAAAGAAGATATAAAAATTCTCTATTTTTCTTAAAATCTTACCATATAGCCAATGGATTTATAAAATCGGAGACTTCAAGTTGGAAGTTACTTAAGAGGTCATCTGTGGCAACTTTATGTTCACAAATTTTGGACACTCCTTCCATCAAAAGCAGGATCTATAACCTCCTCTCATGAATCGACATAGGCTTCTGACTCACTTGCAAGTAGTACAGTGCAGAAAAGGTGCTGCTGCATGACTTCTGAGGCTACATCATAAGGGGCAATGCAGCTTCTCTTGCACAATGGGACACATGCTTTGATATCCCTGAGTCACCAAGTATGAAGTCCAACTACCCTGAAGCAACCATGGGGTGAGGAAGTTGAGGCCATGTGTTCATGCTCCAGTTGGCAGCCCCAACTGAGCTCTCAGCCAATTGCCAGCAAAACCTGCCAGCCAGGTTAGCGAGCCACCTTGGACATCCAACCCCAGTGTGCAGTCAGTACATACCTTCATATGGTTGCAGTTGATATATAATGTAACTGCATGACAAACCCCAAGTGAAAACTGCCTGGGCAAACTCTTCTGAGTTCCTGACCCACCAAAGGATTACCGAAATAAAAATTGTTTTTACTCTCTAAGTTAGAGGGTAATTTTTTATACAATGATAAATAACTGGTATGCCATCTGACCCCAAATTCCACTCCAGCATAAAGATTTTGGATTAAATGACCCTAGTAAAAGGGGTCTTCCCTCACATGTTAGCCTTGTTTTGGATAACTCTATTTTTTCCTCCTATTGGACCAAAGTCTTCATCTCTCTAACTTCAAACTAATATTTTAGATTAACTGTCTAGTTCAGCATCAAACAAATTTTCTCTGGCTTCTTCAACATGAAAGCTTGCCACGTAGACAAAAGTATTCTGAAAATATCTCTTTAGACTTTTCTCCTTCAGAAAAACAATACCCTGTTCTTTCAGACTTGTCTCAAAAGATATGATTTTCAGAATTCTGTGTCCCTTCCTCTGAACATACTCTGATTGGGGAAGTCTGCCTTAAAGTATAATGCAAGGAGTTTGACACTTTACTCCGTAAGTCATCTCACCAGAACAGTATTTGGTAAAATTTTGGTTTTCTTCTATTCCTTTTATTGTCCTAGACACAATGTTTCATTAATGCAACTTAACTATTGTGCTGGTCTATTTTTCTAATGGCTACCTAACACTATTGGCTTATTTTATGGTTGTCATCAAAGGGAAGTCCCAGAGCTTTGCCATCTGTACTGTAGCCAAGCCAGCTCACTCTCATGCAGCTGACATTCTGAATCTAAACAGAACATGAAATTTGTTTCTGCTTCATTTCATTTCATTTCATTGCTTTTGGACCAGTGTGTCTCTGTCAGTTGACATCACCTTTATTATTGGCTTTGTAATTTATTTTTAGTTATGCACCCCACCTATGTATCCTAACTTCAAAAATGCTATCAGAATTATCAGTGGAAATGTTGAGCCAACAGGGCTAAGAGTATAGCCTAGCTAGTCACATTCTATTAGAAAATTACAGAATTTCTAAAAAAAGAAAGAAAATTACAGAATTATTTACAACACATAGCAGGCATACATTTAAAAGGCACTAAATATCAACAGCTCTATCATTCAATGCACTTTCTAACTACCATGTTTTTGCAAAAGATATTGTCAGATGTGTTGATGTAATAGAAATAATTGAAATGCATTTTATCCATGGAATTTTCTGTTCTCTAGAGATTCTAACAAAATGGGACATCATGAGAATTTAGCATGATTTATCTTGAATGAATATATGCTAACTTCTAGAGATTATCTGTAGTAACTTCCGAAGGTTCATAAACTACATGCATGGTTATCCATTCAAGAATAGTATATTAAGCTTAAAAAGGAAAGGCAATAATTCACGTGATAAGTATTTACCACCATTTTAAAAATGCAAATATAATGTTCCTAGTTCAGATTGCTGTCAGAAATCTTGTTCTCTGATATTTCTTAAAAATTAGAATGTAGCTATCTTACATAGCAGATAATATTTACTATATGAGTGAACTAATTAATAATGACTGAAAATATAAATGAATTATTTAATTATTTGGGGGTTTTCTTCATAAAACATCAGATATGAAGTTAACTTGTTCACTTATTATTTATTTTATCTACAGCTCTATGTCTACCCCATGCTCATGGGTACAGATCGATCTACCCTTCTCAGTATTCACAATGTTTAAAATAGTGCCCAAGAAGATAGCTTCAAGATGGTGGAGGAGTAAGACACGGAGATCACCTTCCTCCCCACAAATGCATCAAAAATGCATCTACATGTGGAACAGCTCCTACAGAACACCTATTGAACGCTGGCAGAAGACCTCAGACTTCCCAAAAGGCAAGAAACTCTCCAAGTACCTGGGTAGGGCAAAAGAAAAAAGAAAAAACAGAGGCAAAAAATAGGGATGGGACCTGCCCCTCTGGGAGGGAGCTGTGAAGGAGGAAAAGCTTCCACACACTGAGAAGCCCCTTCACTAGCAGAGATGGCAGGTGGGCGGGCGGGAAGCATTGGAGCCATGGAGGAGAGCACAACAACAGTGGCACAGAGGGCAAAGTGGAGATTCCTGCACAGATGATCAGTGCTGACCAACTCTCACCAGCCTGAGAGGCTTGTCTGCTCACCCACTGGGGTGGGTGGGGGCTGGGAGCTGAGGCTCCAGCTTAGGAGGTCAGATCCCAGGGAGAGGACTGGGGTTGGCTGCATGAACACAGCCTGAAGGGGGCTAGTGTGCCACAGCTAGGTGGGAGGGAGTCTGGGAAAATGTCTGGAACTGCCTAAGAGGCAAGAAACCATTGTTTTGGGGTGCGCAAGGAGAGGGCATTCAGAGTACCACCTAAACAAGCTCCAGAGATGGACGCGAGCCATGGCTATCAGCGTGGATACCAGAGACGGGCATGAGATGCTAAGCCTGCTGCTGCAGCCACCAAGAAACCTGTGTGCAAGCACAGGTCACTATTCACACCTCCCCTCCCAGTAGCCTGTGCAGCCCACCACTGCCAGGGTCCCATGAACCAGGGACGACTTCCCCGGGAGAACACACGGTGTGCCTCAGGCTGTTGCAACATCACGCTGGCCTCTGCCACCACAGACTAGCCCCGCATTCTGTACCCCTCCCTCCCCCTCTGGCCTGAGTGACCCAGAGCCCCATAATCAGCTGCTACTTTATCTCCATCCTGTCTGGGCAGGGAACAGATGCCCTCAGGTGACCTACATGCAGATGCAGAGCCAAATCCAAAGCTGAACCCCAGGAGTTGTGCGAACAAAGAAGAGAAAGGGAAATCTCTCCATGCAGCCTCAGGAGCAGTGGATTAAATCTTCACAATGAAATTGATGTACCCTGCATCTGTGGAATACCTGAATAGACAATGAACCATCCCAAAATTGAGGCGGTGGACTTTGGGGTCAACTGTAGACTTGGGATTTGCTTTCTGCATCTAATTTGTTTCTTGTTTTATGTTTATCATAGTTTAGTATTTAGAGCTAATTATCATTGGTAGATTTGTTTATTGATTTGCTTGCTCTCTTCCTTTTTTTAAAAAATATTTTTTTTCCTTTTTCTCCTTTTATGGGTGGGTATGTATATGCTTCTTTGTGTAATTTTGTCTGTATACCTTTGCTTTTACCATTTGTCCTACTGTTCTGTCTGTCCGTTTTTCTTTTTTAGTATAGTTTTTACTGCTTGTTATCATTGGTGGACTTGTTTTTTGGTTTGACTGCTCTCTCTTTCTTTCCCTTTCTTTTATTACTATTTTATTTTTCTATTTTTAATAATTAAAAAACATTATTTTAATAACTTTATTTTATTTTATTTATTTATTTCTCTTTTTTTCTCCCTTTTCTTCTGAGCCAGGTGGCTGACAGAGTCTTGGTGCTCCAGCCAGGTGTCAGGCCTGAGCCTCTGAAGTAGGAGAGGCGAGTTCAGGACATTGGCCCACCAGAGACCTCCCAACCCCATGTGATATCAAACAGCGAAAGCTCTTTCAGAGATCTCCATCTCAACGCTAAGACCCAGCTCCACTTAAAGACCAGCAAGCTACAGTGCTGGACACCTTATGCCAAAAAACTAGCCAGACAGGAACACAACCCGACCCATTAGCAAAGAGGATGTCTAAAATCATAAGTTCACAGACACCCCAAAACACACGACCAGACATGGTCCTGCCCACCAGAAAGACAAGATCTGCCAGAAAGACAAGATCCAGCCTCATCTACCAGAACACAAGCACCAGTCCCATCCACCAGGAAGGCTACACAACCCACTGAACAAACCTTACCCACTGGAGGCAGAAACCAAAAACAACAGGAACTACGAATGTGCAACCTGCAGAAAGGAGACCCAAACACACAGCAAGTTAAGCAAAATAAGAAGAGAGAGACATACACAGCAGATGAAGGAACAAAGTAAAAACCCACCAGATCAAACAAATGAAGAGGAAATAGGCAGTTTACCTGAAAAAGAATTCAGAGTAGTGATAGTAAAGATGATCCAAAATCTTGGAAATAGAATGAAGAAAATACAAAAAATGTTTAACAAGGACCTAGAAGAATTAAGGAGCAAACAAACAATGATGAAAAGCAAAATAAATTAATTTAAAATGCTCAAGAAGGAATCAATTGCAGAATAACTTAGGCAGAAGAGCAGATAAGTGACCTGGAAGATAAAATAGTGGAAATAACTACTGCAGAGCAGAATAAAGGAAAAAGAATGAAAAGAATTGAGGACAGTCTCAGAGACCTCTGGGACAACATTAAATGTACCAACATTCAAGCTATAGGGGTCCCAGAAGAAGAGAAAAAGAAAGGGTATGAGAAAATATTTGAAGAGCTTATAATTGAAAACTTCACTAATATGGGAAAGGAAATAGTCAATCAAGTCCAGGAAGCACAGAGAGTCCCACACAGGGGAAATCCAAGGAGAAACATGCCAAGACACATATTAATGAAAATATCAAAAATTAAACAGAAAGAAAAAATATTAAAAGCAGCAAGGGAAAAGCAACAAATAACATACAAGGGAATCCCCATAAGGTTAACAGCTGATCTTTCAGCAGAAACTTTGCAAGCCGGAAGTGAATGGCAGGACATATTTAAAGGGGTGAAAGGAAAAAACCACAACCAAGATGACTCTACCCAGCAAGGATCTCATTCAGATTTGATGGAGAAATTAAAACCTTTACACACAAGCAAAAGCTAACAGAATTCAACACCCCCAAACCAACTTTACAACAAATCCTAAAGGAACTTCCCTAGGCAGGAAACACAAGAGAAAGAAAAGACCTACAAAACATACCCAATTCAAATAGGAAAATGGTAATAGGAACACACACATCGATAACTACCTAAAAGATAAATGGATTAAATGCTCCAAGCAAAAGACATAGACTGGCTGAATGCATACAAAAACAAGACCTGTATATATGCTGTCTACAAGAGACCCACCCACTTCAGACATAGGGACACATACAGACTGAAAGTGAGGGGATGGAAAAAGATATTCCATGCAAATGGAAATCAAAAGAAAGCTGGCATAGCAATTCTCATATCAGACAAAATAGACTTTAAAATAAAGACTATTACAAGAGACAAAGAAGGACACTACATAATGACCAAAGAATCAATCCAAGAAGAATATATAACAATTATAAATATGTATGCACCCAACATAGGAGCACCTCAATACTTAAGGCAAATGCTAACAGCCATAAAAGGGGAAATCAACAGTAACACAATCATAGGAGGGGACTTTAACA
Source organism: Balaenoptera physalus (assembly GCF_965194825.1). Classification (NCBI taxonomy): domain Eukaryota; kingdom Metazoa; phylum Chordata; class Mammalia; order Artiodactyla; family Balaenopteridae; genus Balaenoptera; species Balaenoptera physalus. Next base: position 36,844,641 of record NC_138898.1, read on the forward strand.
GTCCACTTTCACCAGTGGGCAGATCATCCAAAATGAAAATAAATAAAGAAACACAAGCTTTAAATGATGCATTAAATGAGATAGAATTAATTGATATTTATAAGACATTCCACCCAAAAACAACAGAATACACTTTCTTCTCAAGTTCTCATGGAACATTCTCCAGGATAGATTGTATCTTGGGTCACCAATCAAGCCTTGGTAAATTTAAGAAAATTGAAATCATATCAAGTATCTTTTCTGACCACAATGCTACGAGACTAGATATCAATTACAGGAAATATCTGTAAAAAATACAAACACATGGAGGCTAAACAATACACTATTAAATAACCAAGAGATCACTGAAGAAATCAAAGAGGAAATTAAAAAATACTTAGAAACAAATGACAGTGAAAACACGACCTAAAACCTATGGGATGCAGCAAAAGCAGTTCTAAGAGGGAATTTTACAGCAATACAATCCTATCTCAAGAAACAAGAAACATCTCAAATAAACAACCTAACATTACACCAAAAGCAATTAGAGAAATAAGAACAAAAAAGCCCCAAAGTTAGCAGAAGGAAAGAAATCATAAAGATCAGGTCAGAAATAAATGAAAAAGAAATGAAGGAAACAATAGCTAAGATCAATAAAACTAAAAGCTGGTTCTTTGAGAAGATAAACAAAATTGATAAACCACTAGCCAGACTCATCAAGAAAAAAAAGGGAGAAGATTCAAATCAATAGAATTAGAAATGAAAAAGAAGTAACAACTGACACTACAGAAATAAAAAGGATCATGAGAGATTACTAGAAGCAACTATATGCCAATAAAATGGACAACCTGGAAGAAATGGACAAATTCTTAGAAAAGCACAACATCCGAGACTGAAAAAGGAAGAAATAGAAATTATAAACAGACCAATCACAAGCACTGAAATTGAAGCTGTGATTTAAAAATCTTCCAAAAATCAGAAGCCCAGGACCAGATGGATCACAGGTGAATTCCATCAAACACTTAGAGAAGAGCTAACACTTATCCATCTCAAACTCTTCCAAAATATAGCAGAGGGAGGAACACTTCCAAACTCATTCTACAAGGCCATCATCACCCTGATACCAAAACCAGACAAAGATGTCATAAAAAAAGAAAACTACAGACCAATATCACTGATGAGCATAGATGCAAAAATCCTCAACAAAATACTAGCAAATGGAATCCAACAGCACATTAAAAGGATCATACACCATGATCAAGTGGCTTTTGTCCCAAGAATGCAAGAATTCTTCAATATATGCAAATGAATCAATGTGATAAACCATATCAACAAATTGAAAGATAATAACCATATGATCATCTCAATAGATGCAGAAAAAGCTTTTGACAAAATTCAACACTGAATTATGATAAAAACCCTCCAGAAAGTGGGCATAGAGGGAACCTACCTCAACATATTAAAGACCACATATGACAAACCCAAAGCCAACGTCGTTCTCAATAGTGAAAAACTGAAAGCATTTCCACAAAAATCAGGAACCAGACAAGGTTACCCACTCTCAGCACTATTATTCAACATACTTTTGGAAGTTTTAGTCACAGCAATCAGAGAAGAAAAAGAAATAAAAGGAATCCAAATTGGAAAAGAAGAAGTAAAACTGTCACTGTTTGCAGATGACATGATATTATACATAGAGAATCCCAAAGATGCTACCAGAAAACTACCAGAGCTAATCAATGAATTTGGTATAGTAGCAGGATATGAAATTAATACACAGAAATCTCTTGCATTCCTATACACTAATGATGAAAAATATGAAAGAGAATTTAAGGAAGCACTCCCATTTACCATTGCAACAAAATGAATAAAATACCTAGGAAGAAACCTACCTAAGGAGACAAAAGATCTGTATGCAGAAAACTGTAAGACACTGATGAAAGAAATTAAAGATGATACAAACAGATGGAGAGATATACCATGTTCTTGGATTGGAAGAATCAACATTATGAAAATGACTATACTACCCAAAGCAATCTACAGATTCAACGCAATCCCTATCAAACTACCACTGGCATTTTTCACAGAAGTAGAACAAAAAATTTCACAATTTGTATGGAAACACAAAAGACCCCGAATAGACAAAGCAATCTTGAGAAAGAAAAATGGAGCTGGAGAAATCAGCCCCCTGACTTCAGACTATACCAGAAAGCTACAACTAATCAAGGCATTATGGTACTGGCACAAAAACAGAAATCTAGATCAATGGAAGAGGATAGAAAGCCCAGAGATAAACCCATACACATATGGTCACCTTATCTTTGATAAAGGAGACAAGAATATACAATGGAGAAAAAATAGCCTCTTCAATAAGTGGGGCTGGGAAACTGGACAGCTACATGTAAAAGAATGAAATTAGAACACTCCCTAACACCATACAAAACAATAAACTCAAAATGGATTAAAGACCTAAATATAAGGCCAGACACTATAAAACTCTTAGAGGAAAACATAGGCAAAACACTCTATGACATACATCACAGCAAGATCCTTTTTGACCCACCTCCTAGAGAAATAGAAATAAAAATAAAAATAAACAAATGGGACCTAGTGAAACTTAAAATCTTTTGCACAGCAAAGGAAACCATAAACAAGACAAAAAGACAACCCACAGAATGGGAGAAAATAGTTGCAAATGAAGCAACTGACAAAGGATTAATCTCCAAAATATGCAGGCAGCTCATGCAACTCAATATCAAAAAAAAAAACCAATCCAAAAATGGGTAGAAGATCCAAATAGACATTTCTCCAAAGAAGATAGACAGGTTGCCAACAAACACATGAAAGGATGCTCAATATCACTAATGGTTAGAGCAATGCAAATCAAAACTACAATGTGATATCACCTCATACCAGTCAGAATGGCCACCATCAAAAAATCTACGAACAATAAATGCTGGAGAAGGTGTGGAGAAAAGGGAACCTTCTTGCACTGCTGGTGGGAGTGTAAATTGATACAGCCACTATGGAGAACAGTATGGATGTTCCTTAAAAAGTAAAAATAGAACTACCATACGACCCAGCAATCCCACTACTGGGCATATACCCTGAGAAAACTATAATTCTAAAAAAGTCATGTACCACAATGTTCATTGTAGCTCTATTTCCAATAGCCAGGACATGGAAGCAACCTAAGAGTCCATCAACAGATGAATGCATAAAGAAAATGTGGCACAAATATACAATGGAATATTACTCAGCCATAAAAATAAATGAAATTGAGTTATTGGTAGTGAGGTGGATGGACCTAGAGTGTGTCATACAGTTTGAAGTAAGTCAGAAAGAGAAAAACAAATACTGTATGTTAACACATATATATGGACTCTAAAAATAAAAAATAAAAATAAGGTTCTGAAGAACCTAGTGGCAGGACAGGAATAAAGATGCAGACTTGAGGACACGGGGAGGGGGAATGGTAAGCTGGGACAAAGTGAGAGAGTGGCATGAACATATATTCACTACCAAATGTAAAATAGATAGCTAGTGGGAAGCAGCCACATAGAATGGGGAGATCAGCTTGGTTCTTTGTGTCCACCTAGAGGGGTGGGACAGGGAGGGTGGGAGGGAGACACAAGAGGGAGGAGATATGGGGATATATGTTTATGTATAGCTGATTCACTTTGTTATACAACAGAAATGAACACACCACTGTAAAGCAATTATACTCCAATAAAGATTTTTAAAAATATAATAAAGTAAAATAAAATAGGGCCCAAGGCACAATACACCCACTACATATAGACGTGGTGAATGAAGGAATAAGATTGTATCAATTGTGGCCTTAGTTCTCAAATTCAGTCATGTACATACTCACTATTACAATATTCAGTCTACTCCTCTCAGTTAGAAAAACCTTTTCCTCAAAGAAGAAGACGATATACAATCGAAGGTCATTTTTTCACTGTCACTTGTAAGTGTATTTTTAAGAAACACCAAATTTATTCTTATTCTTCTGCCAATATTCTTTCATAACTGTTTTACAAAAGAATAAAATAAGAATTTGAAGGAAGAAATAAAACTGTTATGTATGGATGACATGACTGAGTCAGTAGAAAAAACAAAGTAATAGAGTTAAAAATTCTTAGAAATTAATAAACGAATTAAAATTTTTAGACTTAAGGTTGAATATTGAAAATAAATTTTTATAAGAAAAAAAGTGATTTAATTTAGGTTCTTCAGGAAGCAACATTCCAATGCAAACAGTTTATTTTGAAGGTGACACCATGAAACCCTGGGAGGGAAGCTGGGGAAGTAAGAGAGGCAAAGGAACGATTGGAGCAGTCATTCAGCTAGACCTCAAAAGTTCAGTGGAGTAACAGTGTTTCAGTAACTTCATATTTCAAGCATTTTCCCCACTTTCCAAATAAAATCCTGCCCTGTCCTTTAGCACTCTGGGGAAGACTGACTTTCCCCAGACATGGCAGCAGGTTGACATAGATTTAAATGGAAAGTCTGCATATATCTGATTTTTACATCTATTATTTTTCCCATTTTGCCTCATGATTTGTTGAAGAAGTAGTAGATATGATTCTAGAATTACTGTATTAAAAATAGGATGCTAATATACACACAAATGTATATCAAAGACTCTTTAAAAAACTTGATAATTATTCATATAACTACCCATTTCAGTAACTATAAGACATATAATGTCATGAAACTATGCTATTCCTTATTGTAAAATGAAAAGCAATATCAAAGCAGTACATATAATATGAACTCATTTTGTAAAAATGTGTGTATATAAATATAATTCAGAGCGTGTTTCTATAAAAATGTGTGTGTATATGTATAAACAATTCAGAGTGGTATAAGTGGTAGGATTTGGGGTGTTTTTGTTTCTTTATTTAATTACCTATATGTCTGATTTTCTTTTTCAAAAATAAAATCACCTTTTAATTTTGTAATAATAGCCAAGCAAAAAAAATTTGGTAACTGATATAAACAAATATCCAAAATCAGAAAGCAGATAAATTAAATATATAATTCATAGATACCTATATGACAAAAAAAAAATCCTTACTTTATCAAAGAGCATGTCATCGACCACTGATTACTTCAAAAATAAGTTTTCATCATTTTTTTCTGTTAGAACATAATTAGATGATCATAAAATAGAACAATTTCATAGGTATTTTAAATAAAATTCAGGTTGCAAAATTTAGTCTACCCATAATTTTTCATGTATAACATGTTTAAAAATCTTGGATAAAGCAGAGAACCAAAAAGGTGCTAGGAATTTCTATTAATTTATCTCTGGTCCTCCGATTGAATACAAAAAAAAAAAAAAAAAATACAGGATACTAGGTAAACTTAAATTAATTTGATCCAAAACTAATCATTACTAGTTAATAATCATAACAGTCATCATCATCACACTATCATAAATAAACAACAAAATCTCTAGATATTAGAAACTATAAATAGATTGTGTTGACCTTACACTGCTTGGAAATCTTCTTGAGCTTGCCTTGTAGTGTGTAGTCGCCCAATAAGATTCAGCAAAAGAAATAAGATGGCAGCTGGCCAGGGCCAGTACCTTTCTATAAAGCAGTTCAGCAGGCACCATGCAGAAAACTCTTTGACAAAATCTCAAAATTCCCCTCAAATTCCAGTATAAGCTCCTTCATCAATTACAACTTGGATATACACAATCCCTTATGATATGCTTCTTTGTGGTTTGTCATCATTTACTCCAAGAGACACATACTTAGGGGTTAAAAGGAAAAAAAAAAAGCATATTAATTGAATATACCACAGATAAACTGCTTCCCTTACTGGGTCTTCCACCTATTCTCAATTCACAACTTACAAACTATGGCAGAATATTTTTGTGATCTCTATATTCTGCCCAGAAATTATATAGAATTCTCTGTCAATATGGTAGCCACAAGTTAAAATTAAATAAAATTTAAGATTCAGCCCCTCAGTTGCAGTAGTCTGACATCAAGTGCTCAATAGCCAACTGTAGCATATTGGACAGTGCAGGTATAGAGCATTTCCATAATTGTAGAAAGTTTTATTCAACAATGCTGACTGTATATCAAATTCTGTCTCACTATTTGTTAAGACCTAATGAAAAGCTAAGGCTTTGATGATATCACTAGTTTTGCCACAAACTTTAATATTTGGCTTACATATAAAGTAGTCAGTTTAATTTAAAGTAGAATCGAATACAACTTGTTGCTAAAATATTCAACTCTGTTGCTGTGCTCTAGAATGATCTACAAATATGTGCCCAAACTGACTCCTTTACTGGGTAACCAAGGTTTGGATGAGTCCTGCTGTGTTAATTATTTATTGCTGTATAATAAATTATTCCAAGATTTAGTAGCCTAAAAAACAATAATCACTTTTTATCTTTCATGGTTTCTGTAGACCAGGATTTGGGGAGGAGCCAAATGATGCAGTTCTGGCTCAGGGTCTCGCATGATGTTGCAGTCAAATGTCAGCTGGGGCTGCAGTAATCTGAAGGCTCATTGTGTTGGGTGATCCATTTCTAAGGCAACTCAGTCAAGTAGCTGGCAAGTTGGTTCATCTCCATGGGACCACTTTAGTGTCCTCAGAACATGGCAGCTGGCTTTTAGTAGAGCTAGAGGTCCAAGATACTAAAGCAAAAGCTGTAATACATTTTATGACCCAGCCTTGGATGTCTCACACCACCACTTCTACCGTTTTCTGTTGGCCACACAGGTTAGCCTTGAGTGATTCAATGTGAGAGGGGACCACACAAGAGCATGACTATTAGGAGACAAGGATCAGTGGACCATCTTAGAGGCTGGCTACCACACTCAGCCAGCAGTGAGTGTTTCTTGGTAGATTGTAAGGATTGAGAAAAGGAAGCAGAGAACAGATTTTCCCAAGAGGAATTTAGTCACACTGTTTCCAGAGCCTGAGCATAGATTTACTCAGTGGCCTCCAAAAGAAGCTTCATGTCTCATTTGTTCCTTGATCTTTCCGCCAATATTCAAGATGCTGGAACTCTTCCTGCCTACTAGATTTCCCCACACAAAACATATTTAACACATAAGTGAAGGAAACTCTAGAAATTTAGACCTTCAATGGTTCTGAACCTTAATCACAAAATAGGATGATCTGGAGATCTTAAAAGAAAGAAAGAAAAAGAAAGAGAGAAAGGAAGAAAGAAAGAAAGAAAGAAAGAAAGAAAGAAAGAAAGAAAGAAAGAAAGAAAGAAAGAAAGAAAGAAAGAAAGAAAGAAAGAAAGAAAGAAAGAAAGAAAGAAAGAAAGAAAGGAAGGAAGGAAGGAAGGAAGGAAGGAAGGAAGGAAGGAAGAAAGGGGAGAGGGAGGGAGGGAGGGAGGAAAGAAACAAAAACTGATACCTAGGTCCCACTAGAGATTCTAATGTTATTGGTCTGGGTGCAGCCCCCAAAGCAGACATTTTTATAGCTTCCCAGTGATTCTAGCATGCAGCAAAAGTTGAAAACCACCAAATAGAGGAAGATCCTTCTGAATGTTCTCTCTCATGACCTCTCTCCTCCCTTAATCTCTCTATCCTGCTCTCACAACCATTATTTTAAAACTCAGGCTCCTTGTTTCTCAACCCAATCCCTGAAAAGAACTCACCTCTTCCCACAAAAGTTGGGAGAATGTCTTAGTCCCTTTCAGGGTCTGCTTCATGCCATTAAGCCCAAGATGATGGCCCTTACACACCCCTAAAGGGTAGGAATGGGCTCTAGTCTCAGGACCAGGGGAGGAAGGAGAATGTGTGAATCCACTTCCAGCTCTTGACTGTGGATGCCTGCCATTGATTTCCTCACTAATTACCTAAGATGAAAGCACTCGTTGTCAAAGGGAAAATTAGTATTTACCAGAAACAACACAGTCTAATCGACCATGAAAAAACTAGTTCCTCCTATGAATGTGACCTTGATTCTGCTGCTTGTGAAAATAAATAATTAATTAACCTCAGCACGATGGTGTTAATGGCACATCTGACCCCTTCAAGATGTAGCTTATGTTACAAAAGCCTCCACGATAGTAGAGAAGGACTCCGGTGCTACCAGTGCTACCATGATGATTTTAGTCTCTCTGTCTCTCCTCCTGTAGGAAGGAGAGGCATGTCTCACTTTACCACATCATCAAGCAAACTCCATATGTTTACCTCCATAGATAGTTACAGAAAAAAAAAAGCAGCTCTATATCTCAGCAAGTCTGAAATTTTAGCATGCATATGAATTACCTGGGGATCTTGTTAAACTGCAATTCTGAATCTATGGTGGGGACTGAGATTCTGCACTTACTTCTAACAAGTTCCTAGGAGATGTGGATGTTGACAGTTTACGGCCACATAATGAGTATCAGGGATGTAGATATTACAGAAAAATAAGAGTAATGACTGCAAAGCATTTTCATCTCTCCCTTTGATCTCATGCTTCTCTGAAGGACTGAAATAGTTTTATCTCACGTTTATTTTTTATGGGCATATTCTATAATATTCAGAGAATTCTATTATTCTTATATTTTCAATTTCATGTGCTTTTTATATGGAAAAAAGTCTTCTAAACACCTTGTATTATACGATTATAGATCATTTTGTGAAAGAAGAACTGATAGGAAACAAATTTGTATCATATAAAACTTACTCTGTTTCTAACAAGCATCACTATACTTATTGCTGCAGTTACCCATACCAACCCCAAGTCCTTTCTCTTTCTTCTTCAAGAAGGAAAAAAAAGTCCCACAAAATATAATTAAATCTACTTTACCACCCAGACTAAATATTGCACAAATATGTGTTCTCTTAGAATTGTTATCATAAAACACACAGGACATAATACTTACAATACCAAAATGACTCATGCCCGGTGGTATTGTGGTTACATGTTAGTCGGAAGTTCATTGAACTGTAATTTTTTTTTTTTCTATTTTTACTTTATCCTATTAGCCAATCTACTATTCAGGTCTTTAGGGGAAAAATATATATTTATTGGAAACATAGTACTTCTTAACTTTGGGAGAAAAAAATCTCTATGTAGTCTAATTAGCTATGGTCACTTAGAATAATTATCCTCATTGTTCTACTATTTCTTTGACAAATGAACCCTTGGCCATTCCGATGTGTTATCTTCAATGATAAAGCTGATTAAAAGATCTTCTTCACCTTCTATAAAATAATGCCAGTTCAAGGTTAAAATTACTAACATACTTCGAATGGTCATTTCCCTGGGTTAATAACAAGAGAGTGAATAAGATTATGGCTCCTTTTTGTCTTTAATAATTATAGAGAAAATGTCCACTGTAAAAAGAAAGAATAAAATATTGAAAACAACTCAAAGGACAAAGAATGTGTCTTGTAATCCTGGCTACTCACTACAATCAAGCTCAGTTTTTAAAAATTTTACTTTTATCACAAAATTCTTTTAACTGTATAAAGGGTACTAAGTATGACTCGGTATCAAATGAATTCTACTGTTATTGAAACTACTATTTTAGCCTTACTCCAACCTCTTTCCAATGAATATTTCTTTAATTGATTCACATTTAGGCACAAAGAGAAAATTTACCCCCAAATAGCTATAAAGATAGTTTGGTGTATATTATATCATTCTGGAAGTAAAAAAGAATGTTTACTTGCGTCCATGGTATCAACCAGTCTAATTATACAGTATTTCTGAACTCTGCCTAAACCAGAAAGAATAAATGCACGAGATGACATTGCAACTTGGAAGCCCAACATTCACAATAGCTGACTCCTTCAGAGGAGTCATCCTCACCACAATCTTTACCTTGGAAACTACATCTGAAGTGGCTGGATCAGTCCCTTCAAACAGCATTTGTTGAAATCTTAGTCTAACTCCATGGTAACCATAGCAATGTTTATATCGTTACTAGCTTTCATAATGAACATAAAGAACTTTGGGCATACATATTTGACAGCAATAATAAAATTGCCTAACTCTGGTGACTGTTGTTCTGTCAGCTCCTGGGAGACCACAGTGAAATATAAAGACCAAGTAACTATGTCCTCGATTAGAATCCATAACTAAACTACTCTACAATCACATCATTTCCATTTGCTTAGAATTTAGAAGATGTGCATTCCTGTCCTGCTTCATTACTGACCAGTTGTTTGAATAGGACAGTCAATCTAACTGAGCATTACTTTGTTTATCTATAAAACAAGAAGTGGTTTATTAAGATATCTCTGAAGTGCCGTTCATCAATAACAGTATAAATTATTAGTCTAATTCTATTTTATAAGTGAAACAAGAAGTTGACCTAAACACTGAAGCTTCTTGGAAAATTTCAGCCACTAAATCTAAATCACTATTTAAGCACCTGGCTACCCATCCCAGACAAAGGAATATACTATAGCCTACAAAAGTAGCAGACTGATAATATGCCAACAAATATTCACTGAAAAGCCACTAGAGACAAAGTGCTAAGTAAAGCTGATTAGTATTGGAGCCCTATTGAGAACCAACTATGGGGCAAGTGGGTGGTGGTCTTCCCTGTACCTGGGAATATAATTAAAGCAAAGCCCTCAAGTAACAATCAAAACAGAGATAGGTAGAGTCCTCTTAAAGAGGTAGAAGAGCCCTCCATCTGGATAGTAACCAGATGGACAGTGTTAGTATACTTGAAAAAGAAATGTGTCTGAACAGCATGGGTCAGCCTTAGAAGTTCAAACGTATAACCTTGAGAACCTGTCTCTAGGACAGTTCAGATCTACAAGCACCCTTTAAGAGGTTTTCAAGAGAAACAACAAGGACCTACTGTATAGCATGGGGAACTATACACAATATCTTATAATAACCTATAATCAAAAATAATCTGAAAAAGAAGAGCTATACACATATATAGAGATATACAACTGAATCACTTTCGGGTACATCTGAAACTAACACAACATTGCAAATCAACTATACTTCAATAAAAAGAGTATACTATAAAATTAGTAGTGTTTGCCTTACTTAAAAAAAAAAAAAAAAGAGAGGTCCTCAAGAATAGAAGAGATATAACTCTCGGGCTAAGTTGTAACCAGCATTTAGTTCTTCCAACTACTTCCTCTTTCACTATAGCCATGTCCACTAAACTACCTTTTGACTTCTTCCCACATATCTGTCACTGTTAGACATGAAAAATTTGGTCCCAGAATGAAGGTAATATGTTTTTCTGACTGGGATTGAAAACTCCTGCTGTATTGAAAAACCCCATTTTCTGAGCTTCTTAAAACATTGGCAGGAGGAGGGGGGCACCTATAATGCATTCCTTAGGCTAACGACAGACTTTCCCAAGGAACACCACCCACCACAACCAGGTTTCTTTCCCCTCAGACTTTACTGCATGGATTCTTTCTCTCTGTCCTCCTTATTCTTATCCTCTTCCTTCTCCTCCAATAAAGATAATGGACGGACGTGGGTCTGAGTTTTAAGAATGGTTGAGATTAGACAGAGGTTAGGAGAGGGAATTTCAAAGAGAGGAGTGATTAGATTGGGTTGGGGGATTAAGTCCACCATTCTAGCCAGTTTAAAGAGGAACAGTAATGCCAGGTAAGAAGAGACTAGAAACTGAAGCTGGATCCAGATCAGGAAGATTTCCAAAAGGCATTAAGACATCTGGTCCTATGGAGTTGACTATGAGAGTTTTCAGGGTTTCTTGAAAGATAGTAACATAAAAAAAAGTTGAATATTAAGAACGTTGTACATGCCATATATATAATCATACATGAAGTAGTCACACTATAAACTATATTTAACAGGAAAGTATATAGTTGGTACTTTGAACTTCAAAGATCACACATTTATCATCAGTACATGGAGGTAAGACCCTTGGAGGGAAATGACTAACTCACAAAGAGACAACTGGCGGAGAGGGGTGTGGACCTGTCCATGAGTAATGGAAGGAGGGAGGAAAAGAAAGAATGGAGATGTCTCTAATTCATCTGCTACCTTTCCTCAGGGTAGAGTTCACCTTCCAAATGACCAGCAAGTCAACAGTGGCAGACGCACAGCCACCAGAGAATATTCAGGAAACTACTGGGACTAGAGGACTTTGAAACACATGCATCTAGGTTTCAGTGTTATTCCCAAGAAATGTCTGTAGCCTTCCCCCACCCCGCTCCACACCTCCCTCTATGAGGAATGGTAAGTAGGGTGACACACTGCAAGAAGGGACAACTGGAAACACCAGCTGAATCATACCATCTGGTGGGGAATTTTCTGCTATCATGGAACATGAGAGATGCTTAATAATCATTCCAGCTTCCAAAAGTAGCTTTTTTTTTTTTACAGGAAGGTACAATAGCCTCAGAATTCCTGTTTAGAGAGAAATGTGTCTGTGAGAGTGTGAAACAAAGGAAACTTGTGTGAGCATATGTGTGTGTGTTCAAAGCAGGGAATGAACACACAATCACCTAGCTTTCTGGTGTGATGAGTTCTCCTGAGTTGAATGTTTCGGTGATGCAGTTTGGCACTGGAGCCTTCCTCTGAGTTGAGACTCCCCCTCTCTTTTTGCTTCAGCTCAGTGTTTTGCTTGAATCTGAGTCATAAGCTCCTTAAGCTGGCAGGAAGTGGATAGTCGGGCTGGCAGCTCCCTCTCCCCCAAAGAGAGGGAGTGTCTTGGCTGACACCTAAGCAACCTTTTTCATCCCAGACTCAGTAATAGAACCAATGAACATTAGCAGAACAGAAGGCTGGGCTACACTCACAGAGTAGTAGAAAAGAGAAAGCATCCTGGAGAAATCCATTAGCTCAAGCTATGGTTTAAAAAAAGAATAGTTTATGGAATTACCTCAGTCGCTCACCAAGTCCTTTGAATATTTTGTTTATTCCCCCAAGCTCGTCTGTGGAGACTCTAACCAGGCCCTGACCTGACCCCACAGGTATTTCTTCTCCATTAAGCTCCTCATTGGCTCTTCCACCAGCAATCTCCATCCTTCCTTCTATTTCTCCTAAACCACAGCTAAGCTCACACTCTCAGGGTTGGTCCTCACTCATGGACAAAGCAATAAGTTGTAATCTGAAGGAATCAAGGAAAGGCCTATTTCCTGCTTAATTCTACTGGAATTCCCTCTTTACTGAGTGAGGAAGAGTATGAATGGGATCAGAGAGGGAAGAAACATGGAGACAGCATCAGTCATCATTGACACCACTGACTCCAATCCGTTGTCAAAGTAGCTCCAGCCGGGATCAAGGGCATGAGCACAGAGGGAATCAGATTTGGGGGAAGCAGAAAAACTGGGAAGAAAAGTTTGGAATAAGAAGGTTGTCCAATGATTACTATAATGTGGGTGACCCTGTGTGCTGGAGTTCAGAAGAAGGGAGGGTAGTGGTCTGAACACCTGGGTGGAGAGAACCTGCCAAAAGAGCTTCAGGGTGTTGAAAAGTAATGGCAGAATGTTGGAAACAAACTTTACCACCTTTATAGCTTTTCCTTCAATCAGCCTGATTGCTTCAGTTTAAGACTGAGCCTTAGCAGGCTTTCTGCCTGTAGACCCCAACAGAAAATGTCTGTCTTGACCCACAGAGTTCCAACATTCCATGTGTCCCTTTCCCACCTCCCTCTGTGTCCCTCAAAACCTCCCACCATCATTTGTCTTTCTCTGACTTCCATTCACCTCATCTTCAGCCTCCTCAAACCTTACTTCTCACATGTGGCAAGACTCCCAGACCCAGGCCTCTGGCCTGTTCCTACCTGATGTTCCTCTGTTTCTTCCTGTCTGCACCATTGCCTGATGCCTTCTGATTGCTCAGACCAGAGCGCCACGCTCAGCTGTCAGTCACGTACTTTGACCTCCAGAAGGCAGTCTTCTACCATCCAGCTTAAGGAAAGAAAAACAAAACAGAAAAACAACGACAAAAATCTCTAAAATATTTGAAATAGGTTCTGTTTGGAAAGTTAAAACTGGTGAATGCTGAGTGTGTAAAATAATATCTCCCACTGTCCTAGAGAGAACTTTGCAAAGCAGCTATATTTCCTATATTAGAAATATATGCAATTTTGTTATGAATTGGGCTCTTTCTTTTCAGACACTAGCTCTCTGTTTATTTCAGATATGAGTAGCTACACAGCTGCTCGTCAGCTCAATATTTGCAGCATATTAGTTATGAGAGATAACTGAATTATTAACATAAATAATGTGTTCATACTGCCCCACCTGTATGTGTAAAGGGTCTTGGAAAATAACCTCCATACCTAGTAGAAAATGACTTTCAGGACCAAATTTTCCTAGAAGAGGGCACACACATGACCAATGGGCTCAAGTAAGTTCATTTTTCCCTTTCCAGTTGGTTCCAATGAGATGTGCCCTTCAGTCTTTCCCTCTGTCCATTCTGAACATCTGAATGCCAACCTTCCTGTAGACAGAGCTACCCTAGAGTAACACACCAAACAAAAGAACTCATGGTTCAGTATGTGAGCATTATAGACCTTACCTGACAGCTTTGGTTTAGGAATCTAAAGGGGTGGAAGCAATCAATCACGCAGCAAACAACTTATTAAGAAAATCTGGAAATAAGGAAATAGAAGATAGTTCAAGAAAACTTCATTCATTCAAAGAGTTGTGAAGTATGACTTACAGAAGAAAGAGAGAGATGAGACCCTCCTGAGACTCTAGATTCTTATAATTCTGCCTCCGAGATGGGTCACGTGAAGCAGAATTAAATATTTTCTAAAGTCCCATAATTATGGGAACTATAACATAGTCCCAATTAAACCGTGAGGACTCAATGTTTTCTGAAGTCCTATAATACACTATTCTATGTTATGTCTCTGAATTCAGGCTAAGAAAATAGTCAAACGGATACAGTGCATGCAAAAATAAGAACTCTCAAATAACCTAAATTCTTTATTTGCATTTTTAAAAATTCCTTGAAGAAGACAGTCTCCAGTAATATTTTAAGAAAAGAACTCACTTTCTGCTCTCATCCACTGACTTAAATGGAGGCCACCAAGGCACTTTCTTCAAAAGAGCAAGAGCATATTCCCCTCTGAACCTCCGTACATTCAATCCCTCTTCCCCCCTTCACTGCTTCATCATGTTAATATAATAGTTGATTGATTGATTTTTGCTAATCCTTTCCCTCCTCCTCTCAGCATTCAGGTCCTGGTCCTCCTGTCACGCTCTGGTCCTCCATCACAAATGCCAGAAGGACTGTTCAGACCCTCCTAAGATGGCAGAACTGAGGGAGCCAGAGTCCTGTTCAGCACGTATGTGAAAGACTGAACATAACTTAGTGGAATGGTTCTTATCCATTACATGATGGCTATGTGTGCTCTTAAGTAGATATCAGATGAAGCACATATAGTGTATGCCAAAGCCTCTTCCAGATAGAAGTCCTAAACGTTGATGAATTACTGTGACCAGTTGTACATTGAAGCAGACTATAGAACATTTGATGAAAATTAATTCACTAGAGCTATATGTATCAGTGTGTGTGTTTCTCATGCATATATATTCCTTTCCCCTCCAGTACTATGTCCTTTTAATACCTTGACTTTCTTCTCTGTCTCCCCTAGTCAGATTATCTACCAAGCTCTTCCTGGGTTCTCCCTCCATGCCTCTTTCAAGGCAGTAAACTTGGGACAATCACAGTACTCACCACACTTGTTTTCTGTCTCTCAGGTATCACTGTCCTGCATTGCCTGATGACTAATGTCTTAAAAACTCATCTTTTCATATTTTTGGTCTTATTCTTGTTGTTATTATTTCAGTAAACAGGCAAATAAAATTATTCCCTTTTAGCCAGAAGGAGAGGTCCCACCAGCTATAAATTAAACAGAAACTCAGACTGCATTTGGTGAATTAAATTACTAAAGATCCACAGCTTCAGACTCACAATGTCTCTTCTGCCACAAAAACCAGATCTCAAAAAAGATCCAGTATACCTCATTACGCTTTGTACTTTTAAAACACTGTACGATCTCTCTCAGCGTATTTTAGGTTCCCTAGGGCTGCTATAACAAGTTATCATAAACATGATGTCTTAGAAGAACAGAAATTTATTCTCTCACAGTTCTGGAGGCTAGAATTTCAAAATCAAGGTGTCAATTTGCAATTATCTTGAGAGTTAAAATACAGTCACATTTTATTTTAACTCACAGTACCTAGCTTTGTACTTTGCTCCTAAAATAAGCTCTATAGTGTTTATATAAAGTTTAATTTAATTGTAATGGCCAAAAGGCTTTTCTATGATGGTAATTTTAGGCACTGGTTTTAAATGTAGGGATTCCTAAAAATAGTGCCAGCTATGCAATTCCAATATACTTATAAGTGACACCTGGCTCAGGAACAAACAGTATTTTTTCCACTTGCGCAGAAGTTACTAAAATGTCAAAGTGGAAAGATTTCACTATTTTATATTCCACAGAGAAAGGAAAAAATGCCCTGTATAAAACTATCCTCTAATGCTAAGTAGTATCAATTATACAACTCTGACTTCATAGCTAATTAAAATGTGAAAGGTATATGTCTTAGAATCAAATATATACAGTGCGAGTGTGTGATTTATATGTGAGTAAATGTAAACAAACTTATGTTCAAGAGATTCTTCATGGTAACGGTCTTGCAAATTACCATTTAACTTGTTCAGAAAACTTCCCCAGCTACCTACACTTTGAGATTTGCCCATTTCCTAACTCCTCTGCCCCCCCACACCCAGCCACATTACAGCTCACTTGCTTAATGTACTTTGACCAATCCGATTTGAAATTTAAAACAGAAGTATCAGAGGCTGAGAATCTTTGTAGCCAAGTCACATTAACAGCAATCCTCTGACATATGGTGCTGGGAAGTCTCGTAACGTTCCTTTAGTCTACCCTTTCCAAAGATTTAGGGGTTTAATTCTGCTTCAGTTCCGCAAAATACCCCAGCATCCTTCCAGTAAATTCTTTTTTGTGGCTTAACTCAACTGGAATTTATTTTTGTGGCCTGAAACCAAAAGAACCTTAACTAATGCAATGCCCTAAGTACATTTTTGGAAAGATATACAAGAAATTAACACTAATTATCTCTGAAAAATGAATGGGAGTGAGGATCCTGAAGGTACAGAGGGGAACTTCCATTATCACCTTATGACACTGTACAATTGAATGTTGTGTCATTCTGGTTTGCTTTAGTTGGATTTAGGACGTTCATTTTCACACGATGAGCATGTGTTACTTGCAGACTTTTTTTCAGCTAGATTTCTTTTCTTTCCTTTCTTTTTTAATTGTCATATTTGAAAAGGAATGATAAAAGAGTGTTCTAATTTTTCATGGCTTACTTTTATCCCTATTCTATTGGAGCCCCTCACTTCAGGGATGTACAAACTGAGCCCAGGATAGGTATGACCCAGTCAACCATTTCACAGCAATTAGAACCAGGAGGTTAGGGAATTCCCTGGTGGTCCAGTGGTTAGGACTCTGTGCTTCCACTGCAGGGTGCCCGGGTTCCATCCCTGGTTGGGGAACTGAGATCCAGCAAGCCCTGGCCACAAAACAAACAAAGAAACCCAGGATGCTATTGTTTCAGACTTGCCCAGAGTTATTCATATCTTGTCATAGGGTGAATAATGATTTTATTTTTGGAAGTGGTCAATATTAATTGATCAAACATCTTCCTGTTAAGCTGCTTTAAGTTCTTTCCTTCTACTTAATACTCCAAATTGACTCATATTGAGATTCCTTCTGGTTAATAATCTCTTTTAAAATGAACATCAAGCTTAGGTGGGTTGGTTATTGATCATTTCACACTTAAATGTGAATTGTCTTAATCAGGTTAAATTTATCAAGACATTTGGATAAAATCACTTTCACTGAATTCGCCGGGAGTTCTGATGGGACTGTGATAAATTTAGAACATTGGAGGTTACATAAGGATCCTCTTCTTGCTCCCTCGTCCATCTTCCCTCACTACTACGGCTTTTTAAAAGAAATTAATATTGTCAGAAAAATCTCACCCCCTAGAGAGAAAATTACCATGAGTCAATGCAAATGGACCAAATTAGCCATCTGTGGAAATAACCCATCCTGGGAGGTGACCTGTAAATGCTTTTTGATGGGAGTGAAGGGATTCCAGTCCTGAGATGGATCAGGAAACCCAGACTGGTGTGTGATAATTATAAAGCAGAAGACAGCAGTTGCATTTTACCTTGCTTAGGATGATGTCATGGTGCTTTCGCAGTTGATTTACAAATAAGAATCAGAGAGTAGGAATGTGTCAGTGTTTGTCCAGAATTGCCTTGAAAATCAGAACACCTCCCAGCGTCACTGATTCTTCAGGAGCGATCACAGTACTTAGACATGTGGCAGGTGTTTCCTAGAGTGCTAATCTGCGGGGACACAGGCACAAAGAGAGAGAGAGAAAAGAGAGAGGAAAGGAAACGTGGAGCAAGGGGCGGTGAGAGAAAACGAAAGGATCAGAGATAAAAAAAAAAAGTGGCAGAAAGAAGTATGTCAGGCAATTGCCTTCTCCAAAAACAAACAAACGAATCCAATTTGTCCACTCAAAGTGTTAGAATGTTTGGGGGTGGGGGCGGGTTGAATTCTGATCCTCTCCCCCCAGGTCCACCATCACAGCATTTTAACTGATTTTCCTGATACAACTTTACATTGTTTCAGAGTGAGATCTGCAATGCTAAAGTTATTACTTCTTAATATAGTCAGTTTTACTCCTGCTTAAGATTCAGGATTAGTCTTCTGCCTCCTTTAGCATAATGTGGTTTATCAATTCCTTCTGCCTTTTCTGTCTCAGGGGTCTCACCTCCAGCCACACCACTCCCCAGTCCTGGATTTTTTTATCAATACTTGCACTTCCCATAAATATGCCTTGCTTTTTCACACCTATGAGCCTTTTTGCATTCTGTCCCCTCCAGGTAGAATGGAAAGCCTGCCTCTTGACCCCCAAACATCACACCTCTTTTTCTTGCTGGTGAGCTTTTCAACCAGTGAGATTCTGCTCAAACAACCTTTCTTCCAGTAGTGCCCAGAATGTTCACTAAGATTCTACTGGCTTTTATCAAATGAACTACAGTTATCTGAGTCTACCCTTCTCCTCCCTCTAAATATTGAGCTCCTAAAAAACAGACACCTTCTCCTGTTCATCTGTGTATAACAGTCTCTAATATATGCTCATACTAGACTCTCAAAAATACTTGAATTAGTAAGTGAAGGAATAAAAACTCTTGTCAGGGAAAATTATCCAAGACTTGGAAATGTATTTTTTAAAGATTATATTCTGTAGGGGTGACTGCTAATTTGTAGAAAATGATAAGAAATATGAATGATTACTGCTCACAAAATCACAAATGAATTATATAAGTTCCAGTAAGCCAAATTCTCATGTGGACATGTTTTAACATCTTACTGGTTCCCTCATTTATTGAGTTAAACAAAATCTTTTACATGCACTCATTTTATATTTGCATGAGTCATGATTTTACCTTTTTGAAAATTATGCTTTGACACTATAACTGAATATCTTTATTTACTGTGTCTGCACATAAACTACCAAATAGTTTAGTGTAGGTTGAGTATGTGTTAATAGAATATAGAGAATGTCTTCTATTGAACAGCCTAATACAATAATTGCAAGGTAATATGAAAGTGAAATTACTATACCTGTTAAAATAATAACACTAAATGAAAACATCAACAGAATAATACAACAGAACCCTTTAAAGCAGATGATAGCCTGGTATATATACATATTAATATACACATATTCATATACATATGTTAAAATGTCACCAATATATTGTAGCCAATATGTTTTCCATACAGTAATTCTCAGTTTGTAGGTTTCTTTATCACAAGTATGTATCACACTCTATTAAAAATGTGGTCATAAGGGCACAATGTTAACTGTGTTGCTTAATCATTATTACTCACCCTTGCCTGTTATTTGCTTTTCCATCATTCTCCCTAACTAAAGCATATGTATCATTCCCCCACAGACATGGTCCCACTTACTCAAGTAGAAATAGGAGTGTTTCTCCATAAAGGCAGCTGAGCAGATCACATTAAGCCAAAGTTCCAAAGCTAATGGCCCATTAGTCATAGTCAACTGATGATCCACCAAAATGACTGACCAGGTAACTGGGTCAGCTAGCTCAAGGGAATAATTTATGAAGCCAAGGAAGCATTTCATTGGTTCATCAAGGAGCCCTTCCTCACCCCATCCCCAAACACATAACCAGAAGACGTGTGCATTTGGTAAGGCTGACTACATCATTCCCTAAAATGGGAACAGCTCTCACTTTCCCAAAGGCAAGTACCCCAGCTTCAGCCTCCAACTACAAACACAAGATGTGGTACCAAGAGCCTTGCAGTGCGAATTTCTCATGTAGATATGCACACTTGAAAGGAATAGGAGGAGTACACCCTCTTCCTAAGACTGAAGTTCAGATTCCTTATAAGAAAAGATCATTATAATGTCTCCAGTCTACTTCTCAGGTTTAAAAAAAAAAGAAAGAAAGCACCACATCACTTCTTAAGATATATATTACATATGATTAGAACTTTATTCTATTTTTCTCCCTCTCTTAGCTAGCATTCCTCAGGAGTGGAAAAAAGAAATCAAAGGCATTCCCACACAAAAGTCCACATTGAAGTATGTTTAAGCGTCAGATTAAAACTAACAAAAGACAGGAAACAGGGAGTTAAGACCTTTCTCAGTCCTGAACTCACCCTATTGTGCCTAGGTACCAAGGGGTCAGGAAAGAACGCTTAGGTTCAGAATTAGCCGCTTCTGTTTCCTTTCACTGCTGAGATATTAAACTTCAAAAAATATTAAATGAACAAGAAATCCCCAAACGCCCATAACCCATACAGGGTGGTAATCTGTGCCTATCTCTATCTTTGAAAGGCATGTTTCAACCTTATACGTTTTCAAAATTAGAAAAACATCTGCTCCCTTTGGTAAATCCCCTTTCCTACATATCTGTTTTCCAGCAGTTCTGAGTCCTTTCACTTTCATGAAAGAAAGAAAGAAAGAAAAGAAAGAAAGAAAGAAAGAAAGAAAGAAAGAAAGAAAGAAAGAAAGAAAGAAAGAAAGAAAGAAAGAGAAAGAAAGAAGGAAAGGAAGGAGGAAGGAAGAGAGAAAGAGAGAAAGAAAGAAAGAAAGAAAGAAAGAAAGAAAGAAAGAAAGAAAGAAAGAAAGAAAGAAAGAAAGAAAGGAAGGAAGGAAGGAAGGAAGGAAGGAAGGAAGGAAGGAAGGAAGGAAGGAAGGAAGGAAGGGAGAAAGAGAGAGAGAGAAAGAGAGAGGAGAGAAGGAGAGAAAGAAAGAAAGAAAGAGAAAGAAAGAGAGAGAAAGAAAGAAAGAGACAGAGAGAGGGAGCGAGAGAGAAAGAGAAAGAGAGAAAGAGAAAGAAAGAAAGAAAGAAGAAAGAAAGAAAGGAAGGAAGAAAGAAAGAAAGAAAGAAAAGATGCCAAGAGTAGGAAAAAGCAGGGATTTCTTATCAGATAATGACCACAACTTATTTATTTTTAGTTTTCTTACATTGGATCTCAATTTTCTAATCTAGGATGACCTCCAATGCCAGGTATGATTCTGATTTTTCCTGGTAATACATCCTATAGTAGTAATTTTTAAATGTCTCCAGTTTAACTATGGGGGATGGGGGTGTACCACCTCCTCTGCAAAAATAGACTTCTCTTGGAGACTGTCACATCTTTACCTGAAGTTCCCTCACCCCAGTGCTTGAATAGACACTACTCAGTTATTTGGAACTGGGAATGCATTCTGTGTTTTGTATAATGATAAAATATAGTTAGCCTTCCATGATCTCTAATATTGCTGAAGAAATTGGGGGGTTGTTAATACATGCACAAGCACACGTGTAACAACAAGCATACTGGGGGAGAGATGGTCAGGGTTCTAACGTCTCAGGGTCCTGAGACTCTTCTCCTTGGGTGCTCTTCATGCTCGTTGAGACAGATGTTCAAGCAGATCTGTCTCTCCAGGGATGAGAAACAGGGTTCATGTTAGTGCAAATCTCTCAGGTGAATTTGCAGAGCAAGCCTGCACCTGCCGCCCAAGAGGGCCCAGGACCGGTTTTCCTTTCTCACCACTTCTATAAATTTGTATCCTTTTTCAACCCCCAGAAGAAGTGAGAAAATTGCCAATCTTCCTTTGGCCAAGAATCGCAAAGCCTTTCTTTACATCTAACAACAATAGGAGTAATGTGGGGTGAAAACGGCACACATCGGAACATTCACAGAGTTTAAATAAGAAAGAAGGTAGTGTCCTGTCTTTCTCAGTGGGGTCAAAGTTGAAAATTGTTCCCTGCTTTCTGGTGAACACCTCTCCTGCCCCTCTCTCCACATGCCAACACACACCTTTCATTTTCACTTAAATCTTACAAGAGAGATGCACAGGCATTGAGGAAAATGTCATGCATTAGTCGTTCAATGAAATAGATCGGGACTTTCAGACCGTGAGAAAGTCCACAAAAAGAAAACAGTTAAAGGTGCAAAGGATGATCATGTAGTTTACCATCCAAACTGGTTCAATTTTGAGAGTGAAAAAGGGCAGGACAAATGCTAAACTGAACTGAGCACTAAGGCAAGAGACGTAAAGTGAGACAATCCCAAGCAAAGGTGGATGTGGGGTTTCCCTAAAGCAAAAGTGACAAAGGTGTCTGCAGTCATTTTCAGGCTTTTGTACTTAGAGAAGCGGTGAGGAGCCAGAGGGTCTTAAGCTAGACAATGCCTGGCTGAACTGAGCTTTATTAAGTACCTACCGAATTTAGATGCAGGACGGATTTGAGGAGCCCCAAGGAAACAGGTACACATTTAAGTTATCACTCTAGACCTCTGAGAGGTAATGGAAGCTTAAAACTGGCTGATATCAGTGGGATAAATGTGAGATATTATTGATGTGAAATGAAAAGACTTCTGCAACTTATCTGAAGTGGGAAATCTCACATAGGGTGAACTAGAGGTATTTTTCTGGATACCTGAGTGATGCTGTTAGCAGTATTTTGGGGGAGACTAAGGCCAAAAGGTTAAGTAATGTGTGCAAGTTCATCAACTAATAACAATATGGCCTTCAGGTCTACCCTTTAGTAAAGATTTCAATGTGATAAAAGCCAAAAAGGGGATATGCACAGGAAATTCTGAGATCATAGGAATTGCCTCTATTTTTGCAAGCTGTGGTAAAATGCTGGACTACAAATCTGAAGATGTGCCATTGAGTCCTGCTCAATCAAGCTCTAGCTTTATTACCTTGGCAAATACCCTTCTTCTGGGCTGGGCTCTTTTAAGCATCTGGAGGCACTGGCAGGCCGGCTACTCTGGGAAGGCCTCAGCTAGGACAGCTGTTCTCTGCTTCATGTTCTCTTCCACCTTCCACCTGCCTGTCTCAGACTTTTGTAGATGGCAGCAGCAGAGTTTTGAGAGAATGTGGAGCACACAGGTCTCCACCACATTCTGTTGACCAAAACAAGTCATAAGGCCAGCCCTGATGCAAGGGGAGGAGCAAAGAATTGGAGCCATTACTGCACTAAATCTATCATCCAAACATAGAGTATGAGGTTTAAGGCCTGGGATTGTGAGATTGTTTGTAACTCCTATATAGGAAGCCATCCCTAAATTTATTTTTAGCTAAATGTTTGCTCTGTTTAATTCACAGAGCTGTTGAAAGAACCTGCTGTTTCTGATTCCACAGTAAATTAAAGGAGAGGATTTGGGGGGCACAAAGAAACAAATACTATACCACAAACTGAGCTGCTGCTGGTATAATTAGATCTTTGGGTGCACACTTGCAGAGCAAGATTTTCACCTATCTCTGGGGACTTTGGAAGGAGAGAAGGAAGGAAATCAATTGACAGAAGAGCTTCAGATCCCAGTTGATGTTTGAAAACTGAGTTAACACAGAGCAGTCCTTATCCTTGTCATCCAATAATGACCACTTATCATGTCCGGGGAGCATGTGCTACTTCAGTCATCTGGTTGGGAGAGTACTTATCTTTACCTGGAAGGAAAGCTTCCCACCTGATCAATGTAGGACCTCCCAGAACAAGCTTAAGCAAAGTATCCCCACCTAGAACTTGTGAGGTGATGTTTTACAAAGGAATATTATTGACCTTGATCAAGTCAGGACTAGACAGCAGTGTGTCCACTGTCTCAAAAAACCAATGAGCACTCCACCCCTGATATGTGATCTGTCAGAGACTGTCTAGTTGCTCATCAAAGTGTTTCCTCTTCCTGGGCACACAAACAAAATACATGGGACTGGTTCTTGCCAATGGAATGTGAAGGGAAGACATCCCTTTTGGTGGAATGTAGGGGTCAGCAAACTATAGCTTACAGGCCAAATTTGGCTTGCCACCTGTCTTTGGAACTCAGCCACCGCCATTCATTTACATACTGTCTATGGCTGTTTTCACATTGTAACAGCAGAATTGAGTAGTTGTAATAGGGGATATGTGTCTCCCAGAATCTAAAATATGTACTATCTGTCCCTTTACAGAAAAAGGATGCCAACCTTTGGTTTAAGGCATCTTAAAGTTGAGTGCCTATTCCACTCTCTCTTCTCCTTGTTTGCTGTCTAGAAGTTATCAAGATGATTTTGAAGCCATGATTGCACTTTGCAGAGACTCATCATGAAAAAATGTGTGTCCCTGAATGACTGGATGGAACTGAGGCCTATGTCCAGACAACCAGCCCACCCCCACTCCTTTGAGACCCACACTGGATTATGAGATGGGTACAAAAATTAAAAATTACTATGTTAAGATACTGTGACCAGGGGCTTATTTGTCACAGCAGCGAACACTACTTACCTTGGTTAATATAAATGGGAAAAAGATAGTACAAACATGATAACACAAATTTGAGTAACTGCAGCACAGAAAAATTAAGACATTGGTACAAGGCCTATATCAAAGCTTGGAAGAGACAAGAGTGGTTACCATTTCCCCCTGTATTGCGATGAGATGAATTGGCAGAAAACCACTGGAAACCGATTCTAGTACCAATCTTAAGGTCTTCCTCAGGTAACATGACTTGAGGAAAATTGGAGTGTCAAGTCCAAAAGAGTATTTCCCTTCTGGCTTGTCACTAATGCCTGCCTGATTTTTTGTTGTTGTTGCTATTATTATTAAAGGCTGCCTCATTTTTGTTTCAGTGCAAACATTCCAGAAAAGAGTACATCAAAATCATCAGTTAGGGCTTCCTTGGTGGCGCAGTGGTTGAGAATCTGCCTGCCAATGCAGGGGACACGGGTTCGAGCCCTAGTCTGGGAAGATCCCACATGCCGCGGAGCAACCGGGCCCGTGAGCCACAGCTACTGAGCCTGCGCGTCTGGAGCCTGTGCTCCGCAACAAGAGAGGCTGTGATAGTGAGAGGCCCGCACACCGCGATGAAGAGTGGCTCCCCCTTGCCGCAACTAGAGAAAGCCTTCGCACAGAAATGAAGACCCAACACAGCCAAAAATAAATTAAAAAAAAAAAAAAATCATCAGTTACTCCATATTAAGAAGGACATTATTATACCCTTTAAAAAAGAAAACTATATAAGCAAGCCAGAAGTATATCTTTATGATCTCAGAAACAATTAGAATCCTAGATACCTGGAAGAGAGGACTATAAAAAGAAATGTAGGTACTTCTTGGAAAAAATGGAAAGCCACATAACTTTGCCCCCTTTGCTGAGTAAGGTGCAGCTCTGGACTCTGATATAATCTAAACAGGTATCAGAAACAGGTATCAGAAACCTCAATTGCCTTGAACTCAGAGGCCAAACTGTATTCTTGTCCACGGCATCCTTGTCCTTCACCTACCTTTTCACCTTCTCTTCACCAGGAGTCATTTCCTCTGGTAATTCTTCCCTGGCCACTCCTCATGTGTCCATCTTTTGTCTTCTGCAACCCCTGAAAATAATAAATGCCTCAGGAAAGCATTAATTACACTTCAAGTATCATTTTAAACACCTATCTCTCCTACCAGATGTCAGCCTGGGGCCACTCCCTGGTATAATTTCTGGGATATAGAATATGCTCAATTAATATTTGTTGAATTAATGGGAAACTGTTCTCTAGGACAGTGAGTTTCCAAATCTGTTTAAGAATTAAAATCACTTGGGGAACACATAAAAATATGTATTCTCAGACCTATTGAATCAGAGTATCCAGGAGTAAGACCATGAAACTGTATTTTTCACAAGGTGATTGTGGGGCATTGATTTCCATGCTCCAGTCCTTCTAACCAGGAAATCTTCCAATCCCAGGAAACTAGTCGAGCTGTAGTACTTTCTTTTGGTGGTTCTGCCAGGGCTTCAGACCATGGAAGTGAGTTGGAGAACATCATTCATGCATTCATTCCTTTAGTCACAGTTATTGAGGGTCCCCTATGTGTCAACACTAGTCTAGGCTTTGGGGATACTGTAGAGAATAGAACAGATAAGGATCCCTGCCCTCATAGAGTTTATATTCTAGGAAATTAAGGGGTGATGATAAGCATGATATGTAAGTACAGATTGTAATATGTTTCTAATAAGTGTTGAAAAAAATTAAACCAGGAAAGGAATAGGAAGTGGTTATAGAGGAGTTCAATTTTAAATAGCATTACCAGGGAAGACCACAGTGAGAAGGTGACACTGAGTAAAGATCTGAAGGACAAGAGATTAAGAATGGTATCTGGGCAAGGAGTTTTCAAGGAAAAGAGGAAGTGAACAGACCCCAAGGCAGGAGCATTCCTGTCAGGGTTGAGAAACAGGCAGGAGGCAATGGGTGAGTGAGAGGGTAAGTGACACAAAACAGGGTCCCAGAGGTTAGAAAGGGCCACATCACTTTGCAGGTCACTGTAAGGTGTTTGCCCCTCCTCTATGGGTGATGGGAGCCATGCATGGATGATGGGTGATGGAGTCTGGGAAAAGGTCTCCTCCTCCATGGGTGAGGGGGTTCTAGGCAAAGGTCTGACTTGCCTTTTAATAGCCCCACTATGGCTACTGTGCTGAGATTACACTGAAGTAGGGACAAGAGTTGAAACAGCGAAACCTGTTAGAAAACTGATGTCCTAATTCACACAAGAGATGATGGTGGGTCAGGCCAGGGTGTATGTAGTAAGGGAGGTGGTGAGATGAAGGCAGATTCTGAACATACTTTAAAGGTAGAGTCAACAGGTTTTGCTTGTAGATCAGGTGTAGGGTAAGAAAGAGGGAGTCAAGAGCGACTCCAAAGTTTGAAGCTGAGAACTGAAATTTCACCAAGACAGAGAAGACAGGAAATTAAGCAGATGGGGGATGGATATCAGAAGTTCAGTTTTGGCTCTGTTAAGCTGAAACACCCAAATGGAGATCTAAATGAGGTTAGAGGTCATTATTAACCAATACATTTCTTCCTCACCGATCTCTCTGGCTTGGGCCTCCAATGCCCTAATCCGAACCTCTATTTTCTAAGAAAAGGGATAATTACATATGTGGGTAAAATTGCTTTGTGAAACCATTAACTACTGTAAGGTGTAAGTTATTACAGTTTATATGTGGAAACTCCAGGAAGATGCCATCAGCCCCAAAAAGGGCCTTTTATTTGGCCTTTGGAAAAGCAGGCTTTAGGAAACACGCAAGAGTCCATAGCCCCTCAGGGTTGTGGGGCTAGAGAAGTACAAGCTGGGTTATTTGCAAGCAAATACAGTGCCTTTTCTGGAAACCTTCACAGTTAGCTAAACTTTTGGAAAATTAAACACCCACCATTAAATCATAACCTAAGGGGACCTGAAGTAACAACTGACCATCCACCCCCACCTCTTCTTATGTACAGCTAGAGGCAATATGAGTTCAATCAAGAATATCTGAAACCCATGGATTTCCTTTCTAAAGAAACATAGTCCATTCTTTCAATCCATCTCCCACTTCCATCCCATCTTGCAACCACCAGCTCTGCCCTTGCCCCCACCCATCAAATCTTGGTAGAAACAGCTGTCACCACAAAAGTCATAGCTGGGCCAAGGCAGCCAGCTGGCTCTGTGATTCACAAACAAATTAACCTTGGGATTTTATTTTGAGCAAAGGGGCTTCGTATCCTATGTTCTTAGTGGCCATCCATATTTTTGCTCTTGGATAAACAAACACCAACTCAAATGTCACACAAGCCTGAGCCATATTGTGGGTTTTCAGAGCCACTACCCACTACTGCTTTTTAAAAAATATTCTTCTTAATCAAAAGCTTTTATCTCCTGACAACTTTTCCAGTGACCAGTTTAAATGATCTGATCCATGCCCGGGGTTTCATTTCTCAAAGGCAGAGGAGTGTGAACATCATTTTTCCATTAACAATTTAGCAATCAGTTCTCAAAGTGAAGGCGTAGAATTAACAGATGACATCATATGATATTTACAAGTTTTAGGAAATCAGCAAATACATGTGTTGCAGCACAGCACCATCTACTGACCAGATAGGGAAAGAACATAGGAGAGAGAAAAAGAAGACAAGAGACAAGGGCACAGAAAGGGGGTGAGAAAGAATGAGAAGGCTAGAGAGGAAGGGAAAAAGGGAAAGAAGAAGAAGAGAAAAAGGAGGAAAAGTAAGGGAAGAGAAGGGAAAGAAGAAAAAGGACTTTGGATTTCTGCTAATCCACTAATGCAAATCCTCATTCCATATGTACAGAAACTGACCTCAGAAAGTTTAGCTGAATTCACCAAGGGTGTAAAAGACTCTCAGGTTGTCTGTTTATAAGAAAAATCATTTTCACATCTTCAAGTTTTAAAAAATAATTAGCTTGGTGTGGTATTGGCAAATGAATACATATATAACTCAAAGGAATAGAATAAAGAATCCAGAAGTAAACTCACACATTGAGTCTATTATTTTTCTACAAAGGTGCAAAGACAATTCAATGGAGAAATGAGAGTCTTTTCAACAAATTGTGCTGAAACAATTATACAAAACATGTGCAACCTCAACCCATACCTAGCACCTTATATAAAAATTAACTAAATATGGATTATAAGTCTAAATAAAACATTTTCAAATGTTAGACTAACCTTTCATACCCATAATTTATCCCAGGTATGAAAGGCCAGTTAAACATTTGATAATCATCTAGTGTAATACATCACATCAACAGACTAAAAAAGAAAAGCTACACCATCATATCAATAGATATAGGAAAAGCATTTACAAAATCCAACACTCTTTTATGATAAAAAAAAAAACTCTCAGTAAACTAGGAATAGAGAGGAACTTCCTCAACTTGATAAAGAATATCTACAAAAACCTACAGCTAACATCATACTTGATGGTGATAAAGCAGAAAGCTTTTCCACTATGGCCAGGAACAAGTTAAGGATGTCCTCTCTCACCACTCATTTTCAACATCATACTGGGAGTTCTAACTAACGTAATAATATAAGAAAAGGAAACAAAAAGCTATACAGATTGGGAAAAAAGAAATAAAACATTGTAGATGAAATGATCATCTATGTAGAAAATCTTAAGGAATCAATAAAAAACTTCTGGAACTAATAAGCAAATATGGCAAGACTGAAGGATACAAGGTTAATATACAAAAGTCAACTACTTTTCTACATACCATCAGAGTAGAATTTGAAATTAAAAACACAATACCATTTACATTAGCACCTCAAAAATGAAATACTTAGGTAAAAATATAACAAAATTTGTACAAGTCTACATGAAGAAAATTATAAAACTCTGATGAACAAAATCAAAGTAGAACTGAATAAATGGGGAGGCATTCCATGTTCATGGGTAGGAAGACTCCGTATTGTCACAATGTCCATTCTTCCAAACTTGATCTACAGATTTAATTCAATTGCAATCCAAATGCCAGCAAGTTGACTTTATAGCTATTGACAAACTGATTCTAAAGTCTATATGTAGAGGCAAAAGACTCAGAATAGCTAACATAATATTGAAGGAGAACAAAGTTGGAGGATTGACACTACGAGACTTCAAAATTACTATAAAGTAACAATAATCAAGACAGCATGGTGTTGGTGAAAGAACAGAGAAATAGATCAATGGAACAAAATAGAAAGCCCAAAAATAGACTCACAAATATAGTTGACTGATCTTTGACAAAGGTGCAAAGCAATACTGAACTTCGATATTAAAATTTTTTTTAAAAATCTAGAAACAACTCTTACACCCTTTACAAAAATTAACTCATAATGAACCACAGACATAAATATAAAAAGCAGAGCTATGAAATTCTGAAAAGATAATATAAGAGAAAAATCTAAATGACTTTGGGAATGGTGATGACTTTTTAGATAAAATATCAAAGGCACAATCCATGGAAGAAGTGATTACTAAGTTAGGCTTCCTTAAAATTAAAAACATCTGACTTCCAAAAGACAATGTCCAGAAAATGAGAAGACAAGATATGGATTGGGAAAATATATTTGCAAAAGACACATCTGATAAAGAATTCTTATCCAAAATATATAAAGAGTCTTCGAATTCAACTATAAGAAAATTAACAACCAAATAAATAAATAAATAAGAAGAACATGAACAACTATATTAAAAAGTGGGCCAAATACCTTAACAGATGCCTCACCAAAGAAGAATACATATGGCAAAAGGCATACGAAAAGATGGTCCACACCATATGTCACCACAGAAAAACAAAACAACAAGATACCACTACATACCTAATAGAATGCCAAAATCTGAAACCCGGATGACACCATATGCTGACAAAGATGTGAAGCAACAGGAATTCACATTCATTGATGGTGGGAAAGAAAAATGGTACAGCCATTTTGGAAGATATCTTAACAGATTTTTACAAAAGACAATAAACATATTCTTACCATATGATACAGCCATCATGTTCCTTGGTATTAACACAAAGAAGTTGATAAAACTTATGTCCACTCAAAACCTTGTACATGGAAGTTTATAGCAGCTTTACTCTTAAGTGCCAAAACTTGAAAGCAACCAAAATGTCGTTCAGAAGGTGAAAGAATAAACTGGGGTACATCCAGACAATTGGATTTTACTTAGTACTAAAAAGAAATGATCAAGTAAGCCATCAAAAGACATGGAAGAACTTTAATGTACATTACTAGGTGAAAGGAGCCAATCTGAAAAGGCTACACACTGTGTGATTCCAACTATATGGCATTATGGAAAAGGAAAAACTATGCCGACAGTAAAAGATCAGTGGTTGCCAAGGGATTAGGTGGGGAGGATGGATAGCTGAGCAGAAAGGATTTTTAGGGCAGTAAAAATACTCTGTATGGTACCATAGTGATGGATACATGTCATTATACATTTGTCAAAGCCCACAGACTATACAACACCAAGGGAGAACCAAAATGTAAACTATGGACTTTGGATGATTATGATGTGTCAGTGTAGGTTCATCAGTTATAACAAATGAACCACTCTAGTGGGAATGTTGATAGTTGGGGAGGCTATGCATGTGTTGGGCATGGGATATATG
Organism: Balaenoptera physalus; assembly: GCF_965194825.1. Classification (NCBI taxonomy): domain Eukaryota; kingdom Metazoa; phylum Chordata; class Mammalia; order Artiodactyla; family Balaenopteridae; genus Balaenoptera; species Balaenoptera physalus. The sequence continues at coordinate 36,876,035 of NC_138898.1, forward strand.
GGATATCTCTGTGCCTTCCTATTAACTTTGGTATGAACCTAAAAGTTCTCTGAAAAATTAAGTCTTTTAAAAATACTAGAAGAAAAATCTTACATAATTATTCACAGCACGGGATAGCACTGGGGGAGAAAAACAATGAAGGAAGTACTGATTTACCTAATAACATGTATGAATCTCAAATGCATTATGTTAAGTGAAATAAGCCAGTCTCAAAGGACTACCTACTGCATTATTTCATTTAGTGGCATTCTGGAATAGTGAAAACTCTATGGCCAGAAAATATATCTGTGGTTGCTGGGGTAGGAAGAGAGAGTGACTACGAAGGGCATAGAGGAATTTGGGGGTGAAGAAACTATTTTATATATTGATTGAGCTGATGATTACACTACTGTACTTATTTTTCAAAACTCTCAGAATTGTAAAATAGAAAGAGTGGATTCTACTGTATGTAAATGATACCTTAATAAAAATGTAAAAAGTAATTAACCTTAGTCTAATATGTAACTTATATTGAAAAAAAAAGATGGAATTAAAAGTATTTTCTACTCTCATACATTATTTGTTTAAACTCATTAATTTATTCTTAAAAGAAAGCACTTGCTAAACAAAAACTAATCCTGGCTCCTGTCTAAAATACCTTACATTTAAAAATAATAGAATATGAATTGGTAAGTTTTTAGTGTAACATGAACAGTTACATCATCTACTTTTAATGATCTAAATGTATTATAGAGAGTGGATTATACTGGCATTTAATGCAATCTTTGACTACACTTTTAACCTGAATGTTTTTCCTTCAGAAATTCTTTCTGGTAGCTTACATTATACAAAGAAATCACTACATAGTTCTGAAAGCTGTCCCTTTCTTTTCAAGCTCCAGATTATATCTTATCAGCCTTCCTGGAGTTGTATTTTTGTTCTTACAACCCAGGTGACTTCTCAGCCCCAAAGAGAAGAGTTCAAAGGTAGCCATCTATAGGCAGAACATTTATTGTATTGGATTTATGCTGCCAAAAGTAAGGGTCAACCAAAGGAGGAAGGGGAGGAGGGAGAAAAAAACACTAAAACTCTCACAACATCGAAGGCCATTTTGTCAAACTAATATTCACTTCATCAGTGGTTTGATCACTGCTCTTTGGATGTTTCGTCCACTTACATGATTTTGGGGCTGTACAAAATTTATTTATTTAACAATTATTTCTTGTAGATCTGATAACAATTATTTCTCGTAGGTGCCAGAAACAAACTTGGGATATGGTAGCCAACAGAAAGACAAAGGACCTGTCCTAAGACAGGTCACCATCTTTGGGAGGATGTAGATGCATTAAGTCAGAAATGATGGCACAGTAGGATCAGAGTTGTCATGGAATCTGAGGAGTACAGGGGAGGAAGGCAAATGCCTCAAAGCAGGGGTCCAAACCAGGGAGGCATAGTTAGTAATGAAAAACATTATGAGGTCAGGAACATTAACCTATTTGACGACTATTAACCAGGTGGATTGGGGAATATAAGCAGTAAGAGGAGACAATCACAGCAAAGCTCTAAAGGCTTACAAGTCTATAACTTTATATAATCATGTAATTAAAGTTTTACCACATGAAAAAATATGCTTAGAAAATATAAAGACTCAATAAAACTGTAAAAAAAACACAAACTTCTCCTTAATTGATTTGTAGATATCTAATTGAAGTAACTTAACTGATGCTAAGTGGAAACAGAGGGAGCAAGTCTAATCTAGAGAAAATTCCATCCCCAAATAATGTCATCAATTTGTCTTTAAGTGGGGAAAACATTTTGGCATTAGTGTGGCTTATGCTAGACGACCAAATTCTCATAGAACATTCTCAGTTGCATAAAAAAGCAAAGTGTATTAGTCAGCCTAACCCTTTCTAGTTCTGAAACTCTGTGCACTTGGAGGTAGACTGTGACCAGACTGATTTCTGATAGATTTCATTTTAGAAATAGGTAGTAATCTCTTAATTTTTATTCATTTCCTGCAACACAAATGTCTTGCACGTTTACTTTTACTATTTCTTTGCATAGAAGCTTATCATTCATAGAGAAAATGTTCATTCAATCCAACAAATCTTTATCTGGTGCCCACAATATGTCGTGACCGAGAATCCTCATTTGTATTATGCACTTGAGTTCACATCGGTCATATATGTCTGAAAATACACATAAAATTACTTAACCAGTAGCGTAAATGCTTAGGTAAGCTCTCCCTCAAACCTCAAAACCAATAGTAAAATGAGGGCTAACATGTCACAAACCTAGCCATATTTTTGATCTGTACCATTTTTTAGTATAGAGTTTCAATAAACATTATTGTTTTAGCATGCCATAAATTCACTTCTCTATAGCTTAAAAAGCTTGGTCATAGTTTTATTGTTCTCAGTTTTAGTGAATTTGTCCATGCTCAGCCATCAGTCTTTACCTTCCCAAAATATTCATAATAAATAATTCAGAAATAGCAGTCCCTTAGTTTTCCTGGATTTTTCCCTCTTCTTTATTTTAGGTCTCATTCTATTCCCATTATCCAAAGAGCATTCTGATGTTTAATTGTGGTGGTAACTTAGCAAAAGGTAATAATTTTGAAGGGGGCCATGATAGTTGAAACTTAAGACCAAACAGCAACCTGGCTGACTTTTTTTTTATTGAAGCATAGTTGATTAACAATGTTGTGTTAGTTTCAGGTATAGAGCAAAAGTGATTCAGTTATACATATACATGTATCTATTCTTTTTCAAATTCTTTTCCCATTTAGGTTATTACAGAATATTGAGCAGAGTTCCCTGTGCTACACAGTAGGTCCTTGATGGTTACCTATTTTATACAGCAGTGTTTACATATCAACTTAGAAAGAGTTTAAGAATAACCAAGAAGCCAGCACTTCGATGGTTTTCTCAATGAACTGAGCAATGGAAGAAGATTGCTCTTCTTCACATACCCCTATAATAGTCTGCGAGATACTTTTTCAGCTATTTAGCTGGAAAATATTTCTTTGAATCCCCGTTTCTCCTAAGCAGTGATACAAGGTGTACTGTCTAAGACATGCTTTCATGTGGATATGGTATCGCTGCAGGCAGAAGGAAGCACTCCTATAATAAATCCTCTGGGTGGGACTGCTTTATAAGGGTCTTGAAAAGTGGAGAAAAACAAGCAAAGAACCAAGTGTGAAATTTGAGGCCATTGTCACCGACAACACACTGAGTTAAAAGCACACACCTGCCCAAGGTATGCTTGGTAAATCGACCAACTTCTCACTCACCCTTTTTTATTTTTAGAAACCAAGAGAGGAACACAAGAAAAAAATTCTCACTTTTATTTTTTAAGCCAAGAAAGGAAAAAAGTGAATTTTTCAGATCATTTGCTATTACTTTTGGGCAGTCATTATTAACTCTTAGAAGTTAAATAAAAAGAAATACAGGATTCCATCAATCTTGGGCAGGGCTGGAGAATATTCAGTTTGTCTTCACCTCGTACATGCGATGCACTTTCAGAATTAGATGTCACAGCATCATTGGAAGCAACATGTTGAAGGAAACTGACAAAGGGTAATTGCTTATTGTTCCCTACCCACATGGTATCTGCAGATATTTTGTTCAAATTCCCTCTGTTAATGTCTAACACATGGGTTGGTACCTGATTTCATTCAAGTGTTAGTACTCTCTTCATAAAATCTGCTTGTAAGTCTTCACTAGTGCTGAACCTACATGCCATAACCCTGAAGTCTCACTACAACTAAGAGCTTTATAAGGAGGATGAAATAAATACCTTACTTGAAATTCCAGTCCTCAATCTCACATCTAAAATTATCTCTACCAACACCTAGTTATTCCTTAGAGAACTGGTTATAGGAAGTGGCTGCTGTAGGGGACACAGCTGAGCTCCATCCAGAGGCCCTTGAATTCCCTATGCCCTGTCTATGTGCCCATCCACAAGCTTTGGTGTGCCTTGATTCCTACAGTCTGCACCTGTGACTTCCTTCAGAAGGCTGACCTTGGACTACTGGAGCCACTTTGCTGCCCCGAGAGCCAGAAGTACCTGGGAATTTGCATCTTCCAACGGTGTCCAACCAGCCCAGTTTGCTGGATACTGAAGTGTTTCCCAAGATGTGGGATTTTCAGTGCTAAAAGCAGGACAGTCCCAGGTAGGCTGAAATGGTTGGTCACTCAAAACACCCCATCACCACTAGCAGGCAGTCCTTAGTTAATATTCTGACTAATGCAGGAGTATGAAAGCCCAATTCCCTTGTCTCAAGTTGGGACAAACATTCAGGTACAATTATGTTCCAGAGCTCCTTGCAAGATACAGCTGAGGCTAAAATTTCCCTTACTTGGCATCTTCCCTTCTGTATCTTGTCTTCCCTCTGTCACTTCCCCATGTCTCCTAGAAGCACTTCCTTCATAAATCATTTGTACCCCATCCTCATCTCAGTGAAGCACTTCTGGATATCCCCACTGAAGTCACCTGCCTTTCTGTGAGTGTGAGAAAATCACAGGATGTATCTGTTGTTGAAATCCACAAGGCGGTCACAAATTTGACTTCAGCCAAATGTTTGAGCTTCTTCTCCTTAATTAAAATTGATAATAGAATTATGAGCAAGTGGAAAGCTTATCTCATCTTGGTGAATTTCCTTTTCTTGTTTCCACAACTGTGGTCAACTTGAAAGTGGTAAAGATGGCAGAAATGGCAGCAGAGGATAAAGGTGGCTCCGATGGGCAAAGAAACAGTTAAAAGGAGAGAGACGGAATTTAAATAATCAACTCCAATTGATTAATTTGATTATTTATTATTTAATGGGGCTCAAGGGGCATTTTTTCTGAAATAAAACTAAAACCTCTAGCACATTGTAAGAAAATAATTTTCTCTACTAGGATATTAGTAGAGTTACGTAATTCTATCATTTATGTATACTTACAGATATTTTTCTGAAACTGTAACTCAATAAAATATTAACCTGGCACGGCACTGTCTGTTTTTGTGTTTAAAAGCTCTTGGTCTCTGACCTGCTCTTTCTTTGAACCATTGAAGTTACTATACGATGAGGAGCAATTTGCAATAATTTACCCCCAAAAAATAAATAAGTAAAAAAGAATAATAAGGTAGCTCTATATTCTGTGTGTTTGATTTAAGGAAAAGCGTTTCCCTTTTAGGAGCCTATGAATGGACAAGGTTCAAACAAAGTGCGGGGCGCTAATGAACAGACTCTGTTTTCCTGTGCCGGGCCCCTGAACAGAATGACTTCATTCAGGGCTACTGCTCGTGCATGGAAAGTGCTGGTAAAAAATCCCACAGAGTTCAGACGACCTTTTCCTAACTTTTGTTTTTTTTCCCCCTGTTTGTCTTTCGGGTCTAAGCCAGGGATAACATAAATATTCATCAGCTGATATTTGCAGTAGCTGTGAAGTTATGAATGAGGCCATGCGGCTTCCCTCTTGTCCCATCTACGGAATGGCAGCTTCTCCACTCACCTTCCAGCCAAAGGACACTTTCCGAAATCCCCAAAGTGTACTAGTAGGCTTTTCAAATTCAGTCTTTTTTTTTTTTTTTCTTTAATGCTCAAAGCAGAAATGCTGTCTGCTTAATATTTACCCTGGGATTATAGAAGAAGAAAAAGAAAAACACTACTTTGCCAAGTTTTAAACTTTCAGATGCCTTGACATAACAGGCAAATGTGTTAATAGCTCAAAATATTGGTGGCATATATCAATGGTTATGATGGTTGCAGGTTTTCTTTTTATATTAAATGCCAGACAGGTAGCTGAGACATTTATTGTGTGACGAACAGGGAAAATAATCACAGCTTTGATCTGTTTCTGTTGCTTTGTTAGTCACCTGGGCAGGTGTTGGAGAGAGATGTTGGAAAACACTTTTAAATAAGACAACTTCAAATAGGTCCTTGATGTTGAGACATAGAAATATAAAACCTGTGCCTGTCATACAGCCCAGAATGGAGCTGATCTTCTTGTAATCCAGATTTCCCACAAATCAGCCCTTTAGAATCTGGATTTTTTTTTTTTTTTTTAATTTTCCAGGGCCTCTCACTCAAAAAAAGCCTAAGTAGAAAGAGAGTTGTAAATGGAAACAAGAGACTGTGCGATAGCAAAGAGCCAATTGATGAATCAATCCCCAATGGCTAATAAACATAAGTAAAACATGTTTTTTATAGGTATAGGATAAATGATGTTGATGTTCAATATTATCTTTTTGATTTTGCTTACCAGAGTGTTTTATTAAAAACCCAACATTTGGTCTGTCCTTGTCTCTGTAGAAATGTTCCCTACATGTATGAGTTAGCTGGGTAATTCTAGGACATGAGGATCATTTTTAAGAAGTATTACTCCAAGAGCCATACTTGGAAGAATCTACTTGGGAATGTACTGTATTTCTGAATGTTAAATAACAATTGCAGATCAAAATCTCCTACCATCACTGTTCTGTAGGTTTCCAGGTTCAGCCATCTAGGATAAGATGACATTCTTGACAATGGAAATAATTGTCTAAACCACAAAACCATAGAGATGGAAGATAGAAGAGCAGGAACTCAGGTGTTCCAATAAGGACAAGATCCCCGCCTGGCAAGAAATCTGACTGGAACAGATATTCATGACTGGATTCCCATCTCCATCTTCATCCTGGAGTACAGCCTTGCCAGGACTAGAATGGGAGCCAGAGGCAAGTGCACAACTGTATTCTCCCTGGCTTCAGCCCTCACCAGAATAAGACCTGATGAAGAGCTATTGGAGAGAATCAAAGGCAATGACCTTCTGCAGGAAAAACTAGACAGTAGACAGGAACGATGGATTGTCATACATGAGCAGAGACATTTGGGAGGCCAGATGAGTTAGAGCAGGCAAAAAAGCATTTCTTCTCCCTCTCATCCCTTCCCAGTACTGAGCAGTCTGAAGTAGCAGAAGGGACAATTAGATGTTGATCCCTCTCTATGAAACTCTTTTTCAAAACACATTGGATTGCAATGTCAGAAAGAATTCCAATTAGAAACTTGTTACTCTTGTCTTATCACAGAAGAAAATACCCTTACAACAATAGCCTGTAAAATCTTGTGTACAAGTGACTCTATATTTTGATCTTGGGCACAAGCAACCAGACATATTTGCTTGATTATTTTTCTTTGGTTTTAAAGGACTATTTACATGTTAAAGGCTGCTTCCTGAGTTCTAGCTTTGCTTTCTTCTCCCTGGCCTCTCCAGGAACACTGCATTTTCCCCACCAATACCTCATCTGTTTAAGTACATACTTAGAATTTTCAACAGTACAAGACAATTTCAAGTTAGTCAAGGTACATCAAAGTGCCTTCATCAGTCCATATTGTTTCATCAGAGTGGCCCATGTAATTTATATTGCAAATTGGGAGAATTTGGGAGTAAATGGGGGCATTTACACTGGGAGAATGAATATAAAACTGGGACTGCTGTGGGCAAACAGGAGCATATAATCACCCTATACATGGTGACTTCTGGTTGCTTCTCTCTACTTTTAGCTTCAGTTTCCACTTTTGTTCTCTGGATAATGATTTGTTTTCCTATTAGGAGATTTATTGTCACTTTATTTGGCTGCTATACCAAATTATCACTGGTATACCTTACTCAACCTACATCTTATTGAAGTTGCTTTGGGAGATGTCATCTTCCTTCTTTCTTTCCGTTGATGGTTTTAATGATTTCTAGAGCATATCCCTTAAACAACTGTGCACCTGTCTGTATGTAGGATGAGTACTATCCCAAGAAAAATAAGATTAGATTGCTGATTTCTCTTGTTTCTGAGAGGTTACTTGGTGGATACTGGATAGCCAACTGTTGGTTCTCTACACTGAAGTACCCTCAGCTCCTAATAGTAGGATAGAGATAATTAATGTACAAAGGGGCATCAGACTACTTCCATGGGCTCAGTGTCCACGGATGTTAGAGAAGAGCACCTTGGAGGAACAGCAACTTCAACACATTGGTTTTGGCTGAAGGGCTTCATGATGCCCGCTGATTTCCAGCTCCTCTGTGGTGAATTCCTTTTACTCTTGGGTGATCGTGATGAACCACTGTACCTCTTTTGCTTCATAAAGTTCCTTCAGTATGCAAAATGGAAAATAAAATTGCACCACTTCAAAGCTCATACTTTTTTGAAGTAATAATTACCTGAAGTCTACAGATGCTATTTAAATGGATGAGGAGTATTCTGACAAGAATTTGCATTAAACAAGTTTTTTTTTTTAATTTCTTACCATTAAAGTTTGATTTATTTTGTTATTAAAACTTTATCAATTATCCCCAGGTCTGCCACTATTAGTTGACTGGACTTGGGTAAGTCATAACCTTCTCAGTCTGTTTCCTAAACTAAAGATGAAAAAGTTGGATTTTTAGCATTTCTTACATTGAATTCCATAGAACTTTAGTTCCATATTATATTAATTGTAGACATACACGAAGTATTTATGGAAAATACCTGATTTAACAAAGGTAAGTAGATTTCTTTAATATAAGATTTGAGATACATTAATAAGCAGATGTGTCTTATCAAACCACAAGACAACTTTAAATTACCATGATTAATTTATGCACTTAAATAATAAAGCAATCAAGAAGTTAAATTTGCAAGAATGAACACACTAGCCTTGGAATAACATGTTAAACTTCCATCAAACATTCTGTGGTCTGAAACTGACAGTATGTTTCTGGATCACTGATGTGTGGTCAAGCAAAGAAAGTAAGACACAACTCACAGTGGGATTCAAGGCAATTCCCTGGCCAGTGTCAAATTTCCCAGTTGCCAAGCGATGCTGTACCCTTCAGGTGTTATAAGATTAAGGTCAAAGAACTCATACATTTCCTAAGTTTCTTTTTTAGTAAAAATATCTCCAGAAAACATTAGTTAATTTGTAAGGAGGCCCACAAAATAGCACACATACATACAAAACAAATAAAGAATGCCAAGTTAAATATGAATATCAGATAAAGAACACATTTTTTTTTAGGATAAGTATGTCCCAAATGTATGGGGTATACTTATAGTAACAACAACAACAACAACAAATGCATTTGTTGTTTCTACAGGGAACACCTATTGTTTTGTTAGCCACCAAAATTCCTGAAAATTTCTTACTCTGGAAGCAGCAGCACTCTTTCCCTTCCCTCTTTTCCACACTACCATATTTAGGATTCACAGTAGCCCCATATTCATATTGTACCTTTTCTCCCTGACTGTGTTCAGCTGATCAAGGGGTGCACAAGTTAGCATTCTGTTTTCCGATAATCTTGAACTGGAGCTGGAACATGAATTCTTGGTGGCAGAGCCAGGGGATGTGAATCCAAGGGGCTGCCGGTAGCCATGTGACCTACCAAGATGAAGTTGCCCATCTGCAGTGAGAAAGTAGTAAAGCCAACATTCTGGGAGAACCAAAGGGAGAAAAAAGCAAAACAAGTCCTTGGAACTTTTAAATCCCTGGAACCAAGTTTCCTAAGTCCCAACTGCATTCATATTCTTCCTGAGGCTTGGCGGTTCAATGCTTCCTGTGATTTAGTGAGATACTTAAAAACCCCTCCTATTGCTTGACTTAATTCAAATTGTGTTTCTTTCCAACAAAGCGTCATGAGCTATAAAATCTCAATGGGACATTGTTTAGGACACTTAAGCAAAAATTAATTTTCTCAAAAAGGCTAAAGAAATATTAATTACCATTTTTAGGGATGAACTATTGTGTAATTGAGATGTGGCATACCCACAACACCCAACTTGTGTGGCCAAGACCGATTATGCAGGGAGTGGATCATAGGGCTTGCCCATAGTACACATGTGATTTGGCCACATGGTCTAAATTATTCCAAGCAACTCTAAAATTCTATGACTTGGTGACATTTCAACAATTTCTCTTACTCAACTTGGTAGTTATTTGCTACAAAAACATAATCAAAGAAACAGCGCTGTTTACAAATAGCCAAGACATGGAAGCAACCTAAATGTCCATCGACAGATGAATGGATAAAGAAGATGTGGTACATATATACCATGGAATATTACTCAGCCATTAAAAGGAATGAAATAATGCCATTTGCAGCAACATGGATGGACCTGGAGATTATCGTACTAAGTGAAGTAAGTCAGACAAAGACAAATATCATACGATATCACTTATATGCTGAATCTAAAAAAAAAAAAAGATACAAATGAACTTACCAAACAAAAACAGACTCACATTCTTAGAGAACAAACTTATGGTTACAGGGGGAAGGGTTGGGGGAGGGATAGACTGGGAGTTTGGGATTGACAAGTAAACACAGTTATATTATTTATTTATTTATTTATTTATTTTAGGATCTTTTTATTTTTTATTTATTTATTTTTTAGAAATTCCATGTAATCTCTGAAACATTTATATTAACATATTTCCAAACAAATAACCCAATGAAAGTTTAGTATTAGTTGTTTTTTTGTTTGTTTGTTTCTTTGTTTGTTTATACTGCAGGTTCTTATTAGTCATCAATTTTATACACATCAGTGTATACATGTCAATCCCAATCGCCCAATTCAGCACACCACCATCCCCACCCCACTGCAGTTTTCCCCCGTTGGTGTCTATACGTTTGTTCTCTACATCTGTGTCTCAACTTCTGCCCTGCAAACCAGTTCATCTGTACCATTTTCCTAGGTTCCACCTACATGCGTTAATATACGATATTTGTTTTTCTCTTTCTGACTTACTTCACTCAGTATGACAGTCTCTAGATCCATCCACATCTCTACAAATGACTCAATTTCAGTCATTTTTATGGCTGAGTAATATTCTATTGTATATATGTACCACTTCTTCTTTATCCATTCGTCTGTAGATGGGCATTTAGGTTGCTTACATGACCTGGCTATTGTCAATAGTGCTGCAATGAACATTGGGGTGCATGTGTCTTTTTGAATTATGGTTTTCCCTGGGTATATGCCCAGTAGTGGGATTGCTGGATCATATGGTAATTCTATTTTTAGTTTTTTAAGGAACCTCCATACTGTTCTCCATAGTGGCTGTATCAATTTACATTCCCACCAAAAGTGTAAGAGGGTTCCCTTTTCTCCACACTCTCTCCAGCATTTGTTGTTTGTAGATTTTCTGATGATGCCCATTCTAACTGGCGTGAGGTTATACTTCATTGTAGTTTTGATTTACATTTCTCTAATAATTAGTGATGTTGAGCAGCTTTTCATGGGCTTCTCGCCCATCTGTATGTCTTCTTTGGAGAAATGTCTATTTAGGTCTTCTGCCCATTTTTGGATTAGGTTGTTTGTTTCTTAATATTGAGCTGCATGAGCTGTGTATATATTTTGGAGATCAATCCTTTGTCCGTTGATTTGTTTGTAAATATTTTCTCCTATTCTGAGGGTTGTCTTTTCCTCTTGTTTATGGCTTCCTTTGCTCTGCAAAAGCTTTGAAGTTTCATTAGGTCCCATTTGTTTATTTTTGTTTTTATTTCCATTACTCTAGGAGGTGGATCAAAAAATATCTTGCTGTGATTGATGTCAGAGAGTGTTCTTTCTATGTTTTCCTCTAAGAGTTTTATAGTGTCTGGTCTTACATTTAGGTCTTGAATCCATTTTGAGTTTATTTTTGTATATTGTGTTAGGGAGTGCTCTAATTTCATTCTTTTACATGTAGCTGTCCAGTTTTCCCAGCACCACTTATTGAACAGACTGTCTTTTCTCCATTGTATATCCTTGCCTCCTTTGTCATAGATTAGTTGACCATAGGAATGTGTGTTTATCTCTGGGCTTTCTATCCTGTTCCATTGATCTATGTTTCTGTTTTTGTGCCAGTACCATATTGTCTTGATTACCGTAGCTTTGTAGTATAGTCTGAAGTCAGGGAGTCTCATTCCTCCAGCTCCGTTTTCGTCCCTCAAGACTGCTTTGGCTATTCGGGGTCTTTTGTCTCTCCATACAAATTTTAAGATGATTTGTTCTAGTTCCATAAAAGATGCCATTGGTAATTTGATAGGGATTGCATTGAATCTGTAGATTGCTTTTGGTAGTATAGTCATTTTCACAGTATTCATTCTTCCACTCCAAGAACATGGTATATCTCTCCATCCATTGGTATCCTCTTTAATTTCTTTCATCAGTGTCTTATAGTTTTCTGCATACAGGTCTTTTGTCTCCTTAGGTAGGTTTATTCCTAGGTATTTTATTCTTTTTGTTGCAGTGGTAAATGGGAGTGTTTCCATACATTCTCTTTCAGATTTTTCATCATTAGTGTATAGGAATGAAAGAGATTTCTGTGCATTAATTTTGTATCCTGCAACTTTACCAAATTCATTGATTAGCTCTAGTAGTTTTCTGGTGTCATTTTTAGGATTCTGTATGTATAGTATCATGTCATCTGCAAACAGGGACAGTTTTACTTCTTCTTTTCCAATTTGGATTCCTTTGATTTCTTTTTTTCTCTGATTGCCATGGCTAGGACTTCCAAAACTATGTTGAATAATAGTGGTGAGAGTGGACATCCTTGTCTCGCTCCTGATCTTAGAGGAAATGCTTTCAGTTTTTCACCATTGAGAATGATGTTTGCTGTGGGTTTGTCGTATATGGCCTTTATTATGTTGAGGTAGGTTCCCTCTATGCCCACTTTCTGGAGACCTTTTATCATAAATCGGTGATGAATTTTGTCAAAAGCTTTTTCTGCATCTATTGAGATGATCATATGGTTTTTATTCTTCAATTTGTTAATATGGTGTATCACGTTGATTGATTTGCTTATATTGAGGAATCCTTGCATCCCTGGGATAAATCCCACTTGATCGTGGTGTATGATTCTTTTAATGTGTTGTTGGACTCTGTTAGTATTTTGTTGAAGATTTTTGCATCTATATTCATCAGTGATAGTGGTCTGTAATTTTCTTTTTTTGTAGTATCTTTGTCTGGTTTTGGTATCAGGGTGATGGTGGCCTCATAGAATGAGTTTGGGAGTCTTACTTCCTCTGCAATTTTTTGGAAGAGTTTGGGAAGGATGGGTGATAGCTCTTCTCTAAATGTTTGATAGAATTCACCTGTGAAGCCATCTGTCCTGGACTTCTGTTTGTTGGAAGATTTTTAATCACAGTTTCAATTTCATTACTTGTGATTGGTCTGTTCATATTTTCTGTTTCTTCCTGGTTCAGTCTTGGAAGGTTAAACTTTTCTAAGAATTTGTCCATTTCTTCCAGGTTGTCCATTTTATTGGCATAGAGTTGCTTGTAGTAGTCTCTTAGGATGCTTTGTATTTCTGTGGTGTCTGTTGTAACTTCTCCTTTCTCATTTCTAATTTTATTGATTTGAGTCCTCTCCCTCTTTTTCTTGATGAGTCTGGCTAATGGTTTATCAATTTTGTTTATCTTCTCAAAGAACCAGCTTTTAGTTTTATTGATCTTTGCTATTGTTTTCTTTGTTTCTGTTTCATTTATTCTTGCTCTGATCTTTATTATTTCTTTCTTTCTGCTAACTTTGGGTTTTGTTTGTTCTTCTTTCTCTAGTTCCTTTAAGTGTAAGGTTAGATTGTTTACTTGAAATTTTTCTTGTTTCTTGAGGTAGACTTATATAGCTATAAACTTCCCTCTTAGAACTGCTTTTGCTGCATCCCATAGGTTTTGGATCATCTTGTTTTCATTGTCGTTTGTCTCTAGGTACTTTTTGATTTCCTCTTTGATTTCTTCAGTGATCTCTTGGTTATTTACTAACGTATTGCTTAACCTCCGTGTGTTTGTGTTTTTTACTTTTTTTTCCCTGTAATTCATTTCTAATCTCATAGCATTGTGGTCAGAAAAGATGCTTGATATGATTTCAATTTTCTTAAATTTACTGAGGCTCGTTTTGTGACCCAAGATGTGATTTATCCTGGAGAATGTTCCGTGCACACTTGAGAAGAAAGTATAATCTGCTGTTTTTGGATGGAATGTCCTATAAATATCAATTAAATCTATCTGATCTATTGTGTCATTTAAAGCTTCTGTTTCCTTATTTATTTTCATTTTAGATGATCTGTCCATTGGTGTAAGTGCAGTGTTAAAGTCCCCCACTATTATTGGGTTACTGTCGATTTCCTTTTTTATAGCTGTTAGCAGTTGCCTTATGTATTAAGGTGCTCCTATGTTGGGTGCATATATATTTATAATTGTTATATCTTCTTCTTGGATTGATCCCTTAATCATTATGTAGTGTCCTTCTTTGTCTCTTGTAACATTCTTTATTTTAAAGTCTATTTTATCTGATATGAGTATAGCTACTCCAGCTTTCTTTCGATTTCCATTTGCATGGAATATCTTTCTCCATCCCCTCACTTTCAGTCTGTATGTATCCCTAGGTTTGAAGTGGGTCTCTTGTAGACAGCATATATATGTGTCTTGTTTTTGTATCCATTCAGCAAGCCTGTATCTTTTGGTTGGAGCATTTAATCCATTCACGTTTAAGGTAATTATCGATATGTATGTTCCTATGACCATTTTCTTAATTGTTTTGGGTTTGTTTTTGTAGCTCCTTTTCTTCTCTTGTGTTTCCCACTTAGAGAAATTCCTTTAGCATTTGTTGTAGAGCTGGTTTGGTGGTGCTGAATTCTCTTAGCTTTAGCATGCCTGTAAACCTTTTGATTTCCCCATCAAATCTGAATGAGATCCTTGCCGGGTAGAGTATATTTGTTGTAGGTTCTTCCCTTTCATCACTTTAAGTATATCCTGCCACTCCCTTCTGGCTTGTAGAGTTTCTGCTGAGAAATCAGCTCTTAACCTTATGGGAGTTCCCTCGTATGTTATTTGTCATTTTTCCCTTGCTGTTTTCAATAATTTTTCTTTGTCTTTAATTTTTGCCAATTTGATTACTATATGTCTCAACATGTTTCTCCTTGGGTTTATCCTGCCTGGAACTTGCTGTGCTTCCTGGACTTGGGTGGCTATTTCTTTTACCATGTTAGGGAAGTTTTTGACTATAATCTCTTCAAATATTTTCTCAGGTCCTTTCTCTCTCTCTTCTCCTGCTTGGACCCCTATAATGTGAATGTTGTTGCATTTAATGTTGTCCCAGAGGTCTCTTAGGCTGTCTTCAATTGTTTTCATTCTTTTTTTTTTAGTCTGTTCTGCAGCAGTGAATTCCACCATTCTGTCTTCCAGGTCACTTATCCATTCTTCTGCCTCAGTTATTCTGCTATTGAGTCCTTCTAGTGTAGTTTTCATTTCAGTTATTGTATTATTCATCTCTGTTTGTTTGTTCTTTAATTCTTCTAGGTCTTTGTTAAACATTTCTTGCACGTTCTCGATCTTTGCCTCCATTCTTTTTCCGAGGTCCTGGATCATCTTCACTATCATTATTCTGAATTCTTTTTCTGGAAGGTTGCCTATCTCCTCTTCATTTAGTTGTTTTTCTGGGGTTTTATCTTTTTCCTTCATCTGGTATATAGCCCTCTGCCTTTTCATCTTGTCTATCTTTCTGTGAATGTGGTTTTTGTTCCACAGGCTGCAGGATTGTAGTTCTTCTTTCTTCTGCTGTCTGCCCTCTGGTGGCTATCTAAGAGGCTTGATGGGAGGGACTGGTGGTGGGTAGAGCTGACTGGTGGTCTGGTGGGCAGAGCTCAGTTAAACTTTAATCCACTTGACTGTTGATGAGTGGGGCTGGGTTCCCTCCCTGTTGGTTGTTTAGCCTGAGGCAACCTAACACTGGAGCCTACCTGGGCTCTTTGATTGGGCTAACAACAGAGTCTGGGATGGCTCACACCAAGGAGTACTTCCCAGAAATTATGCTGCCAGTGTCCTTGTCCCCACAGTGAGCCATAGCCCCCCACCCCCGCCTCAGCAGGAGACCCTCCAACAACAGCAGGTAGGTCTGGTTCAGTCTCCCCTGGGGTCACTCCTCCTTCCCCTGGGTCCCAATGTGCACACTACTTTGTGTGTGTCCTCCAAGATTGGAGTCTCTGTTTCTCCCAGTCCTGTTGAAGTCCTGCAATCAATTCCCATTAGGCTTCAAAATCTGATTCTCTAGGAATTCCTCCTCCCATTGCCAGACCCCCAGGTTGGGAAGCCTGACTTGGGGCTCAGAACCTTCACTCCAGTGGGTGGACTTCTGTGGTATAAGTGTTCACCAGTCTGTGAGTCACCCACCCACCAGTTATGGGATTTGATTTTACTGTGATTTTGCCCCTCCAACCATCTCATTGTGGCTTCTCCTTTGTCTTTGGATGTGGGGTATCTTTTTTGGTGGGTTTCAGTGTCTTCCTGTCAATAATTGTCCAGCAGCTAGCTGTGATTCTGGTGTTCTCACAAGAGGGAGTGAGAGCACATCCTTCTACTCCACCATCTTGGTTCCTCCTCAGCTATATTTAAAATAGATAACCAGTAATGACCTACTGTATAGCACAGGGAACTCTGCTCAATATTCTGTAATAACCCAAATGAAAAAAGAATTCAAAAAAGAATAAATACATGTATATGTATAATCGAATCACTTTGCTGTACACCTGAAATGAGCACAAAATTGTTAATCAACTATACTCCAATATAAAATAAAAATTAAAAAATATTGATAACCAAGGCCTATTTTATAGTTTCTATAATTAATCATATTAAAATAAACTTTGTAACTCACAAAAAAGAAATTTTTATATGACAAAATCTATCCATGAGAAAATTATACTTCTTAATACTTTAATAATTCCCCTTTTCATTTCTGTTTTGAAAATCAAACCATTTCACAATAGCAATTTATGATCATAAAATACTCATGTGTAAAATCAGTGTTCTCAAAAGACCCTGAATTGTCAAAGCAATCTTGAGAAATAAAAACAGAGCTGGAGGAATCAGGCTCCTGGACTTCAGACTATACTACAAAGCTACAGTAATCAAGACAGTATGATATTGGCCCAAAAACAGAAATATAGATCAATGGAACAGGATAGGAAGCCCAGAGATAAACCCACACATATATGGTCACTTTATCTTTGATAAAGGAGGCAAGAATATACAATGGAGAAAAGACAGCCTCTTCAATAAGTGGTGCTGGGAATATTGGACAGCTGCATGTAAAAGAATGAAATTAGAACACTCCCTAACACCATACACAAAAATAAACTCAAAATGTATTAAAAACCTAAATGTAAGGCCAGACACTATAAAATTCTTAGAGGAAAACATAGACAGAACACTCTATGACATACATCACAGCAAGATCCTTTTTGATCCACCTCCAAGATAAATAGAAATAAAAACAAAAATAAACAAAAGGGACCTAATGAAACTTAAAAGCTTTTGCACAGCAAAGGAAACCATAAACAAGACAGCCCTCAGAATGGGAGAAAATATTTGCAAATGAAGCAACTGACAAAGGATGAATGACATGGACTTATATATACTACCAAATGTAAAATAGATAGCTAATGGGAAGCAGCCACATAGCACAGGGAGATCAGCTTGGTGCTTTGTGACCACCTAGAGAGGTGGGATAGGTAGGGTGGGAGGGAAAAGCAAGAGGGAAGAGATATGGGGGTATATGTATATGTATAGCTGATTCACTTTGTTGTAAAGCAGAAATTAACACACCATTGTAAAGCAATGATACTCCAATAAAGATGTTAAAAAATTAAAAAATAAATAAAAATTTTAAAAATCAGTGTTCTTAGAATTTTCCATCAGATATTGTGATTTAAATTTTTTTTAATGGAATGCTTTAAGTATTTGCTATATTTTGATGCCAAGCGTAGAATGTTAAGAGTTGATTCTTAAAATTTTCTATAATATCCCTGACAAATTTTCATCAACTAATTTAACAAATATTTATTGAATCACTACAATTTTTCATGTAAGGTGCTGGTAATACAGCAAAAAACAGGAGAGATTCTTTGCCTTCATGGACATGACAATCCAGCTTCTAGCTCTCTGCCCTCATAATTTGTCCTTAATGGTGTTTGTTTTGTTCTTAGGACAAGATGATGTAAGTTTACCCATATATTTACTTAACAGCTTGTAAGAAAGTAAAAGTCATCACTTGTCAACTTTAAGACTGTGGTACATTCTAGGAGCATGACTGGATTTCCAGACATCTTTACCGTGTTGTGTGCTCTCCCATGAGTGTACTCAGAATGGCCAGAGCTGGAAGCAATGCTACATGAGTAGATGGAACACAGTTGAGGGAGGCTTTCTGTTGTTCTTGACACTACATTTCTCTTAACATACTAAAGGACTGATAAACATTACAGCTGGTGATAATAGAACTCTGCCCTCTCTGAGATATTCAAAGCACCAAACAGCAGTGCAGGAAGCAGTGTGCCATGACAGAAAGAGGTCTCTGTCCAGAGCCCAAAGATCTGGATGGCATACCTTTCTCCAATATCCATCTTGGCATGACCTCAATGCACAGAGAAATATCTAATGGCTTTGAGGCATCCTCTAGGAAATTAGAGGCTATGTCCACAAAAGTGTCACTCCCCTATTCCTTTGCACTCTCCACATGAAACTGGTAGAATTTTTAAAGACCAGTGTATTGTTTTAGTAACCGATGTGTTACTATGTGATAGCTGGTGACAAATGTAATTATTCATTACTGAGCTGCTTCAGTAGTGCAGACAAGGGCTGATTATGAACATTTTCCAACAGGGTCTGATATTTCTCAGTTTCATTATTAACCCTTCGTTTGGTGGAAGCAAAATTAAAATGAATCTAGACTAGGAAATCACCTTGGCTCTTACACCGGATTGGAATACTTAGAATACCTAATTTATGTTTTGTTTCTGAATGAGTGGCAAAATCTCCAAAAGGTCAGCAGTCCATGAAATAAACTGAAATGGATAGGAAAAGATGGATTCTTGCAAGATGTGAGTCTTATCTATCATCTCTCATTTCCTTCTATTGGGAAAGGTAAAAAATTTGGAGGACCACATGAACCTTCATCATCAGGAAGTTTTGGATAAGCAACAAAAATGGAAATTTTTATGAAAGTTATTACAGATGAACATTTTTAATTGTCATCATATATCTTTTCAAATTAACTATTTTTTTAACTTACCTGAAGCCTTTGAAGAACTTTGGAAGTACAAGTGTTAACAGGGAGGGTATTTAGTAGAGGGGGAAGAGCTTTTCTTTCTTGAACTCCTGGGAGGAGGCATCTCAGATGGGGAGGCAGTTTGGGCATTAACCTCCTGTGCCCTCTTAACCACTCCCTTCCTGAGAAAGATCCAACAACTGTGGGGAGTGTCTTGCTTTCCAAAGACCTTTCTTTCTATGTTTATTTGCTTGCCCTTGCATCATTTTCTCCATCATTTGCCTGCCCAATAAAGGATGGGCAAGAAATGGCAAAATAGTTGAAAGCCAATCAAATCATCTGGATAAATTGTTAACAGACCCAGAATAAGATTAGCCAAGAAGCGTTTAGCTAAAATAAGGTTTGGGGGGAAATCTGTGGATTTCATTTAGATTGTGTTTACATGACAACAAAGCATCTGGTCAAGTTAGTGGAAAGTAGGCAAATTGTTTATGCAGTTTTGTAGACAAAACCACCAGTTGATCCAATGATTGCATTTTCAAATTTATGGATTCTGCCTTTCATATACACTTCCATGCCCATAATCATGAATATTTAACAGTTGCATAAATTATTTTTTTTCTTTTTTTGGGTAGATTAACAGTTTACTGAAGTCTCAATCTTCAAATATTTTTGTTGGTTTGTTTCATTGTTGCATTTTTTTTCATAGCTATATGATTGGGAGTGTTGGAAACAGTGAATTTTAACTTTATTCAGTTAGTTTATTGAAGAATTGTTTAAAAGAGTTTCTTCCTGACTACTTTTTAGTGGATTCTTTTTTAAAAATCACTACTTAAGACAGAAATGTTCATGTCATAACACATATTATATTAAATTACTGTTATTCATAAATTCTCCAAAAAATTAGAGTCATATTGCTCATTAATATTTCAACTAGATAGCATGGTTATAACAACTAATATTCAAACCAAAAATATATTCTTGACTTAGGGCAAAACTATTGTCTACTATTATTCAGAAACTTTTTAAAAATCTGAGAGGTGTGTTAATTAATAATAAAACCAGATAACATGGTATCAACAATAAAGGAAAATCTCAACCAAAACTGTGTTCTTGACTTGGGCAATGCTATGTGTTCATTTGGTAAAGAAATCTGTGCTCCTGGATCAAAGACATGCCAAAGTTCCTTAGAGAAAGGCTCCTTATTGGTGCCAGTTGGCTATTTAGGATACAGGATTTTATCTACTCAAAAGGACATTATTTCACTTTGTCTAACAAACTTTGCATATTCTTTTCAGATTTCCAAGATGTCATTCATTACACTACATGCCAAATATTTTTATTACAAGTATTTATATAATAGCTTATGCATGCATCATTTCTTAGTTTAAAAGAGCATCACTATTCATTAGTACATACTACTGAATAGTGATATGACTATTCCACCTAAAGGATGAAAATTTATGTTCAAGATTATTTTTTCATGATGTTGTGTTCAGTCCATGGCTAGTCTGAGCCATGAACTCAAGACTTCAGACAAAATTTCTGGGATCTTCCTAGTAAACCATAAATGAAAAGATTAACAAGAAACACAAACAAAAACCAAAGCTGCTTTAGATCAATATAGTATTTTTCTTCCAAATAATTGCAAACATTATTACATTTACTACTGTAATTAAAGTGCCTACAATACAGATAAGAGCTGCTATAACATTTTATTCTTTAAATTGGACTACATTGAAAAGACTTTATGTCACTTGCCCAGGGTAACCATGTAGCAAGGTTGGTCTTGAGTCTATTAAATAAAGTTTCTTCTTGGCCTAAGACTATTCTGCATGTCTACATCTGGGTTACCCAGGACTATACCAAGTGGCCACATGCAACTACTTAAATTTAGAATAATTAGAATTAAATGAAGTGAAGCATTCAATACTGGGCATATTTCAAGTGCCCAATAGCCATATGTAAGTAGTGGCTACTATATCAGATGGCACAGAAATACAACATTTTCATCATCACAAAACATTCATGGGGTAGTGCTGGTCTAGATAATAAGAATCTTTAAATGTTTGTTTTAACAGAACAAATGTCCCAAAACTTATAATAACCACTGATGTTACTATTGTTATAACATTGTTAGTAAGGCTAACGTAGAAAATAGAGGACAATGTTAATAATATATAATAATTCATACGAGACATATGCTAGTTAATTTGGGACTTTTTTCATATTTAAATTAAAATTAAAGCAATGTGCTAAGCATAGTCCTGTTTTTAAATTTTGAGTCATGGGACATTTAGCATTACCTCAGCTGAAGGTGTTGAAATTCAGAAAGAAACAAATAATTTTTCAGGCATCAGGTTTTTGTATTTGTTTTTGTTTTTTTGGTGGGTGGTGCTAGCAAAGGGAGGAAAGCACGCCAGTCTGGATTTTGCCAGATGCCAGATGGCAATGCAAAATGTCTGCCAAATGCAAGTGTGACCCCAAAGTATTATACTCATCTCAGCTACCATTCAAATATAAAAGCATCAGGCCAATTTTCAAACACGCAGAAACTCAAGGAATACAGTTAATTTTGAAAATATAATTTACCAATGAAACCAAAGTTAAGAACCAGGGAATAGAGAAGCTCTGAAGACTATTGTAAGTACTAAACCTATTTCAATGAAAACTAATATTAAATAATTTTGGAAATTATTGTTACAGAGGAGGATGCTTTATACTTTAATAGTAGACAAATGTTATGTTAAGAAAATTGGGAGAGAAAGGGAGAAAAAAGAAAAGAGACTAGTTGTAAGAGGCTAATTTCTTCATTTTTTATAAGTGATGAGTTAATTGATACTGTCTGAAATTGAAATATGTATATGCCAGAAATAACAAATTACTCCAACCTCTTAAGTTTTAATTAACTTTCAAAATGTAATGAACAAGAACTTATATGCTATATTTCTTTTTGGACGATCATTTACCTTAATTTTAAGAATTCCTTCAATTTCTCTTTCCCTTCTACTAAATTCAAGTAACACTAAATTGAATATTTTACTTAAATGTAACATTTATTGTGTAGTTCTATTTCAGCAAAACCATTTCTATCTATGTATCCAGCTGCTATTTATTATATATATATAGCAATGTCTGAAATGGTATTCATCTAATACAAATGACAATTATCTCTATGTGGTAAAATATGTGATTTTTTTTTTAATCTGTTGAATTGCTTGAAATACTTAACATTTTCACAAAAAGTCAAAATTTTGATATAAGTAATATAAAAACAAAATACGTATTTGAACCTATCTCTCCTGATAATAATTATTATGAATAAGACTTTGAATCTCAACTTATAATTCACGATACATTCTCACATATTTCACCATGCTGTGTTCTCATTTCACAGCTGAGAATCTGAGGGTGCTAAGGTTAAATAATGTTTGACATGGCTAGTTACTCAGATCTTCAGGATCCTAACCCAGTGCTTTGGGGTGGGTTGTTTTTCAACTTCATTTAGAGAAGTTGGTAATAAAGCTTTAATATATAATGAAAAATATATTGCTATAAACTACTCCATCAATAAGAAGATCCCCATATTGTTAGACTCAGGAGTTTGACTATAATGGAAAACAAATCAGATTTAAAGATAGATGATCTAACCAGAGGACACAGGTAGGAAACTGAGCCAGAGTCTTTTCCCCAATGAGGCTGAATCAAATGAACAAACAAAATCAAATGTATTGCTCACTCGAATTCCAGCCCTTGTATTGACATTATTCAGGATAACACAATTCTTAGTTTTCAGAAGATCCTGGAAAATTTTCAGTTGAACCTATGCTCATTATCTAAAATGATATTCAGGAAAATATCAGTAGAAAAACAAACAGACAATTGGATAAAAATAAACTTTCTTATTTCCCCCAAACAACTACTAGTGAGGAAAGAAGATACTGATTGCTCAAGTTAGATTTGGATAAGGACAGGAAATTACATCTTTTTAAATAGATAAGATTTCCCATCACACAAACATATAATAATACCCTTCTGTCATTTGTGTTAACATTTGTATTACCTAAAATAAACTCTCATCCTGATGTTCTTCTATACCTGGCATGTGACAGAGCACACATTGAAGCAAATATGAGTTCAGAAAGCATCCTCTACCTTTATGTTATAAGAAATCTTCAGTCTTTCCTAAACAGACAAACTTTATTTTGTTGCTATGCAATGGATATGCAATACAGTTCATCAGACAATAAATAAATTATGGATTTTACAATGAAAGATCTTTTTTCCTTATTTGAGAACAAGCCACCACTTCCTTTCATGCTATACTAATCCACCACAGCCCTCTAAAGCTGTTTCACAAATGTTAATGTTTTGGCAAGATAAACGAATGAATAACACAGCAATGACACAGATGCAGTTTGCAAACTGCAGGCTAAGAAGCATCCATACTACTTGATTTATTCCTACAGGCCTGGGATTCTGGGCTCCCCAAGCGTGGTGGAGACAAGGAAGTTTATTTCGCACCCACGTTCTTCCACATAGCAGAATATAAGCAAGCTTAAACCAAAGAGATTCTGATTAATTCTGTTAGCAGGCACCCATTACTGCTACATATCTCAGGCATGATTCTATGTAGGGGCATAGAGTGATTTTAGCCATGAGGGAAAGATCTGTGAGGCCAAGATGTTACAAGAATTGAGAACCCATGCCTCATGCACCAGACCTGGGCCATGCCCATGTTTAACATGACCCGCTCCATGTTTAGATTGTTAAATATTTGCCAGGCTTAAAATCTTCACATAACAATGTTGATATCTAGCTTTTCTTGAAAAATCAGAAAATAACACTGAACTTGCATTTTCGCTAAAATCAGTGGGAATGAGCTTCCAGCAGAAAAAACTGCAAACAACCCAAACATGTAACAATAGGAGAATGAATCAATAAATTGTGGCATGTTCATGCATTGGATAAACAGAACTAATTACTGATATACTCAACAACATGAATGGACCTCACATACAAAACAAAAACAATAGTACATACTGTATGATTCCACATACGAAGTTCAAGAACAGCCAGAACTAACCAATGGCGATGGAAGTTAAGATAAGTTTACTTCTTGTAGAGGGGGTCATTTGGGGATGACGGAGAAGTTCCACATCTTGATCTGGGTGCTGATGGTCACATGAGCGTATGCGTAAAATGTTTACACCTCTGACAAATTTGAGCACTTAACACACAACACTGTAAGTACTTTGTGCCTCTATAAGAAATAAATTTCAACAAGAAGAATCAATTGGCTGAAGAAAAGGTGGCCTTTTTAGGTGGGGTGTCATCCATATGCAACAGCTGGCTCATTACATGATCTGCTTGGCAAATCGGAATTGATGTTTCTTGCTCTAGACGAGACCAGTGGTTCTCAAAGTGTGTGCCTACAAGAGCGGTGTCAGCCTCACCTGGGAGCATGTTCAAAATGCAGATTCCCAGGCCACACCCCAGACCTGCTGAATCAGAATCTATGAGTGTGGCCCCAGCAATCTGTTTTAATAAGTCCTCCAGCTGATTATAATACACTCTCCAGTTTGAGAAGCACTTCTTTAGGGCACCATATACATTAAACACACAAGAAAAGCAGACTTGGCCTATATTAAACTATCTGTTCTCTATTATCCCCTCCCTCAACATATTTTAAGGAACTCAGGAACAGAAAAATCAGTTGTCTTCCTCAAAGAACTTCTTTCAAGTTCAAGTGAGAAAATCCCCAGCAATGGATGTGCAACAAACATGCCCCCCTTTTTGTCTCAGACATCAGACAGATTTGGTTTTAACGTTGTTACAACTGGACTGGAGACACTCTCAAAACAATGTAAAAACAGCTTTATATCTTCCTGATTATGGAAACAACACACATCATGAAGCATTCAGTTGTATTATGACTGAAGAAAAAATAGATATCTACGTTCAAGGAGGTAGTGTGGATCTGGGGGTCATAAAATAGTCTAGAAATTCACAAATTACGACCATTCATCACCATTCTCATAAGACTCACTTAAAATGCCATGTGAAGATCTCCATTTGCTGAGAAAGCTATCAAGTTTTTAGCAGCCACAAACTATAATGTAGCCAAAGTGGACATTCTTTGTAAACAGCAAAGGCACTTCTGAATCAGTTGGTGGGATCAAAGAAGTGCTTATTATAGACCTATTAACTGATCAATATTAATTGGAAAAGTGCAAAACAATTACATGATATGACAGTCATATTCTTTCTTAGTATTTGGAGAAAAATTTAATTTCTTTTTATCAGATCAAATGATTCTTTTTTTAACTTTTATTTTTTATTTATTTTTTAAATTTTTATTTTATTTTATTTTTTTATTTTTTATTTTTTTGACAGTGCCATGCAGCATGTGGAATCTTAGTTCCCCAACCAGGGATCGAACCCGTGGCCCCTGCAGTGAAAGCATGGAATCTTAACCACTGGACCACCAGGGAAGTTGCTAAATGGTTCTTCTTTATCAGACCTAGATATAATTTCAAAAAGAAAGATATATGTTTGTGTCCATCATAGTATTTACAAATATCTTAGCATTTAAAGGAAAAGAGAGAAGGAAGGAAGAAAGGAGAAAGAGACAGACACAGAGAGAGAGACAAAGAGAGAGTTCTGAGCATAATCAAACAGTATAATAAAACAAGAAGACATAATATCATGGTCATATTTCAAGGTAGTGATTCTCTCAATTGTTTCATTCAGTACTTCACACTAAATGAACAACCAGAGAGATGGTGAAAAGACAATTTCAGACTCACTTTGGTTACCAAGTTTACCTATAATCTGTCAAATACCTGGCTGGAGAATAAATGTAAAAGTCACATGACAAGGGCTTCCTGGACAGTCCGCCAATACAGTCACACAGGACTCCAGGCTCCAAAGGAGGTCTCAAGCGTAAGTTTAATGTTCTGTTGTTGGCTTGAAATTCTTAATAATCTTATCTTTGAGTTTGCGTTTTATAAGTAAAGGATGACGGGACCATGGAACACGTGCTGGGGCCTGGGAGTCTAGAATCACACATTATCCCACCCACTCCCCACCCAACCACCCTGCCACCACCTCCCCACGTTTCCTGAATGAGTCCTTGGCTGCTGGCTGAACCACCGGCCCAGTGGCAGTGCCGCCATCCACCCCCAGCAGGGTCCTGGACACAGAGGAGTTGGGACAGATCACAGGGTAGTGTTCAGGCACCTGTGAGGATCCCCGTCCCCAAGGAAACATGACATTAAATAGCAAAGAAAAGAGACCTTGACAGGTTAAGAGAAAAACCTTGAAAGAAAGGAAAAGGCCTTTTTCCTGCTTTTTTGAACAGGGGGCCCACATCTTCACTTGGCATGGCCCTCACAAAGCATGTAGCTGGCCCGGCACGTGACTGTGAGTGGAAAGAAGCAAACGAGTAAAGAAGAGGAACTAGGAGGTATAAGAGAATGAATGGGTATTCACAGGGAACAGAGAGGTAGTTCGGGTTCAGAGATTAAAATGGTTGAATTCCACAGTTACAAATTGACCAGATATCTTCTTTTCAAAAAATGCTTTATTTCTCTCTGAATAAGAAGCAATCTATATCATAAAATACTCATATATATTCTGATACTAAGGATGTGAATGGAAATCTACATTCAAAGAAGTAGAATAGCCCAGGGTGTTAAAAAGTATCTAGAAAAATCACAAATTACCACCAACTTATCCAAATTCTCTCAAATGCTATCTCCTTAGTGTTGTGAATTCAAATCTCCTGTTTCTCCAGGCACATCCAGCCTTCTGAACCTGCGTTTAGATTTTAAGAGCACAGTTTTAGGAATATCCACACACAATGCAGGTTAATAAACAGGGAGATCATTATCTTTTTACCTCTGCACTAGCTACCTTCAATTTCACCCAAGGATATCTTTTGTTTTGTAGCACGTGAGGCTGCCAGGGGATGACGTTGTCTAAATCCATTTTCAATGTTTTCTTTTTAACAGTTAATATATTTCCAGGATGCAAGTCCATTTCTTTCTAAAAGGTTCCTAGGACACTCATTGAAAAGTCAAAAGCAATGAACTTAAAATAGCAAGGGATTTCTATTTTGTTGGAGAAGAACGACACCCTTTGTATCGAAGTGGGGAATTACAGACTGTGGTCACCCTCTGCACAGTGTCTCTTTGTCAAGTAATACACGCCAAAAAAAAAATAATACAGATGGGAAAATATTGTGCACTGTCAGATCTTGGAAACGGCCAAAAGATTTTTCCTCACCAATGTCTTGTCGATGACTTTCACATTCTGGCACCCTGAAAAAATAACGCATACATTTAATATGAAATGAATGCAATAATAATCAGGCAGGTAATCGTTTTCCCAAGGAATGTAAAACTTGACAAATGTAAGGTTTATGATTCAAGGTAGGCTTGCCAAATCTTATGTGGCATGAGACCATTTTTATTACCTAAACAGTCCTTAACACAAAATGACTGGCACATATTTTTATTAACACAAAGAGTATATTCTTTTCTGCCACATTTAATAGAGAGTCAGTGACTGAAAGCTCTCTTTTAGGATATGTCTGTAGCAAATTAAAATGCAGAGTGAGGATTCAGAGAATGGCGTTCTTCTCACTGATGCTGTGTCCACACAGCCTCAGCTCAGGAGTGTGTAGACCACTGATCTCCAGAATTCTATCTGTGGGGACAATCTGAGGGATACGAATCACAGAAAAGGAAGCCCTCATTATTTTCAAAAGTGGGGGAGGAGATAATTGACTCAAGGTGATTCTTTGTATCTAGAGGTCCATTCTGAGTCAAATCCAGTCACTAGGAATAATAGTGATTGTTTACTTGTTCGTTCCTTCAGCAAATACTTATTATTTATGTGCTATGCACTGCTCTAGACACTGGGGATACTGCACTAAAGATAACAAAGATCCCTGCCTCAGGGTTCTTACTTCCAGAGAGGAAACAGAAAATACATAATACGTGTAATTAAAAAATAAATTATGTGATAGATTATCTATAGAAGGTGTTAGGTGTTATGGAAAAATAATGAAATAGTAACAGGGATAAAAACTGGAAGTTGAGTGGGTGGAGGACAAA
This sequence comes from Balaenoptera physalus, assembly GCF_965194825.1. NCBI lineage: Eukaryota > Metazoa > Chordata > Mammalia > Artiodactyla > Balaenopteridae > Balaenoptera > Balaenoptera physalus. The sequence continues at coordinate 36,904,144 of NC_138898.1, forward strand.
TTGCCATTTTAAATATGGTGGTCTGGATGGGACTCTGTGAGAAAGTAGGATGTAAGTGTGACTTGAAGGACATGGGAGAGTTAGCCATGTAGATATCTGGGGAAAGAGCGTCCAGGTAAGAGGTGTGGCCAAGGTCAAAACCCTAAGGCTGAAATATGTCTGACATGGTCAAGGATAATCAAGGAGGCAAATGTGGCCTGGGTGGAATAAGCAAGAGTGAGAGTGGGAGGAGCTGAAGTCAGAGAGGTGACAGAGGTCAACCACATAAGACCTCGTAGACCATCATAAAGACTTCAGCATTTACTCTGAATAAATTGAGAGCCATTGGAGGGTTCTGATCAGAAGAGTGATATGACCTGAGTTCATGTTTAAAAGAATGGTCCTGATGCTGTGATCAGAATAGACTGGGACAGGGATGGAAGCAACGATAGACAGGCTGACCCAAAATTCCCTAGGAAAGAGAAACAACGATGGGAAGGATACACAGGAAGACCATCACAATATCCAAGATGAAGAAAGATCATGAAGGCTCCAGACAGGCTGGTGGCAGAGGAGGTGGTGAGTAGGTCTCTTTTACAGAAAGCACCTCTGTGAATGTGAGGGTATGAGAGAGAAAAGGAGTCAAGAGTGACTTAAGATTTTTTATCTGAACAACTGAGACAATAGTATTAACATGAACTGAGACTGGAGAGTTGTCAGTTAGAGCAGGTTTAATGGGGAAAGTTGGCAGTTTAGTTTTGGACTGGTAGACTTTGAGATGCCCCTTAGACATCCAGATGGAGCTGTTGACTAGCCAGTTAGATTTCTCATTCATGTGTTAAGAGAGGAGGAAGTGTTCGATGTAGTGTTCACCCTTAAGGTACTAATAAGACTCACCAAAATATCCCTGAGAAGACTGTCAAATGCTAAGTGACCACTACGGACAGCACACACTGTGAAGTTTCTCCGTCCAGAGGGCACTCTGCACTAGAGCTGTGAGTATGCAGCCAACGTTAAACTGAATTACACTCCAAATGATTCCATCCTCTTCCCCTTCAAATTCACTTCTCTCCACCAAGGAGCCTGGCCTAAAGACACCCAGAAGAAAAGAAGTTGTAAATGAGAGCACCAAGTCTTACCACTCAGAGCCATGGCCAACCAGAATTCTTCCTTCAGTATCTCAAGGACATCCTGAACGCCTTTCTCTCCCTAAGCAAATAGAAGACACAGATCTTTTGAGTAAGTCAGTCTGAATGGTTTCACAGATTTATTTCACAGTTGAGTCATCCTGTTTTATATATTTATAGCTTTGTCCTCCCATTACCTGTGAAGCCAAGCCCCAAATGATCGGTCTCCCCACAAACACAGCCTTGGCTCCCAGGGCCAGAGCTTTCAGAACGTCGGTCCCCTTCCGTACACCCCCATCCAGGAAGACTTCCACCTTCCCTTCCACAGCCTCCACAATTTCTGGCAGAACATCAATCTGTGTAGAGAAAAGGTCAGTAAAGTGATACTATGCATGCTGAATTGTTCTCCAATTCAACTTCCTCAGGCAAACAACCATCTGACTAGGGCTTAGAGTGAAAGAGGCTAGGTTTAGAATCAACAGTAAAACTATTCCCTCCTAAAATAAAAGAGGTGCAAATGCTAGTAACAAAAAACCGACTAAATTTGGAACTGAGTGACTTATTTTTCTATCAAAGTCCAAGGGTTTTATTCTATTCCTGGTATTCAAGTTCAAATATCATGATCCAAAAAATATATAAACACAATTTAAAAGCACGTAATGATCATAAATATACAGAGCTGTTTTTTCATTAAACACATAAATATGAATGAATTATCTTGCTCATATAAATTATTCTGAACATTATTTACTCATTGAAAAATCAGTTGTTAAAATTCATACTCAGATTGTGGTAGAAGCAATGGTATATAAAAATGCAGACACCACCAGTCACAGAAAATCTTAGTCTCTGATTTTCCCATCCAAAATACGGGAATATGGACAATAATATAGCAAATATATATAATAATGTAGCAAACATCCAGCTATACATTAGAGAACTCTCCCTGAAAACATTTTTCTTGCTTTTAAGGAAAATGACCACATGAACCTTGAAGATCCTCATCTTGATTGGCAATTGATGATAGGCTTATATCAGCACTAGAGAATATAAGATCCTCATTGAGGTCAATCTGGTAGATTGCACTATTGTTCTTAATTCTTCACACCACTCTGAACCCACTTTTTCCAAGGCCACTTGGCAGTTTTTCCTACTAAAAGAAACAGAGTGCACTTGCCACTCCTCGACAGTGGCCTTGGCCTTGCAACCTACTCTGGCCAATGACACTTGATCAGAGGTGGCAGAGTGCCGTTTCTGGGCATAGGCCTTAAGAGACCTCATGCATTTCAATTTTCTCCTGGACCTTGCATGAGAGGAGAATCCCCCGGGCAGTGCTTCCCCTTTAGCTGAGACCCAGAGAAAATATTCAGCAAGCAGAGCTGTCCCATCCAAGCCCAGCTGGACCTGAAACTTGGAGCACAGCCATCTAACCAGTACCAAATCTAGATCAGCAGACCCCCAGTTGACACAAAGATTCATGGGAATAAAGACTCTGTTGATTTAAATCACTGAGTTTGGAATCTTGTTTTCTAGCTCATAAAGTTGGCTAATAGCCAATATTTTTAATAGCTAGTAATGATACAATTGGCTACTTTGATGTGAATCTTTGCACTTGAGGGTGGAAACAATCCTCAAGGTGACCTGTAGATCAAAATCTGTAGAAATTAGCCACTTTCATCCCCAAGTATTTAAATATAAAATTAAGTCCATACATTCAAGTGCAGTTTTTCTAGAAATAATTGTGCTGAAATCACTCAAAAGCTTTCCCACTTCTCCCCTAAAATTTTAGAGGCTCAACTTAAAGAGAGTTTTGTGTAAAAGGTTGAAGACCAAACCTGACTACAGATTTGGAGGAAGTGAAGGCAACAGTTGGAGCAGGGCCCCTAAAATGTTTGGCAGGTAGTGTGATTTTCCCCTTTTCCTTTTGGCTTTTCTGCCTGGCCAAACATGCTTTGGATCCATTTACATACGTCCCTTTACCTATACATAGTCCTCTTTTTAGTCAGGCAAGTTACATCAACATATAAATGCTACAATTTCCAAGTGATGATGCAAGCTATAATTAAGCATATTTCCCCATTTGAAACCAAAACCAAAGAAAAATATTAGCTAGCTTGGGTTCAATACACATTTTCACAGTCACGCAAATCAAGTCTGTTTAGGATATTTCCAATGCCCAAACTGGCCTAAAAAATAAACTAATAAGGATACTTAAAATGTGAATCCTGGGTTATAAAATGAAGTCCAGATTGGTGTTTCTTGTGTCCTTGGACAAGGATGTTCTATCCATAGCTGAGCATTTCTATCCTCCCTTTCTTCTTTCTGGAGCTGTAGTTTTACTGTGTATATATTATGCAGAATAATTCTGATCAGAGCAGATTAAATAAGTAAATGTAGTAGACAAATCCACTATTTTAAGACTGTTCTGTTTCCTTTTTTTTCAGCTTGCTACACATTTAAGAGACGATTCATTTCAGCTTTTCTTTCCTTAAAGGTTCTTTAGACAACTAATTTCAGGCTTATCTCCAGCACAGTTAATCTACAGGAAAATACGGTAAGATTCCAATGTACTACTACTCACTCATCCATCCATTCATTGATTTTTTTTTAACATCTTTATTGGAGTATAATTGTTTTACAATGGTGTATTATTTTCTGCTTTATAATGAAGTGAATCAGCTATACATATACATATATCCCATTCATTGATTTATCAAACACTTTATTGATTACCTGGCAGATTCCAGGCACTATGCCAGGCAGTTTAAGGAATCCAAAATGAATCCCACAGGGATCTGAATCCCAAAGAACCCCCCTCTTTCCTGTTCCTTCTCAAGGTACACACTTCCAGGTCCTCCCTGTCCCACAAAACTTCCACTCACAGAGGGCTTCCATCTTTCTACCTTCTTATAGCATCCAGTCCTATACTGGTTTGATTTCCAAACCAAAGCAGTTGAGCACAAACAAAAGCAGATAAAGCCAGAGGTGCTTTAGTTAACAGTGAAGGAGACAGATTCCAGGCCACTGCCCACAAGTCCTCCTCTGACTCTCTACCCATCACGCTTCACCAGGCAGCCCTGGCTGGGGGTGGGGGTGTGAGTTCTACTAAACACGTTTAGAAAATCACTGGTCCATATAGGTCTGGCGATTGTTTGCAACTGTAAAAATGGCTACAACTATTTCCTTCCCTATCTCCATTTCCTTGCAATGTGACATTTCTGCTTCTCCCATCAAGAGGGAGAAACGGGGCCAGAAGAGTCTGTTTCCTCACCCCTTGAATCTGAACTAGGCTTGTGACCTGCTTTCACCAATAGAACAAGAGAGAAGTGACAGTGTGCCTGTTCTAAGCCTCGCACTCAAGAGGTTTTGCATATTTCCACTTGCTCTCTAGGAAACCAGGCCACCTAATGTGCTAGATGTGAGACGATGCAGAGTCATCCTTGCTGATGTCATCCTACACTAGTCTGCCCTAGTAGACCCAGCAATTGACCACATATGCATATGAGTGAGCCCAGCCAGGACCAGAAAAACCTCCCAGTAGACATCAGCTCAAATTGCCAACACACAAAGTTGTGACATGAATAAATGGCTGTTGGATTTTAGCCAGTAAATTTCAGAGTGGTTTGTTACACAGCAAAAGCTAACTGATATATCAAGTGTTTCTCAAAGGTAGAATTTCATGAATCCCTTTCAGAAGGAAAAATGAAAGATCTCATAGAATATACCCAAGGACTCAATTTTAGAAATACTGATTTAATAACCCAAAGTTTATTTTCTGAAAAGGTTTTACAGTTGAGAATTTTCACTAGAAAAGAATGTCATATATTTAAGTTTAAGGTAGTTTGGGTCCAGTTAGCATCAAAACAAAGATGAAAAAATGAAAAAGAAATTCTCCTAGGGTTCAGACTCCAGAGAATCTGTCTTTAGACCCCAGTTTGAGATGTTCCAGTACTGTGGATTTTGGAAATCAATTTGATTCTGCCATATCATTCTCTAATTACTCCAAGACAAGTCTTGGCCACATTATTACCTTCAGGGTAAGGATCTTAACATGAACTTATTTTTAAACTCTTTGCTGTAGCAGGGGTCTGGCAGTGGTTCTTGGTAGCATTGCATTAAGATGGATCTAAGTCAAACTCCTGTTCTAGGACTCTTAGTGATAAGTATTTCTCCATACAAAGAAACTCTGTGATTTATAGAAATGTAGAAATCATATAATCCAGATGTTTTATTTTTGCAACCAACACAACATTATGAAGAGGCTAAGGCTGAAAAGTTTGAGCAACTTGCTCACTCAGCTCTCACCCCTCAGAGGAGGCAAGCCAAGGACTTGAACCCAAAACTCTGGGTTCATTTCAATGCTCTGCCAGTGAAATCATGTTGCCTCTTTGACTCTGACTTATGATGTCACAGAATGTACAGGACAGCAAGTCCTTCTGTGCATCTACTGAAAAGTTCTACACCACAGCATCCTCCAGGCCTTTTGCCACATGCCTCAAAACCACCACACTGAGAGAAAAACACCTTCACTATAACCTCAATCCTGTTTCACATTCCTCTCATTGTCATGCACCTTAAATTTGCTCTAAAGTAGGAGGCAAAACTCAAGCAAGCATCTCATCTCATGCACACATCATGCGAAGAGGAAGATAATTGTTTTTCTTAAAATAGTCTCTGAGACCACAACTCACAAAGCCCTTTTAGGTAAGTTTCCATATCCCCTCAGCCAGAAGGAAATAAATCACACCATTTAGATATTTTTCCCTTAAAATCTAGTTAGATTTGATTTCAGTAGATTTAAATTTTATTTTTAGAAAACAAACTGAATTTGGCCTGCACACTAAGTCTACATCTTCATACAAAAGAGAGTCATAAATCAGCGGAAAAACCTTGAACTGTGACCAACTTCTCCCTGCCCAAAGGAGCTCTTCACTCTCCACTGCAGGCAATGTTTAATATCACCTAAAAAGATGGGTTTTTATAAGTAATGCTGAATTGGAAAGAGCTGACAACTTTCAATTTTATGAAGTTGTTTTAATTTTAATTTTAATTATTGACTGCATGCAAAGACTTGATTCATTCCTATCATTAGCCCATTAGTGCTTCACGAAAAAGTCTGAGTGCAAATGCGTATACCCAATAGTCCCCTGTCATCATTAAATCTGCCCTAACCTACACAGCATCCATGGCTTTAGCTAAATCAGCCTGCTAGTTTAATGCAACAGTAATCCACTACTACTTTACTAAATTATTTGAATAAATTCAAATATTCATCCCAATTAAAGCCATCCCCTATTAACTATGACTAAATGGTTCTGACAAAAGGGGGAAATGCATATGATGATCCAGCTCAGAAATGATGGCCTAGTAAGTCCATCCACATTATTTTGTAGATACATATTTATTTAAATTTTGTTACATGATGCTAGCTTACTTTGCCTACGATAATTGAGATTATAGAACACTAAAGTTTAAAGGCACCAAAGAAGTAATCTAATTGATTTTTAAACTTTAAAAGATGAAAAAGCTGAAATTTGGAGGGGTTATTGAGTCCTTCTGCTCCATAGCAGGTCAGGCCCTTCTCTCTTTCCTTGGCTCTCATAATTATGTGGGCCACCTCATTGATCTTCTTGCCCCCTGTAATGCCACAGTCCAATTTGTGATACTCATTGCTGCTAACTCAGGGCTTTGTTATTGCATATTCAATGACTCATAATATTAAAGAACCTCATCCCAGACCTCTCCGAGCACGTGTATTTCCCAGGACTCCCGACTCCCACCAGGTAATGCAAACGAAATGGATTCCTTGGTATTCCCCAAACACATCTCACTCTTTCCCATTCCACTTTTAGACTCACACTCGTAAAAACAGGGGTCCACATGGGAACAGAGCAGAGGTGAAAGGCAACTGCAATCCCATTGCCTCATCTAAAAGAATCTTGGTCATGTTCCCACAAGTGGACATCATGTCCACTCCACCTACAGCTCCTGGCCTCCATTCTAGATCACGGATCCATGAAATCCACCCCTAGATATGTGTCTGCCTCCATGACTTTTGATCCATTTCTGGGCCCACCAATCCTTGATCTTAAAATCTACCGCTGGTTGGACTCCTTGGCTCTTTGCCTTTTTGGAGTTAATTGCTCTCCTTTACAGTTTTGACTCCATCCCACATCATTCCAGCCAGTTTAGTTTACTTTTATATCTGGATTCTGGACTCTGATTTGCCTAGCACAGTGTGTACAGTGTATACAAAACATAGATTCACATTGGATCTCCTGGGTAGCTGTCAAAAATACTAGTGCCTCTGCCTCCCCTGGTCCTGCAAGAGTCTGATGGATGGATATAGGGTGCAGCTTAGGAATTAGGAGTCTTTACAGTTTCCCAGGTGATTCCAATATGCAGCCAAGGTAGTTCACAGCTCCAACAGAGTACCTTGTTTGCAGCAGACATCTCCTTACCTGGACCACAGGATTTCTACTTCCTTTCCCCACCTGCCCTCACTCTGCAGTTCTTCAACCCCCACCTTCAGGAAACTCATGGCATAATCTTTTCTTTCATACTCCAATTTATAATATACCTATTGGTATATTTATGAATACAGGAATAATCCCTGCCCACAAATGACTGCGTATTTAACACAGGCTTTTATAAGTTTACAACTAAATAGACTGAATAATTATCTAATTTTGGTAGTTATTTGCCACTAAACTTAAAATCTGAGTTCTTACCTATACTCATACATATTTTACCTTGAGTGTTCACACAAAAATATATACACAATGAAAGGCAGTCATAGAGATAGCCAAAAGTGGGATAGAAATGAGAATTCCAGTTGAGGCATTTGCCAAAACTCACAGTGGCTGGCACCCCATCAAGCTGTCGACCCCCATGATTTGACACCAAGATCCCATCCAAACCATGTTTAACTGCCTCCCTGGCATCATCACCTAGAAAGAGAAAGACAACCATTGTATGGAAAAGGCAACTTAATAAAGGCTTGAGTTTTGAGGCTAAAGCATCCCAGTCAAAGGGAGCCTGACCTCATACATACGTATCTTGCTTGGAAATTTTAACACAGAAATACACCCAAGGGTTAAATCTGGAATTATAGTGATGGCTTCTTTGGCCAAAAAAGGTTAACACTTAAAACAATTTAATGATGAAATAAAATTATCAATAGATAGTAAATTGACATGCAGTTAAAATGTATTTATCCTCAAAATTAAATACTCTTGCTAAGTAATTTTTTTATTAACAAGATATTATTTAGCATTTAATATAATTATTCCTCTACAATTTGGATAACATAAAAGAACATACAAGTAGCAAGCACTTTCAGTACAACAGGTGATGAACAAGTCTATTTCAAAAACATTCCTTAATATAAAGATATAACCTCAGTAATTATTGTAAGTAATAGTGTTCTATAATTAAACGTATTTTGCCCATTGAAATATACAAAAATGTAATATGAAAATTATATGCTACACCTCTAATCATGCTTCTAATCATGTTAAACCTCTAATCATGCTTCAAAATATATTGGTTTCTGAAAATATAGTTTTAAATAGTAGATTAACATTTCCTTAAATTGGTTTCCAACTTTTTTTATACTTTATATTTTAACTATTATTTTCAAAAGTCTCCCAATAAAAACCATTTTCTAACAGAATTATGAAAATAACACTGGTTCTCCAATTTAACACTCAAAGATAGCCCAAGGTTATAGTGAAATCAGGTTTTGGAAACTTAAGCAGATAGATACAGAACATTGTATATATTTATAAATTCAGCAATGGAGATCAAGAGCAGACCTGACAAGAATAATAAAAAAAGATTCACAAGAGAGTTTATAATTCTGATTGTTTGAAAGTATTATGCTAAATCACCATCTTCCAAACTGTGTTTCATGGAATACTGCTTTTTAAATATTCCCATTTTTCAAAATAGTGTTAGAAATATTTTTCTTCTAAAATTATAGGTACATGGAAATGTTAAACCCATGTGGTATAGACTGAATGTTTGTGTCCTTAAAAATTCACATGTTCGGGCTTCCCTGGTGGCGCAGTGGTTGAGAGTCTACCTGCCAAGGCAGGGGACACGGGTTCGAGCCCTGGTCCAGGAAGATCCCTCATGCCGCAGAGCAACTGGGCCAGTGAGCCACAATTACTGAGCCTGCGCGCCTGGAGCCTGTGCTCCGCAACAAGAGAGGCTGCGATAGTGAGAGGCCCGTGCACCGCGATGAAGAGTGGCCCCTGCTTGCCACAACTAGAGAAAGCCCTAGCACAGAAACGAAGACCCAACACAGCCATAAATAAATAAATAAATAAATTTAAAAAAATAAAAAAAAATTAAAATTAAAAAAAAAGTTTAAAAAAAAAAGTTCACATGTTCTAGATTGGTACAAGATAGCAGAGTAGAAGGATGTGCATTCACTCCCCTTTGCGAGAGCACCAGAATCACAACTAACTGCTGAACAATCATTGACAGGAAGACACTGGAACTCACCAAAAAAGATACCCCACATGCAAGGACAAAGGAGAAGCCACAACAAGATGGTAGGAAGGGTGCAATCACAATAAAATCAAATCCCATAACTCCTGGGTGGTTGACTCACAAACAGAAAAACAATTATACCATAGAAGTCCACCCACGGGAGTGAAGGTTCTGAGCCCCACGTCAGGCTACCCAACCATGGGAGGAGGAATTACCAGAGAAACAGGCTTTGAAGTCTAGTGTGATTTGATGGCAGGACTTTGACAGGTCTGGGGGAAACAGAGACTCTACTCTTGGAGGGCACACACAAAGTAGTGTGCACATCAGGACACAGGGGGAAGGAGCACTGACCCCATAGGAGACTGAACCAGACCTACCTACTTGTGTTGGAGGGTCTCCTGCAGAGGCGGGGGGTGGCTGTGGCTCACCGTGGGGACAAGGACACTGGCAGCAGAAGTACTGGGAAGTACTCCTTGGTGTGAGCCCTCCCAGAGTCCACCATTAACCCCACCAAAGGGCCTGTAGGCTCCAGTGCTGGGTCATCTCAGACCGAACAACCAATGGGGGGGAACTCAGCCCCACCCATCAGCAGACCAGCAGATTAAAGTTTTATTGAGTTCTGCCCACAAGAGCAACGCCCAGCTGAACCCACCACCAGTTCCTTCCATCAGGAAGCTGGCACAAGCCACTTAGATAGCCTCATCCACTAGAGATCAGACAGCAGAAGCAAGAAGAACTACAATCCTGCAGCCTGTGGAACAAAAACCACATTTACAGAAAGACAGACAAAATGAAAAGGCAGAGGACTATGTACCACATGAAGGAACAAGATAAAACTCCAGAAAAAAAACTAAACGAAGTGGAGATAGGCAACCTTCCAGAAAAAGAATTGAGAATAATGATAGTGAAGGTGATCCAAAACCTTGGAAAAAGAATGGAGGCAAAGAGTCAGAAGATGCCAGAAATGTTTAACAAAGACCTAGAAGAATAAAAAAAAACAAAGACCTAGAAGAATTAAAGAACAAACAAACAGAGAGGAACAATACAATAACTGAAATGAAAAATACACTAGAAGGAATCAATAGCAGAATAACTGAGGCAGAAGAACGGATAAGTGGTCTGGAAGACAGAATGGTGGAAATCACTGCCATAGAACAGAATAAAGAAAAAAGAATGAAAGGAAATGAAGACAGCCTAAGAGACCTCTGGGACAGCATTAAACAAACCAACATTCACATTATAGGGGTCCAAGATACAGAAGAGAGAGAGAAAGGACCCAAGAAAATATTTGAAGAGATTGTAGTTGACAACTTCCCTAACATGGGAAAGGAAATAGTCACCCAAGTCCAGGAGGTGTAGAGGGTCCCAGGCAGGATAAACCCAAGGAGAAACACACTGAGACACATAGTAATCAAATTGACAAAAATTAAAGACAAAGAAAAATTATTAAAGGCAACAAGTGAAAAATGACAAACAAAATACAAGGGAACTCCCATAAGGTTAACAGCTGATTTCTCAGCAGAAACTCTACAAGCCAGAAGGAAGTGGCACGATATATTTAAAGTGATGAAAGGGAAGAATCTACAACCTGCATTACTCTACCCAGCAAGGATCTCATTGTGATTCAACAGAAAAATCAAAAGCTTTACAGACAAGCAAAAGCTAAGAGAATTCAGCACCACAAACCCAGCTCTACAACAAAGGCTAAAGGAACTTCTCTAAGTGGGAAACACAGGAGAAGAAAAGGACCTACAAAAACAAACCCAAAACAATTAAGAAAATGGTAATAGGGACATACATATCGATAATTACTTAAAAGTGAATGGATTAAATGCTCCAACCAAAAGACACAGGCTTGCTGAATGGATACAAAAATAAGACACATATATATGCTGTCTACAAAAGACCCACTTCAGACCTAGGGACACATACAGACTGAAAGTGAGAGGATGGAAAAAGATATTCCATGTAAATGGGAATCAAAACAAAGCTGGAGTAGCAATACTCATAACATATAAAATAGACTTTAAAATAAAGAATGTTACAAGAGACAGGGAAGGACACTACATAATGATTAAGGGATCAATCCAAGAAGAAGTTATAACATTTATAAATATATATGCACCCAACATAGGAGCACCACACTACATAAGACAACTGCTAACAACTATAAAAGAGGAAATCAGCAGTAACACAATAATAGTGGGGGACGTTAACACCTCACTTACACCAATGGACAGATCTTCCAGACATAAAATTAATAAGGAAACACAGCTTTAAATGACACAATAGATCAGATAGATTTAATTGATATTTATAGGACGTACCATCTGAAAACTGCAAAATACAATTTCTTCTCAAATGCACATGGAACATTCTCCAGGATAGATCACATCTTGGGTCATAAATCAAGCCTTGGTAAATTTAAGAAAATTGAAATCATATCAAGCATCTTTTCCGACCACAACGCTATGAGATTAGAAATAAATTACAGGTTAAAAAACGTAAAAAACACAAACACATGGAGGTTAAACAATACATTACTAAATAACCAATGGATCACTGAAGAAATCAAAGAGGAAATCAAAAAATACCTAGAGACAAATGACAATGAAAACAAGATGATTCAAACCTATGGGATGCAGCAAAAGCAGTTCTAAGAGGGAAGTTTATAGCAATACAATCCAACCTCAAGAAACAAGAAAAATCTCAAATAAACAATCAAACTTTACAGCTAAAGGAACTACAGAAAGAAGAACAAGCAAAACCCAGTTATTAGAAGGAAAGAAATCACAAAGATCAGAGCAGAAATAAATGAAATAGAAACAAAGAAAATAATAGCAAAGATCAATAAAACTAAAAGCTCGTTCTTTGAGAAGATAAACAAAATTGATAAACCTTTAACAAGACTCAGCAAGAAAAAGAGGGAGAGGACTCAAATCAATAAAATTAGAAAAAGAAGTTACGACCGACACCACAGAAATACAAAGCATCATAAGAGACTAATGCAAGCAACTCTATGCCAATAAAACGGACAAACTGGAAGAAATGGACAAATTCTTAGAAGGATATAACCTTCCAAGACTGAACCAGGAAGAAACAGAAAATATGAACAGACCAATCACAAGTAATGAAATTGAAACTGTGATTAAAAATCTTCCAACAAACAGAAATCCAGGACCAGATGGATTCACAGGTGAATTCTTTCAAAATTTAGAGAAGAGCTAACACCCAGCCTTCTCAAACTCTTCCAAAAAATTGCGGATGGAGGACCCCTCCCAAATTCATTCTATGAGGCCACAATCACCCTGACACCAAAACCAGAGAAAGATAATAAAAGAAAAGAAAATTACAGAGTAATATCACTGATGAATATAGATGAAAAAATCCTCAACAAAATAACAGCAAAGAGAATCCAACAATACATTAAAAGGATCATACATCATGATCAAGTGGGATTTATTGCAGGAATGCAAGGATTCTTCATTTATGCAAATCAAACAATGTGATACACCATATTAACAAACTGAAGAATAAAAACCATATGATCATCTCAATAGGTGCAGAAAAGCTTCTGACAAAATTCAACACCGATTTATGATAAAAACTCTCCAGAAAGTGTGCATAGAAGGAACCTACTTGAACATAATAAAGGCCATGTATGGCAAACCCACAGCAAACATCATTCTCAATGGTGAAGAACTGAAAGCATTTCCTCTAAGATCAGAAAAAAGACAAAGTTGTCCATTCTCAACACCATTATTCAACATAGTTCTGGAAGTCCTAGCCACGGCAATGAGAAAAGAAAAAGAAATAAAAGTAATCCAAATCAGAAAAGAAAAAGTAAAACTGTCACTGTTTGCAGATGACATGATACTATACATAGATAATCCTAAAGATGCCACCAGAAAACTACTAGAGCTAATCAATGAATTTGGTAAAGTTGCAGGATACAAAATTAATGCACAGAAATCTCTTGCATTCCTATACACTAACAACAAAAGATCAGAAAGAGAAATTAAGGAAACAATCCATTTCACCATTGCAACAAAAAGAATAAAATACCTAGGAATAAACCTACCTAAGGAGACAAAAGACCTGTATGCAGAAAACTGTAAGACACTGATTAAAGAAATTAAAGATGACACAAAAAGATGGAGAGATATACCATGTTCTTGGATTTGAAGACTCAATATTGTGAAAATACTATACTACCCAAAGCAATCTACAGATTCAATGAAATCCCTATCAAACTACCAATGGCATTTTTCACAGAACAAGAACAAAACATTTCACAATTTTTATGCAAACCCAAAAGACCCTGAAGAGCCAAAGCAATCTTGAGAAAGAAAAACGGAGCTGGAGGAATCAGGCTCCCGGACTTCAGACTATACTACAAAGCTACAGTAATCAAGACAGTATGGTATTGGCACAAAAAAAGAACTATAGATCAGTAGAACAGGATATAAAGCCCAGAGGTAAACCCACACACATATGGTCACCTTATCTTTGATATAGGAGGCAAGAATATACAATGGAGAAGATACAGGTCTTCAATAAGTGATGCTGGGACAACTGGACAGCTACATGTAAAAGAATGAAATTAGAACACTCCACAACACTGTACACAAAAATAAACTCAAAATGCATTAGAGACCTAAATTTAAGACCAGACACTATAAAACTCTTAGAAGAAAACATAGGCAGAACACTGTATGACATACATCACAGCAAGATCCTTTTTGACCCACCTCCTAGAGTAATGGAAGTAAAAACAAACAAAAATCAAATAGGACTTAATGAAACTTAAAAGCTTTGCACAGCAAAGGAAACCATAAACAAGATGAAAAGACAAAACTCAGAATGGGAGAAAATATTTGAAAATGAAGTGACTGACAAAGGATTAACCTCCAAAATATACAAACAGCTCATGCAGCTCAATATCAAAAAAGCAAACAACCCAATCCAAAAATGGGCAGAAGACCTAAATAGACATTCTCCAAAGAAGATATACAGATTGCCAACAAGCGTATGAAAGGATGCTCAACATCACTAATCATTAGAGAAATGCAAGTCTAAACTACAATGAGGTATCACATCACACCGGTTAGAATGGCCATCATCAAAAAATCTACAAACAATAAATGCTGGAGAGGTGTGGAGAAAAGGAAACCCTCTTGCACTGTTGATGGGAATGTAAATTGGTACAGTCACTATGGAGAACAGTACAGAGGTTCCTTAAGAAACTAAAAATAGAACTACCATACAACCCAGCAATCCCACTACTGGGCATATACCCTGAGAAAACCATAATTCAAAAAGAGTCATGTATCCCAATGTTCATTGCAGCACTATTTACACTAGCCGGGACATGGAAGCAACCTAAGTGTCCATCAACAGATGAATTGATAAAGAAGATGTGGCACATATATACAATGGAATATTACTCGGCCATAAAAGGAAACGAAAATGAGTTATTTGTAGTGAGGTGGATGGACATAGATTCTGTCATACTGAGTGAAGTAAGTCAGAAAGAGAAAAACAAATACCATATGCTAACACATATATATGGAATCTAAAAAAAAATTGTTCCTGATGAACCTAGGGACAGGACAAGAATAAAGACTCAGATGTAGAGAATGGACTTGAGGACATGGGGAGGGGTAAGGGTAAGCTGGGACTAAGTGAGAGAGTGGCATGGACATATATACACTACCAAATGTAAAATAAGTAGCTAGTGGGAAGCAGCTGCATAGCACATGGACATCAGCTTGGTGCTTTTTGTCCCCCTAGAGAGGTGGGATAGGGAGGGTGGGAGGGAGATGCAAGAGGGAGGAGATGTGGGGATATATGTTTATGTATAGCTGATTCGGTTTGTTATAAAGCAGAGACTAACACACCATTGTAAAGCAATGATACTCCAATAAAGATGTTAAAAAAAAAAAAACAGATCGGGAGATATACCATGTTCTTGGATTGGAAGAATCAATATTGTGAAAATGACTATACTACCCAAAGCAATCTACAGATTCAATGAAATCCCTCTCAAATTACCAATGGCATTTTTTACAGAACTAGAACAAAATCTCTTAAAATTTGTATGGAGACACAAAAGACCCCAAATAGTCAAAGCAATCTTGAGGGGAAAAAATAGAGTTGGAGGAATCAGACTCCCTGAGTCCAAAATAATTACAAAGCTACAGTCATCAAGACAATATGGTACTGGCACAAAAACTGAAATATAGATCAATGGAACAGGATGGAAAGCCCAGAGATAAACCCACGCACCTATGGTCAACTAATGTATGACAAAGGAGGCAAGGACATACAATGGAGAAAAGACAGTCTCTTCAATAAGTGGTGCTGGGAAAACTGGAGAGCCACATGTAAAAGGATGAACTTAGAACATTCCCTAACACCATACACAAAAATAAACTCAAAATTGATTAAAGACCTAAATATAAGGCCAGACACTATAAAACTCTTAGAGAAAAACCTAGGGAAAACTCTCTTTGACATAAATCACAGCAAGATCTTTTTTGATCCACCTCCTAGAGTAATGGAAATAAAAACAGCAAAAAAAAAAATGGAACCTAATGATACCTAAAAGTTTTTGCACAGCAAAGGAAACTATAAACAAGGTGAAAAGACAACCCTCAGATTGGGAGAAAATATTTGCAAATGAATTAATGGACATAGATTAATCTCCAAAATATACAAGCATTTCATGCAGCTCAATATTAAAAAAACAAACAACCCAATCCAAAAATGGGCAGAAGACCTAAATAGACATTTCTCCAAAGAAAACCAACAGATGGCCAAGAAGCACATTAAAAAGTGCTGAACATCACTAATTATTAGAGAAATGCATATCGAAAGTACAATGTGGTATCACCTCACACCAGTTAGAATGGGCATCATCAGAAAATCTACAAACAACAAATGCTGGAGAGGGTGTGGAGAGAAGGGAACCCTCTTGCACTGTTCATGGGAATGTAAATTGATATAACCACTATGGAGAACAGTATGGAGGTTCCTTAAGAAACTAAAAATAGAATTACCATATGACGCAGCAATCCCTCTACCTAGCATATACCTAGAGAAAACCATAATTCAAAAATCCACATGCACCCCAATGTTCATTGCAGCACTATTTACAATAGCCAGGTCATGGAAGCAACATAAATGCCCATTGACAGACAAGTAGATAAAGAAGATGTGGTACGTATATACAATGGAATATTACTCAGCCATAAAAAGGAACGAAATTGGATCATTTGTAGAGACGTGGATGGATCTAGAGACTGTCATACTGAGTGAAGTAAGTCAGAAAGATAAAAACAAATATCGTATATTAACTCATATATGTGGAATCTAGAAAAATGGTGCAGATGAACCGGTTTGCAAGGCAGAAATAGAGACACAGATGTAGGGAACAAACATATGGACACCAAGGGGTAAAGTGGCAGCAGGGGTGGGGGTGGTGATGGGATGAATTGGGAGATTGGGATTGACATATATACACTAATATGTATAAAATAGATAACTAATAAAAACCTGCTGTATAAAAATAAATATATAAAATAAAATTCAAAAAAAATCACATGTTGAATCTTTAACCCCCAATGTTATAGGATGTGCAGATGAATACTTTGAGAAGTAATTAGGGTTAGATGAGGTCCAGAAGGTAGGGCACTCATGATGGTATTTGTGCCCTTGTAAAAGACACCAGAGAGCTTGCTCCTCTCTCTCCATGCACACAGGGAAGAGGTCATGTTGGTACACAGTGGCAAGGTGGCCATCTGCGACTCAAGGGAAGAGCCTTCACAGAAACCAACCATGTTGGCAACCTAATCTCAGACTTCCAGCTTCCAGAATTTTGAAGAAATTAATTTCTTTTTTTTAAACAGTCTCTCAGGCAGCCTGAGCCAACTAAGACATCATGTCATCATGTTGTTATTATTATTATTATCACTATTAGGGACTATTATATATATGGAACATATACTATACTATATATATATACTATAAGGAATATATAGTATACATAATTATATAAGGAATGTTATGGCAAACCCTAAAATTCAATAAAATACAGTTGACCATTGAACAACAATGCAGGGGTTGGGGCACCGACCTCCACACAGTCAAAAATCCGCTTATAACTTACAGTCGGTCCTCCTCATATGCAGTTCCTCTGCATCTGTGGCTCCGCATCCACAGATTCAACCAACCCGGGATAGCACAGTACTGTGGTACTTGCAACTGCAAAAATCCACTGAGCAGTTCAAACCTATGTTGTTCAGGGGTCAACTGTAGTATGAAAGGTCATCTAATATATGAATTGCCAGTGTTTACCAACTAACTGTTTTTGTATGCTATCTATCCACTTGTAAGCATACCTTGTGTTAGGCATTTTGTTACATACTAAATATATGATTGATATTCTAAATTTATTTTTTATTAAATATAAAATCCAATGTTTCAATGTAACTGTTTTAATCCAAGCATGCATTATATCTTGTTAGCATCTCATTGGCAATTTCGGAGCCATTCATAAGGAAAAGACCCTATAGCCTCAGGATTGAAAGATGACTTTTCCTCTCACTCCATTAGTTCATTAATATTTTATATTTTAATGTTGCTTCATATTTGGACCATACGTGTTTTATCACACAGCTTTCTTTTCCTGGATTTCTAATTACCTTTCCTTTTTTTCCCCCTCCATTTATCACGAGACTTTAGAGTATTCTCAATTTTTGAACCTCTCCATGATTCTATCTAACCTATTTAAATCCTCTTGTCTTCCCTCTGGAGTCTACCCCCTGGAGCCCTCTGCCTTCCTGTTCTATCCTGCTCTGGTTACTCTCAAGGCTTTACTCTTCATTCTATAGGAATTCTCCTACTTCTCTAGGTTGAGTCTATTTCTAGTCAAGTTTATGCTTTCATTTGGTAAGTGTTCTTATTTGTTTATAGTATATTCCTTTGTAACTTCCTGAAAAAGGATCCATGGGAGGTACACTTACAGAGCATTTGAATACCTTCTCTTTTGTTTGAATGATAATTGGATTAGGCATAATATTCTAGGTTGAAAAATTATTTTCCTTAGAACCTAAAAAAAACATGACTCCATTGTCTTCCAGTGCCCATTGTTGTTGACAAGAAATTTGAGGCCAGTTTGACTCCCATTACTTTGTAATTACCTGTTTTATGTTTGTTTTCTCTCCTTATACACATTTTCTCCTGAAATTTCATGAGATGTAATATGCTGCAACTTGTTTTCTCGTGCCTACTGATTTATGTCTACAGCATTCAGATAATGTCTCTCTATAATAATTTCTTCCCTTCCTCATATCAGTTGAATATTGGACATTTTGAAGAGTCTTCAAGCTTCTCCTTCATTTAATAATATTTTCTTTCTATTTGTCTTTTTATTTTACATTTTGGGAAATGTCTTTGACTCTCTTCTTCAGTTAATCAATAACTTTATTTTTAATTCCAGAAATCATGTTTTTAATATTTGGGAGCTCTTTTTTATATTCTGATTTTCTTTTCATGGTAGACTTTTCTTATTTAGGCATATTTTCAACTTCTCTATCATTTGCAATTTTTAAAGTTCTTTTCTTACTTTGTCTCTTTCCTCTGGGATCAGCTTTTCTGCAGATTTACCTTGGTCTTTTATGGTTTGGTGTTTCTGAAATGCCTTGTGATGCTAAATTTTTCACTTATATACAAAGAAGAAAGACTAGGGAGCTAATATAGGCTTCTGGAGCTGTTTTGCAAATCAATTTTATTCCTGCCAAGTCTTTGCCTAGAGAAGAAATTCTTGGAACTCCATGTGGGACAAGACAAGGAAAGTCAACTGAGGGGCTACTGGACTGTGAACTTCAGTGACAGAATGAGGACAGTATCATGGCATGTTGTGAAGGTCATCCACCCATAGGTTGTCCCAGCACCCATTTATTTCATTAAAAAGGAGCAAGCTACTATGCCAAGTTGTCTATTATTGCATGAGGGGGAAAGGATTATTGGCTGGTACGTGAGCTTCACAAACAGAACTCCCATTAATCCCCTTGCTTTTCAGTTTCCACTTTTCATCCCCCATCTCTGTCACACTTACACACTAGACACCCAGAGCCCCCTGAGGCATCCCATGATATGACTTGCTCCTGCCTTCAGGGTTCCCACCAAGACTACCTGCAGAGGCAGTTTTCTTTTCATTTTCCTCCTGTCAACATGATCTCTTACATTTTGTTTCTTTCATAAATTTCTTGAGGTTTCTCTGCTGTTTGTGCCTCTCATTTTCCTTTGCTTTGTTGTCATAAGTGTTATGTATTTTTGGACTTCTATACTTTAATTTCAGTGGGGTCTTAGTTTTGATAAGAGTGTTTTGAACCAAAAGCCCAATATACCATCATTTAAAACATGTTTGGAAAATGGTTCTCTAAAGAACAGCCTTAATACAGTGCAGTCCAGTAGACCTTTGCTATGATGATAGAAATGTTCCAGATCTGTGTGGTTCCATAAAGTAGCACATGTAGCCATAGAGTAATGGAAGTGTGGCAGTGTAAGTGAGAAACTGGAATTTTACCTTTATTTAATTTTAATTAACTTGAATGGCCACACTTGGCTAGTGGCTGCCATATTGGCTAGCTCAGCTTTAATGTTTGCATGAGTTTACTACTCTGATAAAGAGATGTAGTGTGGTATTTTTCGAAAAGTCTAGATATAACCATAAGTAACCTTAATGAACAATGTAAAATGTATTTGGAATTGCCCTGGTTATCTAGTTGTGTATATGATACCAAACATAAAATCAAAAGTTAAAAAATCAAAATATATGAACTATATATGAACCCCGTGATTGAAGATGTACGAAATCCTCCTATGTATATGCAGATACCTGCCACCATGTAGCTATAACCTGTGTTTTGAGATATTGAATACTGTCAATAAACTGATCCTACCCAGTATGAAAAAGAGATTACACCTTAGGCTTAGTAATAAGACCACTTAGATTTGAATCCTGTATCTGCTACTTGCTTGCCATGTAAGTGGCAAGTTATTTAACTTTTTCTTGTGCGTCAGTGTACTAAATTACAAAATGGGGATAAAGATTCACATAAGAGTGGTTTGTGGATTAAAGGAGTTGAATGAATGCTTCGAAAGTGCCTGACACATGTTGAGCACCCAGATGAATATGCACTATTATTATTATTATTTTCATCTGATGGTGCAGGGAGTGTTAACTAAGAAGATGAGTAGGTAGAAGAAGATCCATTTGCTTGATACTTTCGGCAAGTTTGTTTGAGTTTTGTTTATAATAATAAATTTTCTTCCTAGCGAGGATTATGTTTATTATGAGCCTTTCATTTTGAAGTAAGTGCTACTTAAGTCATAGTTTGTTGTCTTCTATCATTTCAAGTGGTTTTCTGTGTTCTTCCAGGCAGTGCTGGGAATGTAGGGAGAAATGACAGAGTGGTTTGCTCAGAAGATAGGATCATGAGTATCTAGGGAAAAAAGAAAGTAATCATTTAGGACCAGATATGAGCCCCTTTCACTACTTGCTTATGAAATCTTGTCCGTAGTTTTACATTTTATTTTAACCCAGAGAGAAAAATGTTTCCTTAATGAGAGAGTCAAAATGGTTTTAGCAAAATGTTGATGAATCTTTGATATTTTCATTAATCCCTAGAGTTTACTGGTATGCCATTCCACATTTGTTGATTTGCCAGTTAATACACTAATTGATCGACAAACACAATAGTCAATAGTGAATAGCACTCTTTGCTATCTTATTGACATATTATTTCCATACTTAATCTAAAATACCAAAGTGAAATGTAAGTACTCAAGATTTACCCTCAAACCCTTGGGGTTTCTGACCCAGGACTCTGTGCTATCTCAACAGGAGTTTAGTAACTAAATCCTAGCTCCATAGCAGCAGCTTTGAACACAATCCAGGAACACTGAATATTCTTTGAAAATGTCTTTAAAAATTGTAGATAGGAAAATAATGAGTTAGAGAAGTTTCTGAGAGACCAAAAGCCACTACAGAAGTGAGACAGCCTAGTTTTAAATTTTTTTAATTAAAAAATAACACAACTCTAAAAAGCATATGTCTGCTCAAATGCCATTTGTTAGCGTGAGTTCTGGCAAAGACCTAATCCTGTTTCAAGTACATGTTTGGAGTTTGTGCTAGTTTTCCAAAGTCAGAGTTTAACCACAGCAAGAGATTACATCTTGCAGTCCAATTTGCAGTCATTAGAATGCAATTCTTAAAATGGTGGTAAGGGGTGATGTTTCACTGAGATCTTCTCAGTTGCCCATGATTTCATGTTCCTACAAACATAATCTGTGTCTTTCTGGGAAAATGGAAATGAAAGAGGATAGATGACTCTCAGTCAGTCCATGTGACTTCTGGATGAAGATCTGTGAAATATTGACACCTGAATTTCCCACAACTGGCCTTGCCACCCCTGTCTTCCCTCCACCCAGAGTGGGCATGTGTACCACCTGATGTAGCTGTTGTCATAGTGATGATTCTTGTTTGTTAAATAAATGAAATAAATAGTTACAGAGAAGCTAGACAATGTAAACTATACATGTATAGATAAGTTATTTCCTTTCAAATGCCAAATGCCCTATCTCTCCTTCTCTTGCTTTTGTGCTCTCTCTAATTATAGACATTCATGTAGTTTTCACTGAGGATTTTACTTAACAAACATTTGGACTGTCTACTGGGTGCAAAATATAATGAAAATATGACAAGCAAGTCAATAATACATATGGATAAGAAGAAAAAAGAGAGGTGATGGTGGTGGTGGTGGTCCTTGGTAAAATGACCACAGAATGAAGTTCTAGAAGCCAAAGTATTTTTCAACATAACACATGATAGTAAAGTCTAATTCAATAGATTCATGTCATATCCTAGAGGACAAAGTTGTAGAAAATTATATATACTGGGAATCCAAAATTGCAAAGTTGGTTAAAAAATTAAATGACCTTAGTGTTTTTAAGCCAACTGCCCTGGGCCACTTCTGTGATGAGAGTGAATTAAATACTTGAAACAGCACTAATTTTGTAAAATAACTACACCCTCTCAGATTCCTCACTGCCATTACTGTAGGTCAGCCATAATCCTCTCTTTTCTGGGCAACAGCAGTTTCCTAAATAGCCTCCCTGACCACAGTTTTGCCACCTCCATTGAGAAGGTCCATTACACAAAGCATGATTTTTCTAAGATGCTAATCTGATGAGGTGGCTTCCCTGATCAATATTCTTAGTGGTCCTCAACAATCTTAAAGTCTACATTCTCTAATATGGCTTATATGTTTTAACATTGTTAACTTGTGACTGCTGTGTTTTGTCATGATTGAAGTCTGAAAAAGAGTCTTTTGACCTGATATCATGGCAAAATTCAAGGATCACCTTTCATTCTGGAATGAAACCTTCCCTAACTCACTTTTATAATTGTCTAAACCCTATTTTCACCCTCACCCTTATACTGCATAGATTTCAATCTCAGCACCTGTTAACGTCTTATTGCACCCAAATTCTTGTTTTTATGTCTGTCTCCTACAAGAATGGGGTGTCCTTTTGGCCAAGGACCTCAAATTATTTTATTTTTTTTTATTTTAGCACACAGTAAGCATGATAAATGTTTATGAAATGAATGCGTGAGTGAATAATTGAATGGATGAATGAATAAGTGGGGCAGATCTTCAGGTTAATACTTTAGTACCTACAGTTGAATATAGCTACAGGAAGCAGCACTAACAATCATGGACTACAATATGGATGCAAGCAAGGTCAATGAAACTGTTGTTTAAAGATGTCTGTAATATCAGGATATGCTCAATGAAGTATAATCCACAGAAATTTTGAACTAAGACAATGGTCAACAGGAAAGAATGTGACAATTTTGTTTTAAAATCACAGATTAAAACAGATCTGGATTTAAACATATCTCCACTACTTAAAAGCTTCATTAGGCCCATTCATTTACTTGTATTAGCTTATTTTTGTGAACAGAATATTAAATAAAGTCGAGGGCATGCCTAGAATTTTATAAATAGGGGCTATGGAACTCATACATATTCAAGTAAAGCCTATGAAAAAGTTTTGATTCTATGCTGTTGTTAACCCTGAGATAAGTTAATAGAATCTCTCATCCCAGAGCCACTTACTTAAACATTTCCATTTAAAATAATATGTTTTGGGCAGTTATTCATATAACAGTACTTAAGAAATGTTTTCAAAGGCAAGAAAACATTTTTGTGGGTGAACACATTTACACTCCAAATTATTAGAGTCATTGGCACCTCCCTGTGGGATTTGCATACATGTGGATACTGGGGAAGTGGTCAAGTTCCTTAATACCTACGGCTTGATATTTGAGGATTTTAATGTTCTTGTCAGCCTTTCTATAAAGGGAGGTGATGTGGGATTCACCACACTCAAAAAGTCAGTTCTAGTCATTGGTACTGGGAGGGAACAGGAGAAAAATAGAAAAGCCTCTTTAAACAGGTCTGGCTGTCATAATATCATCCTTGGGGCTTCTTGTTGTCTGAGAGTAGCTGTTGGCAGCTTTCAACCAAAGCAATGAACTCAAGACCTTCTACCTAGATTTTGCCAAGCTCTGTGATTTGATGACAGTTCCAAAGTAAGGCAATGGCATCCCAATTCTTTAGAAAAGGTAACTTCTTAATTCATGAGAATCCTGTTCTCCTTCAGAATACTACCTAAGAAGGAGGAAATATTTACTCACTAACACCAAAAGGGAGAATTGAGAGATAAGATGTCTCTATTTCCATACTCATTTTTCCTGATTATTTTCCCTGAAAAAGTATTATGATCATATCCATAAAGAATCATAAAATCATGGTGAACTCAAGTAGAGAAATAAACAAACCTCTCAAAATGCCCTTTGCAACAATGGGCAGGGATGTCAGTTTTCTCAGCCATTTAATATCCTCCCAGCTGATAGATGGGTCTATTGCTTTAGCCACATATGCAGCAAGTCCACTGTTGTCTCCAAAATTTTCCTTGGGAGAAAATGCTAAATCATTGGTTTCAAAATTTTTCATTCTGAAATAAAGAATTACATAAAATGAGATATTTCCCAGAGTTAAAGATATCTTTACAATGACTCATTCAATGAAAAAAAAAAAAAAAAAAAAAGCGTTCCCTTTTCAAATCAATGGGCTGTTCACTCTTCAACCATCTACAGATTGATTGCATTTACATTTTCCATGTTTTGGTACAGGATTCCAGGCTAAATGTGACAATCGAGTGGACTTAATTGGTCACTTAAAGTTTATTTTACATCTTAGGTTATTTACATAAATAAATCAGTTTAAAGGAGAAATGTTTGGCCAAGTTTAAATATCTCTACCTTTTTAAGCCAGTTTATGAATATAAACAATAAGTTTGATGCTATTTTCAGCCAGCAATGCATACTAATCATAAAGATGAACACTCGCTTGGTGCATCACAATTTACAAAGGGCATTCATATAGCCACAATTTTAAAAGCTTTTGGAAAATAAAATTGATACTCTATAATTCCTATTTTATGTAGAAAATAAAACCAGAGCTGCAGAATGAGATGCCCCCAAGTATAAAACTAGCTAAGGCAGCATTTGAGTTTCAAACTAGGTCTCTTGACTCCTAATTACATTTTCTTCACTCAGATCTCAGTTGCATTCTGGCAATTGCATTTGACTTCAGAAATCTTTCAAAGTCCTTGTGGAAAATTCTAGAGGAGACTGGAACTGCAGTAACATGTGTTAACAACTTCTGTCTGTTGTCTCTGTAGACTCTTTACCCTGTCCTACAATTAGTGTGGTGGTGGTGGTGGTGGGCATAGGGAGAATTGGGAAGTGTTTCCCAGCAAATGAGTTGTCAGGTCTTGCTTTTCCCTCCACCATTTAGTTGCTTTCTCTGAGGCTCTCTGCCTACTGACTCAGACTCCCCAATCTTCCAGACAATCCTGACCAAGACATGAGTTTTCCAATTATCAAGACCTTCCTTACTTTGCCTGTGATGTGATGGTTAGTTTTGTCAGCTTGACTGGGCTAAGGGATGCCTAGGTAACTGGGTAGAACATTATTTCTGGGTGTGTCTGTGAAATTAGCATTTAAATCAGTAGATTGAGGAAAGATATGGGTGGGCATCTTCCAATCTGCTGAGGCCCCAAATAGAACAAAAAGGTGGAGGAAGGACAAATTCATTCTCTCAGTTTGAGCTGAGACGTCCATCATCTCCTGCTCTTGCACATTGGAGCTATTGGTTGTCAAACCTTCTGGCTTGGACCAGGACTTACACTATGGGCCCCCAGTTCTTGGGCCTTCACACTCAGACTGGGACTTATACCATTGGCTCCCTTGGTTCTCAGGTCTTCGGATTTGGACTTGAACTACTCTGGCTTTCCTGGGCCTCCAGCTTGTAGATAGTAGATTGTGGGATTTCTTAGCCTCCATAATTGTGTGAGCCAATCCCTCATACTAAATCTTTCTATAGATATAGATACAGATATATAGATATGGATATCCTATTGGTTCTGTTTCTCTGGAGAACCTGACTAATACATATGACTTTTTCTTGCTCTTGGAGCCTGAGTCACCATCTACACAGAGGACACAACTTGTCAAGGGTGTTGGTATATAAATACCCCAGCTCCTTCACGCATAGGCAGACTAACTCTGAGAAGTATTCTACAAGATCTCCCAGAGTTTCCCAGCAGGGTTAAACTTTAGTTGCCCATAGCTGTAGCTGTCTTGAAAACATGCCCATTGTTCACTACTTCCCCTCCCTTGCACCTCTTCCCTACTCCTTTCATCCTCCAAAAGCACTGCTTGTACTTAAAACAGTGCCTCTCACTCTTCTCCTAAAGGAACCCAAACTGAGACACACCCCATTGAATTGCTGCCTTCTCCTATGTCTAATTTTGTTAACCCAGCTTAGAACAGTATTTTTCTAATTCACCTGTAAGACTCTGCTACTGGCTTACTCTATACCTGAAGTCTTTTCTCTTAGTCTAATATCCTGATATCTTGACTAGATTTTGGCAGTTCTCCAAGCTAGGGATAAAGTCTTTTCTGCCTGCACCTCTGACCACTAACTGGATTGATGGCCATCTGGATACACAATGGCACCATCCATGTGACTTACCTGCCCTAAAGACCCAAATCCAATTACCTACTTCATTTCTCTAAAAGGCTGACTTTGAATGATGACAATAATCTGGACTCACCTTGTTCTTCTGCGTATTATAAATTACCATGCTAGCCAATGTCTTCTTTGCATAAAAGTACAGCTGTATCTCTCGTTTAGTCATAGGTTTTTATTCCCTTCCACTGGCTCTGCCACTGAACATAGAAAGTATCTTGGAGCCAAGGCTATAACAATTTTTATATAAACTTAGAAGCACATAGGCACACTATTTTTAATTTTTGTAAGAGAATCATAAGACTTCAGGACTTCCCTGGCGGTCCCGCGGTTAAGACTCCATGCTTCCACTGCAGGGGGCATGGGTTCAATCCCTGGTTGGGAAATTAAGATCCCGCATGCTGTGTTGTGCAGCCAAAAAAAAAAAAAGAGTGAATCATAAGACTTCAATACAAAATTAGGTTTAATGCTTTTAGTGTGCTTTCAGCTAAAATAGCTGGTTGTGTAGCTTGGGTGGCATCTATTATCATAAGGACATGAACATTCACATCCCAAGTAACTCTTTTCAACCACTGGCAATGTTTTCTCAATAAGGATTGAATAGTTGGTCTAATAATTTCATTGACTCAGGTGGCCATTAAATATCACAGAAAATTCCAACTCCATGAGAGTCATACTGGTATCCAGGTATTTGCTGAGTTTTGGTTTGGATTTTAGCTGAAATACTTGGGATTTTTTTTTTAATCAAACCACTTAGGGTTGTACATTTTATCACAGACTTTGGCCTTCTGTTGTCATCCTAACTTTAATTAACCTAACCTTCTGATCAATAAACATACCCTTACTATGGAGACCTATCCATTACTTAGAAATGATATTAAGTGATACTAAATGCTAAACTTCTAAATAATATTGTTAATAAGAAAAAGGTCCAGTCTGTCTATCCCATAGGAAAACCAGGGAGGAAAAAAAAGAATAATATCTGTATGTGTATATTCTCTGCATAGCACCCCACCCCCATCCCAAACAAGCTACAGTGTTTCAGCAGGGGTGGGGTGAAAGGGTGAAATGGATAGGAAAAAACAGAAACATGGATAAAATTATATAAATAACTGTTGTTATTCTTGGATGGTGAAATGCAGATCAACACTTGAATGAATGTTGCCTTACAGAAATTTCAGGGCACAATGAAGCCTTGTTGTTACTCTAAAACGTTGTTCAAAGCCAGAAGCCAAGAAAAAGTTTTCAGATATCTTGACAGAGACCCACGATGGAGTGTTTTACCCATGGCTCTGAAGGAAACCTCCATGAATGCTATTTTTATTAGAATTATGACATATACACAGAAAAACACTTAAAGTGGCTTCTGATAACCAAAGTACTCCATTTCATAAGGAAGGAAAAGGGCAACATCAAAATAATAACATGATTACTTGGGACTTAATTCTCCAAATCCCAATCTGTTTAATGACCCAAAGGCAAGGGATAGGATTTCTTCTTTGTAAGAGACTCATTGTGCCTTGAATGGCCCCCAAATATGCTTTTTAATCTAATATAAAAATGATTTTAGTTTTTAGTAAGTTAGTATTATAAAAAGGTAACAACTACTAAAGAAAGTTAACTTTATTAAATAACCAATTGTAACATTGATAAAGATGACTATTACTGAGAAATATACAATATTTTGCATTATAAGTATTGATAATGTGACATTAAAGATAAAGCCATATGTCTCCACTGTGGGAAACAAACTATAAAATAACAAATGGTATAACACACGGTATCAACACACTATGAGAGAGAGACATTCATAATACATTATAGAAATTGGTGCATGGAACACTAGCGTTTAATTCTGTGGTTAGGAAAACATCTCTATTGATTACGTAGCCCTGCTAATTTCTTCTTCAATGTGTCTGGGCAGTTGGAAGAAAGGTTCAGGGCAAGGATTTTAAGTATGAGCCCAAAGCCTCGTTCAACTTCTTACTCGTCTTGTTTTATTGGGTAAATCTCTTATGATTTAGCACATTTTTATTGACTGATTCAACATTACTTATTTAGCACCTACTATGTGCCAGTGTTTTAGTAAAATTGTCAAAAATGCCTGGTCACCTAGGGTTGATATTCTAGCAAGGGAGACAGAAACTAAACAAGGAACATAATAAGTAATTTATGGAGCATGTTAGAATATAAGTGCTATACAAAATAAAGAAAAAAGAAGAGCAGAATAAGAGGAATGCGATCTGGTAGATGCTTAACTTGAAAGATTAAATATGGTAAACATGGCCTCAATGAGAAGATACCTTGTAGAGGAAATTGGCAGATCTGTGTTATTGTAGTTGTTTCCTGTTGCTGCTATAACACACACACACACACCTAGAGGCTTTAAAGTGACACAAATTTATTATATTACAGTTCTGGAGGTCAGAAGTCCAAAATGTATCTCATTGGACTAAACTCAAGGTGTCGATAGGGCTGTTTTCCTTCCAGAAGCTGTAGGGGAGAATCTGTTTCCTTTCCTTGTCTAGCTTCTAGAAACCACCTACAGTCCCTGATTCCCGATGCTATCACTCATATCTCTGCTTCTCGTCATCACATTTCCTTCTCTGACTCTGACCCTCCTGCTTTGCTCTTATAAGAATGCTTTTCATTACTGTGATAATCCAGAATAATTATCCCATCTTGAGGTCTTTAACTTAATCACACATGCAAAGTCCATTTTGCCATGTAAAGTATTAATAACATATTCACAGGTTCCAGGGATCAAAACATGGACATCTTTGGGAGGTCATTATTCTGTTTAATATTATGTGAATTATACTGTGAATGTTTTCCTAACCAAATAATTTAGAGGCTGTTGGGTCATGTACAAAGTCCTCCTTCAAATCCTTTTCTCCCCTCCACCTCCACAACCCAAGACCCCCACACATATTGTGTCTCTATTCTGATCTCTACTGCTTATTTTTTATTTTTGTTTCCCAACACAAAGACATGTAGAGTCACCCCTGATGTCAAAATGTAAAGGAAGTGAAGTTAGTCATGCACTGATTTGGGGAAAGAACTTTACGGGCAGAGGGAAGAGTCAATTCTGAGGCTCTAAGGGGCAGGTGTGTTTGGCATGTTGAAAGAACAGTAGGAAAGCCAGAGGTTCTAGGAAGAGTGAATGAAGTTGAGGGTGCTGGGCAATGAGATCAGAGAAACAAGGGGGACACTCACTGGCCACTTTTATCCAGAGAGACCGGGGAAGATAGTGAAGTCTGATCTCTTTTTGTGGGCTGTGCTCTGGCTGTTGTGATGAATACATCATTTCAGGGCATAAGGAAGCATGTCCTTGGGCAAATCATCAAAAGGGTAGGTGTTATGATTTACCTTGATCTTAGTTGATGATTGGAAATTTCTTTTCTTTTAACTGCCTTGATGCTGCACTGAAGAGCCAAATCTTAACCCGGGGTAAATGAGCCACCTCTGTGGGGCATGGAGATGGATGAAGGTCCCTGCCTCAGAGCCTCAGGAACCAGTCTGGTGAATTGGCTTCAATCCTCTCCTCTGCCGAGAGCAGATGAGAATTTGCTTTACTCCCCCTGAGTTTCGGGGACCTCTTGGCCACTTATAATGCACACATATGTGTGTTTTGCATATGGACCAAGCAGAGATTACCAAACTCCTGAACTCTGGCTGGTCCCAGACGCCAGGAGTCAGGTCCCGCCCCCGCCCCTCCAGGCAGAGGAAGCCGTGAGGGTTGGAAGGAGCCGCCGCTTTACAGACTCATTCTCCTCTGGATTTCCTGCCTCCCTTGCCTGCCAAACCTCATTCTGAACAGCCCGGCTTCACCTTCTATGAGTCAGGTCAGTTGAGGAAAGAAACCTGATTTCATATCAGGCTGTAACAGATGAGCTTTTTGGTAGCATGTGGCCTCCAGCGGAAGCCTGGGCCTCCCATCATGTGCTCTGCCTTCACTGCTGAATGTGGGCCCCAGGGTGCTGCCCCCCCGAAGCCCAAGGGGACAAACAGAGCCAGTGTATGCACTGGGGGCCAGGGCACCAGCAAGGGGTGTTTCCTGTGTTCCCCGTAGCCTGGATGTGTGGCTCATTATTTGATCATCTTCAGACGGGAGATGTGACAAGCTGGGGAGCCTTGGCCACGCCTGTGCACATCGACAGCTGAAAAGGGCCTTTGTCTCCCAGTCCCTCACGTCATCTGGGCAGGAGCTTGGGAGCAAAAAGGGGGAAAAAGCAAAGTAGCCTTCCCATTCCTGGCTAAATGGCCCTGGCACCCAGGAGCAAGAGATACCGGCCAGAATTAACACGTGTCATCCCCCATCTAAGCAGATACCACTCTGAAACACTTTTTTGTTATCCAGAGCAAGAAACTGTTTCCTAAGCTTAAAGAAAACCTACTGTATTATTTATTGTTGTTGTTGCTAGTAGAAGTGGTAAGAGGAGGAGGAAAAGGAATAGTAAATTCCTTTCTAAATGGCCAAAGCGAAACAATGAGGAGCACTTCCTGTCAGAAGCCTAAATACTGGGAAACTAATTATTTTAGAAAGTCTAAAAATGAAGGCAACCAAAATAGAGATATAATGTGATACAGATTTCATATTAAGGAAATTTGAAACCATCTACTTTCTGACGAATTTGGCAAGAAGTAGGAATATGTCAGGGACGTTTGTTTTTGTTTTTGTTCTCTTAGAAAGACAGGATGTTTGGGCAACTCAGTGTCTGAGATGCGTGGAGCGGGGTGATTGACAGCTGCCGGGTGAGCACTTTGTCACTGGGCCATTGACGGTATCCCATACAGAAATAATATCTTAAACCTACCTGGAAGTGTCACAGAGATAACATCACACAGCTCATTTACATATGGTTTAACAGCAAGATTTTATGCACAGTAGCTTATACTTAAATAAGTATACACACAGCAGAGCTATATGACAGTTATGTGACACTTACATAAGACTATGGACTTATGTGATGGATGAGAGACATCCCATTCTCTAATACATATGGAATTCCTGGCTTCCAGCAATTTTATTGTCCTTATGTGGAATGCTGATTTGATTTTGAATCTTTAAGATTTTGGATCTTTTAAAAGGATTAACTTTCTATGTAGACAAAATAAGCAATAGTCCGTGTGAAGTGAGGTCTAGGATTCCAAAGAAGGCATCCCTCATTTCCTGTACTCTGATGGATGCTTTGAAATCCCATCATCAAAACATCCTCCATTAAAACTAAGATTTGGGTTCC
The DNA here is from genome assembly GCF_965194825.1 of Balaenoptera physalus. Classification (NCBI taxonomy): domain Eukaryota; kingdom Metazoa; phylum Chordata; class Mammalia; order Artiodactyla; family Balaenopteridae; genus Balaenoptera; species Balaenoptera physalus. The sequence goes on from NC_138898.1 coordinate 36,936,163, forward strand.
TGGTCAAATAGTTTTAGCCCTATGAAAAACATAAGGGCAGGGCTTCCCTGGTGGCGCAGTGGTTGAGAATCTGCCTGCCAATGCAGGGGACGCGGGATCGAGCCCTGGTCTGGGAAGATCCCACATGCCGCGGAGCAACTGGGCCCGTGAGCCACAACTGCTGAGCCTGCGCGTCTGGAGCCTGTGCTCCGCAACAAGAGAGGCCACGATAGTGAGAGGCCCGAGCATCGCGATGAAGAGTGGCCCCCACTCGCCACAACTGGAGAAAGCCCTCGCACAGAAATGAAGACCCAACACAGCCAAAAATAAATGAATAAATAAATAAATAATAAAAATAAAGGAATTCCTTTAAAAAAAAAAAAAACATAAGGGCAGATTTTGGTGGGAACTGAGGGAAGGTAAAAATGAAGGGGAGGGGAGATCTGTAGCTTAAGGAGGTTGGTGGTCTTTCTCAGTAAACTCCATTGAGTTTCTAGTTTTAACTCAAGATGATTCTAATCTTTTACAGGGAAAAGGACAACAATTCCCTGCTGATGGATGGGCTCACAGTTTAGTTTTAGATTACTAGATACATTGTTTTTACTAAGATGAATGAATGAGTAAATGGATGAAAGAATGCATGAATCAGTGAATAAGTTAATGAATCTTGATCCATGAGTGAACCACAACAAAAGAGGAATATTGCTGAAAGAAGTAGTAGATGAAGGAGCAAATGTGTGGCTTCTTTTGTCTCCATTCTTTTAGCTTTCTTCAATCTTCCTTGCCAGAGTTGTTCCAAATACAATAAAAATAAAATTAAAAGGGGGCTGTTTTATTTCAGCAGACAAAAAAATAGGGTATTAGGATCACAATAACAAGCTGTTGTTTAGGTTAAATTAAATATCTTCTGTCTATATGGAAATTCATCTTACTCAAAGCCCTTAATGCACTCTGAGACATAATTTTTTTTGACTTTTACAAGTATATGGCAATTCCTATCTCTGTTTTTATAGCTCAAGTACATGACACCCATATAAGGGGTGTGATTTGCTGAGGATTATGTGGATATATGACAATGGCACCATCTCTAGAACCCAGACCTTATCATCCCTAGACAAGATCCCAGTCAATCATACATTGGGACCAACATTTTGTGAAGATCTAATTCCCCAGGTCACCCATGTAGAAACTGGAGAAAGTCTTTGGAGCTGGATCATGACAAGAGCAAAGAGAATTAGAAAACCAGCTCAGGGACCCAGTGATCAGAGACCCATGGTTACCTGAGTTGGGGTGGCAGTTTGAACCTGTTATGCACATCATCGAAGCGGTTGCCCAGGTAAGGTGTGTCCACCGTCACAAATATGGCCTTGTAGCCCATCCACTCAGCCCGCCGCACCAGCTGCTTGGTAACATCACGGTCCTTGTAGATGTACAGCTGCAGCCAGCGAAGTGCCTCAGGACCAGCTTCTGCCACTTCTTCAATTGAGGAGGTGGCCCAGGAGCTCAGCATCATGCCCGTTCCCAGTGACCTGCAAGCTTAGGAAGAAAGGAGAAGATCAAGGTCAGTCTGGCATTTTACCTACTTCAAAGTCTTCAAGTTGTGGTTCCAGGGGTAAAGCCACCTACAAGGGTAATTTGGAAATAAGAAGTTAAGTCTTTAAAAGTAAGAAATATGCATTCCTTTCCACACTCTGTGAACTGATCTTGAAGACAAAAATTACTCAAATAGCCAAAGATGTGCTATGTATTAGGATAAAAAAATTGGGAGCAACTTGAATCTCCAACTTTAGGGGATTAGATAACCTATAGTTCATAAATAAAATGAAATATACACACCCATGAAAAGTAATATTTTTGTGATGGTTAATTTTATGTGTCAGCTTGGCTAAGCAATCGTTCCCAGATATTTGCTCAAATATGTCCAGATGTTGCTGTGAAGATATTTTTTTAAAGGTGGTTAGCATTTAAATCAGTGGACTTAAGTAAAGCAGATTACTCTCCATAATGTGAATGGGCCTCATCTAATAAGTTGAAGGCCTTAAGAAAAAGACTGACTGTTCTTGAGGAAGAGGGAATTCTGTCAGCAGACTGTCTCCAGACTCAACACCAGCTCAGCTCTTTCTGGGGTCTCTAACGTGCCAGCCATAGATTTTGGACTTACCAGTCTATACAATTGTATGAGCCAATTCCTTAAATCAATCTCTCTCTCTCACAATCCCTCTTTCATTTCACCCCTCTTCTTTTTCTGACTATGACAGTAACAAAAGAATGACATTGACAGACATAGACAGTTTTTCAAGGTATATTAAGAAAGCAGGGAATTCCCTGGCAGTCCAGTGGTTAGTACTCTGTGCTCTCACTGCTGGGGCCCGGGTTCAATCCCTGGTTGGGGAACTAAGATACACATGGCACAGCCAAAAAAAAAAAAAAGAAGAAAACAGAAGAAGAAGAAAGAAAGAAAGAAAAAGAAAGCAAAAAGCCTCCAAAATAACATATATAACATGATTTGTACAAATCTGATTATTGGTATATGAACCTAAACAACTAATTGTTAATGATAGGTGGGAGAGTTTAATTTTTCTTCCTTTTTAACTTTTTAAATTTTATCTTTTAAGATTTTGTTAAAGGTGCATCTACCATTTACGTTGTCTTTTAAAATTTTAAACAATTCATATGTTAGACATTTCAAACAGACATCAGTTATCTCACAATCTTTTAAACAAGATACCAAAACATGAGCAAATAAATGAAAAATTAGATAAAATCATGTAAGTTATTGTCTTAGAGAACTTGAAAGAACATGGGTGATAGGCTTTTTTCCAAAAAAAGGTAGTCAAATTGGGGTCAGCTTTAGTGCAGGAGAAACTGATAAAGTGTTTGTATGCCAAATGCCAAACATGCCAAGAGATAAATAATAAATATATAAAACTGACTGTGTGACCCTGGGTCATTCGACCTACCTGTGTCCCTGCCATATATCAAATGTGAGTAAAAGTCATCCAAGTGACACTTACAGGGTGATGATAAGAATCAAGTGACATGCTGTTTACAAAGCTACTCTGAGAGGTTAAAATGCTTTCATGCTTCTCGATCTTTAGCAGGCAACCAAATCCCCTGGAGTATTTGTGAAAACACAGGTTGTGAAAAACACCCCCAGAGTTTCGGATTCAGTCGTTCTGAGATGGGGCCCAAGAACTTGCCTTTCTAACCAGCTTCCAGGTGGTACTGATGCTGCCGGTCCCTGGACCACACTTTCACATTTAAATAGCATTGTCATTTGATAGTAAAACTCTAAGTTCACCTGGTAATAAAGTGGGGTTTGTTTTTGATAAATGCTACTTTTCCTATGTCATTGAAGGTGTTTTTCATCCCTATTTTTCAGGTCACAGGTCAGATCAAGAAGACTTCAGCTGGAGATTATATGATCTATGGGTAACTAATCCGTTTCCTCCAAGTGTTCCTTTGAGACTTTCTCTCTTAAGGACTCATGATTTGCAAAATATTGTCCAAAAAAAACCACATTTTAAGTAAGTAATAATAAGTAGTAATATGTATGAACATCCTGAACCATAATGTTATTTTCATTGAGTTGTAAATATGGAAAATAGCTCTAGGTCATCCAGTGCTGTTTGGAACAAACACCAGAGGACACTGATTGCTGGGATCAGAATCTCCTAACCATCAATTTACCACAAAGAAAATGTGTCCTGAAGAGGATGTGGTCTAAGTAAGGTCACAGAGAGATGGGCAGCTGAGTGGAACAAGAACCCAGCATGTCTGAACACTCCCGCAGGGCAATGATTTTCCTAGAATTCCCAGATGCCCAGAAGACTTCCCTGGTATCAAATATGGATAAATGTACTCCCCCAATCCTTCAGGACCATGACACCCAAGGAACACCCACAGTTTTCCATATGCCTGAGGGACAATACCATGGCCAGAGTTCTGTGAAAGCATGGAAATTTGGAAACCAGTGGGTAAGGCCTGCCATTGGTTTCCAGGTACAGACTGTGGCTGCACAAAGTGGTCCAGCTAAGAGGACTAGCAAATGATAAGGCACCTTTTTGTAGTTTATGCAAAGGCGTCATGCAGGCAACAGCAGCTCTGCTAATAAGGATCAAAAATCCTCAAACAGATCTCCTTGAATTCATAAGAAATATCTACAGACATTCCACACAGATTGTTAAAATGCTACAAACCAATGCACCAATAATATTTACTTTATTTAAACTATCAAACTAGCAGGAGGCCTCAGCCTTAACAAGCATTTTGCCCATTTCCCTTGGGTAAGCATGTCTGGAGTAAGGTAAGGCCAGTCCATGCCATCCAGTTCCTGAGTCTTCTGGCTTTGATACTAATGGTTCCTGATGTTATTGGTGCTTGAGGTTCGTTTTCCAAGATTAAATCATACAGGACTGAAATTTTGAATCAGGGTCCCCCCAAATTCTAAGTTACCATTGTTTCCAGGTATAGGCATTCAATAAATATTTGGTAAATTAACAGGTTTACTCCAAGACAGTCTCCTGGATGCAGGGGGAATACCAGAGTCTGTGTTGACATATGATGAGTTGAGGCTAAGATGTTACTCCCAAGAAAGAACAGGAGCAAAACTGAGATGGCTCCATGTTTCTAGAACATATATTACAAATGTGCTATGATCCCCATTAGCTTGTGATTATTTGCTGTGATAAGGAAAAACATTACTCCAAATAGCCAAAGCAATCCTGAGAAAGAAAAACAGAGCTGGAGGAATCAGGCTCCCTGACTTCAGACTATACTACAAAGCTACAGTAATCAAGACATTATGGTACTGGCACAAAAACAGAAATATAGATCAATGGAACAGGATAGAAAGCTCATAGATAAACCCATGCACATATGGTTACCTTATATTTGACAAAGGAGGCAAGAATATACAATGGAGAAAAGACAGCCTCTTCAATAAGTGGTGCTGGGAAAACTGGACAGCTACATGTAAAAAACTGAAATTAGAACACTTCTTAACACCATAAACAAAAATAAACTCAAAATGGATTAAAGACCTAAATGTAAGGTCAGACACTATAAAACTCTTAGAGGAAAACATAGGCAGAACACTCTATGACATAAATCACAGCAAGATCCTTTTTGACCCACCTCTAAGAGAAATAGAAATAAAAACAAAAATAAACAAAAGGGACCTAATGAAACTTAAAAGCTTTTGCACAGCAAAGGAAACCATAAACAAGACAACCCTCAGAATGGGAGAAAATATTTGCAAATGAAGCAACTGACAAAGGATTAATCTCCAAGATTTACAAGCAGCTCATGCAGCTCAATATCAAAAAAACAAACAACCCAAACCAAAAATGGGCAGAAGACCTAAATAGACATTTCTCCAAAGAAGATATACCGATTGCCAACAAACACATGAAAGGATGCTCAACATCACTAATCATTAGAGAAATGCAAATCAAAACTACAATGAGGTATCACCTCACACCGGTCAGAATGGCCATCATCAAAAAATCTACAAACAATAAATACTGGAGAGGGTGTGGAGAAAAGGGAACCCTCTTGCCCTGTTGGTGGGAATGTAAATTGATACAGCCACTATGGAGAACAGTATGGAGGTTCCTTAAAAAACTAAAAATGGAACTACTATACGACAAAGAAATCCCACTACTGGGCCTATACCCTGAGAAAACCATAATTCAAAAAGAGTCATGTATCCCAATGTTCATTGCAGCACTATTTACAATAGCCAGGACATGGAAGCAACCTAAGTGTCCATCAACAGCTGAATGGTTAAAGAAGATGTGGCACATATATACAATGGAATATTGCTCAGCCATAAAAGGAAATGAAATTGAGTTATTTGTAGTGAGGTGGATGGACCTAGAGTCTGTCATACAGAGTGAAGTCAGAAAGAGAAAAACAAATACCGTATGCTAACATATATATATGGAATCTAAAAAAATAAAGGTTCTGAAGAACCTAAGGGCAGGGTAGGAATAAAGACGCAGATGAAGAGAATGGACTTGAGGACATGGGGAGGGGGAAAGGTAAGCTGGGACGAAGTGAGAGAGTGACATGGACATATATACACTACCAAAAGGTAAAACAGATAGCTAGTGGGAAGAAGCTGAATAGCACAGAGACATCAGCTCGGTGCTTTGTGACCACCTAGAGGGGTGGGATAGGGAGGGTGGGAGGGAGATGCCAGAGGGAGGGGATATGGGGATATATGTATACATATAGCTGATTCACTTTGTTATACAGCAGAAACTAACACAACATTGTAAAGCAACTATACTCCAATAAACATGTTTAAAAAAAGAAAAAACATTGATGAATTACATCCACTGTTTTCAACACAGTTTTATGTTAGAAGGAGATAAGGGAGCCTGGGATTTGCAAGGACCACTCACAGAGACAGTTGAAAATTTTCCTGCCTCCACTAAGGACAGATCTAAGATTCCATTGGTACATACCAGCATGACAATTCAGCTTGTTAAAATATTGAAATACTTCCATTCCTGTTTGTAAATAACCATGGCTCCGAAGTAAATGACCCCTCTTCCTGAGTCCCTTCAATGTGACATCTCTCTTTTCTCTCACTAAGGAGTCTCTGGATTCCCCAAACCCCACACACCCACACAGCAATTTAAAGGCTGGTGCCTGGCAGGGCTGGGTACGTCCAGACCACCATTAGAGCACTAGAGAAAAACACCTGAGCATCTCTTGCAATTGGTCAAAGTCTTTGCTCTACTGGTTGCTAAATGTTTCAAATATCACCTTGGCCTCAGAAATAAACATGTGTCCTTCCAGCTCATATTGTTCTTTGGGGGGCAAAAATTACAAGCTTTTGAGTTTTGTAAACTACCTAGCATAGTCAGATTTTGTTGAGAAATTCTAATTCGAGTTATCCTAGTCTAGCGTCAAAAGCACAAAATTGTTGAAGTCCATTTTCTCTCCCTATTCATTTTCCACAATGAAACTCTCACCTGCTCTCAAAAGTAGCAACTGTCAGATTTCATTTTACAAAGGGCAGGGGTCAACTTTCATAGACCTCCATTCCCAAAATGTGGTGCAGCAACAGAAAACTCCAATGCATGTCGCCTTTTCCCACCTCCTGGCAAAATGCAGATCATTTCTGAGGTGATATTACTGTAAAGGCAAGGCCTGGCTCTTGCCCATGATGAGGGTCCCCAGTATTTATCCAAGTCTAAAAATCTTGGCTTTCATAATACTGAAGGTATCCTAGAAACAACGTACCCAAGAGGCTACACCATTAAGTAAACATTGATCTCATATGAATTTCCTTACTTCCACAAGCTCTTTGTTTCTTTGTTTCATCATCCCTAAGATACATCTTCAAGGATAGACACCTAAACTTTAAATGCTCTAGATATATTGAGACTTTGTTTATATTTGACATTTCTTTTTCTTCTTTATTTAGAGGCAACAGTAATACATTATGCCATTGCTATTAAAAAATGCATATCACTCACTCACACACACACACACACACACACACACACCACTAAAAGAGACACTAGTAAGGTTTTGCACCTTGAAACATCAAAGATAAACCCTATAAATCACCTATGTGATAACATCTATCTCTCAGAAAGACAAGATACAATGTATTGAGAGTCAGAAGGCCTGGGCTACAGTCCCAGCCTTGCTAACCATGAGGCACATTTCATCTGCAAAATTTGTCTAATCACAGCTGCTGCCCTGCCCATTTCATAGTATTGTCAGATGGTCCACTGAGACAATGTTTGTGGATGTTTTCTGGTAAACTCTAAAGGTAAACAATTGTAAAGGGTTAAGTGAGAGAATGCCTAATACTATTTGGGAAAAGAAGTTCTAGATAGCTTTTTAAATTTTCAGAATTTTGCCGAGGACCTGGATTTCTCCTCATTATTCACAATCTTCTCAACACACAGCTTTCCTCTGCAATGGTTTTGATGCGTAAGGCACCCATTTCTCCTTGCAAATACACGGTCAAATTCTCACTACCCGAAGCAAGAAAGCACTTAAGGGAGACAGGAAACTTCTCCAGGCCAAGGAATTCTGGGCTAGGGCTGATAATTTCCATTAATACATTCCGAGGGTGTACATCTTTTTGGAAAGTCAGGGACAAAACAAAAGCAAATAATCTAGGAGGTGTAACAAAAACATGCATTTCCCCACTCCTCATGCCTACCCTTTATTTGCCTACAGATTTCCATGGAGAGAAGTGTGAATCTATGCGGCTGTCAGCTTTTGCTAAGTCCAGCCATCAACCAGTAATACCTAGAAGCAATGGTTTCAAATTCTCCCTACACTATTTGGTTTCTCTCCTCTTTTATTTGCAATACAACTGCAAGTATAATGATATGGAAATAATGAGATCAGTATCATTGTTTATTATCAGCTATAACCCCTCCCCCAACCCCAAAGTGAGCTATGGGCTAGTGGAAAATGTTGGTGCATTGTGTTTAACAGAATAAAAGTTATCCTCAGACCTATCCAAATGAAGTTTCTTATTAGAATTAAATCACATGCCCTAGGCTGGGGAAATGCTTCAGGGTTTGCAATAATCTGGCATAAGATCAAGTTAATTCTTCCTCCCCAGACCACCATTCAATAGAAATAACTCAGTTTCCTACACTATGAAACCTGTAATCAACTACCAAGGTTTACATCACTTCATATTAGATATGAATGCAGCCACCCCTGGGGTTGATGCAAATGCTAAACTCCGATGTTTAGCGATTTGGCTGGGCTAGAACAGGTAAATAGCTTTGCAAAGCAGCATGAGCTGGCAAAATCCTCCCTGTGGCTAAGGAATGCAATTGTACTTCTAAATTTTGCCAGGGTTTCATTTTACATCAAGCCTAATGACAACATTTACTTCTAATCCAGGTAATCTGGATGTGAAGTAGAGAAGACAGGAAACCTATTGTGGCCTTAAATTTTAGGGGATGCTAAGTCTGCCTGTCCCAGTTCTTTAGTTGAAAACTGCTTTGTACATGTCTCTCTTGTGTATCTGAGAGTCTGCTTCGCAGTTCCTGCTCATTGCAGGCAGTCATCATGAAATCCGCAGGCTCTCAGAAGGTCTTAGAGGATCTTCGGATGGAAATGATATTCATGCTACACCCAAAACTGTTTCATCTTTGAGGATTTAAGTTATGCCTTTGGCTGGGAACCACCAGAAACTTTCATTCCAAGTCTTTGTCCAGTGCTTCTCAAGCTTATACGTGCATAGGAATCACATGGGGATGTTGATAAAATTCAGATTCTGACCCAGTAGGTCTGGGATAGGACTTAGGTTCTATATTTCTAACAAGCTCCCGAGTGATGCTGATGCTTGTTTCATGGACTATACTTTAAGAAGAATGAAGTAGATATCTTCTTTCACAAGGACTCATGCAAGTTAATTGGATATATCTGATGGCCTGAGTAGTGATAGGACCTTATAGGAAACAGGAGGGAGAAACTGACCAGTGGTGTTAGCGGGGGTAGCAGCTGGCTCCTGTCTTGTCAGTTGCCAGCCACATACTGCTGAATCTTTCTTCTCCATTGTTGTCCCTCTGGAGAGGGGCACAGGTACCTTTGCAACATTTTCTTATGCATTCATCTTTTGCTAGATTTAAAGTCAAGGAACTAAATTGCATTACAGTAACAACCTCTCAGCACACTTAACCATTATCAGACATATTTTATAACCTTGCTTATCCAGGATTTGCCTAGCTTCCTAGATTTCAAATTCAAGGCAAAAATAAGCAACAGAATAAAAATAAAATGACAGAAGATGAGGAAGAAGAAGGAGATGTTTCTCAAAGTTAAGAATGCACAATTTACCAATATAAAGTAGCTTCCAAATGTTTAATGTCAGGACCAACAACCTTACACATATAAATAAGCTGCTGAATCATCAAATAAAACTAAAGTTCATCATGCTAGACTTGACAAGGAAGAGAATTATAATACATTTGAGAATGATGTTTATTCACTACCACAAAAAAGAAAAACAACAACAACAGAGAAAATGTAAACTATTAGTTATCAATGGGAGTCAATGTCTGTTATTTGGAACATTAATTCATGTGGGATAAATCATATACTCAGATTAGAGCAGAGCAACTAAGCAATGTGTTACTTTGGGTACAAATTATTTCTTTGAAAATAACTCTCCTATATGGGAAAAGTGAGTTAAGCTTCCAAAATTATGTATTTAAAGGAAAGGGGGTAATATGATGAAAGGGCCCAAAGGGGTTTTTTTTAGGTGCATTTGATTAAAAAGCTCCTGCAAAACTTGGTCACCAAAACAGCTGTGCTGAAAATTTTGTTGAGAAAATGCATTTTGTCCTCTGCACAGGAAGTCATTATGTAATGGGGAAAATATGCAATGACAAAGTACCAAGCAGTTGTGTGGTTCTAAACTCAGGGTCTGACACACTGAAGTGTTCTGATACTACCAGTGTACCCTACCAGCCAATGAGTAGGTCAGCCTTTCTTTGCACAGGAACTATTATTACACAGGTTTGTTAAAGACACAATTAACATTATTGTCTTAATGTCTAAAGTTATCATTGAGATTACCCAGAAAAAGAATGTTCTGAAGTCAGTCATCTAAGGGAAAAACAAAACTTCTACTATAATTATGAGTGAAATACTTAGAAGTGGTCACACAAATGTTCATGTACAATTTAGAAAATTTAACCAATTTAAATACTGCCCCAAAAGGCCAAGAAACCAGTGTTTTCATGATGGTTCATTGTCTGAATTTGGAACAGTAACCTTGAGCAGTCATAATGTCACTACACCTCAAGAACTCTTTTTCATTGTATGGAAATATTTTCAAGGAACAGTTAGCCCAATGACATCTTAGCCCTCCCTTCTTTGCTCCTACTTTATCTCTGGGGCAGAATTCTGCAATAGACAAAAACATTAGCTTTACTATAATGATTCCCAGGTTATTATTCTGTCATTTTATTGAGTCGTCAGGTCCTGTCATAACTGGCTGATGGCATGGAGATGACACCACAGTGAGATGCCTTTTAGCGATGGTTTCAAGGAGTATCAGGTTTGCACGTGGTGACTTCAATCAACCTCTCTCAATTTAACAACCTCAGTATTGGAATATATATGTCAGCCTCTGACTTCTCACTGTCACATCTTTAATGTCATCAGGCACACTAATAATTTGAGAAGAAGCAATCTCATGCTCGCGAGAAAGCTGATCAATTGTTGAAATTCTGGTGCAAAATACTAGAAATTATTTCACTTGATGTTGGTCTTTAAGATAGCTGGAGTCTAATTTTTTAATAGCTGTTTTGGATTAATGAAGTTTGTCTCGTTGCAAAGTGATTTCAACACTGAATCTATCACTTTTTGAAAAATTTTATATATGAATTATACATTTATATATATGCATATATAAGATGTCCATAATCACTAATATATATTTATATGTATATATGCATGTGTCTGTAGATGTAACATGAGTGAGTGTATGTACAGAAAGAGCCTGTCCACTGACTTTTGATTATTGAAAAAGAAGGTCCAGAACACAAAATTGAGATAAAAGAGTTTGAAAATAAAAGCAAGAAAAGGTATGAATTGATTTTTTTTACTACAATGATGCAAAGAGATATTCCCTTCCAAATGTTTAACTAATGTAATTTGGACAAAGTTTTAGTGAACTATCCTTTCTCCTTTATTCCTCCGTACTTTTGTTTCTTCTCAGTAAAAATGATAAAATAATGGATGAAGACAAATAACTGGGTCAAACTCTGGAGAGAAACAGATCAACAAACCTCATCTTAACCACTGACCAACACTAGACATTGGCCAAAGGTGTCCTTCTCCTCCACTGTCAACTGAGGAGAATGATAAATAATAATGACCTCACAGGTCTATTGCGAGGATTAATAATAGGGATGTAAAGTCCAAGCACCTGGTGCATAAAGAGCACTCACCTCAGAAAGAGTAAAATTTCATTTAAAGCAAATCTGGTGCTTTTCCTGGATTTAGATAAAATTAAGAATAATGGTGATATTTTCCTTGTAGGTATGCTGAAATGTATATCTACTTGATCACCTAGTACAACACATAAATATATCAATAAAGCTTTCAACAATACATCGTTTGAGTCTGGAGCAAAGGAAATGACAATTTTTCCTGCTGAATGGTCTTTCACTCAGTGTTAAGGTTGATCACTTAATCTCGGAAAATCCAGAAAATTCAACAGCTAAAGCTCTTGCCTACACCCTAATTCAGTTCTTTGGGGTCTTTGTGTTACTCTGCAATCTGTTCCACCTGCACCTTAATAGGTGGCCAAGTCATAACTGAGTCCCAAAACTTCACTTTGGAATGTTCTGGCTTTTTAGACTCAAAAAGAAAGTGTTTAGATTTAATGGTTTTATGACCCATCAGATCCTGTGTGGTAGCCTCTAATTGCATCCAGGGGCAGGAATTTCTTTTTTAAATCTTTTTTTTTTTTTTTTGACAGTTTAATAAGAATTTACTAATATGCCGAGCATTCCTGGAATGCATTAGGTGGGTTTTAATCTTTCTCTATTTGAGGTCCCAGCACTCCCTCATGTGGCATTTGTCCACATAACAAGTCAGAAGCAAAAGGATAAGTAAATATTTAATCTCTTTTTTCTCTTTCTTTTTGATTTCCCATGATTAAATGGAGCAAAAGAGCTAATGTGTACCTCCACGGAGAACAAAATAAAATTTTATTACAGCTACTGGGCATAAAACCAAAGAGATTTTCACCATAATGTCCTAAAAGCCTCAATGCTATAGTAAGCATTTTGTTAATTGGTTCTCTGAGAAATCAGAAATGTTCTACTTATTTTGCAAGATGGAAATTTAACCTAATGAGACCACCTCCCTTATGTGCTACTAGCATTTATGTTTATTATTGCTATTTTCTTCAATATGTTAAATATTTTGGAGAAATGATTCTGTATTCATCCCTGAGGCTTATGTGAAGGATAAAACTTAAAAAATCAAAAAACAATCTAGTAGAGTTTCAAACGATATGCCATTATAAGTAGAGGCATTTATATGACTGCTTAAATATTATAATAATGGTCAATTATTAAAATGTTGACTAAATCATCCACTGCAATAAATCTCTTATTCATAAAACAATGCATAGCAAACTGCTCTCCACTGAGTGTTTTCTGGTTATTTTCCTTCCATCTTAAAAGAGTTTTAATTTTCATTTGTTTAAAATTCAAGCTCCTTTATTTATGCTCCTGAATTTTGCATAAGGCTCTTATTTCCTAATAAGTTTCATATTCTGTGGCTTATTCCATAGTCTCAAAACTAAAAGGATAAAACTGTAAAAACATAGAACATTTATAGTAAATATTCCAAGACTATAGCATACAGTTTGCCTTAGGGGTCTTGCTGCAGTTAATGACATTTGGAAATATCAGTAACTGACCAGGGTATTATAGACAGCATTGTGTAAGTGATTAATAACCTTGAGCAAGGTATTTAATCTCTCCAAGCCTCAGTTTCCACATGCACAGGAGTCAGAGAAAGATCCTCAGGGCTTTGGGCTCACACATTTTAAGACAGTGGTCAGGGATAGCTGAGTTAATAAATTCAAATTGCCTGGCACACATTAATTGCTAAATAAGTGTTCGCTATCATCATTTTCCACAAGACTTTGAAGTATCACTTTTAAAATTTATGTAAGCATTTATTAAACACCTATTTGTTTTCAGCAAGATCTAGAGATCAGTAATTATCTGATCGTTCTCTTCTATCCCAAGAATGCAGTTTTGAGAAATGAAAATCCAATGTAGGCGGATGCTCACGCCACAGTCTATATCCTCCAGGGCTGGCATAGAGTAGAAAGTAAGGGAGAGAGGGGGGATTTCAGAAATGTCAAGAGGGACAGGTCTTGACTTTGGTCCCTTTTTTTGTATTTGATGACATCTTAAAAGGGCACAAAACAATTTATTTATATGCTGAAAAATATTGTAAAGATCATCTACTCCTGTTGGGAGTTTTATGTTTTTGTGTGTTCTCTTTGTTTTGGTCTTAGCAGCAGAACTTTTTCTTTAAAGCGCTGTTCTTTTCAGTCCCAACAAGCAACACAAGTAGCTGCGTGTTCAGTGACACACTTAACTTCTTTGAGATCCTTGGAAACAACTCCAGCCTCCTTGGGACACCGGAAGTGAACCACTGATCTCATGTAAGCAGCTCACTTTATCAGTGAGGAAACATAATCCTAGAGAGTGAAAGTAGTTAGTGGTGAATTTCCACATAAATCAGATGCCCCAGCTGGACAGCCCAGGGGACAGTTGTAGCCCACAAAAGTATTTGCCTTGGCCCACACATTGTTGCTCCAAACAGTGTTTTAAAGAATTTTGATTTATTTGCCAACATTTAAAAACCAGGACATTGCACATAAAAATCAAGATTTCTGGCTTCTCTTAAAATTTTTGAAGATTTGGCAACCACCCTTCATCCTCACTCCCATGGGGCATCAGTTAGCTAGTGCCAAGGTGTGGCTGCCCTCCTTCAACGGAACCTGCAATCTAGGTTTGGTACCCTCTCCACCACTGAGCCTGCATTACTGTTTTCTTAACTTCATCCCTCCTTGGACATTTACATTACCAGCCTGGTCCTTAAAGTCATTTTTTGAGGTTCCTGCATAAAGCGTAAAACAAAAACATCTTTAACAGAGTAAAAAGAGCAATTTTTTACTCCCACTAAGGTATTATAAACGGAGTATACTTTTCTGAAAGTGAGTTTTTTTGTTGTTTTTTGTTTTTAAATGGAATGAGTTTTTTTGTTTTGTTTTGTTTTGTTTAATTTTATTTATTTATTTATTTATTTATTTATGGCTGTGTTGGGTCTTCGTTTCTGTGCGAGGGCTTTCTCTAGTTGCGGCAAGTGGGGGCCACTCTTCATCGTGGTGCGTGGGCCTCTCACTATCACGGCCTCTCTTGTTGCGGAGCACAGGCTCCAGACGCGCAGGCTCAGTAGTTGTGGCTCACGGGCGTAGTCGCTCCGCGGTATGTGGGATCTTCCGAGACCAGGGCTCGAACCCGTGTCCCCTGCTTTGGCAGGCAGATTCTCAACCACTGCGTGAGCATGAAAGTGAGTTTTTAATGTATGGGAGAGAAATATTTTAGGGACTTGGAATCTCAGGGGCAAATAAAAATTGAGCCCCATTTTGGGAAGCTTGTCCTAGTATTTATCTCATGTGACTCTCACAAGAGCCTCTAGAGGTAAGATCTCTCATTTAACTAGGGTTGCCGGCTGTAGCAAATAAACATAGGATACCCAGTTACAAATGATTTGGTTTTTATCTGAAATGCAACTATAACTAGTTCCCTGTATTTTATTTGGCAACCCTATACTCGTTGCCATTTAGAAAATGAAGAAAGAGTAGCTCCATTGGTCACTCTACGACCACACAGTCATGTAAAGAAGAAAGCTCTGTTCTTGGGCTTAGTTCAAAACAGGGACATGTCCTACAGTGGTGAGAAGAAAGGCCAAAGGACCCCTGAAGCAAGGCTCTGTGAAGAAGTCTAGAGAACCAGCTGGGAAGGCAAGACCGTGGTACCGTGGCAACTTCCAGAACTTTCTAGATGCTCATTCTAATTATTCAGGCCAGACCATTCCCTGGGGATTTGATTTCACCTACTCTTACTGACCAGGCTAACAGGAACACTTTCTCCAGAGATGGCTTCTAACTAACCCGTATCCTCTGAACGTGGCCCCAATTTCTCCTTCTAGCTAGGGACCAAGACCCTGGAAAAAAGAAAACTTGATTAGGGTCCAGATAATTAGGAGAGTGGGAAAAAAATCCTCCACAACAGCATCCATAGATCTCACAGTCTCCCCAAGGATCAGGCTAGCTTGAGTTTCCATATTTGGAAATGATAGAGTAAATCAAATATCAGCTGCATAATTCCATGTTGATTTTCTGAGTTTTGAGAAAAGAAAGCAGTGTCTACCAAATACGTAGGTTCCTCCACTCTTCCTTAAATTTGCCTGTGGCTGTACAAATATTCAGTTCGTCATTGTCTTGGTTTGCATTCTTCCAGAAGCTGACAATGAGACAATGCTATGAGCCTGAGTCTTTTATTTGGGAATGATGGCAAGGTGAGCTGACAGAGTAGGAAAGTGAAAGAAGGATGGGAGGCAGCCAATGAAGGGTGTGCTAATGAGCAGGTAACTTCTGAAGGCAACTGGGGCTCAGTCTTATTAGGGAAACCCTGGGCGATGGGATTAGAAGATGCTTCAGTTACCTTGATCAAAGAGAGCTGAGGTATTTATCCACCAGCCAGAGGGATGCCCTTCCACTCACCTGCTTCCAACCACCACCCCCATTCATCAGCTCCTGCTGCCAGAGAAAATGTTAGGCAAAGAGTTGCAGGTTCTGATAGAAATGGGAAGTAATAAGGGAATATATCTTGGGCACCAATAGTATCTGTTCCAGGCACACATTCTTTCCTTCCAAGTAACCTATCCATCCCACCACCAAAATGTACCAGCCAAGGAATACTCTTTGTTATGAGCTGATCACCACCTGTTTGGGGGATTAATCTTAATATTAAAAACACCATCAATCCATAGACAGTAATTGGAAGGTCGAAGAAAACCTTAAGAATGTTGAAATCCTTGAGGGATGATTCTACCACAAATCTGGAACATATACAGTCATGTCACTGCCCTGACAGGAATGTGTTCAGGATCTTGGCTTCTCCAAGCTAGGTGTGTATAACCTTCCGTTGCCAGTTCCTCTGTGTCCTCAGTGTCACCACATCCTCTTTGTTCTGCCTGTTCTACCTTATGCTAATGTCTATCAAGTATTTCAGTCTCCTGCACTCCCCCGGGGGGGGGGGGTCTGCTCTGCATGCACCTTAAGTGACAAATTAATTACTTTTAGGGAATGTGATTTACAGATAAATGGGCTTCCCCTTGTGATACTTATGGGATTTTCTGGAAATTAAAAGCAGCACAAGGCGGTTAAGAGCCCAGACTCTGGAGCCAGACTGCCTAGGTCTGAATCCCATCTCTATCATTTATGAGCTGTGTGACCCTGGGCATCTGCTGTGTGCCTCTGTTTCTCCTGTATAAAATGGGCTTAATAATAGTACCTACTTCTTTGGGCTGTTCAGAGGATGTGATGTTTTAATACTTGTAATGTGCTTAGAAAAGTGCCTGGAACATGGTAATCATTTTATAAATAAATAAATCTAAAGGGATAAGACTCCAATAGGCATTTAATAATGTTTCATGGTTAGTGCTAGAAGGAAATAATGTTAGATAAAATAGTCCTGCCTAGGCTGTCAAATTATAGTTTCTAAGTAAACTTTCTTCTCATTTTTCTTTCCACCCCACCCCCAGCAAAAGTAAGGAGCAGTGACCTTGGAACCATCAGAAGTGATTTGGAGAATAAGTCCTATCAATTACTTAATTATGAAAACCTGCTTTCTATGGAACTAGCTCTTTGCCCATAAAATGGGGACAGTGACACCTGTCAAATAGCAAATAAAATGATATATGTAAAAATACTTTACAGGCTCCAGGGCGTTTTACCAAGTGAGCTTTGCTTATTGCCTTCTTCACTTCCTTTTGTTCACTTCCACTCTCTCCATGGTTCCTTCTCCAGTTTTTCTCTCTTCTTTTAAATTTAGCTTTTATTGGTCTCTTCTTGCAAAATAATTCAAAAAAAATTGTATACATATGGACCAAAAATAAGAAGACTATAGAGTCAGGAATAGTCCCATCACTCATAAATAAAAATTTGTAAAATGTGGTCTACATTCTTGGTCTTCAAAAATAAATATATTATATGACCTTATTATTGTTTGTAACTGCTTTTTAAAAATTATTATATTGTAACATATTTCCATGCCACTCAACTCTTTCTATAATATGATTTTTAAATGTTTATCCCATATTTATGCATCCTATTTTTTTGCAACCAATTTCCAAATATGGGACATTCGAGTGTTTTTCCTGACTTTTTTCTTATTAAAAATAACAGGCATGAAAATCCCTGCAAAGATGTCATTCTTCAAAATCATAATTATTTCCTTGGCATTCCTAGAAGAGAATTCATAGCATCACTTGGAATTCATATTTTCAAAGCTTTGATATGCAGTGCCAAATTATTTTCTAAAAAGATTATTCTATTTTTCACTCTTCCTACCAGTATTTGAAAATGCACATTTTCAACATGTGTATAACCTAATCACCCTATCTAATCTTAAAATAATAATTTGATATTCAGAAAATAAAATTATCAATAATTTTATATTTGATAATTATGGATGGGATAAAAATTGAATACTTTTCATACGTTTATTTGTTATTTTTATGCCTCCATGTGTGAATGTCTTATTTGTCTTTTTTCAATTACATCTTTTCCTCCATTTTTGGGTTATATGTTATTTTATTATTCAAATAAAAGAGCTCTTTACACAGGAAGGACATTAACTCTTTGCAGTCTCATTTTTCAATTCTTTTTAGTTGGCCATTTGTTTTAAATTTTTATAGATATTTGAGAGTGTGGAAATTTCCATTTTTGTGTGTGTGCTGATTTGTTTGCTTTTGTTTCACTGGTTGTTGTCTATAACATTCTTGGAAAGTCCTCTCTTATCCTAACTTTAAATAGACCGACACATTTCCCTTTTTTCCCTTCTCCTTCTCCATATTTCAGGATTACTGTAGAAAAATGGCTGGGGCCACACTTATCTGTGTGTGGTCCTAGAATTAAAGGGACTCCAGACTCTGACCTAAGTCTCTCTAGCACAACCTCACTGTGTCATGCTGACAGTCTAGGCAGTGTTTTGTGGAAGACATTTCAAGGAGGGAAGTGAATCCACAAGATCCTTAATTCTTAAAATTAAAATGTTTTAAAATAGTATTTAGTTCCTGCTCTTTGGTCCTGAATTTCCTGCCTTGCTCAGCATCAAAAAAAAAAAAAGAAAATCAGATAGACTTCATTACCAACTTTTATATGTGTTTCTGAAGCAGAATGTGGGGAGATTTATCACTGCACATATCCTTTCAAACGTTCATAGTTGTTAGTGGACTGGGAAGTTAATAAATTAGCCCTAATTAGGAATTTCTGCATATCATATTTGAATTTCTCATCATTCCCTCCTAAGGCAGTTGGAAATGCTCTACTGGGAATATAACCTATCAGTAAATGAATCATGGTCCAAAACCATGGCAGAAAACACAACCAACCAAGTCACTGAATTTGCTCTTTGATGGTGAGAATCATGTGGTTTGGGGGAAGCAGCAAGGGCTTTGAAATTAGGTAGCCATGAAGTTGAGTCCATCTCTGTTCTACCTAGCTGTGTGACCATGGGTGAGGCCATTTCTCAGACCTCGATATTTTGAGTTATTGATATTGATACTCATAATACAACTAAAAGTCATTGAGTCACTACTCTGTGCCAGGCACTGTTTTAGATATTTCATATATGTGAACTCAGTTAATCCTCACAGTAACCCAAGGAGGTAGGTACTATTTTTATCTCCATTTTACAGCTGATAAAACTGAGTATCTTGCTAGAGTCGTACAGCTAGAAGGTAGAAGAGCAGGACGTGCAAGAACAGGCATTCTGATGCCAGTCAATGAGCTTCACTTTTGTGAGTATAAAGACATCCAGGGAAGTGTTTGCTTGATGCATACAGAGAAGGGAGTCGCTAAATGTTAGCCCATTTCTGTCCTTTTGAGTGAGAACCTTGTTCCTACCTCGCACAGTTGCAAGCTCCCCATCCACGTGAGCCATGCACTGCATGGCAGTAGCCCCAACGCAGATTGGCATGCTGACTCTCTGCCCTAAAACAGAAGTCGACAGGTCTATTTCAGCAACGTTCCGGAGCATTCGTGGATAAAGCTTCCACCTAGAATTTTGGAAAAAAAAAAAAAAAGTTTTTAGAATTTCAAAAGCATAACCAAAGCTTTGACATTACATTTGAGTTAGAAAGAGAAAATATTCTTCTATTTTTCTCAGCAAGCAAAGTCCATTACAAAGCTCAAGGAAATGCGGTAAATTTTAATGGTTGCTAAGATGGAAAGTTAACAATAAGATGAATAATAAACTTCTCAAGCCATTGTTCTTAGTAAGGTATAATTAACACTTTATAGAATTAACCCATTTGAGTGTACAGTTTTTTGCCCTTTGAGAAACTCATGAAGTTGTGTAACCAGACAATCAAGATCTAGAACAGTTCAGTCATCCTGAAAATTTGCCCCATTTCCTTTTGTAGTGAAACTCTCCCCCATCCAATCCCCTAACAACCACTGATCATTTTTTTTTGTCCCTATTGTTTTACTTTGCAAGAATATCATACAAATGGAATTATATATAGTCAACCCTTGAACAAGGCGGGGGGCAGGGTGGGGGACGAGGGTCAGCCCTTTGCGCAGTGGAAAATCTGAGTATAACTTTACGGTCGGACCCTCCAGATCTCCAGTTTCACATTCACGGATTCAAGCAACCATGGATCGTGTAGCACCTATTCAGTGAAAAATATCTGTGTATAAGTGCACCTGCTCAGTTCAAACCCAATTTCAAAGGTCAGCTCTAGTATGTGGACTTTTGAGTCTGGCTTCTTTCACTTAGCCTAATGCTTCTGAGATTCACCCATATTGCTGCATGCATCAATAATTGTTCTCTTTGGTTGATGACTAGTATTCCATTGTAAGAAGGTAGCACAGTTTGTTTATCCATTCTCAAGATAAGAGACATTCGGAATCTTTCAACTTGGGGTGATTATAAATAATGCCACTATAAACATTCACTTAAAGGTTTTTGTGTGAATATAGCTTTCATTTCACTTCTTCCAAGCCATTTTCAGATGGTATAGAATGGCATGGAGGTTAGATTAGAGTTTAAGAAGATATCCTATGTCTACTTCATCAGTTTTGTTTTTTGTTTTTTGTTCTATTACAGACAGTAGCTTCAGGGAACTACTTTTAAAATTTGATGTGGTTTCTTCAAAATCCTTGATCTGAATTCAGTATCCATTGAAGTATGATGATAAGGGAAGTTTTTATTTTAGTTTAATTGAGCATTTTCGTCAACAATGTTATTTGGCAAAGACTGGAGTTTTTGGCTTGAATTTTTGACCCCTGAACGTTATCTTAATTACTTTTTCTGTAATACTTTTGTGTAGCGATAAAAGTTACTAACAAACGAAGAATCAAACTAGTAAATTTTACAAGAAAACTAGTTCTCATTTCTCTCAGCAAAATTTGTATCTCCCATTTGTTCAAGATTATTTTCTCCTCATTAGTAACTGATTAAAACTGAAAAAAATACAGCCCCATTTCTAATGAGCACTAAGGCAATAAACATGTGAGTACACACACATACATACCTAACTAGCACTCACCTTTCAGGACCTAGATTTAACTCTGCTTCCAGAGAGATCAAGATTTTTTATTATTTTTATTTTATTATTTTTTATTAATACAGTGAAGTGTGATTTAGTAAGGGAGTCACCAAAATAAATCGAACCTCCCAAGTCTTAATTGAAGCCTACTTCCTGTAGCAGAAGAAGAAATTCTGTCTTCGTGTTGCCTTGAGGAATAGCTAAGGGTCTGTAATATAACTCTTGCTCACATAATAAAGTAGAAACATCCAGCCCTTGCAAGCATAATAAAGAAGTTTAACTGTGATTTCTCTGCAATTCCTTTGAACATCATAATTGTCATGATTTTCTGTCACACCACATGCTCTGCTGCTGGAAGTCTTTTCTTCTCGACTGACCCTCACAGCGTAATTCTTTGATCTCCATTCTGATGGGGGAGAGGCAGAAGCCTTGAAGAGAGTTTTTTACTACCAATCATCTCTAAGTGTATTATTAGAATGAGAGAAAAAGATTTAATAGCAGCCGTTGGCACGCTGGCCTTGGAAGGCATTAATATTTACTTAGAGCTGAGGAAACAATGAAAGCTTTTATGAAGCGTACACACAGAGCTGCGGGGCATCAACCGTGTGTGTGTGTGTGTGTGTGTGTGTGTGTGTGTGTGTGTGTGTGTGTGGCAGAAAGAACATTTTCAAATATCCAGTTCCCCTTTTTAAGGCAAGGCAAAACCCTTCCATCTCCAGGCAGTAGCTTTAGGCTTGTCCACGAGGTGGCGCAGTCACTTAAATAACTGTTCTTGCTTCCCACACACGTTATTTCCCGCCTTGAGAATGGCATTACAGACGCTCGTCAACCAATGCACAAAATGCAATTCCTAGGCCAAATTAGATGAGATCAATGGAGTGGGAAATGTAGGTTCTCTAGAAAGTCCTCTATATTTTGAAATTTTCCAAAGAGCAATTACAACTAACCTTGTCAGGTAATTCCAATAGCTCTCCAAGCCCCACCCAATCCCATCCCCCAATTTAAGTGATTTTTTTTCCACAGTCTTACATAAAACAGTAGCTGACTATAACCTTGGACTCTGCTCTTATGGGACCTCCACTTTGGAAAAAGTTATGAAGATTGACAAAAGAATCGAGTCAATTGAATAATAAACCTCTTTCATAGGTTTCCTGAGTTAAAATAAGTGGGGCAAAAGTTGGGATCCATTTTGTTAGGGAAACCACTGACTGAAACAGCCTGCCCTGGCCAGGCCCAATAGTAAACACTTGCATGAGTTTTATTAAACAGGAGGTCCTGGTAAGGAACACGAAACTAACAAGCCACCATCAACCAGAAAAATTCAGGAAAAGTCGAAAGGAGAGGAGACTCCAGTGATATGTCCTACCAACTTTCCAGAATCCTCCTCACTGGAATCCATCTTGTCTGAGCGATGCGTGTGCCACCAGGAAGGACCCTGAGTCAGAATGATTGGCCAGAGACAACCCGGAAACTAATTCCATCACCATAAATCCCAAGACTGCGAGCCACGTGGCAGAAAAGTCCTCCTGGTTTCCTTTACCCTGCTGCTCTCCGCCCGGGCGCCCCTTCCCAATAAAGTCTCTTGCTTTGTTAGCATGATTGTCTCCTCAGACAATTCTTTTCCAAGTGTTAGACAAGAGCCCACTCTCGGGCCCTGGAAGGGGTCCCCCTTCCTGCAACATTTTCACATCCAACAAGGACCTTGATTTTAATTTATCATAAATCAGGTGATACGCACAGTCCTCAAGAGGAGGTTCACTGATGACAGAAGACACCTGTTCATCGCCCAGCTTTGAAGTCCTGTGCTGTTACTGAATCCCACCAACTCAACACACTGAATTAATAAGTCCGGTAAGATGATCAAATTGCATCTTAATTTCTCCACATTAATTATTCTAAGCATTAAAAACACATAAAATATATGTATAAACCTACAGAATGGGTGTATATATGTATATAAAATATACCACAGTATTTGTAATCATACTTTTTAACCATTCATTTGTAATATCGAGAGATCTTTAAAAAATTTAACTGAATTATTATCAACCTCTGAGGCACCCTGGTAAAGGAAGAAGGAGGGCAGGAATTTAAGTCTGAAGAAAACACAGCATGGTAAACATATTTAAATAGTCAAGCCATTTTTGGAAAGGCTCTGCATGTAGTTAAGTTTCAGAAGGCCTGTGAATCTCCTGAAATGGTGTGTGTGTGTGTGTGTGTGTGTGTGTGTGTGTGTGTGTGTGTATGCTTGTCAACACTTCTCTGGATAAAGAAGCCACAGCTTTGAGGTCCAAAGTGGGGAGGGGGAGTGGTTTTCAGGGAAGAGGGGGAAGAAAAAGAGGCATGGAGGGAGGAGGAGGAGAAAAAGGAGCTGAGGGTGGAGCTGGGATAGAGATCTCTTAGCATGTGACTCTTCAGAAAACAAGAGACAATTAGCTGCTTTTCATAATGCAAGAGAAAAAGCAGCTTACTTACCTGTTGTGCAAATGAGCTGAATGATTCTGTGACATTTACACCTATGAGAAGAACACTGACAGTGCCACTGGTAAGTGTAGATTGCTTCTCAAATATTAAAGAGAGGGAATGATTTCACTTTTACCATCTGTTATTTGAAAGAAAACCACACAATTTTCCGGGTCGCTAAGTGATCTGCGAGGGACGATGAGAGCTTCTTTTTCTAATATTATAGGACTTCTAAATACCCAAATCAGAGAATTATATTCCACCCATGATAATTTCACAAGAAGCCACAAAATATGTACAGATCACAGTTTAGAAAGATACCCTGAGTTAATGTGTAAGAGAAACAAAGTACTGTTCTTTTGAAAATTAACTCCAATCAAGTAAGGCCCCACAAAACCTAGCAAGCTGACGTTTTTCTCTGTTCCTGTTAAAATTGCAATAGGAAACTGTTCTTCTGGATGGTTCTATCTATTTGACTTTATTTGTCCTTTTTTATGTGGGGAGTGGACACAGTAGTATTAGAGCCCCAAGTCTTAGCCAGAAATATCTCCAAGCAACCATTTGGTCACATAAGTGGCCCGTGTCTCCAGAACTCCAAATCGTGGTTGTCAGAGCTGGGTACAGAGATAAAAGGTGTCATTGTGAATGACCATTTGCTACACTTGTGGCATGGGGAGGGGTATAAATGTCATAACTCTCTTTAAAATACTCTGTCATTGTGTCACAAGGGGTTATCTGAAGTTTGTTTATTTTGCCATCTTCATTTGAATCAGAATGAGAGGTTTCAGACTGATTGCCTTCATCCCACCAAGCCAAAGCCACCACCACCTGGCAGAACATCTATTTTTAGTTCCACGTGGTCAGCTTGATGACACAGGGTGAGGACTGAAAGGTCACCCAGCAAGTTACACAGCAAAAGAGGAACTGGGATGTTAGATAGGCAATGTGTGCTGCAATAAAAACTCCTCAGATGGTTGATAATAATCCTCTCTCCTCCAGAGAAAGTTGATTAATACATTTTTCCCTTCTTTAAAGCTGAACAAAATTGAATGATCAAGGTTCATGGAGAAGGTGGCATTGAAACCTCATTCTCATTATCTGTGTCTTCACCCTAAATTACTCAGTACTTAGGCTGAGTAAGCTGAGAATACTCACTGCAGAACCATGTAATTCACAGAAGTTGTGAGGTACTTTTCCAGTCCACATCTTGGAAGTCACCACAGTCTTCTGTGTCTCACCAGGTTTCTAGAATTTCTAGGGTTGAAGAGGTGTTCTGTCTTCTTTGCTACACCCCTTTGCTTCTTCTTAAAGGCCTCCAATGGGCCAATTGTTTTGGGTCCAGTTTGCATCAATTCAACCCACCAGCACTATGGAGGCCCAAGGTCAATGTGCATCCACTGGAATGTAAGCTCCTGTGGACAAGAACTTTCTTCATCTGGCTTACTACTCTATCCTCAGCATGTAGTACTGAATCGAGCCCATTGAGAGTCTTAATGTGTGAGGTAATTAATCAACTAGCATTGGGTGAAGGGCGGTAAAGGGTGAGGAAGGCTGTGTATAAGTGGAGTAGGTGGTCACCTGAGCATTGTGCCCCGAGGAATGCTGAGGGACACCAACTCCATCATCCTGTCAAGGCCCTGAAATTTCCTTGGTTAAAATTACCTATTTGGGTTCAAGTGTTGCTTTCAGGAGACTACTAATAGGCAAACCACATCACCTGGTGAACAGAGTTGAAATGGGCCCAAGAAGGGGCATCTTTCAAGAGCAGAACATGTTGAAGGGACCCCAAAATATTACATAACAGTTGGAAAAAATCATGCAGAATTTTAAGCCGCTCCACTCTTTGCCAACTTTTCCCTTCCCATGGCTCCCCCAGCATTTATTAAATCTCACTTGTGTCCCAGAAAAGATCTGAGACAAAGTCAAGGCTTGAAGGAGTTTTGGGAAGCCCCGCACCCCCTTTCACCCCACTCTCAGGCTCCTGCACTGATTTGCAGATGAATCGGAGCTGCTTGCCAGGAACCACCTTGGTTAGAATGATTTCATTTCTCCTAACTTACACATAGAAAAATGATTTTGATTGATTTTGCTCTAGGCTAAAGAAGAAATGAGGAAGGCAGGCAGATTCTTTCCCCTGGGTACTTTTTGCCTGTTTTCTTTAATTTTTCACCTTCCATGAGTGCCCGCAACATTCGCTGGCTTCACTAAAAGCTATAATATAAGAGGAATGAGCCCCAAAGACTATAGTATATGGAGGGCTCGCCTCCCCTGCTCCAGCAAATAAACCATTTCCTAATTGCTGAGAGAAAAAGGGTTTTCCTCCTTTAAAGTAGTTTTGTTTCTAGTTTTTATTACAAATAGAAAACATAAACCATGACATCTACCATCTTGGGCTTTGAAATATGAAAGTCAAGGGAAAACTAATTTGGGAAGAGAGATTAAGCACTTTGAAGGAGAGATGAAACAGCAAAGTTGAAAGAGTAATGCTATATGGACAAACTGGAATCTAAGGTGAAAATTTAGACAATGGTAATCGAAATGAATTATAATGGAAAGCCAGCAGGATGGGAACATTTGAGGCAACCATCCGATCTAGTTTGACCAGATAAGACAGCTATCTTGTGTTTAATATTAATGGTTTCCTACACCATAAAATAGACCATCACTGTCATACTCAGAGGAAAAGAAAATGGAGTTATCAGAATTTATCACCATTTTTATACAGAGTTAAGTGTATAAAAATGTATGTATCCACATAATTCCAAGTGAGGAAACTTAGGGTTAGCTTTTTTCAAGATTCCCAGGCTTGGAATATGTTCAAACAAGTTTAAAGCCCAACATTTCTCACAGCCCTATGAATATCGCCTCTCTACTAAGCATACTATCTAGACAAATAATTCCATACCATCAACATTAAAGCTGAAAGATCTTGTTTTGATAGAATGTCTTTTTGTAATTTTTAAATATGATTTTAAAAAATTCTTACCTGGAAAATGCTGCAATATTATCAGCCAAGGTTTCCTGATCATTTGCCCCAGATTTATAATAGTCAAATATAGACTTTGGAAGTATGGATTTAGCATGTTGTTCATAATCACTGATGCAAACAAGCCGGGTGAACATTTTCCTGTTGCGAACCCTGGGATGTTTTTCTTTTTTTTCCCTGTGTTACTTTCTACATCCTGACAATTCTGTTATTTGTCAATTATTAATAGACTTTTTCCAAAGTTCAGATTTAGTTGTCTGTTGTGTACATTAAGAGAGCAAACATATGCTTAGACTTTGAAATTTTATTTTCAGCTGTCTGCCAAAGAACAGGTAGTACACCTAAGCCACAAGAAGTTGGGTTGGGGAGGCAACAGGAGGGGATTAGGTGTTTGTCACATGAAAAAGGCAGAAGAATGAGTAAAAATTAAAAACCTAGAGAAGTACTTGCCTAAAGCCTCTCTTGGCTCAGTTCTGCCTAAGGTTGCTTCTTCCCCGGGGCATGTGACTTTGCTGCCTAACAGGTACTGGAATGGGCTGCCCACTCATTTTCATTCCATATTTGGATCATGCACATATATGAAAAAGAGCTTATGAAATGAATGAGGCATCTGTTACTGGAAGGGGGAGCCCTTCCAGGGCCCGGGAGTGGACCCTTGTCTAACACTTGGAAATGAATTGTCTGAGGAGACACACATACTGACAAAGCAAAAGACTTTATTGGGAAGAGGCGCCCAGGCGGAAAGCAACAAGGTAAGGGAACCCAGGAGAACTGCTCTGCCACGTGGCTCGCAGTCTCATTTTATGATAATGATAATCTTGTTAGCTTTCCAGATAGTCTCTGGCCAGTCATCTTGCTCGTACCCATATTTGATCTGACTCAGCATCCTTCTTAACTCTCCTCTTGCCTTCTTGCCTCGCACCTCTCAGCCAAGAAGGATTCCAGTGCAAGGTTTCTGGGAGTTTGGCAGAAAATATTATGGGCTGACGTCTCCTCCTTCCTTTTGGCCCCTCTCAAATTCTCCTGGTTAGTGTTCGGCAACAGCACTGTGTTCCTTATCAGGACCTCCTGTTGAGACAACTCATGCAAGCCATTTATCATCATGCCTGGCCAAGGCAGGCGGTTTCGGTCCGTGGTTCCCTAACACATCCAGTAAATGCAGGGTGTCTACACAATATGAAACTCAGCCGATTATAAACATTTGGCTTTAACAAGGAACATTAAGGCCAAATTTACAGTTAATTCTTAGAATCTTATCTTGCTCTGGAGAGGATGCAAGCAAGTGCCAGTCCAAAAGACCACGTGATCTCAATCCAAATTTCACTCAGTCATGGAATGAACACCTGGGGAAGATTCGTATTAGTAAGAAATGACTCAGAAAGCAATGGCTTTGACATCAGTTAGACCTGGTTTTCAATCTGGGAGCCCCCACTTAAAGCTGCTCACGTGCTGTCCAGCAGCTGAATTCCAACTGCCTACACCTCTATGAGAATGCTCTTTTAAATTTGGAGCCTGCTTTTCCATCCACATGGCATGCTAAAGTGCTATGGAATCAATGCTCCCTGGAATAATCCTCCACCGAGGGTTTAGTGGAATTGGTATATAAATACCAAATCCCTCACTCCTCTGGGTTAACTCATAGGTGGGTGTTCTACAGTGCAGGCTTCAGTTGCCCGCAAGTGTTGGTAGGCTGCTAAGCCACCATGTGTCGGCTGCCTTCCCTTCCAATCTCACTCCCCTACCCTTTAATTTAATCAAAGAGCTTTACGCTGTTAGGATTAGCATTGAATTATAGATAGGTTTATTCCTAAAGTTCACAAATGCTTACTTTTTGCTTCAGGGTAGTGATAACTAAATTGACCCTAAAAATACTATTGGAATGTGAAATTCTGTTAATATGTTAAGGAAGTTCTAAAAGAAATAACTCCATCACACAGTTAACAAAATCATTATGAAAATTGATCTGAGATCTTACTTGCTGCGAGAACTGATTCAAAAGTTGCATATTAAAGCAAGACCTTTTATTTACATATTCATTTATTTGCAACTTCGACACTTATTAAAACTTTTAGCACCTTGCAATTAAAGTAATTTTGATGCAGAGGCAATTTAGCATTCTAGAATGAACCTTAAACAGGCCAAGTGCTTGAGAAACTAAAGGAGATAAGGGCCAGTGCTTCCCAAAGGGTGGCCCTGGACCAGCAGTGTCAGCCTCACCTGGAAACTTTTGTTAGAAATGCAAGTTCTCAGGCCCCACCCCTGTCCTGCTGAATCAGAAACTCTACAGCCTTTTGTGCTGTAACAAGCTTTCCAGGTGACTCTGATGTACAGTATGGTTTGAGAACCACTGCTCTGGCTCGACTGAGAGTAAAGGAGGATTTATTTTAAGAAGCTTGAATTAAAAGAAAAAGAAAAAATTCCACTCTCATCTGTAGTAATGCAGCCGACAGCTGATTTGGTGTACAAACCATCTTTGTGGATAAACTAAATATGGTCCCCACATCGTTTCATGAACCTCTTGGTGGAGAGAACTAAAAGAAGTGGGTGGAGTTTAGAACTGCTTCTGTTAATTTGTGATAATTACGTTGTTTAAATATCTCACATTTTTTCAGAGACAGTACATTCTGTAAAACTCCGCTCTAGGCCTCTGTGAAGTGAGAAGCTGAGGACAAAACAGGACAAGTTCAGGCTTTGTTCAAGCTGCTAAAGGTTGAGCTTGCCCACACCGCCACCGACTGCCCAATTTGGGAATCAGGATGGTAAATGGCCAGGAGATGGCCTCTGCTGCTGGATTTGAGCTAAAAGATAGAGGGGTTTTTTGCTTTTTTATTTTTTTTTTTACACTGGACTTTCTTTATTCATGTCAACCCTTCTTAACATCCCAATAAAGTATTGAACAGAATAATGCCTCACTGTCTCCGCAGCTCTTGGGTATTTTCCAAACCATGGGGAACTCTCCTCTTGCCTTCATCACAAGGAAAACTCAAGCATGAGCTCTAAGAGAACTCCACATCCTCAGTTGGATCTTCCCTCACTTGTCTCAAGATGTGATGGAGACTATTGCTTGAAGGATGTCTTATTTCCTGCTTTTAGCCTTTCAGAGGCTTTTCATTTTCAATGAGATGTAGCGTAGGTAGAACCTTAGTCATCTTCACTGTTCTAAGCACTAGAAGGGGCTAGAAGGGGCTGTTCACAATTTCACAAACACCAATACCTAGCGAGACACCAGGCCATCCAGGATAGCTGAAGGGATTGCCTCTTACAAGGGTAAAAAATATTTCACTGTGAGTTTGTTAGCCGGAAACTGGGTTTGCCTCTTGGTGGGTGTTGAGACAATAGACAAAATCAAGCCAACGATCAGGAGAAGGAAGGATTTATTATTACTTGCGGAAAGTAACGAGGTCTTTCCCAAAGCAGTGTCTCCCCTAACAGCAAAATTGGGGAAGGTTTTTTTTTTTGGAATTTTATTTTAATTACTTTTTTATACAGAAAGTTCTTATTAGTTACCCATTTTATACATATTGGTGTATATATGTCAATCCCAATCTCCCAAAACTTGGGGAAGTTTTAAGCAAAGGGTAAATGCATATTCATGAAGGAGCTGGAGCAGAGGAGAATTCAGCATAGAATTAGAACTTGGACAGAGTCCAAGTTTTAGTTGATTGAAGTTAGGAGGGTCAACTTCATCACTCCATCCTTCACCGGGGTGTGGGGGGGCGGGGGCCTTAGTTCCTACAGAACTCAAAGATACATTATTATATATATCCCTTGAGGAGGAACTAGGACGCTGCTTTATCACTGCACTATTGTTTGACTGTTTTTTCTCTGTTCCTGAATTCCTTTGTTCCCTTGAGACCATTAATTACCAAGACCTTTTCAAGGGCAAGCATTGCAGCCAGGCTTAGATCACTAAATGGCTCAGGCCAAAATGGCTTCTTTTATGTCAGAAAAAGAGAAGCCAAATATGGTCTTTTCCTCTGGGGACCCTCCTACCCTATCTGCCTACAGTTTTACTTTGCATTTTCCTGATTATTAATGAGTTTGATAATCTTTTTTATGTTTGTTTAATTGGCTTTTTATGTTTTCCAACTTGTGAAATGCTTGCTCATGTCTTTGGTGAATTTTTGTATTAGATTTGTTGTTGTTGATAGTTAGAATTTCTTTATGTACTTTGGATACATCTTTTGTGGTTATACATATATAAGGTACATTTTTACTAAGTTCTTGACGTTTTTCACGCACACAAAATGCCAATGTCAATCTCAAAGCTGCCTGATTGAGGGCATGTGATTAGATAGTCCCCATTTTCTTTCTCTTCCTTCCTTCCTCCTTTTCTTTCTCCCTCTCCCCCTCCTTCTCTTTGACTTCATCTTTAACTTCATTTTCTTTCTCTTCTTTTTCTTCTTCTTCTTCCCCTTCCTCTTCTTCCTCCCCCTCATTCTCTTACTTTTGTTCCTCTTTTATCCCCCTCCTTATTCTAATTAGAGTCAAGTTCTAAACGGGCAAGTTGCCTCTAGCCAGGTGAATTTTTTTTTTCTGGTTCATCCGCTAAATGTGTTGCCCTTTGAGGTCCTGGCTTTGAGCTGCGATGAAAGCGTGCACAACTGTTATAAGCTTCTGGAAAGGTTCCCTCTTTCATTCTGTGCAAAAAGACAGGAATTTGCAAGCAGTCTCTGGCAGTGGTCTGAAGATGGAGATGAGGTGCAAAGAATTGTCTTGTGCTTCTCCACTACACTGGTTAACATCTTTTTGAGTATCCACCTTGAAAGTGATATGGTTTATCTTCTGTTCCCCAAGGTCCATGAAGCAATTAAAATAGAAATCCAATTCAAGGGTTCAGCACATGCCCTTGGAAGAAAAGTGGCTCTGCTTACCTCTCTGGGCTCTTGCTGTCATTCAACTTTGGTCTGTTTATTCCTTACTATTTTATGAAGATGCCAATGCCTTGTGCACTGTGCTAGTCATTATTGCTCTTCAGCAAATAGATCTCTTGTCTTCCAGGCTCATCCTAGGATTGAATGTCCTGATTTACATGTGATATGGTAGGGTCATAAGATCTGTTGGCCAAAGAATCATGGATGGAAATGTAGTGTGTCAATTCTGGGATACAGAATTTAATTGGAACTGAAACCTTCTGGGCCTGTTGTTTCCTCTGCCATGATAACTAACAGTATTGATACCAGACAGGGCCCTGTGGGGCTCCTGGGCACAAAGGCTTTCTGTGTCCCCCCTTTCTTTGATTACAGGAAATAGCTTTCATTTGGCCTCCGTGACCTTCCCTGAGTTCCATGGGGCAGATTCAAGCAGTTGTTAATTCGGGAAGAGAGGGGATGCAAGACAAGGGAGAAACAAACAGTCAAGAGAAACAATAGTACAGCCTTGGGGCAAGGTCCTTGTTCCCCATCAAAGGATATACACAACAATATCTTTGAGCTGTTTTGCAGATACTGAAACCCCCTCCAGGTGGGAAAAGTTAACGATTAACAATGGTATGCTGCCCACAAGCAAGTAGACCCCAGACCAGTTGGAACCTGAAGGTTGATGATGCTGACTCCTACTTACCTCACCACCAGCCCATCAGAAGAATGTCCATGAGCAGATCACATCCTCTTTGAACCATTACTATAAAACTTCTCACTGTCCTCTCCAAGTGGGGACACATAGTTTTTTGAGGCGGGAGGTCGCTGTGTCACCCTTTGCCTGGCAAAGTAATAAAGATATCCTTTTCTACTTCACCCCAAACTCTGTTTCCAAGATTCGATTCGGCACTGGTGTACAGAGAAGCTGAGCTTTCGGCATCAATTTTCCAAATAGTGGCTGCTCCAGCAGCCCGAGTTCCCAAATGGGGGCATCATGGAGCACAGCCTCTAGCCAGTACAAAATGGTTATGGAGTGTGAGCAAGAATAAACTTCTGTTGTTTTAAGACACCGACATTTTGAAGTTTTTTACTGCTGCAGTACACCCTCACTGACTTAAAAAATAGTATTAGAGAAAGAGTAACAAAAAAGAAAAAATGTTGGGTATTTGGTTAGGGGGTGAGTAGTAGGAAAACTATTAAAGTTAAGAAGGATTAAAATTCATGTCATGCAGTGGCAAAACCATTATTATTCATATCACTAGCAATAACTTGGAAGGCAGATCACGTACTTAATGAACCCCTTAACGGAAAGAGTTGGAAAGCAAATATATAGCATGAGTTGGCTACTATTTAGCTGCGTTGGGTGCATTACTACAAGAAAAAATAAACAAGCTCACAAAGACTTGTCTGATTTATACACAGGGAAAAAAAAAAGATTCCCCAAAAAGAGAGTCCAGAAATGTGGAGATTTGAAAGGCTTGCAGATGTAACTTGTTCCCAAACCCTGTCAATAAAATAAAAAATTTAAAAGATGTTTGGGTGATAAAGGTCTTTTCAAACTCAGTTCTGTGCAAGGATCAAATCTAGGGCACATCCCTCACACTCATTGTTAACACAACTGAATGAAGTAAGCCATCTCAGAGCAAGACCCAGATAAGAATATGATGCTCAAGGGCTTTCCTGGTGGCGCAGTGGTTGAGAATCTGCCTACCGATGCAGGGGACATGGGTTCGAGCCCTGGTCTGGGAAGATCCCACATGCTGCGGAGCAACTAGGCCCGTGAGCCACAACTACTGAGCCTGAGCGTCTGGAGCTTGTGCTCTGCAACAAGAGAGGCCGCGACAGTGAGAGGCCCACGCACCGTGATGAAGAGTGGCCCTCGCTCGCCGCAACTAGAGGAAGCCCTCGCACAGAAACGAAGACCCAACATAGCCATAAATTAATTAATTAATTAATTAATTAATTTAAAAAAAAAGAATATGATGCTCAATAAATCCTTTCAACAGGACAGCATGACCGGGAAAAGAGTAAAAAGGAGTGGCTGAGATATCCAAGTTATGACCCAGTCCTGCATCATCCCAAATTTAGTGACACAAAGCAAGATCTGTTTTGATATGCTCACAGATTCTGTACATCAGGAATCTGGACAAGGCAAACAGGGATGGCTTTATGCTCTTCCATGATGTGTTACCTCAGATGATATGACACGAATATATGGGGGCTAGAATCGTCTAGGGGCTAATCACTCACATATCTGGCACCTTGGCTGGGATGTCTCAAAGGCTAGAGTCAGCTGGGACAGTCAATCAGAGAACCTACAACATGAAGCCTCTTCATGTCACTAGGATTTCTTCACAGCAAGGTAGCTCAGGTGATTGAACTTCGTACATGATGGTTTAGCACTCAAAGAGTGAATGTTCTAGCAAACAATGCATAAGTTACATGGCTCTTTACAACCCAGATTCAGAAGTCACATAGCACCACTTCCTCTGCTTTTGGTCAAAGCCATCTCAAATTCAAAGGAAAGGAGACACAGACTTCAACTCTTTTTTTTTCTTTTTTAATGGACCTACAATTATATTTCAGGTGTACAAGATAGTGATTCAATATATTTTTCTTTTTAACGTCACTGACAGTTATTTATTTATTTATTTAAATTGAAACAGAGTTGGCATACAAAATTGGTTTCAGGTGTATAACATAGTGGTTCCACATTTCTGTACATTATGAAATGATCTCCATAATAAGTCCAGTAACCATCTGTCACAATAAAGTTATTACAATATTATTGATTGTATTCCCTATGCTGTACATTACATTGCCATGACTTATTTATTGTGGCTGAAAGTTTGTACCTTTTAAATCCCCTTTACTTATTTTGTCCATTTCCCTACCCCCCTTCCCTTTAGCACCACCAGTTTTTCTATATCTATGAGTCTGTCTCTGTTTTCTTCTGTTGGTATATGTGTTTGTTTTTTTAGATTCCACAAATAAGTGAAATCATGTAGTAGTTGTCCTTCTGTCTGACTTATTTCACTTAGCATAATACCTTCTAGATTTATTTATGTTGTCCCAAAGGCAAGATTCCATTCATTTTTTTAATGACTGAGTAGTATTCCATGGTGTGTTTGTACAGACACACACCACATCTTCCTGCCTTATCCATCCATTGATGGGCACTTAGGTTGCTTCCGTACCTTGGCTATTGTAAGTCATGCTGCAATGAACATAGAGGTGCATATATCTTTCTGAAATAGCATTTTCATTCTCTTTGGATAAACACTCAGCTGTGGATTGCTGGATCTTTGGTTGTTCTATTTTAAATTTTTTTAGGAACCGCCATATTTTTTTCTATAGTGGCTGCAGCAATCTGCATTCCTACCAACAGTGCACAAGTGTTCCTTTTTCTCCATATCCTCATCAACACTTGTTATTTGTTGTCTTTTTGATAACAGGCATTCTGACAGGTGTGAGGTGGTATCTCATTGTGATTTTGATTTGCATTTCCCCATAATTAGTGATGTTGAGCATCTTTTCATGTGCCTGTTGGCCATCTGTATGTCCTCTTTGGAAAAATGTCCATCCAGGTCCTCTGCCTATTTTTCAATCAGATTTTTTTTGATACTGAGTTATATGAGTTCCTTGTATATTTTTGGATATTAATGCCTTATTAGATATGTGATTTGCAAATATTTTCTCCCATTCAGTAGGTTGCCATTTCGTTTTGTCAATGGTTTCCTTCACTGTGCAAAAGCTTTTTAGTTCGATGTGTTCCCATCTGTTTATTTTTCTTTTGTTTTTCTTGCCTGAGGAGACATAACCAAAAAAATTGCTAAGACTGATGTCAGAGAGCTTACTTCCCATGTTTCCTTCTAGGAGTTTAATGGTTTTAAGCTTACATTTAAGTCTTCAATCCATTTTGAGTTCATTGTTTTATTTTATTATTATTATTTTTTTGGCTGCCTTGGGTCTTAGTTGCGGAACACAGTATCTTCATTGAGGCATGTGGAATCTTTCACTGCAGCACATGGGCTTCTCTCTAGTTGTGGCGTGCAGGTTTTCTCTTTCTAGTTGTGGCACACAGGCTCCAGGGCGTGGGAGCTCTGTAGTTGTGGCATGCGGGATACAGAGTGTGTGGGCTCTAAAGTTTTGTGGCACACAGGCTCTCTCGTTGAGGCGTGTGAGCTCAGTAGTTGTGGCATGTGGGCTTAGTTGCCCTGCGGGATGTAGGATCTTGGTTCCCCGGCCAGGGATCAAATCCATGTCTCCTGCATTGGAAGGCAGATTCTTTACCACTGTACCACCAGGGAAGTCCCTGGGTTCATTTTTTTATATATGGTATAAGACAGAGACTCAAACTTATTTTTTTGTTGTTGTTGTTCATGGCTATATTTTCTTTTTTGAAAAACATCTTTATTGGAGTATAATTGCTTTACACTGTTGTGCTAGTTTCTGCTGTATAACAAAGTGAATAAGTTATATGTATACATATATCTCCATATCCCCTCCCTCTTGCACCTGCCTCCCACCCTTCCTATCCTACCCCTCTAGGTGATCACAGAGCACCAAGCTGATCTCCCTGTGCTATGCGGCTGCTTTCCACTAGCTATTTATTTGACATATGGTAATGTATATATGTAAATGCTACACTTTCACTTCATCCCAGCTTATCCTTTCACATCCCCGTGTCCTCAAGTCCATTCTCTACCTCTGCGTCTTTATTCCTATCCTGACCCTAGGTTCATCAGAACTATTTTTCTTTTTTAGATTCCATATATATCTGTTAGCCTACGGTATTTATTTTTCTCTTTCTGACTTACTTCATTCTGTATGACAGACTCTAGGTCTACTCACCTCAAAACAAATAGGCCAATTTCATTTCTTTTTATGGCCGAGTAATATTCCATAGTATATATGTGCCACATCTTCTTTCCCATTCATCTGTTGATGGACACTTTAGACACTTCCAAGTCCTGGCTATTGTAAATAGTGCTGCAATAAATATTGTGGTACATGTCTCTTTTTGAATTATGGTTTCCTCAGGGTATATGCCCAGTAGTGGGATTGCTGGGTTGTATGGTAGATCTATTTTTAGTTCTTAAGGAACCTCCATATTGTTCTCCATGGTGGCTGTATCAATTTACATTCCCACCAACAGTACAAGAGGGTTCCCTTTTCTCCACACCCTCTCCAGCATTTATTGTTTGCAGATATTTTGATGATGGCCATTCTGACCAGTGTGAGGTGATACCTCACTGTAGTTTTGATTTGCATTTCTCTAATGATTAGTGATGTTGAGCATCCTTTCATGTGTTTGTTGGCAAAGTGTATATCTTCTTTGGAGAAATGTCTATTTAGGTCTTCTGCTCATTTTTGGATTGGGTTGATTGTTTTTTTAATATTGAGCTGCATGAGCTGCTTGTAAAATTTGGAGATTAATCCTTGTCAGTTGCTTCATTTGCAAATATTTTCTCCCATTGTGAGGGTTGTCTTTTTGTCTTGTTTATGGTTTCCTTTGTGGTGCAAAAGCTTTTACGTTTCATTAGGTACCATTTGTTTATATTTCTATTTCTCTAGGAGGTGGGTCAAAAAGGATCTTGCTGTGATTTATGTCATAGAGTGTTCTGCCTATGTTTTTCTCTAAGAGTTTTATAGGATCTGGCCTTACATTTAGGTCTTTAATCCATTTTGTGTTTATTTTTGTGTATGGTGTTATGTGTTCTAACTTCACTCTTTTATATTTAGCTGTCCAGTTTTCCCAGCACCACTTATTGAAGAGGCTGTCTTTTCTCCATTTTATATTCTTGCCTCCTTTGTCAAAGA
Source organism: Balaenoptera physalus (assembly GCF_965194825.1). Taxonomy (NCBI): domain Eukaryota; kingdom Metazoa; phylum Chordata; class Mammalia; order Artiodactyla; family Balaenopteridae; genus Balaenoptera; species Balaenoptera physalus. The sequence continues at coordinate 36,973,651 of NC_138898.1, forward strand.
TAAGGTGACCATATATGAGTGGGTTTATCTCTGGGTTTTCTATCCTGTTCGATCGATCTAAATTTCTGTGTTTGTACCAATACCATACTGTCTTGATTACTGTAGCTTTGTAGTATAGTCTGAAGTCAAGGAAACTGATTCCTCCATCCCCGTTTTTCTTTCTCAAGTTTACTTTGGCTACTCGGAGTCATTTGTGTTTCCATAAAATTTGTAAAATTTTTTGTTCTAGTTCTGTGAAAAATGCCATTGGGAGCTTGATAGGGATTGCATTGAATCTGTAGATTGCTTTGGGTAGTATAGTCATTTTCAAAATGTTGATTTGTCCAATCCAAGAACATGGTATATCTCTCCATCTGTTTGTATCATCTTTAATTTCTTTCATCAGTGTCCTATAATTTTCTGCATACAGGTCTTTTGTCTCCTTAGGTAGGTTTATTCCTAGGTATTTTATTCTTTTTGTTGCAATGGTGAAATGGATTGTTTCCTTAATTTCTCTTTCTGATCTTTTGTTGTTAGTGTATAGGAATGCAAGAGATTTCTGTGCATTAATTTTGTATCCTGCAACTTTACCAAATTCATTGATTAGCTCTAGTAGTTTTCTGGTGGCATCTTTAGGACTATCTATGTATAGAATCATGTCATCTGCAAACAGTGACAGTTTTACTTCTTCTTTTCCTGTTTGGATTCCTTTTATTTCTTTTTCTTCTCTGATTGCTGTGGGTAAAACTTCCAAAACTAGGTTGAATAATAGTGGTAAGAGTGGGCAACCTTGACTTGTTCTTGATCTTAGGGGAAATGGTTTCAGTTTCACCATTGAGAATGATGTTGGCTGTCAGTTTGTCATCTATGGCCTTTATTATGTTGAGGTAGGTTCCTTCTGTGCCCACTTTCTGGAGAGTTTTTATCATAAATGGGTGTTGAATTTTGTCGAAAGTTTTTTCTGCATCTATTGAGATTATTATATGGTTTTTATCCTTCAGTTGTTAATATGGGGTATCACATTGATCGATTTGCGTATATTGAAGAATCCTTGCATTCCTGGGATAAACTTCACTTCATCATAGTGTATGATCCTTTTAATATGCGGTTAGATTCTGTTTGCTAGTATTTTGTTGAGGATTTTTGCATGTATGTTCATCAGTGATATTGGTATGTAGTTTTCATTTGTTGTGACATCTTTGTCTGGTTTTGGTATCAGGGTGATCGTGGCCTCATAGAATGAGTTTAGGAGTGTTCCTCCCTCTGCTAGATTTTGGAAGAGTTTGAGAAGGACAGGTGTTAGCTCTTCTCTAAATATTTGGTAGAATTCACCTGTGAAGCCATCTGGTCCTGGGCTTTTGTTTGTTGGAAGATTTTTAATCACAGTTTCAATTTCAGTGCTTGTTATTGGTCTGTTCATTTTTACTTTTTCTTCCTGGTTCAGTCTTGGAAGTTTGTATTTTTCTAAGAATTTGTCTATTTCTTCCAGGTTGTCCATTTTGCTGACATATAGTTGCTTGTAATAGTCTCTCATGATCCTTTGAATTTCTTCAGTGTCAGTTGTTACTTCCCCTTTTTCATTTCTAATTCTGTTGATTTCAGTCTTCTCCCTCTTTTTCTTGATGAGTCTGGCTAATGGTTTATCAATTTTGTTTATCTCCTCAAAGAACCAGCTTTTAGTTTTATTGATCTTTGCTATTGTTTCCTTCATTTCTTTTTCATTTATTTCTGATCTGATCTTTATGATTTCTTTCCTTCTGCTAACTTTGGGGGTTTTTTGTTCTTTCTGTAATTGCTTTAGGTGTAAGGTTAGGTTGTTTATTTGAGATGTTTCTTGTTTCTGGAGGTAGGATTGTATTGCTATAAACTTCCCTCTTAGAACTGCTTTTGCTGCATCCCATTGCTTTTGGGTTGTCGTGTTTTCATTGTCATTTGCCTCTAGGTATTTTTTGATTTCTTCTTTGATTTCTTCAGTGATCTCTTGGTTATTTAGGAGCATATTGTTTAGCCTCCATGTGTTTGTATTTCTTACAGTTTTTTCCTGTAATTGATATCTAGTCTAATAGCATTGTGGTCGGAAAAGATACTTGATATGATTTCAATTTTCTTAAATTTACTGAGGCTTGACTTGTGATGCAAGATATGATCTATCCTGGAGAATGTTCTATGAGCATTTGAGAAGAAAGTATTCTGTTGTTTTTGAATGGAATGTCCTATAAATATCAATTAAGTCTATCTGGTCTAGTGAGTCTTTTAAAGCTTGTGTTTCCTTATTTATTTTCATTTTGGATGATCTGTCCATTGGTGAAAGTGGGGTATTAAAGTCCCCTACTATGATTGTGTTACTGTCAATTTCCGCATTTATGGCTGTTAGCATTTGCCTTGTGTATTGAGATGCTCCTATGTTGGGTGCATAAATATTTACAGTTGTTCTGTCTTCTTCTTGGATTGATCCCTTGATCATTATGTAGTGTCCTTCTTTGTCTCTTGCAATAGTCTTTATTTGAAAGTCTACTTTATCTGATACGAGTATTGCTACTCCAGCTTTCTTTTGATTTCCATTTGGATGGAATATCTTTTTCCATCCCCTCACTTTCAGTCTGTATGTGTCCCTAGGTCTGAAGTGGGTCTCTTGTAGACAGCATATATATGGGTCTTGTTTTCATGTCCATTCAGCCAATCTATGTCTTTTGGTTGGAGCATTTATTCCATTTACCTTTAAGGTAATTATTGATATGTATGTTCCTATTACCATTTTCTTAATTGTTTTGGGTTTGTTATTGTAGGTCTTTTCCTTCTCTTGTGTTTCCTGCCTAGAGAATTTCCTTTAGCATTTGTTGTAAAGATGGTTTGGTGGTGCTGAATTCTCTTAACCTTTGCTTGTCTGTAAAGATTTTAATTTCTCCATCGAACCTGAATGAGATCCTTGCTGAGTAGAGTAATCTCGGTTGTGGTTTTTCCCTTTCATAACTTTAACTATGTCTTGCCACTCCCCTCTGGCTTGCAGAGTTTCTGCTGAAAGATCAGCTGTTAACCTTATGGCGTTTCCCTTGTATGTTATTTTTTGCTTTTCCCTTGCTGCTTTTAATTTTTTTTTGTATTTAATTTTTGATAGTTTGATTAATATGTGTCTTGGTGTGTTTCTCCTTGGATTTATCCTGTATGGAGCTCTCTGTTCTTCCTAGAGTTGACTCTTTCCTTTCCCATGTTAGTGAAGTTTTCAACTATAATCACTTCAAATATTTTCTCAGACCCTTTCTTTTTCTCTTCTTCTTCTGTGTCCCCTGTAATTCGAATGTTGGTGCATTTAATATTTTCCCAGTGGTGTCTGAGACTGTCCTCAACTCTGTTCATTCTTTTTTCTTTATTCTGCTGTTTGGCAGATATTTCCACTATTTTGTTTTCCAGGTCACTTATCCGTTCTTCTGCCTGAGTTATTCTGCTATTGATTCCTTCTAGAGTATTTTTAATTTCATTTACTGTGTTGTTCATCATTGTTTGTTTGCTCTTTAATTCTTCTAGGACTTTGTTAAACGTTTCTTGTACTTCCTCCATTCTATTTCTGAGATTTTGGATCATCTTTATTATCATTACTCTCAATTCTTTTTCAGGTATACTGCCTATTTCCTCTTCATTTTTTTTTGGTCTGGTGGGTTTTTACCTTGCTCCTTCATCTGCTGCATATTCCTCTTCTCATTTTGTTTAACTTACTGTGTTTGGGGTCTCCTTTTCACAGGCTGCAGGTTCGTAGTTGCTGTTTTTTTGTGTGTGTCTGCCCCGAGTAGGTGAGGTTGGTTCAGTGGCTTGTGTAGGTTTCCTTGTGGAGAGGACAGGTGCCTGTGGTCTGGTGGGTGGGGCTGTATCTTGTCTTTCTGCTAGGCAGAGCCATATCCAGTGGTGTGTTTTGGAGCATCTGTGAGCTTAGTATGACTTTAGGCAGCCTCTCTGATAATGGGTAGGGCTGTGTTCTTGTCTTGCTAGTTGTTTGTCATGGGGCATCTTGCACTGGAGCTTGCTGGCCGTTGGGTGGATCTGGATCTTAGTGTTGAGACGAAGATCTCTGGGAGAGCTCTTGCTGATTGATATTACGTGGGACTGGGAGGTTTCTGGTGGTCCAATGTTCTGGACTCAGCCCTCCTATCTCGGAGGCTCAGGCCCAACAGCCAGCCGGAGTACCAAGACCCTGCCAGCCACTCAGCTCAGAAGAAAAGGAAGAGAGATTTATGTCATAGAGTGTTCTACCTATGTTTTCCTCTAAGAGTTTTATAGTGTCTGGCCTTACATTTAGGTCTTTAATCCATTTTGAGTTTACTTTTAAGTATGGTGTTAAGTGTTCTAATTTCATTCTTTTACGTGTAGCTGTCCAGTTTTCCCAGCACCACTTATTGAAGAGGCTGTGTTTTCTCCACTGTATATTCTTGCATCTTTTGTTGTAGATTAATTGACCATATAAGTGTGGATTCGTTTCGGGCTCTCTATTCTATTCCATTGATCTATGAGTCTGTTTTTGTGCCAGTACCATACTGTTTAGATGACTGTAGCTTTGTAGTATGGTTTGATTTCAGGCAACATGATGCCTTCAGATATGTTCTTCTTTCTCAAGATTGTTTTGGCTATAAGGAGTCTTTTGTGTTTCCATACACATTTTAGAATTATTTGTTCTAATTCTGAAAAAAATGCCAGTGGTATTTTGATAGGAATTTCATTGAATCTGTAAATTGCCTTGGGTAGTATGGTCATTGTAGCAATATTAATTCTTCCAATCCATGAAAACAGGATATTGTTCCATCTGTTTGTGTCATCTTCAATTTCTTTCATCAGTGTTTTATAGTTTTCTGAGTACAGGTTTTTTACCCCCTTAGTTAGACTTATTCCTAGGTATTTTATTCTTTTTTTTTTGATGTGATTGTAAATGGGATTGTTTTCTTAATTTCTCTTACTGACAGTTCGTTTTTAGTGTACAGCAATAGATTTATCTATATTAATTTTTATTGTGCAACTTTACCATATTCACGGATGAGCTCTAGTATTTTGCTAATGGCATCTTTAGGATTTTCTATGTATAGTGTCATGTCATCTGCAAACATGACTTCCTTTCCAATGTGGATTTCTTCTATTTCTTTTTCTTATCTGATTGTGGCTAGGACTTCCAATACCATGCTGAATAAAAAAGTGGTGAGTGTAGACATGCTTGCTTTTTCCTGATCTTAGAGGAAAGGCTACAGCTGAGTATGATGTTAGATATGAGCTTTTCATATACAACTTTTATTATGTTAAGTTATATTCCTTCTATACCCAGTTTGCTGAGAGTTTTTATCATAAATGGAGGTTGGATTTTGTCAAAAGCTTTTTCCACATTTATTGAGATGACCATATGATTTTTATTCTTCAATTTGTTAATGTGGTGTATCACGTTGATTGATTTTTAGATGTTGAACCATCCACCTTGCATCCCTGGGATAAGTCCATGGTGTATGATCCTTTTAAGGTGTTGTTGAATTCGGTTTACTAGTATTTTCAGGTTTTATGCATCTATGTTTATCAGTGATATTGCCCTATAATTTTCTTTTTTGTGTGATATCTTTGTCTGATTTTGGTACCAGGGTGATACTGGCCTCATAGAATGAATTTGGAAGCGTTTCTTCATCTTCAATTTTTTGGAAAGATTTGAAAAGGAAAGGTGTTAACTCTCCTGTAAATGTTTGGTAGAATTTACTTGTGAAGCCATCTGTTCCTAGACTTTTGTTTGTTGAGAGTTGTTTATTACTGATTCAATATCGTTACTGGTAATTGGTCTTTTCATATTTTGTATTTCTTCCTAATTCAGTTTTGGGAAATTGGATGTTTCTAGGACTTTATCCATTTCCTCTGCATTGTCCAATTTATTGGCATATAATTTTTGTAGTAATTTTTTATGATATTTTTTATTTCTGTGTTGTTCGTGAGTTTTCCTTTTTCAGTTCTGATTTTATTTATTTGGATCATCTGTCTTTTTCTTTTTTCCTTGATGATTCTAGCTAAAGGTTTTTGTTTATCTTTTCAAAGAACCAGCTCTTAGTTTCATTGATGTTTTCTAATACTTTAGCCTATTTCATAATTTCTGCTTTGATCTTTATTGTTTCTTTCCTCCTACTAACTTTGGGTTTGTTTGTCTTTTTTTAGTTACTTTAGGCATAGGTTTATGTTATTTATTTGAGATTTTTCTTGTTTCCTGAGGTAGGCTTGTATCACTATAAACTTTCCTCTTAGAACTGTTTTTGCCATGTCCCAAAGATTTTTGAATTGTTGTGGTTTCCATTTTCATTTGCCAATAGATACACTTTTCATTTCCTTTTTTATTTCTTCAGTGACCCATCAGTTGTTTAGTAGCATACTGTTTAGCTTCTACATGTTTTTGTTTTTTGCAGACTTTTTCTTATAGTTGATTTCTAGTCTCACAGCACTGTGGTCAGAAATGAGGCTTGATATGATTTCAATCTTCCTAAATTTATTGAGATTTGTTTTGTGGCCTAGCATATGATCTATTCTAGAGAATGTTTCTTGTGTGCTTGAAAAGAATGTGTATTCTGCTGCTTTAGAATGAAATTTTATGAATATATTCCATCTGATCTAATGTTTCATTTAAAGCCAGGGTTCCCTTACTGATTTTTCTGTCTGGATTATTGGTCCATTGATGTAAGTGGGATGTTCAAATCCCCTACTATGATTGTGTTGCTATCAATTTCTCCCTTTATGTTTGTCAATATTTGCTGTCCGTATTTATGTGCTTCTATGTTTGGGGCATATATATTTAAAATGCTTATATCTTCTTACTGGATTGATCCCTTTATCATTATGTAATGTCCTTCTTTGTCTCTTGTTACAGTCTTTGTTTTAAAGTCTATTTTGTCTGATATAAGTATTGCTACTCCACTTTTCTTTACATTTTCATTTGCATGTAATACCTTTTTCCATCTCCTTACTTTCAGTCTGTGTATGTTTTTAGACTGAATTGACTCTCTTGTAGGCAGTTTTATTTTTTAATCCATTCAGCCACTTTATGTCTTTTGATGGGAGTATTTAGGCCATTAACATTTAAAGTAATTATTGATAGATATGTACTTTTTGCCATTTTGTCAATTGTTTTCAGGTTGTTTTGCAGTTCTTTATTGTTCCTTTCTTCATCATTTGCTCTTTACCCTTGTCATTTGATGACTATCTTTAGTGTTATATTTGGATTCCTCTCTTTTTTGTGTTTGTACCTATTATAGAATTTTGGTTTGTGGTTTCCATAAGGTTTATATATAGCAATATATGTATATATATATATATTTAGGTTGATGATCTCTTAGGCTCAAACACATTCTAACAACCATGCATTTTTACTCCCCCACCAACATTTAATATTTTTGACATCATATTTCACATTTTTTTTGTTTTGTGTATTCCTTAACTACTTATGGTTGATATAGAAGATTTTAATTCTTTTGTCTTTTAATCTTTCTACTAGCTTTATAAATGGTTGATCTACTACCATTACTACCAGTGAGAGGTTTTCATTCATAATTTTCACACTTCTAGTTGTGGTCTTTTCTTCTCCACTTAGAGAAGTTCCCTTTATATTCCTTTTAAAGTTGGTTCAGTGATGCTGAGCTCTTTTAACTTTTGCTTGTCTGCAAAACTCTTTATCTCTCATTCAAATCTGGGTTATAGTCTTGCTAAATAGAGTATTCTTGGTTGTAGAATTTTTCCTTCCATCAGTTAAAAAATATGACATTCCCTTCTGGTCTGCAAAATTTCTGCTGAAAAATCAGCTCATGTTCTTATGGGAGTTCTCTTTTGCATAACTACCTGTTTTTCCCTTGCTGCTTTTAATATTCTCTCTTTAGCTTTATTTTTTGCCATTTTAATTGTAATGTGTCTTGATGTGGATCTCTTGAGTTCATCTTGTTTGGGATTCTCTGTGCTTCCTGGACCTGGATATCTGTTTCATTTCCCAGGTTGGGGAAGTTTTTAACTATTATTGCTCCAAATAAGTTCTCTGCCCCTTTCTTTCTCTTTTCTCCTTCTGGAACCTCTATAATACAAATGTTAGTAGGCTTGATGTTGTCCCAGAGGTCTCTTAAACTGTCCTCATTTTTTAAAATTCTTTTTTCTGTTTAGCTTGGGTAATTTCACTATTCTGTCTTCCAGTTCACTGATCTGTTCCTTTGTATCATCTAATCAACTGTTGATTCCTTCTAGTGAATTTTTTATTTTAGCTATTGTATTCTTCAGCTCTGCTTGATTCTTATTTATATATTTTATCTCTGTGTTAAACTTCTCACTGTATTTATCCATTCTTCCCCTGAGTTCTTTCAACATCTTTATGACCTTTACCTTGAACTCTTTTTGGGTACTTTGATTAGTTCTGTGGTTTTATCTTCCTCTCTTTGGAATATATTCTTTTGTTACTTCATTTTGCCTAAGTCTCTGGCAGGGGGAGCATTGTACATATCAGGTAGATTGATTACATTTCTCAATCTTGGAGAAGTAGCTTTGTATAGGAGACATCATATGGGGCCCAGCAGCACACTCCCCTCTGGTCACCAGAGATATGTTATCTAGGGGTGTCCCCTGTGTTGGCTGAGTGGGCCCTTCTCTTTAATGGGGCCAACTACTGTGGGTGCACTTGTTGGTGGTGCTGGCCCTTGGCCTGGTTGACTGCCAGGCCCTGCCTTGTACAGAAACTGCTGACCACTGCTGGGCAAGGCTGGGTCCTGATGTGGCTGGCTGCATGGCCCAGGGGAACCTGGGGCTGGTGTCAGCCCACTAATGGCAGGGCCTTGGCCTTGAAAGTCCTGGGCTGGTCCTGGCCTGCTGGTGGACAGTGCCAGTGCCAGTGGAGTTGGTTGTAGGGCCCAGGGGTTCTGGCCCACTTGTGGGGGCCATGTCCTGGTGTGGTTGGCTGCAGATGCTAGGGGAGCCCAGGACTGGTGCCAGCTGCTAGTGGGTGAAGCTATGAACCCACACAACTGGCTGCTTGGCCTAGGGTGTCCCAGAGCTGATGCTGGTTCGCTGGTGGTTGGTGCCAGGTCCTGGCACTGCTGAGGTCCCCTTTCTTGAATGTGTAGTGCAAAACCAGAACTACCAACCACCTTGGTCTGTACAGAGAGTCCTTCAGCAACATCTTCCACTGGTAATTTCAATACTAGTGTATTATCAAGTAGTATTTTCTAAATTGATATTAAATACAGGTACCACAGGAATCTTTCAAGTATTTGTCTCTTTCTTACCAAATTTTACATTGTCAGGTCATAGGAAAAAGAAACAATGGTTAAATTTCATGTTGGTACCCTATGCTGCCAAAATGGTATGTTTTATGTGTTAAAAGAAAAATTTACCCTTCACCTCTCACCTTCCCCATGGCCCTCCCCTCTATATACCCTTCTATGGAGGATGACTCAGCCAACAGGTCCATTCTTTGCCTTTCCCAACCTTTTCCCTCTTTCTTCCTGACATGCAGAAAGCTCCAGCAGTTATAAGACAAGGATGGGAGCCAGAGCTAAAGATGGTGAGACAAAGAGACAAGGAGCCTGGGTCCTGAGGCTCACAAAACCACCTTACCAACTCCAAACCACCTGCCTTCCAACTTCTTTCATATAATGGAGCATAACACTTTATCTTATTTAAATACTTTATATTTGGGGCATCTTTCACTAGCATCCAAACACAGTTCCTAATTGACCCAGACCTCAATTCATTGGAATGCTCGGGAAAGAATTTAATAAGGTAATAAGATATATAACATATTATATATACATATATACATACCTATGTTACATATGTACATACAATTTTTTATGTTTATACAGATAGATGAAATTGCAGTTATAATTAACTTAGAATTAAATGTAGCTTAATAAAAAAATCTATAGAATAGAGATAATTAGAATTCATTGAGATTAGTCTCAGTATAATTCCAGAAGCATTCATTAAAATATTACTTCCAGTTGTTTTGTTTTCTTCTTACAAATTTATTGGGATGAATATGGGGGTGTATATGGGTGTGTGTGTTCTGTGATTTTGACACTGAACATTAAAAAAAATTTCCATTTGGAAATTCTGTTTTGGTTCTTATCAACTGTAATTTCCCAGTCTATTCAAACACTATCAATGAGGGTAGGACAGAAACTACAAGAATATTCATAGTGCCTAACTGTAGTTTCTGATGCCACAAGAGTAGAATGATTAATTCCTCTCCAGTTTCTTTATAATCTGTCAATACTGTTTTTAAGCTATATGCCCCCAAACTGGAGGACCTCATAGTTTCTTAGATTGCAATCAGATAAAATATGTAATCAACGACTAAGCCAGTCACTCTGCTTATTGAAATCTCAACAGAAGAAAAGTTCTGCTCTGTATAAGAAAATATATAAAATACATATATTCTGGTCGTGAACACCAGCACCCCAGATAGACATTACCCCTCACTGCTGAGGCAGGGTAGCACTAATGGGATTTTGGCCTGAGTGATGGCTCTTGCCTCTTAATGAACCCATCCAGCAGCTGTCAGGCTCAAAGAAAGGCTCTCAATCTATTAAATGAGACCTTTACTATCCCAGCTCTCTCCTCAATAATAAACAACAACAGAATGTTCCCAAGCTTATGTAGGTTATTATAAATTTACCTCCTGCCAATAACCTCATTATAATCGGGAAAACAAAGGCTGCTTTCAACTTCTGTGCAGCACCTGAGCGAAGTCTACCAGTTGGCTCATTACAGAAAATAAAAGCAGATGATTTTTCAGGTGTTCAATTCTTTGCATCTCTGTTAAGCCCCAGCACCTTGAGTGAAAAGACAAATCAGAGTATTTTTTTCATGGCTGTCCTTCTTTCTAAGCTAGAATGAGATAATGTCATAATGAAACATTGTAGCCCTTTTCTTTTCTAAGCCATGCTTTACCCACTGTGAATCAACTCCTAAAAATTAAATATACACGTGTTTAAAAAGCCTATTGTACTATTGTATGTAGGCCTTGTCTAACAGGGGGAAAATTACAAAAAAATGATACGAATTGTTGAAGAAAACATGGTGAATTCGCAGCAGAATGACAATTGGAAAAATCTATCTTAACCTTCCCCACATCAAGTGGCTTTCAAAACTTGTCCCCTTTGAGATCTTAGATCACTTCTGAAAACAATAATAAATTAGCCTCTGATGCTTTTCCACAAGTCCTCAGCACATCCTCATCTACCTTCTTCTTCTCTTAGTATCCACATTCATCTCTTCAGTACAGTTAGAGAATATTGGGAACCAGGCCAGCTCTATAATTCTCAGCCCTTTTATCTTAATAGGATTTTCCAGAAATCATGTGGATATGGAGCATACAAATTAGTCTGCCCCTTTAGCTTTCAGTACCAGGAAAGTGTCTGGTAATAAGATTTCAGTATTGATAGACATCTACATTTTCCAGAAAGGAGATGGCATCATTTTCAATGTGCAGGAAACAATTTTTCAAAGGATAGTCAAGTTCAAAAAACACAGGAAATATAAAATGGTACACTTAAAATTATGGTCATGTGGGCAGGTTTTTATTTTGGGCCAATATTTCTCAGCAGAAATAAAATGTGTTTTTTTTTTCCCAGTCTGAGTCATTACCTATTGCTCCAAAAATCAATATTTGATAACGTTAAATAATTCCTGCCCACAGAGGATATGTAAGCTCTCAAAATGTTTGGATAAATATAAAAGAGCGGTACCTAGAATTCAAGTTCAACTAATGAGACACATAATCTATTTTGTATCTGCCTTTTCTCATTTCTCGTGATTGGCACACGCACAGAAAGGCAGCAGATTCTAAAGTCATTTCCCAAAGTGGGTTCCATGGATCACTAGTAAATGTTCCTTGATAGAAATATATATGGAAAAAAATATTGTTTCAATGAAAAATTATGATTGTTTAGATGACAACCTTCCAGGTTATCTGATTATAGTATCTCACCATCATTGAACAATTTTACAACCATGTAGGTGTAAACAACTGAAGGAAATGCAATATAATTCTTGACTATAGATAAGCAAATTCAGTCCTGTCCATAGGAAATCAATAGACTTCCCTCACCATCTTGTAGAAACACCAGTATTACTTCTGTTTGCACATTCATCTCATGCTCCTGATCTAGAAATATGTCTGTTAACGTTTTCTGTCTGGTTCTCTCACTGATTATGAGTTAAATGAAATTGTTAACCTATATTCATTTTTATATCTGTGTGAGAGTCATTTTACCCCTGTATAAAAATGATCTTTTAACATGTATATATATATTTTAATAATACAAGTTTGGGGAAAGTTTGGGTACAGAGGACAGGGCACTGAGCTGGGACTTGGTGGCCTGAGTCTTTTCTAGACTTCTATTAACAATAAGATGACTATTGCTCAACCCTGTATTATGGAAAATTTCAAGCAGATTCCAAAGCAGAAAGAACAGTAAAATGAGCTTCCCTCCATTTAACCATGAGCCAGCTTTTGCATTTGCCAACTCATGGTCAAGCTTATTTCTTCTATCCTCTTGTGGGGTTATGTTGAAGTAAATTCTAGATATCATATCATTTTGCATATCTCTAAAAGGTAAAGTCTCTTTTAAAAAAAATATAGCCACAATACCATTATCACACCTGAAACTGAACAAAAATTCCTTTAAATCATGAAATAATTCAGTTACTTTTCAAACTGTAATCTATTGACAAGTCATCTGCTGGCTCTGAACGGTACTTCTTTGGCAAAGAGAGGCTAAATACCTAAGACCCCATCCATCTCTGCTGCACTGTTTGAAAATATGTCTTTGGGGCTATCTTGCTTTTATGCAGTGGCTACACTTCTGAAACACTGAGCTTGCTCTGAAATTTTAGAAACCAAACCCTTGTTCAAATGTGCCACAGTGAACTACTATTTTAAGAAAATGAGCAGTAAATAATTTTGACTGAGCGCCTCCCATTAATGTGTTCGTGTTTCTAGATTTTTAGGTGTCAGCTTTCCTAAGATGAGCTACTGCTTCACTATTGATCTACTTCAAGAAGTCCTATAAAATGACTATACAGCAAATGCACAAACAATTACTGAAATAGAGTCTGAATGTTTCTACAATGTCATGAACATAAGAGACATTCATTTCAAATCTTTAGAGTTGCCTCTAACATACAAGCCATTAGGAAGCACTCTGGAATCAAGAGCTGGAATTGTCTTCACTGTTAATTGTTGGAAGCTCTCTTAGTTCAGGTTGCTATAACAAAATACCACAGATGGGTGGATTAAACAATAGAGTTTAATTTTTTCCCAGTTCTAGAGGTTGGGGATTCCAAGATCAAGGTGCCAGCCTCTTTGGTCCCTGGGGAGAGTTCACTTCCTGGCTTTGAAATGACCACCTCTTTACTGTGTCCTCACACGAAAGAGAGAGAGAGGGAGAGAGAGGAACACGTTCTGATATCTCTTCACCTTATAGAGGCAACCAGACCTATCAGGTTGGTGCCCCACCCTTATGACTTTATTTAACTTTATCACATTACAGGCCTTATCTCCAAACACTTTGGGGGTTATGGCTTCAACATATGAGTTTTAGAGGGACACAATCCGTCCAGAACAATAGCTTAATCCAATAATTTTATCTTTCGTGTATCATTCACCCAGGTGCTCAGGCCCAAACCTACGAAACATTACTAATTCTTCTCTTTCCCTTTGACCTCCACATCCAATCCAGTAGCAATTCCTACTGGCTTAATACTAAATTATATACCAATTCACCTCACTAATCAACACCTTTATTTCAGCCACTGTGGTCTAAGCCGCCATCCTCATTCACTTGAACTGATGATCACAAGATGAACTTTAAAACAAGTCAGATCATGTTAGTCCTCTGCTTTCAACCCTCCAGTGACTTGCCATCACACTTTCAATAAAATCTGTACTTCTTACCAGGTGGCTTTCAAGGTGTTACTAATCTGCTCATCCTACCACACACACTCTGTGTTTCATCTCCAACAATTCTTCTCTTATTTTTGCTTGAAGATATCAGACTTATTCTAGCCCCAGAGACTTTATAATTGCTCTTTCTTCTCCAAGAAACTCTTATCTTCTAGATTTTTCTATAGCTGGATCCTTATTCAAAAAACTGTTCAAATGGCATCTTTTCAGAGAGGGTTCCCTTGACAGCCCTACTGCATCCTCCTTCCCTAACCCTGCCCCTTATCCTGCTTTATTTTCTTCACATCACTTATGAAAATCTGAAACTAAACTTTTTACCATTTTTTTGAGTATTGGTGCCCCCCTACTAGAATGTAAACTATCTGAAATCACAGTTTCATCTCTCTTTTTCACGGTTGAATCTCCAGCGTCCAGAACTGGACACTGGAGTGTGTCCTATAGGATGCTATGGTAGGCTCAATAACTTCCCCCCTCATCCCTCAAGATGTCCACATTCTATTCTCTGGAACCTGTGAATATATTACCTTGAACAGCAAAGGGACTTTACAGATGTGGTTAAATTAAGGATCTTAAAATGGAGGAGACTATCCCAGATTATCCCGGTGGGCCCTAAATGTAATCACAAAGGTTTTTATGAGAGGTCAATAGGGGAGAAGGTGGTGAGGTGAGGATAAAAGTAGAGATTGGAGTGATATGACCAGAAGCCAAAGAATGCTGGCAACTTCTTGAAGCTGGAAGAGGCAGGGAAACTGATTCTCCCCTGGAGTCTCCAGATGGAAACAAGCCCTGCACCTTGATTTTAGCCCCCTGAGACCCATCTTGAGCTTCTGATCTCTGGAACTGTAAGAGAACACATTGCATTGTTTTAAGCCCCTACATTTGTAGTAATTTGTTACAGCAGCAATAGGAAACTAATATAGATGGATTTAACAGATATTTGCTTAATGAATAAATTCCTTATAGAGGCAATATAATCAATGATTGAGAGCACAGCTATAAACTAAGACTTTCTTGAATTCAAATCTAATCTGTTAGATTAATGAGATAGTATGTGCAAAGCACTCAATACAATCACTCAGTAAATGTCAGTGTGTTATTATTACTGTGGTTTCAGTCCAAAGATAAGTCCTAGTCTTATGTTCCTTAACCCATGGTTGTATACTAAAATCTCTTGAAGAGGTTTAAAATGCTCATGTTTATCTCCCAAAGACAGGGTCAGCTACATAATATATGGAGCCCCTTATTCATAAATTATTAAGAATTTCAAAATAGCAACAGCATAGCATTTAAACTGAGCTTTCAGCCCTTCTAAGTATGGGGCCCTGTACCACTGCATAAGTTGCATCCCCATGCAACCTACCTTGTGCAAAGGTTCTGAAAATTTATCTAGGGTGGTTCTGGTATTTGTAATATTTAAGTCAAGTTATTCTAGTATAAAGCCATAGTTGAGAACCTCTGATATAGTCCAAAATTATCATTTAATAAGTCAAAAATGCTGAGACCTATGTCCTGTGCTGGCTCTCCAGAGCATCACTAAAACAGCCTGTTGTTAAGACAAAGCTGATTTTATTGCTCACTCTGGTAAGGCAGAGAGATGAGCACTACCTCAACACTCCAGAAACATCTCAGAGAGGGAGAGACAAAATTGTGATATAGATTGAAATTTGCAAGTCTCCTTTAAGGTTTATGTTTTTTTAATTTTTGCTTGTTTTGTTTTTCTCACAAGTAAGGACAGGCTTGGTTAGGACTGGGTAAGGATCAGGAAACAATAGTTTAGGATCAGTGAACACAGTAAGTGGAAAAGACTTGTAAACTACCATTTGATGCCTTCTGTTGAAGAGTACGCTGGGCCTTTTAGAAAGCTTCTGGAAATACCTTATTTAAAAGTTATCTGTAACTTTTAAAGTCCTGTGTAAGTGTTTCCAGGAATAATAAAGTTAAATTGATGAAGACAATGGAATAATACAATAATGTTCATATAGATAATAAGTTGTGCAGACAGTCTGGATTCTCCCCCAGAAATGTTAAGTGATTGGCACAGTATCACTCAAGTAGTGAGTGAGTCAGGCTAGACACTAAAGTTTCTGATTCTGAAGATAGTGCTTATACCACCTCACAGCCTGCTTCTATAGAACCATGGGTTGTATAGACATCTAATTAAAATCTCTCAGGTTACACTCAGAATTCTCACAAATCATATTTCAAAGACAGTATTCACAATAGGTATTAAACTTCCAGAAAATTGTAAGAGAGTAAAATATAATTGGATTTTATAACAGAAAAGTTCAAAGGATTACTTTTTCATCATTAAAAAGATAATAGTTTCAAATCCAAAAGTAAATTATGAGAACATTTTTGAGGATTTTAAAATTGTTATGCCACATATGTAATATATCTGTGCATCTTAAGTTTGTTTCTGAAAATACTTGAGTTGGTTCAGGAATCAGATTTGAGAAGGCTTCACAAATTACTATTTCATGGCTGTTACTGCAAATTGAAACACATCTCAATCTTTCAGTCTAAGTGTTTTCCTTTTTTCAAATAATGCAGCAATGTATGTTTTAGAAACTTTTACAAGAAATCCCCATCTTTCTGGGTTCACTGAGTTACACCAAGAAAAGAAGTCTTTATTGAATTTTTCCTAAACTAGGTAAGTTGTTTTTCTGAAAAATAAGCCCATATTTTTGCAGACTTTTACAATAAATTCTATCTAATTTCCTATTGGCATTAGCTATTTTTCTAAAGAGAACTAATTAATGATGCTTTCTTTGATGAAGAGACTGTTTCCTTGGGTTGCCAATGGTGTAATGCTGAGAGGACCTGTATAACCCTCTGGAGACAGTTTTACATATAAAATTAAATTCCATACAGAAAAGCAAACAAACAAGCATCATCAGCCATTGCACACTCTTTTTTCTTTTTTTTTTAATTTAAATTATTTTATTTTATTTTATTCTTTTTATTTCTTAACATCTTTATTAGAGTATAATTGCTTTACAATGGTGTGTCAGTTTCTGCTTTATAACAAAGTGACTCAGTTGTACATATACCTATGTCCCCATATCTCTTCCCTCTTACATCTCCCTCCCTCCCACCTCCCTATCCCACCCCTCTAAGTGGTCACAAAGCACAAAAGCTGATCTCCCTGTGCTATGCGGCTGCTTCCCACTAGCTATCTATGTTACGTTTGGTAGTGTATATATGTCCATGTCACTCTCTCACTTTGTCCCAGCTTACACTTCCCCCTCCTCGTATCCTCAAGTCCATTCTCTAGTAGGTCTGCATCTTTATTCCCATCTTGCCCCTAGGTTCTTCTGACCATTTTCTTTTTTTTTTTTTTTTTAGATTCCATATATATGTGTTAGCATATGGTATTTGTTTTTCTCTTTCTGACTTACTTCACTCTGTATGACAGTCTCTAGGTCCATCCACCTCACTACAAATAACTCAGTTTCATTCCTTTTTATGGCTGAGTAATATTCCATTGTATATATGTGCCACATCTTCTTTATCCATTCATCTGTTGATGGACACTTAGGTTGCTTCCATGTCCTGGCTATTGTAAATAGAGCTGCAATGAACATTTGGTACATGACTCTTTTTGAATTATGGTTTTCTCAGGGTATATGCCCAGTAGTGGGATTGCTCGGTCATATGGTAGTTCTACTTTTAGTTTTTTAAGGAACCTCCATACTGTTCTCCTTAGTGGCTGTATCAATTTACATTCCCACCAACAGTGCAAGAGGGTTTCCTTTTCTCCACACCCTCTCCAGCATTTATTGTTTGTAGATTTTTTGATGATGGCCATTCTGAATGGTGTGAGATGATATCTCATTGTAGTTTTGATTTGCATTTCTCTAATGATTAATGATGTTGAGCATTTTTTCATGTGTTTGTTAGCAATCTGTATATCTTCTTTGGAGGAATGTCTATTTAGGTCTTTTGCCCATTTTTGGATTGGGTTGTTTATTTTTTTGATATTGAACGGCATGAGTTGCTTGTAAAATTTGGAGATTAATCCTTTGTCAGTTGCTTCATTTGCAAATATTTTCTCCCACTCTGAGGGTTGTCTTTTCGTCTTGTTTATGGTTTCTTTTGCTGTGCAAAAGCTTTTAAGTTTCATTAGGTCCCATTTTTTTACTTTTGTTTTTATTTCCATTTCTCTAGGAGGTGGGTCAAAAAGGATCTTGCTGTGATCATTGTACACTCTTTGTTGGGAATTTATGGTGGAGCCATGGAAGGAAGGAAAGGCAGAGGGAAAATTCTTCTTATGCCGGAGCAGGAGGTGTGAGATTTTCTTTTTCTACACCCTCAAGGCTAATTTACTTCCAGGTAAACAGAAAACACTGACTGGAATTAATATCACCAACTTGGGAACTCACTGTAACATTTTTCACTCAGATGTGAAATTTGCTATAAGTAAATGTTGGGGAAGGAAGAACTATTGTTTTATTTCTAGTTTTAGGCTGAATGCTCAAGGTGTCAAAGAGAGAGAAAAAAGATGGGAGCAGGGAGGAAGGTGATGGGCAAAAATATGGTCCAGAGAGGCAACAAATTATATCAGCTGTAATTTATTGTTATTTCCTTGTAATGTGACAGGGATAGTATATTAACCTATGAGTATTTGATGATTTCCCCCAGAAGGCAATAACATAGCTGTCTCTCATTTCTTCCTTTGTCCTTCTTCTACCCCCTAGACTTTATTACACAAATTCAGAGCAATCAGTGGAAAGGGGGGGAACAAAAGAAAATAAAAGATAAAAAGATTTTTAGAAGAAAAGAGTGAAGTTTATTTATGAAATCAGGAAAAAATGAGACATGGAAGGAGGAGGGAAAATCAAGAGCTTATGCAAAAAGAGTCCAGGGGAACTTTTGTGGGGAAAAGAATGGAACATTAGAAAGAGGTTGAGGTTGAAGGGTAGCCCATGCACCCTCATATGAGATGGTAGAAGAATAAAAGAAATGAGTTGGAGCTTTTGAGAACTCTTAGTCTGGATAATGAATTGGACTCTCCTTAGTACTTTTCCAGAGATAAAATTAATTATTCATGTTCCTGGGTTGAGCTGTGTTGGCTGGAAATACTGAACCATGTAGACTCACTAAATTTAGATGGGTTACACTTTGGGAGTGAATCTCCAAGTCTTTGGATTTGTGATTTGACATTCAACTGTGCTTTGAATTAAATTATCACCTGAGTCAACAGTGCATTTTGGTATGAAGGCCAGACTCTTGGAACAATGAAATAAAGTGGGAACTGAGGCGTGGGTTCTTGAAATAATTCTAGAAACCCAGAGCAATGTGGTTGAGGCTTTGCTGAAATGGAAACTGTAATTGAGAGAGGAAGAAGGAAAAGTACTTCCAATTTGGAAATCAGATTTATGAAGCAAATATAATGAATGAAATTGAGATTGTCTTTAAAAGGAAAACTTCTCTTGTGAAATTGCAAACTGGACATTTGTTTTAAGACAGCTTCAATGGCCACTTAACTTCTTAAGGAATTGTATTCCCTTCTCAACAGAGAAAGAAGGCCTATGTCAATCCTGCTTGGAACACACAAAATATGCTGCCTTGCTCCACTGGTGGTGAACATATTTATTCCAGGGGGATCTGTCTGCTGTCATGGAAGTCGACTTCAAGCAGACATTGGAACCACCAAAACAAAATAATAGCTCCCAAAAAAAAAAAAAAAAAAAAATAATAGCTCCCAGAAACCTGAGAAATCTGTGGGAAATACCATGCCAAGGAAGGGTCAAATAAAAAAACTTGAGTTGTGATTTGACCATTCCACCAAAATGATACAAAGATGCACAGACACAGAAATAACTAGATGCTAGCATCTAACATCCTCCACCAGGGGTGATTTATGAAGTTAAAGCTAGAAAAGCTGCCATTAATGTTACGGATGGCTTTGAGAGGACGTGCCCATGAGAAGTAAGTGGAGGAAAGAATTCCCAAGGTGGACCATCTGCCAGGGGTGATGGAATGAGGCTTGGCAAACCTACTTGTTGGTGCAATTAGGTGAGGGAGACACGATTTTCTGGATGTTAACCCTGAAGCAAGACCCTCATGAATTCTCACTATTGGTGAAGTAGACCTAGGCTGAGGAGGATAAAGAATGGATATTAATGGCCTTCAGGATCATCACCTAATGGGGTTCATGTCAGAGGCCTTGAGCACATCTAGGGAACTGGAAATTACAGCAGGGATATTCCCTCTTATTGAAGTCTCCCCAGGGGGTCATTAATAGGACCCAAATCCCAATCAGGGACCCCAAAAGACAGCTCTTCTTGCAGGTTGGGCTCTAATTCGCTTCCTGTGCAGGTGGTTTTCCTATGATGAGTGGAGATTTGAAAAAAACCTGCAAGGGTGAGTCCATGCAGGGCTCACCCTCAGCCTGTGTGGTTGGACCTAGAAGGCTGGGCGTGGCCACTGTCCCCGTCTGCCTTGGAGAAGAGGGGAGTCTAGTGGTGGCCTCCACCTCGAGGGGCCTTTTCAGATGAATCATCTTTCCTTATTTGAGGAACAGGGACTGGAGCAGAGGGCTTGAGATTCTCTGGGGAGGCAGGGGTATTATTTACTAAATCTGATATATTTCTAGAAACTCCATTAGTGCATTTTCCCATTCTCTGCTTCCAAAGTTTCTGGAAAGGACAACAGTGAATTTTGGCAGAAGCTGCTGAGCCTGATAGTTTCTCCTGACAGAGACCCCTGACAGGGATTTCGATCTGCCTGGAATAAACTAGAGAATTTGGGGGGTAGCAGATGGAAAGTGTAATAGGCGCAGTTACTTTTGACATATGGGCATTCATGGCCTCTCCCCCATCTCCCCTCCCAATCAAAGAGAATTCTGGCAATGTCATTTTTGTATTTACTACTTTCCTGGAGCTCTGTGGCTTAACTGTACAGTGAAAGAAACTTAGGAGGTGAGATAGGGTATCTATATCAGAAAGGATCTGTGGAGAAAGGGTCTGTCTCCAGAAAGGGTAAAAATGGAGAGGTAGTAGGTGAGAGGAAAATGGAGGCGGAGAGAGACCGGTGAATGTTCACACTGGGGACACCAGAGAGAATTTTTCAGGAATAGATTACAGAATAAAAGGAGTGAATAGTGCTGGCTCGGGGAAGGGGGTTGATCGCTTTGGGGACTAAAGGAGGCAGAAAAGGAAAGGAATATAAGAAAATCAATATTTACTTTTGATTGCTAGATTATGGTCCTTTGAATTCAATAATCCACAAAGACAGGGCTATGTTAGTCCCAGGATTTATTTAAACCATGAAATCCTACCTCATAGCAAAGTGACAAATGTAAGAGAATCCACCACCCAACTTAAGAACCCAGTTATTACCAACTTCTTCCTCCCAGCATCTGCATTTACTTCCAGGATCACCTCAACCTGCTTTCAGGAACTGGATAGACCAAGGTTGTGCCTACTTCTGGTTCATCCTCATCCCTAGCATGAGCCCTTTCAGAGATCTAATCCAAACCAGGGGGTTTCACAGGCCATCCCATCCTTAGCCAATCCTTGTCTCCTCAATGAGACAAAGTTCTCAGAAACATCACTCAGCCTTTCACTACATTCACCACCTCCACTTCTAGAAATAGCAAGTGCCCTCAGTAGAAAAGCTGACCCTAACACCAGGATCACATTCCTGACCTTTCCATCTCCCCTGACTTGGTAATCCTTCATTATCTTATAAACTCTGATGCCTTTAAGCAAGATGTGTGTGTGTATGTAAAATTTGTAATATATTACCATTTTAACATTTATATACATAAATATCAATATATATACATATATATACATGTATATATAAAAAGCAGCTTTTCTAGTTGTCCTCATTAGGAGGGTTGGTTAGAATTGTCTAGAATGTCATTAATGGATGTGGAAGTCCCTTACTATGCCCACTGGAAAGATGAGGCACAGAGAAGTTAGATAACTTGCTCAAGTTCACACCACTGGCAAATGGTTCACCCCCAGGAAGACTTGCTCCAGTATCTGTTTTCTCAAGCATCTGCTCCCTGCGAGGGTGAAATACATTGCTTTTTGATGACATAAGAACAAATCTTGGAAAATCCTTAGGAATATATTTCTAACATTCATTCCAATATTTCTACCACAGATTATTAGTAAAGTAGTTCAGGAATGTGTCATACTCAGAAGATAACATGAACCAGCCAAGAGCTAGAAATACTCTGCATGTCTATTAACAGAAAAATAAACAATGTGTTGTATATTCATACAATGAAGTCTACACACCAATAAAAAGGATTGAACTGCTGATACATGCAGCATGGATGAATCTAAAACATTATTCTAAGGGGAAAAAAATGCCCTCCTTTTGTGTTTTATATTCCTTCTATCTTTTTAATAATTTTTAAAAGTTTGAAGTTTTTATCTGATATTATTATCTCAAGGATTAGGGCAAATCGAATCCTGCTGTCTGATGAATAGTTTTCTTGTGTATTTTGTAATTTTGAATTGTGAGTTCATCTTAAGTGGGCTTTATCTATGGGAATCTTTATGCCAGGTTGATGGTGTTTTCAATAGTACTTAGTTTTGTGCTCACTTTTGCTAGTATACCCTCCTGAGCCACTTTTTATGAGAATTTCTTGATTTGGGGCCTTTTGAGACTATGAAGCTTGTGTAAATTCAAACTTCAGTTTGTAAAGGTCAGGCCTGTGGTTATGATTTCCCAGGGAAGACTACTGTTTTCAACACACAGACCAGGCCAAGACAGATAAGCTTTCCCCACGTGCTAGTGAACAGATTTTTCATTTCACTGAGGATGTGGCTGGGAATTTTATGCAGTTTTGATTCCAACTTCCCACCTTGCTATAGTCAAGACATGGTACCCTGTAACTGCGTGGTCAAAAAAACACACACCCTCTGGTTACCTAGGACAGCAGCTTCCACCACCACCATCACCCCCACCACCATCACTCCCACTGGGGCAGTCCCAGTACCAGGTCACGTTTATTTACTTCATGATTTTTGGCCCCTGTGAATTTTTCTTTCTTTTGTAGTTAGCTTTGCCTTTAAAAGATGTCAGTTGTATTTTAGCCAACATTTCTAGTTTCTGTGGTGGGAGAGTTTTCAAATTTTCTGTTCCCTCAATATCAGTTGTCAAATAAGTTTCAGAAATGCTAAACTCAACTCTTCCTTGGAGATTCACATCATTAGCCTGCTAAAGGACAACAATTTAAATTTAACCCTTTTAGGAACAATGTACACTAAAATCTCTCTTAACTTGGGCTTGCCCCTAAATCACTATTTTGTTTGCATATCTTGAATGAGGCAGTTTCTCCCATGGGAGAACTCAGGAATAATCATGGGCTTAACTGTTTCTTGAGGCCACTACTTTAACCTGTCACTAGGATTGTGTTGTACTCACAGGATGGAGGGGGTGAGGGGGTTGTCTTTCTGCTATAGCACGAGAGCAGGCATGCACTTTTAAAACAAATGCCAATACTATTTATATGTGTTTAAAGGCATAGAAGAAAAAAATAGCCCTATTTTATGCCAATTAATAGGGCAGTTTGCTCTGTTAGGAGGTAACACTTTTCCAGAGTCAGTAGAATAAAGGCTCTGAAGGAGGGTCAAAGGACTTGATGCCACAGTATAACCATATGGCTTTGCCCACAGCTGGCTCCCATCTATGGAGGAGTCAAGGGTATGAAAAGTCTTAGAATACTCTGTACAATATTGTTATTAGTTGGAATAGTTAAAAGTCAATGGTTAACCCATAACAAGCTGGTTTCTAATGCTATTTATTAGATCGAGACTCATGCTCAGAATTTATTGCACAGAGAACTAACGATTGAGGGACAATCCTATAGAGTGACAGCTCTGTAATTTTGTAAACCTGGCAGGTTCTCCCTTTGTGTCTGGGTCTATCCTATGGACTCTACAGAGTAACTAATTACAATTTTAGGAATTATATGCCCCACCAGGGACAACAGAACACAAAGAATTCTGATGGTATAAACTTTTCCAAAGTATAATTTTCAAGGTTAACATGATTAATCAGATGTCTATTAACTAGAAACCATTTAGGGAGATTTATGGAGTTTATAAATTACTGATTAGATATCAAAGACATTGAAATGGTAGAAAAAGCTCATACACAGATTAATAACTGTTCCTCTCTCATTCCCTTAAACAAAAGGAAAATGAGGTCTAGAACCCACTCTGAATGCTCAGCAAAGAACCTCCCACTGAAATAAATATTAGCCCTATTTTTCCGTATGTGCATCTTAAAGGTTGCTTGCGTGCATCAGAGGGGTTCCAAATCCATCTCTGCCTCAGAAACCCCTAATCCTGCCCTCCTGGTCACATGTACCATCACACGTACCTCAGCCTAGATCAGCTTCCTCTCTTATAACCTCACATAGCATCTCTTAACTCTTCTATTTGTCATTCTTTTTTTTTTTTTTAAGATTACTCTTTCCTTTTTTTACATTTTTATTGGAGTATAGTTGCTTTACAATGTTATTTTCGACTGTACAGCAAAGTGAATCAGCTATATGTATACGTATATCCCCCGTCATTCTTATTGCACTTATTAATGTCCATCTTTCCAAACAAAACACGAACTCCTTGAGAACACACGACTCACAGTTTGAAAACTCTAGTATCTTGAAGACCAATCATAGGAAAGTGCAGAAGGAAGACAACCAGCACTGGGTCCGTATGTATTCTTCCCTCTCCTGCGACATGTGCATTCATATGACTAATCTTCGTGAGGCACTCAGGTTACAAAGGCAGGTAAGATAAAGTCACTGTGGCAGAGATGCTAGCTCTCAATCCCCCTTTTTCTTAAGGACACGGCAAGATTACACAGCCCAGTCTCCCTTTAGGTTAGGCGTGACCTCTCTCCCAGTGAACGTAAGTGACGCGGCCCAGCTATAACAGCTCCCAGGAACACTCCTCGTGCTCTCTCCACTTCCCAGTGACTGGGGTGAAATGAACACAGTCACCTCAGAAGCCACAAGTTAGACAGCAGAGCCTCTTTTGACCTGGGTCCCAGAAAAACTTGCATGAAGCAGGGCCTCTGCTCTCTGGGATGCCTGAACTCAGTGAAACAATAATACATTTCTCGTTCTCAAAGTCCCTGAGATTTGGGAGTCTGTTAACACCGCCTAGACTAGCCTAATCCAGTTCTCAGTCTCAAGAGGATCACATGTCCTAAGAAGGACATGTCCTATTATTGTGGAACAGGTTCCAAAGAGCCTCCGAGATTGAAGCAAAGCAGGGGATTGCATTTTGCACCTCAGTGTTGTTGGCTTCAAAAGATGCAGGTTTTGCTCCCAAGATGTATGACCAAGTTCAAGTAGGCTGAGATACCACATAATGGATATTTTTCCATTAGCATTCTGAGCCAGTTTCTCAGAGGGGAAGGATTTGGTGGTATGGAAGTTTAACCATTTTTTTCTTACTACACCCCCCCCCACCATCTTTCAAAAGTGAAAAATCCAATATCCATTATTTCAGTCCCTGAGGGTGTTTAATAAAAGAATTGCCTCATGTCCTTTGTGCTTTTCCACTGCTATACTGATAGGAAGGGTCAGGTGTAGGTCAGAGTCTTCTGAACGCCCTAGGAGACCAGGTCGACTCACAGTGTTTTGAAGGGTTAGCAACATCCCTTGTCATCCACTCCAGCCCTGGTCACCTCCAGACCTCAGGACAGAGGAGACCTGAGGGCAGTGAGTTTCTATAGGCAACACAACGACTGTGACAAGGAGGAAGTCTGGTTTCTCTGCACTCATTCTTGGATTTGTGAACCTTCCAGAGCAGCTAAAGGCAAGGGTTCAGGTTTCATGAAGTCAAGGAAAAGAGGGAGAAAGAAAGAGGGAAAATGCACAGACAGGATGGAGGATGGACACACGAAAATTATTTTTTAAGGAAGTAATATTTTTCACTGCCTAGGCAAATGACTTTTGTGAAATTCTTATATGAAAAGCAATACACTGTTTTGTTTTTACTTAGTTATCACTATCATTAGGTTTCGATGCAAGTGGAAATTTACAATAAAATGAAAACAAATAGCATCAAGGATGATATACAATTCTGTGATAAGGTGATTTGTAATTCAGGCAATGCCCTGCTTGAGACTCATATCCTGATTTCCCACTCCAGTTGCTGCAGAAGCAAAAAATACAGAGATGAAGAAAAAAATAATGAAGTATCACTAGGCTAAAAGATTAAGACCATTACAAGAATATAAATAACGAATTTATAATGTATTACAATACAAATAAACAGTATTTTTAGTATAAAAGCTGCATTTGCACGAAGAAGCTATTTAGTAACAAATATGATTAAAATACATCAGAAACCTGTTAAAGTTGTATGAGTCACATATGTCACAGTTCACACGAAACTTCACTGAAAATAAGCCATCTGAAGGCCACAAGTCCTGGTCTGAAACTATCAAAGGCCTTTCAACCAAACCTCCTGGTTCAGGAAACATGCTCAAAAAACTGCCCCATCTGGGTTCATCAGATTTGATGACTCCATGTTTGGTTTTCAAAACAAGCTATGAGGGATCAGAACGTAGGACTGAGGTAAACAGATACTAAACAAGAAGGAACTTTTCTATTAGTGCAAAAGATTTACATGAATACTTCCCAAAATATTATATTGAAAGAATGGGTCAACCACACATTTAGAATACTGGCAGAAGTAACACTTTAACACTGAGATGAAGGACATATCGAAACTACTGAGACACATTAGCAAAAGCACCAATCTTCCCCTTCTTTCTCTCACTTCATGCCAATTTAAGGTTTTATGCTAAAAGCTCAGGTACATTCTATCATTTCTACCCTTTTTTGGACTCTTTAATGTTTCCCATTCTGTCAAACAGGCTCCACTCTTAAAGGACTTGGTAATAAAAGGTCACATGCCAAGTACTTGCCTTAAAAGACACTTTTATCATCTACTCAAATTACACATAACCAAATCCTGGAGAAACACCATAGCTATCAACAAGGATTTGGGTCATAAGAGAGTCAAAATTTGGCTTTCTCCACCGTCAATATCGACCTGACCAAAGCTTGTCTGCTTTTTGTCACATTAGTAATTCTGGATTTCTTTTTGTAGTCAGAGAGGCCCGTGGCTAACAGGGATTGTGCTCCCGAGATCAGGCTGGGGGTGCGTGCCCACGTGGTGCCAGGCCCTGTGAGCTGAATGAGCAGGGTCTTGCCCCATTCATGCTTACATTTCAAAGGGAAAGGAAGTGGGATTGCCTATATGTTGCTTCAGCATGAGATCTCTAAGCAAGTTGGGGTGGTTTGGCAAGAGATGAATAATAAAAGAAAGAAACTAAGGAAAATGTAGCTAGAAGTTTCAGATTTTCCCTCTAATCAGTGAACAGGCACCCCATTCCCACTACTCATACATAAAGCACTGCACCCCCATTCCCAAATGAACAGTTTTATTTAATTTACCTAATTTTGATATATATAAAATACTATTCTGTAACTAAATGATACTGTAATATAGGGAGGCATGATTATTTTTTATTTTTTCAATCAAAATCATGTTTCCATGCACTTGACTTCTGGATTAAATATATTATCTACAGGAAAAATCTATCAATCCTATTGAAATGTTAATCTAATTTTAAATTATTTTGGGTTGACTTTTTTCCTTTAATTTTATATTCAGTAAGTATTGAAAATGAACCTAAAGGCTAGAAGTGGAAAGAAATTAAATTAGATATATACATCTTTCATCAGAATATTAAAAAAAAAAACAAAAACAAAACAGGAAGAACAGTCCCCGTAGCCAGATACTTCAACTTTTAATGGATCCGGTTCTCCAAACTGTTTTATTCCTCTTCCTCCAATTTTTTTTTTTAAGTATTGCTGAGAAAGAAAATACATTTGTCTCATCATATAATCAGATACTATTTAGAGTCCAACTGGGAATTGGCCTTACATTTATAAAAAGCCAAAGTAGACTTTACTTCTTCATTCCTTCCCCTTTAGTGAAATACTTCACTTAAAAAAAAAAAAAATTATTTCAATATTGCGGGGGAGGAGGTATTGTACAGAAAAGCCAAACTATGAAACCCTTCTTTTTCCATACCCTTGAACTTGAACTCAATGATCTTTGAAAACTTTGTTTCAGCTGATTAGAAAAGAAAGAAAATCCAGTGACAGGAGGGCAGATCCAGCTCAGCTCTGATCCAGAAAGGCATGGAGCTGCCTCCCTCAGTACCATGGTGCTTTGTGTGAGGAGGTATCAGAGCCCCAGATGAAGTCAAGGTTTTCCCAGTCTGTCAGTTCTGTGATAGCCTCAAACTTGAGGTCGTGCTGCTGTCTGAAGAAAAAAATTATTGGCAACTCTTAATGAATGTCACTGCACTGGGGGATGAGACTGTCAGGTCACTGAGTTGGAAAGATGAAAAACAACCAACTCTGAAAACTGGATTCCGTCAGAATAAAAACTCCCTTTGTATGAGGCTTGCAACAGATTCCTTCAGCCACACCAGGGTAGAGTTTCAGAACCTCCCCCTCCTCCAGTGAGCCCGAGTTCATAGTCAGTACAACGTAAGGGTTATTGAAACAGCCAGATAGGCATAATACTGCGTTTTTCTTTTTAAAGATGACAGAAGCTTTTTGAATTTCATAAACCTGCACTACTTATTATTCTGTCTGGACCCAAAGGGGTGTAGGATCAACTTTAGACATCTTTCATAAGCTTGGAATCTAATATTATGAATTTATACTAAGACGCAAATCAGGTAGATGGATGGATTTTTTAAAAGACATTGGGCCCCCTGGGTACTTTTAGCAGGTTGAGTATTGAGAGATTTACAGGGATAAAAGTCTTTACAAGATTAAGGAAGAAGGAAACGAAACCAAATCTTTCATTTCCAGATATACACTTTCATTAATTCTTTCACCAAAAGCACATCACTGAAGGAAAACCAGAAATGGTTTTTCAGTTATTATTAAAGTGGTTCAAGAGCCAGGGAACCCCTTGAGATGGAAACAAAACAACACAGTATTCAAGTTTTCTTCATAAGACTACCTTGTACTGGCAAGACTTAGGAGACTTCTGGCTTCAAAAAGAATATTGCTAAAGGAACTTTTTGGAAAAAAAAAATGACTACATTTTGGCTAAAAACAACAAGAAAAACCTCTCTTGTAAAACCCCTACTTCCTTTTGAATCTCCAAAGGTTACAACATTTCATTTGAGATGCTTGGCAGTCATGGCTTCATGGGCTGTGCTTCTTGATTATCTAAACCCTTAAGGTGGAATAAACGCAGCTGATGTCAAGCAGACTGCTGTCTGAGTCCTCTCACTAAGGACGTATTGTGAAGAGTGTGAGGAGCCTGCAGGCCCATGGTGGGAAAGTTGGAAATGTTAAAGAAATAAAACATAAGAAGGGAGATTTAGAGAGTTAGGAAGATTTCCAAGCTCTTTTCTACAATATCCAAGGCCCTCTCAATTTCTATCTCTAAAAAGTACCCTTGTACTATGGTACCTGATGTTTCTTACAGTTTGACAATAATAAATATTCAATACAAGAAGAGGAAGCAAGATATCAGCTACACCCTGAGGACGTTCATTCGCCCTGCTTTCATGTTAGGGGCCTGCAGCCTTGTCTACTGCCCATGAACAGTGCTCATGATGGCTGGGGATTGCTTCCTCTGGTCAAAACTCTGGAGCCCCAAGGAAATGAATTTGTTCTCATCACAGGTCCCAAAGAGACCCTAACAGCATGTTTGTTTTTCTGTATCCTGACTGTCATGCCTGAAAGATTCTCCTTAACATATATGAGGCTTAATGCCATAAGACTACATGGCTAGAGATCATTTTTTAAGAGAAGCTTGCTCATTCAAGAAAAAAATAAGGATTTGGTTTAAACTGCAGACCAGAAGAAAGCTGACATATTCTTTTGGTCTGTATCCTTGGAAACACTGTCATCAGGCCGACGGTCCCTTGTCGGCATGCTGACTTCTGCGCTGTCTCACTGTGTCTTCCGCTGCCTCCGTGCCAGCTGGACTGGGCTGCTCTGGGGCATTGTCTTCAGTCCCACCAGGTCCTTCATCCTCCTGGACCTCCCTCAGGGGCCCCTGGTCCCGGGCATCACTCCTCTTCTCGTCCATGCCAGCAGCCGGGCTGTCCTCCTCGTCCTCCTCTGCTTCTTCCTCATAACCAAGGTCTTCTTTCTCTTCTTCGTCATCTACAAGGCTGTCCTTGTTTTCTTCTTCATTTGAATCATCCTTTTCTTCCTCTGCATCCTGCAACTGTTCAGTTGTATGAGCCTCCTCTGACCTAAGATTCTGCTCTGTGGAGGGAAGAGAGGGGAACATCCTCTGAATAAACAATGGGCATTCACAAATACTGTATGTTTTCACTAGTATGTGGAATCTAAAAAAATAAAACAAATGAATGTAACAAAACAGAAACAGACTCATACAGAGAACAAACTAGTGGTTACCAACAGGGAGGGGCAAGATAGGGGAAGGGGATAAGAGGTACAAGCTACTAGGTACAAAATCAAGAAGACACAAGGATGTAATGTATAGCATAGGGATATAAGCAATATTTTATAATAACTTAAAATGGAGTTATAATCTATAAAAATATCAAATCTCTCTGTTGTACACCTGAAACTAATATAACATTGCACATCAACTATACTTCAATTAAAGAAAGGTCATTCAGCAATTGAGTACATGTAGCTGTGAAATGAAACAATGGGGCATATGACAGTCTTCTCCATCTTGGAACTATGTTATCACACAGGACAGATCTCTGGATGGCATCCTAGCCCCACCCATGGCCTCTCCACCTCTCTCCGGGGACTTCACTAACCATGTTGACTTTGGCAGAGCCCAGGGGCATGGAGGGCAAAGGTTCCTTTGTGCTCTGTATTTTATACCTTGTAGAATGTGCAGTGACCCACACACTGGTCATGGTGATTGGTTCAGAACTGTGACTTAAGCCAAGCCAATCAGAGTACTTTCCAGGAGTTTTTGGCCAGAGTCAGGAGCAAAAGCTTTCTCTCTTTCTACAGGGACTGCTAAGCTGATAAAATGTGAGTTGGGGCTGTTGAAAGCTACTGAATCAGCTTCATGAAAATAGAAACCTATCATCCCTTGGGCTGTGCATGAAGCCAGAACATCCCTGGATTTTTCAGTTTTGTGAGCTAATAAAATTTTCTTTTTTCCCCTAAGTAGTTTTAAAATGGGATTCTGTTACTTTTAAGAATTCAAAGGAACATATTTTATAATTATATATGGAAGTCTCAAAGCCTTAAAAACGTCAAGAACTAAAAAGAAATATAAGCTTGTTTAGTTGAACTCCCACATAAAATTCAACAATTATGAAATCTCGTAAGAGTCTTCATGGGGACTTCCCTGGCAGTCCAGTGGTTAAGACTCTGCGCTTCCACTCCAGGGGACACGGGTTCAATCTCTGGTCGGGGAACTAAGAACCCACATGCCTCATCACACAGCCAGAAAAAAAAAAAAAAAAAAAGAGTCTTCATGCAAACAGTAGGAATAAAAGCATGGAAATCCAGGGGTATTTGGTCCCAGGAACAGTGTGAAATAGTGAAAGGATTTGGGGAGATGGCTTTTAAAGGACTCAGGACAGTTACTGGTGGCACACAGTAGACACTCAGTAAGTGTCAGCTCCCCTCCCTCCCTGCTCATTCCAGTTTCAATGAAGGAAAAGATGTCAACTGATTAATGAAGGGCAAACAATTCAAGGGAAAAAGCAACTGCCAAAATGAAATGTTCCTTAATTTAAGAGAGGAGAAAAAAAAATTTTTTGCTCAAATCTATCTAGAGAACATATTTCAAAGGAATTTGGTAATGGTGATGGTTTGGTCACCTAGCAAATCAGGGGAAAAATCCATTATCTATATGAGCATGAAAGGGCACACCACAGAATTCCAAAAATACTCTATCACATGAATCTGTCATACTTACCAGAACCTTCAGATAAATGCCTTGGAAGTGGCAGATAGAAACATTCTGATATGACCACCAAGACCTGGAGGGAAAAAAGTGATTTCACAGTGAGTGGATAGGACATTTGTTACCAAACAACCTCAAAGTTAGGTCCTGCTTCTATAACCAGACATTCATAGACAAATATCAATACATAGCAATTGGTCAAAAGTCCTCAAAAAAAGACAAGTGTATAATTAAGAATTTTCTATTTTTCAAATGTGATATAATGTAGGAAAACACTATTAACTTTAGAACAGGGGTCACAAAGTCAAATGTATACACACAGCCCACTAAAAATAGATGAGTCAAGCAAGTGTAAGCAAACAGACACTATCAGCCAAGTCTAAAGTGATCTTTAAAGAAGAAAACATATTCTGACAAATAAAACTAGTCTGTACATGGGTTGTCCCTCACCAGTGGGTAACCCCGACTGCGTGGAAGAATACTTCAGGGTGTAGAATTCTTAAGAGTCCTATAAGAAATTACTACAGGGACAAACTGTGAGAAAACACTTCAGTGATGTGAACTAAATCCCATTTTAAACAGTGATTGACTGGCTTCACACCTCTGACCTTGAATGCAGCATTGAGTCACTTGCTACTTACTATAAACATGCTGTTTCCCTTGATAAACCACAAGCTCCTAAGAGGCAGGTTCATTCTAGTCCATGTTCCAGGCCTGGATGGTGTGGGCCGTGGTGATGAAACTGACAGGACGACGTGTGAATCGGGGCCAAGTCAGCGGAAGCCCCTCGCTCTCTACGCCCTCCCCATGTCCTCCCCTACACAGTGCACAACACAGAGAAGCCAGCACAGGAGGAAGTTGCCCACTGAGAAGGGCTCCACAGTTCCTCTTGTACCTAGCTAGCTCCTGGAGTTCACCTACACTTTGAACAACTGCCCAGTCTTTAAAGGAATAGTACTTCATAAATGTGTTTTTAAGGGGCTCTAAAATTTTAAAAACCCAAAGTCATCATCCTTTTGATTCAATTTTATAAACATCAAATGAGAACCTCACTTTGATTATTACCATCTGTATATTCATTTATTACTTTACTTAATATTTGGCTCATTAGGTTCAAGATACCATGTTAACTTCTGAGGGGAAGGGTTCAAAAAGAGAAAAAAAATGGCAGTTTAATTATAAAGCAATATGGAACAGCAGTCTCATAAAAAATGAAGAAAGCTCTTTGATAGATACTTAAGAGATACAGAGATTACAACCAGTTATGGGGGTGGGGAAGCCTCTAGAATGACCACTTGAAAGGTGGCATTTAGGGTCCTGGGCATGGTCAGAAGCGGATGGGCAGCAGCAGCTATCTGGCTCTTGTAAGCAACACCAAACTGGACGACAGGGGCTCTTGGATCCAGAGAAAGGCCTAAATGCCAGGCTGAGGAGACCCATGTGCTGGGCAGTGTTCCTCCCTGGGAAGGAACGAGCTCCAAGCCATCAAATTGATTTGAACAGCAAAGAGGAAAACATTTCCATCTGAAAAGACTGAGGTTGAAAACCTATTTCTAATATGACAGTCACTTGCTTATAGTAGCTATTCACTGGACATAATGTTCTTTGTGACTTTTTTTTTTCCTTTTGGCTTTCTTAATACCAACTGGAGGGGAAATTTTTGGTCCTTACACATTGCAAGGGAAAGAAGAAACACCTGCCAGTGACAAATAATTGGCATTTACAACAAAGCCTGGGAGGGAGTAAGTCCCACCTGCGAGGTACCTGGGCCATCTAGAGTGCTAGGTAAGGGGGCCTAGCAAAGACTTATGGGACACCAGCCTCAACCTTGTCAGCTGTGTGACCCTGGGCAAGTCACTTAACTGTTCTCTCACTTGCACTTTCTCTTGAAAGGACAGGCTTGGGACTAATCTATCACTAAGGGCTGTTTTATGTCTCTAAGAGTACATAATTCCATTATACTGTCTTCCTTCCCAGAAATTGGGAGGAAACCCCTCTCATTCTATCAGTTCAGGATCTATTTTCCAGTCTCAAGGACCACTCTCTTGGGATGAGTCACTTTCTGAGCCACTAAGAATGGCACTGTTTAAAAACAGGGTCTATAGAGGATTGGTGTCCTCATCTTCATCTTCCCTTCCCTGGTTAGATTTTCAGGTTTCAGCTTAGCAGACAGCCAGGCATCTAAAAGAGGAGAGTAGATGGGTTTGCCATCTTTCACAGGAAAGATGAAACTTTCTTCCACTAGGAACTGGTCAGCAGCATGTAGAAAAATAGTCCACCCAAGCTGCAAAATCCAGACAGTGTCTATACATACCAGCCGAAATGGAGACCAGATAATAGAGGCAGAAGATTGCTACCTGTGTTTTCCATTGCTTTTCTGCCTGTCTACAGCTTTGCTCTCTTCCATCCTTCAAAGGAGAGTTGCTGATGTCAGAAAATGATGCGGCCTGAGTGATTTGATACACAGACTATGCACTTAAGGATCTTTCCCATATTGGTTTAAAATGCAAAATATATACTTGATTTCTAAAACTGAGCCCTTTGTTTACATGAGAAAAATAACATTTAGTAAAATATTTCAACCATTACTAGGCTCAATCAAGACAGCAAACAAAAATCAAACTAGCAGCCTTGTTTTGACTTCCCATCTTTTAAAATTAAGGAAAAATAGGAAATGTAATAGTCAGGCTTATGGGAAACAATGACTTGATCAGGAAATCACTTTGCTATGGAAAACATCCTGCCCCTCCTGGCCACTGCATAAGTTAAACTCCATAAAGACTCAGAGAGGGAAGGAGACCCTCCAAGGTCACCAAGACCAAGTTTCACATAACTGCACACTGGGCCTTGCTTTCAGCCCCCAGTTAATGGCAAAGGTGACACAGAGCAATGAACTGCTCACCTGGAGACCTCATTGAAGGCAAAAATTCTAGCTGTTGTGTTTCTTTTAACATGTTACAGTTGTAGAAAAGGCATTTTGAGCAGAGACATGTGTTTGCTATTTTATGGAAATGTATTAACAGAAAACGTATGAGTCTATTACTGCTTTGAAATTATTATTTCCTTAAATAACGTTCTCTTCCCAACTTCTTATGAAGGAACAGTAATCTCTGTCCTTAGTCACTTGAATAGTCTAGAATCAACTCTCTTCTTTCTTCAGGTCAAGCCTCTAATAACCTTCCTACACTGATTATTTGACTCTAAGTTTCCAAATAACTTAGGGCTTAGGCAGGCCTGACTTCTTGGACTTAAGGTCAACCTCAAAAGTAAAAT
This sequence comes from Balaenoptera physalus, assembly GCF_965194825.1. Classification (NCBI taxonomy): domain Eukaryota; kingdom Metazoa; phylum Chordata; class Mammalia; order Artiodactyla; family Balaenopteridae; genus Balaenoptera; species Balaenoptera physalus. The sequence goes on from NC_138898.1 coordinate 37,008,784, forward strand.
TCTAAAACTCTTTATGTGAGAAGAGTTTTCAATGATCTTCCAATAGGCCCACACTCAAACTACATTCTCCATAACTCCATCTCAGAATCGCCCAGGATCTCATACTGTTCCCCTTACAGAAGCCTCACACTCATGCAGCTCCAGAGTAGACGGTAGATGGGAGAAGCACATTTATATCCAAAGTCAAAGTTATATCCAAAGTCCAAGTTATATCCAAAGTCAAATCATTTTAGGCCAGAGCATTAGGGAAATGTTAATTAGCAGTAAGATTAATGTGGCAGAATGGAACATACCTAGGACCTAATGAATGACATATCTAAGTTCTATCCTCACCCATGAAGTTAACATCAGCAATCAAATGACAAATATAAACCATAATATGAAGTAAGCATGTTCATAGCAAAATAAAATCGAGCTTCCTTGGCTCCTTGGAATATGACTTTGTAGTACCAAGTTGTGACTTGCTATAAAATGCTAACATTTTAAGCTTATTTTTTAAAAGACCTTGCAAAAGAGCTGAAATACATTACAAAATGTAAGGATAGACTTTAAGACAATCTTACCTAAAGGGCTGTCCTTTTTATACAAATTTTTAGTGATCATCAATTATTCCTATCATACAGTGTTTAAGGGTTATGTGACTAGTATATAGTATAGTAACTTTTACGAACTTCTTAGACTTTAAAGCTCAAACTGATCAAGTGTAGGTAAAGAGAAAGATTTCAAAAATATATACAACCAAGAGTAAAACATGCCCAAACATTTATAGTTGCCTATATAGTTAAGTAAATAAATGTATTATTCTAACACTTACCTAAAACTCTAGGGAGAAAATACACACATACCTAATGGACAGTAATTTTCATATCCAAAGAAGACATAGTGATGTGGTTTGCATCTTATTTTTTCACATAATAATGACTGTGTTTTTTATCCACATTATCTTACACACTTCACCATGGGAAAACTGCAGTGTATGTATAAGCAGCTGGTGAGTTTAGAGGTTCAATTTGAGTATACGAACAGGAAAAATCATCTTGTTCACCCAAGGAACAAATTCACAGCTTTTGCCTTATCACCACAGTGTTCTAATCAAGTAGGCAATTTGTGAATTCACAGCTGACTCAGTTGTCTTGGAAACTGACTATGAATTCAAGTAAGTCTCTATTTCTTTCTTCATCACTGCCTATATTTTGGGTAGCACATGACTTCAGAATATTTAAGGAAGAGGATTAGGCAATAATAATTTAATGAATTTTCCAGTATTTCTCAAATTTCCATTGAAAGCAGTATCAAACAAGCAAATGTTATTTAACTGCTTAGATTACACACAAAATGATGTTTGTTTATGAGCTTTTTCTTTCTTGGCTGCTTTCCAGTTTTGCATGAAACCAACTGGCTTTAAAGACAAGAAAAAGATTGGCAGTATCTCTTACCAGACCCATGAAAAGGCCAAAAATCAAGGTGGCTATGATGAAAAAGACATAAGAACACCAAGCAGGAACTCCAAGGGTCACTGTGAAATAGTTGTGAAGATGCTGTAATCAGAAGAAAAAAGTAAAAAGAAATATATTTATAATGAGGACTAAGAATGTTTGAATCTCCCTCTTTACCTATAACTCAAGTCTGCAAATTGTTTCTACTTATATGAGCTCCCACAAAGGTTGTCCAGCGGTTTATGCGTCTATATGATTCTTCAAGAACAAGTCAAATTTTACAACATTGAGAATCTGAGAGTAATAATCAAGGTCATATCTAGTAAGAGTTATACTTCCTTGAAGTTCGTGATCAAATAGAACTCTGGTAGAATTGGTTATCTAGTCCCTTCTTCCATCCTGAGATTTTTTTGGTCGCTCTGCCCTAATAATTTATAACCTTAATTTTTACTCATAATATGGCATCCATAAAAAATTAAACTTCTTGGGCCTTTACCAATTTTTAAGTAGAGCTAAATTACTACTTACGGAACATCAACCATTTAAAATGTCTCCGTGCTTCCTTTTTCTAATCAGACTCTTATTGCTCTACCCTCAACCATCCTTAACAACTTTCCTAATCACCATAAAACCTGAATGTAATAATAGAAGAAATTTTCCAGTTAATTCATTATGAACAAATAAGATTTCATCAGTCTTCGAATAGAGTGCACATCCCTTCTTGTTTACTGTCCCCTGGGACTCTATTTGATGCCAAACACTAAAAACTAAGTGAGGAGATACAATCTTAGCTAGAAATTATTTACATGCTAAATCATACAGGAATTACAGATATCATCCTGCTAGTCTGGAGTCAAAGCACATTTATATGTGGACTTGCAAGAGCCATGCTGCCTCATGATGGCTTTGTGATCATCTATTTTAGGCTCTTACAGCTTCAAAAACATTCACTAAAAAACCAATAGTTTCATGATTTTGTTATGTCTATAGATAGTTTTATCTATAACATTACTGAGCACAGGATGAAATGGCTTCAAGCTAAATGCCACCAGCAAGCAGATATAATGACTGAATGACTTGCCTAGAACTGATAAGGTTGATGAAAATGAGGCCAAGATTCTATTTTAATTTAATATTTCTCAAAACCTAAGTTACTCGACTATCTCTCATTGGCTTCTCAGTTTATAACTGTCAATACAATTAAATAATATATTTTATTCTGGCTTAATTCAGAATAATAAACAAAAAAGCTTGTTAACTGATCTAGAATAATTTGAGATCTCTTCTCTCCAATTTTTTACCCAGCAGTAGAGATATATCTAAAGACTCATCAAGTTTTTAAATACACATAATCAGTGTTCAATAAATATTTATTGAATAAGGAAAAGATACTAGCAAATCCTTAAACTATTCATAAGAAACGCAAACAACTCTTGATTTGAAAAACTGTCATCTGTCCTCTGTTGATGGCACTGGTCGTCACTCTGTCTTCAGCCAGGGCAATTATTTATTAAGAATAATCTAGTATTCTGCAGCCCAAGTAGGCAAAAGAGGTACTTGGGATACAAAAGGTTGTTTCATTCAAACTCTGTTCAATGGAAGCTTTAAGATGCATTGCACAGTTCTCTACTTCAGGAAATTTTGTATATTGAACATAGTTTATTTATGCTTTTCTTGATTCTTCAATGTCATCATCAAGATTAAACTGTGGGGGCTTCCCTGGTGGCGCAGTGGTTAAGAATCTGCCTGCCAGTGCAGGGGATGCGGGTTCGAGCCCTGGTCTGGGAAGATCCCACATGCCGCGGAGCAACTGGGCCCATGAGCCACAACTACTGAGCCTGCACGTCTGGAGCCTGTGCTCCGCAAGAAGAGAGGCCGCGATAGTGAGAGGCCCGCGCACCGCGATGAAGAGTGGCCCCCCACTTGCCACAACTAGAGAAAGCCCTCACACAGAAACGAAGATCCAACACAGCCAAAAATAAATAAATAAATAAATTATTTAAAAAAAAAAAAAAAAAAGATTAAACTGTGTAATGTGCCAAAGAATTAGAAGACATGGAAAGCCAGTATTCCTTTGTGCTGATCCATGGATGTATGAATTCTGGCACTTGCTTCACAAGTAATATCTGTCCATATAGTTGGAATGAATAACAGCATCCAGTTATAAGTCCTTTTGGACACTGTCTTGTGCCCTTTTGCAAATTAAATGATTTAAGAAACGCTCAAGAAATTTTCTAAGTTATTTTCTAGGATTCAGTAAATTGTGAGCCTTTGAATCACTGTGTTCTGAGCCACAGTCTTAGTGCTTTCAAAAACATCCTCTTATTATAATAGGTTCCACTTCAATTTTCTGGTATCAACTTACTCTTTAAAGGGTTTATTTGAGCTTCTTAGAGAAACTCTGCCATCTTGTGGTCTTTTTAGGTGATTATTACTAAAGCCTCATTAATCAAGTGGTGTTCTCACACTGCAGCCACAAATCTTTACCTGTTTACTTTGTCTGAGTCCACGATGGTTTCAGAGTACCTTTAAGAGTATTAGGGTTCCTGGTACTAGGCACTTGAAGTTTTGCTGTATATATGTTTCCAAGCAATAACTGATTAAAACTGATCTAGTTCAATTTTAGATTTCTGTGTTTCCTTTCGTTGCCAGGCAAAGTAACAGTTTTCACTTGTGGAAAATACTGACCTAGTTCAATATTATATGTGCTCATTACAAGGAAGCATCCTGTTGTTTACTTATGCACGAAGATGTCACCTGCTGGGCCCAATACCTTATACTTTTGCAATAGGTAACTGAATTAGAGCTAATTTTTGGCTACATACATTTTGGCTACATACATTTGAATGAGAGAACTAAATGAAGAATAAACGAGAAGAACATTCCAACCAGTGGTCAGATGGATTTAAGGAATGGAGCCAGGCCAAGGCGTCCAGGGGTCAGAGGTGGAGCCTCCTCTCCCCAGGGAGGCCAGCACGCCCTCTGGGATCTGAACTACTGCAGGTCAGGTTAAATCCCGCCCAAGGGCACCAACCATCCAGCCCAGCATTGCACAGTCTCATTCAGAGCTGGGCTGGCCCCAAAGGACAGAGAGCCTTTTGAATTTAAATCCCATCTGCATCACAGGATATACCCTGAGGAGTTTGGGGACGATCCTTAAACCCCTTTCAGACACAGATTAGAATCCTCAAAATATCCTCCCTGTGTGGGAGTAGCTCAGAAAGCCTTCTCCAGTGATCGCCAATGGCTCACTTCCCCTTCTATGTTCTACCCTCTCAATACCTCCAACAAGACACAAATCTGCAGCCTCTTGTAGACTCGAGGGGAGATGACTTGTGGATGGGCACCATCTCACTGTAATATGGTTCCAGATATTTTTACAAAGAACAAAAAAATCCAAAAACAGTAAGAGAAGAGACACCACCATCTAAAACACAGGGGGATGTTTTAGAGTTTTATAATTCACTCTGGTTCTTCTCCAGTCTAAACATTCATGGCCTTTAATTCTCATTATGAGACATTTATAAAGCATTAAATCTTCTCCATCACACAGAGTGTCCTCCCAAGACTGTAGCACACCTTACTGGAACTAAAATTTGCCATATGCCTGCATCTTTTCAGAACAACAGTAACACTGAGGAGAGGTATTAACTTACATCCTATATTAGCTCAGTAAGCAGCACAAATTCAACAAATAAAGTCATGCTTAAATACATTCAAATGCTAAACCTAGTTAACAAAAGTGCACATTGTACAACTGTCATAAAACCCTATTTCAATCCTATCAACCGTGGTTAAAAAATAAGTGAAAAAAGATAAAGCATTTCTTGTTGTCTAATCAGCGGAAAAAGTAAAATAATGATGACAACAATGATTAATGAATATAAGTAACAAAAAACAGTTCTCAAGTACATGATAGGTACCAGGTTCTATGCTAAGCACAGAACAACTGTCTATGGCAGGGAAAACAAATGGGTTGGGAAACATACAGCGGGTGGAGAACAGTGACTTATTTCCTGGAAGAAAGACACTACCTCTCGAGTCTCTGCAGCCAACTGTAAAAAGAGATGAGAAGACACGAAGGCTGGGCAGCCTGTGCACACATGTGCTCTAGACACAGGATTCCGAACCATGACTGTGGCACCAGCCTTAACAGCGGTGCTTCCCACGTTCAATCTCTGCACATCATTTTCATGGCATTAGCCCTGCCTGTACTATCTTTGAGACTATTAACATTTTTCATTAAGTTGAGTCACTTTTAAGTTGATTAAAATTTTAATGACATTTTATATTGCTACTACAGACAGAATATCAGTATCAATTCTGTACCTAGAAGATGTCTACCCTTTGAGAAACTTCTCTTGTACATCTTGCAGGCTTCAGTGAATCCTGTGAGGTGGGCAGAATGTCAAGACTATACATGAGGATAGGAATTAGAGCTAAAGTGGCAATGACTTCTATGAGTTTATTTAAAAATTAAAATATATAAGTGGATACCATCATGACTGGATTTGAAAGACAACTGGAATTTTGGTGACAGAAAGAACCCTCCAGATTATCTACTCTTGCCCTACACTGTGATATAAATTACCTATCAAGGATCCCTAGGATTCTAGGTGACAGCAGGGAACTCACAGGACCTGGCTTATAAGGCTGTTCAAGGAACTTCCTCACCTCAAGGGTTTATTCAAGCAAGAACATATGAGAGATCAATACAGAGTTAAGAAAGCCAAATTCAGACCCAACAAAATCCCTGAGTTCATCAGAACTCAGCTGTGTGGGTGTCATCACCAGGTGACCTGGCATCCTGAGGACCAGCTTTTATCTCCAGGATGCCAGACCCAGCAAGCTGGCTTCAGTCCTAAGGAAGAAACTCAAAGACTTTAAGGAATCACTAGTTCAGTAGGCTCTGATCTTCTAGACATTGCTCTTTTTTTTGTTTTCTCTTTTTCATTAGAGAAAACTTAGAAATACAGAAAAAGAGATTTAAAAAAATCAGCCACTATTTCAATATCAGAGGTAACCATTGTTGATATCTGATTAATTTCTCCCTAAGGCATTTTCCTATATACACACAAACTCCATATAAACAAAACACTACACAAACTGCTTTGTCATCTCTTCCCCCACTTAATAATATGCAATTTTCCCTATGGAAGTATCTACATCTAACTAGCAACCCATCCACGGGACACTGTTGCTGAGAAAAGACTGACTCCTATCTGTCTATGCATCCACAAAAACCTCAGTATGGTAAAAGAGACTGTGGATTGGCATCAACAATCTTGCCTCACTGGCATTAGCCCCTCTGCGTCTTTCTTTCTTCCCTGTTTTTACCTTCTTCTTCAGAGTCTTTACACTCTTTTAGTTCCAGTGCTGTGTTTCTTCTGTTCACTGTTAATACACTTGCACTACAGTTTTATATTATCTAGACTTGAGTTAAAAACAAATTATGTTCCCCACAATTACATACTCAACATTGATGTGAGGATCTTGGGCACAGGAGAAGAACCAGCTAAATAAGCTAACTGAGCAGCCAGGTGGTCAGCTAGGAGAACGGGATCAGTAAGTATCAGTAGTTCTGTAAGGACAAGGCAAACTATACCTAGAGGTTGCAGTGGGAATCAGAGACTGATGCATAGCCGAGAACTGGGTCACACCAGGCCAGAGATCATACCCTCTGAATAAGAGGACAAGGGCTGAATTCTGAAAACACAGGTGGTGAGAGCCCTTCCCAGAGATTTGATGAAAGGCTGGGGACTGGTTTCTAAGAACAAAAGAAATTACAAAAGTTTGTCAAGAGGCTTGGGGAAACCAGATGCTGATACAGAGGATAATACCAGATTTCTATTATAGATATTTAAGGTAATGTGTACACATATGAGGAGACTAAAATAACCTACAAACCACCATCTACATTCTTTTAGTCATGTACATCCCCACCCCGTCCCCCACCACACATACACACACAATCTACAATCAGGGCAAATGCATTAGTGACCCCAATAAATATAAATGGACTAAGTTTATCAGTGAAAAGAATTACTTCTTGCTATATGCTTTTTAAAAGATTCACTTAAAACATAACAACAAAAAGGTTGAAAGTAGAAAAAAATATCCCAGGTATGCATTAACCAGAAAGAAAAAATAAGGTATTAATATTAGACAAAATGACCTAATAGAAGGTAAAATGCAATTGCTGTGTGTCAAATTCTATAGTTTATCTTATAAAATTGTATTTTTTGTTCTTTTTAAAAATATCTGGAAAGTCTAAATACACATATATATAAAATATATAAATATCATATATACTTTACTTCTCAATCCTAATAAGAACATCTTAATTGGTTATTCAGAGATGGATCATATTCTATTCTCCAAATGGCCTTTTCTCTGCAGTCCAGTACATCCACACAGAATCCATCCATGCTGCCCAAGGCTGTGCACTGTGCCTACAAAGATAAAACATCAACTCCTGGCCTCGATGTGCTCCAAATGCCACACATTATAATCATTTGCATGACATGATGAAAAATTGCAACTCCTTGTTTATCAGCCAAGCTATAAGAGGTCTGAGCAATCATTTATTTTCCCTGGTACTATCTTTGAAAATAAAACTACTCTTTAACAATGTGTGAAGGTCACAATCAGCTTCCATCTAAGCTCTTCTTAACCCTCAGAACAAATTCATCTCTTGACCTGCAGTTATAATAGGTTCTGTGCTAAGATCTTGATGATGATTCCTCACACTTATTAAATTATCCTCTTGGATTAGACGTTATATGGTTATAAGGTTTTCAGATAGCTATCAGAATATATGACTCCATTGACCTTTAGTGTCAAAATACTGCAATAGGCTGAATCCCTTACTCTCAGTTCCTGGTTTGCAATTCGTAATTCTCAACCTTTGAATAAACTTCTTGCCAATATTACGAAAATATCAGAAGAAAACCATATGAAACTCAAACTATCTGAAAAGAGGAAAAACGTTAGTTATTGTTTAATATGATATACAAATGTCAAAAAAAACAGTTAACAAATTTTAACCAAAAAAGACTGAATCTAAGTCACCAATTTTCTCTCTATTTTAAAAAACAAACAAAAAAAACCCTAAAGTAGGTATCGCACAAGGCAGGAAATGTAATACAACTGAGAAACTGGGACACAAAAAATTGTTCTTAAATTTCCCTAAACATACAGTAATATGCATGAAAAATAGAGAGTCTTCATGAGCTCCCTGAATATTAAGTTCCAAATATGATGCATGACCTATAATCATAGCTTAGAAAAGACAAATATAGGCAGGGACTCACTTCTAAAGATCTTTTGAAATACTTTAAGGATATATATTTAATTCCACAGCAATTTTGTCAAATCTGGTAGGATTTATTAGTTCACCCTACATGTAAAGAGGAGCAAAAGCTTATGTGATACATTCAAGATTATGTAACAGTTCAACATTTTAAGCTAAATAAGTTCTAAGTCACTGAAAGGACTCAGTGAAATGATACAATCACACATATCAGGGGCTCTCTTCCTTAAAGGGCCACATCATAAATATTTTAGGCTTGTGGGCCATATGATCTCCATCACAACTACTCATCTCTACCACTGTAGTGTGAAAGCAGTCACAGAATACAAGTAATAAGTGCATGTGACTGTGTTCCAACAAAACTTTATTTACCAAAAAGGGCGGCCCGGCCCTCCCACAAGTTGGCTGATCCCTGACAAATCTTTGATCTGTAGGGAGACTACAACAATGGGAAAATAAGATGAAGTGAAACCGCATAAGCCCTTTCAGCTTTGTTAAAAGGATTCATTACCAATCTAAGAAAATATGACTTTGACACAGTAGTTACAGGTCCCTGTCCAATTTATGTCCTTAGAAGGATACAAAGACACATTTCCACTGTGACCCCATGTAAGAGTAGTTGTGTGGCTTAAAAAGAAAACGGAAATTATAAAACCATTTATAAGTGTTATTTTCCAATTATTTAGAAGCTACCTTCTCACTCTTAAAAAACCCCTCTGCCAATATAATAATAAAGGGCATATTTACTCACCCATATCTTGCCAGAGATGCTAAAAAGACCAGCCATTCCAGACATCCTAAAAAAATAAAGAGGAGAACCACTGGTGATGTATAGTATTAAAAAAAACAAACACAAGATTCAAGTCACAAGGACTACTCCTCCACTTCTTGCAATACATTGCCCTCTCTCCTGGATTCACTTCCATCCTTACAGAGCTTAGACCCCATGGTCACCATCTGAATTACTCTGCTGCAAATACGGTCAAGTCCCTGATCCTTTCTCCCTGCATGGTGCATGCCTGGCGAAATCCCTAACCCTGAGCAGCTGAATGTCTCTGGGGAAAAATCACGATCTCCCCTCACAGCCACAAACCTCAGCGAGCCCTCAATACGGCCCAGTCCCACTGTAATCTTTTAGGCTCTTACCTGAGATGATAGCTCATATCCTTTTCTCTCCCTTCAAACTTTACACACCCTCCCCTCCCCATGCACTCTCAGCTAACAAACACTCCTTGTCTGTCACTGCAAAATCAGAAGCCATTATGTGATCTCTCTTATCTTCCCAGCAGCAAATCTGAGCCTGGTGTACAACTGCATCCACCTTCTCCTATTGCAACAGAGAAAGTCTACCTGCCTGACCACAGTCCAAACCCCCCACTCGTGCCTTGGACCCCATCCCTTCTGTCTTGCTAATGACTTGGTTTTTCCTGTCATCCCATTTCCTGCATCAGCAATTTCTCCCTCTCTGCTGGATCATTTTCATCTGCATGAAAACATGTTCTACCCTCTCTCATCTTTTGAAAAGAGCATCACTGGACCTCAGATGGCCCTCCAGCTTAGCTTCACAAACTTCTCCAAAGAGAAGCCTACGCTTGCTGCTGCTTCTTCCTCACCGTATCTTTAACCCATTCAAATCTGGCTTCCATCCCCACTACTGCACTATCACTCCTTGTCGAGGCCACAATGACATCGCATTGCTTCACTCAATGTCTTTGTCTCAGACTTGATCTCCCTTAACCCCTTGGTAACATGGGACACAAGTGACTATTCCCTCCTTCTTGAGCACCTTTTACTTGGCTTCTAGGAAACTGTGTACCCTCGCCTGTCCTCCTGCCTCACTGGTACTCATTTTGAATTTCATTTTGCTGACTCCTTCTCTACCCAACTTCTTAACTTTGGAGTGTCTTGTGGCTCAGGCCCAAGCCCTTTTCTTTTTCTCTCTCTCTAGGTGATCCCCTTCCTTCTAAAACTTTAAATACCATCTATATGCCTTGTATTTGTGTTCCTGAATTCTCCATGGAGACCCAGCTCCATGCATCCAACTTGACAGCTCTACAAGGAAGTCTGCATCTCAAACTTTACATGTCCAACACTGAACCCTTGATTTTCTCTTGCTCAAATCAGTAACTGGTACCAAGACCATCAAGTTCTCAAACCAGAAACCAAGGAGTTTTGTGTGTGTGTGTATGTGTGTGTGTGTGTGTGTGTGTGTGTGTGTGTGTGTGTGTGTTTGTGTGTGTGTGTGTGTGTGTGTGTATGAATCTTCCCTCTCCTTCACCTGAGCAAAGTTTACCTTTAAAACATATTTTATTTTTAATAGTAAAACAATTATTAAAACATTTTACAACTACATTTACATCATATACAAATCTAAATTTCATTTAAAAGTATCAATTGATAGTGGTGTTGGATTCACATTAGCAATCACTACATGATCAAAGAGAGTGCTTTCCTTTGCTTTATTACACAGTTATTTTTATTGAGTTAACTACTCAAGTTTCAGACTGCTTTATTTTTTTTCTCCAGGTATACTCCTTTCTTTAGGGCTCCTAAAGCTTCAAACAATTGTTCCTTCCTATCTTTAAACTCAGTCCTGTCTCAGTTTAATTCAACATCTATTAGCAGACATTGATTTCAATGTTATTCTTCTTAGCTATTATTATGACATACTGGGAAACAAAAGAGGCATCAAAGAAGCTTAACATTTACCAAGTGTTTTTTATTTATTAGGGGCCAAGATTAGCACTGAATCTCAGTCTTCAGGGAAGAGCTGCGAAAGTGAAAACTATGATCTCATCTTCCATTTAGAGACTAAAAAGCCTGCTGTAAGTGGGCTCTGAGTGATGCTAAGTTTAATCACCTGGTTAACCAGTGACTGAGACAGACCTCTCCAGTGGAAATGCAGTTTTCCCTTGGTAATGGGTAGGTCATTTGTGGGGTGATATGTTGGCACCATACGAATACCCATTACCCCACAATCTTCTGCCCAAGAGTTTTACATCTATTGATGACAATGGCCCTGGTCGGCCATCATGCTACTTTCATGCATCCACTCCACACGATTCCTATAACATTTAATAAACTGTAATATTATACTTATGTTCGGTATTCGGAAGGCATCTTAAGTTGTATGGCACTTAATTTAAAAGGCTTTAATGGCCTGTTCAGCAGTCACTTGTTAACAGCAGAACTATAATTTTATTAGCGCCAGCTTCCAAGTCTGTAGTCGTTCCCAACTTTGGCTGCTCCTCAGGCACACGAGGCTGCCCCACCAGTACCAGTGTAATCAGAGTCTCTAGGATGGCAGCCAGGTGGCAGTAGTTTTCAAAAGTCCACAGGTGATTCCCCTGGACAAGCAAGGATGCGAACCACTGCTCTCAATCATAGTAATGGCATTTCTTACCACTTCAAATTCAGAAAGGTACAGCTTTGGCGAGTCAATAAGCTGGCTTTACAGTTCTCTGAAAATGCGAAGAAACTGCAACACTGTCAGTTTCCGCTAGAAAACTAGTGCTCTTGAAACTCATAATTCCTTAAGAAGAATCCAACATCACAGACGTTAAGCCACACTGCATGATTTTTGGGAAATCGAGTCCAGAATAAGGCATGTTTTCTGCCCAATTCTCAAAGAGATCACACTAATATTGTATAAGTGATTAAGAAGGGCCCAGACCTGGAATCCACGACAAAGAAATGAAGCTGATAATTTGGTGGAGGGAGCAGAGATGGCAGCAGCCTAATTTTGCCTACGGGGTCCAAAAGTGGCCTCAAGTAAGTTTCCCTCAGAGAAGAAACTGACATCAGCATGAAATACTAATGATACTCAGATATTTCAAATCTACCCCTAAGCCATTTTTTTTCAACCAGAAATTTACTGCATTTCCCAAACTACACAAAAGTAAAAGTTTCAAATAAGAGCCCAACCATCAGTCATGTCCATCTTTCTGGCAAAAGTCACACAAAAGGATGATGGAGAGAACATCTTTACAACAGTTACACACTTCAAAACCACAAGCACCCAACCCAAGGGCATGTTAGCTAGAATTATGTAAGATTCACCTTTTAATCATGTCCTGTGTCCTGCCGGGTCCAGTAAGGAGGGGTCTCACCCAGCTGGTAGGCCAGGTGTGACAGTCAAGCTCCTCCTTCCCCCACCCCCACCCCCGGCCCCCTGCCTATTGATGAATGTCCCTGAGGCTGAGTGTTGAGAGGGAGGAGCAGACAAGTGGCCCAGGCGGGCAGCGGGAGGAAAGTCTTGTTTGTATAACAATGACAGTGACGCTCATGACAATGGGACTGCTCAAGCTCAAACCGTGTCAACAATGAGGATACAGAGCCTTAGCAAGACTGAAGACGTGAGAATCTATTTGTTGGCCCTGAGCGGGCAGCAGCCGGAAAGTGAAAGTGCCACTGGATCCCTCTCCCTCTCCTCTGCATTACAGCTCCCATCTTACCTGGTCCATCATAAGGAGGGAGGCTGGGTCAAAGGGTGGCCCAGAGTGGCAGGGATGCCAGGAGGGGACAGAAGGAGCTCTGGGGTGAGGAGTGAAAAGAGAGAAAAGCCTCACAGGCACTCCGGCCACCAGCTGTCAGAGGTTCTCCAGGCCAGGCCAAACTACAGGTAGGGAAGCCCCGAGCAAGGGGAGCTGAAACCCGAACACGGTCAAAGTGATGACTGAAAACGCTTAATCCCTCTGTCAGTCAAAGAAAAGCTGCTGTGTCTTCAGCCCCCCATTACTAAGGAGGCCCAGCACATTATTGGATTCTGGGTACTGGAGAAAAATGCGTGCCTCATTAAAGAGGCCTTGCCAGTCACAAGGAAACAGAGCACCCATGGGTGCAGGTGCCTGGCCCTGGTATCTCAGTTTTGCATGAAGCGGTGGCAGCTGCTCTTTGGGAGGAAATCTCTCTCACTTCACCACCTGAGGCAAAGCTGCTGGCAACAGGGTCTCCATTTAGAGGCTCCCCTGAGTGCCTGAGGGGGCTCTCCTAAATGCCACCAGTGATGTGCACCACAGCACCGCCACTGTTCAACCTCAGCACCCACTCTGCACGGCCACCAGTGGTGGCCCCGCTCAGCAGGCAAAACTCAAGGCCATTCTCACTGCAACAGGATGAGGCCAACCTGCAATGCTGACCTCAACCATGTCCCACAGGAGGAAGTCAGAATCTTATTTCAGTCTATTATCTATTATAACCCGCCCAAAGCAGCTTAGAGCAACCTGCTAATTTTTGTCATCACCAATAATCACAGGGGGAGAAAGGCCACCCCCACCCCACTAGAGAGGCCACTCCCACTACCTGCAGCCCAAAGGGGCACAAGGCACTTCAGTTAGGTTTTGAAGCCCCCATTCCATTGGTCTGGGTGGGGTCAGATGGGTATAATAATAGGGCACTGTATTTATGATTTTTAAAAAGAGTTCTTACCTTTAACAGACACATACAAAAATATAATAAAATGACACATTTGGTATCTGTTTCAAAACAATTGATTAAAAAAAGCTATAATTTGATGATCATTATAGGTGGGTAAAGGGTACATGGGGCTTATTGTACTATTTTCTGTACTTTTATGTATGTTTTAAAGTTTCCATAATAAAAAGTGAAAAAAAAATTGAGTTCTTGTACAAAAATATAGAACAAAGTGGCTCATACCATTATGATTTGTGTATGATTTTACATGTTACAAGCAAAATAACATGTTGCCTTAAAATACTACTAGAATATAATAAGGAGAAAAATGCAGATGGATGAATTCCTAAAAATGCCACACATCCACTGGTAGCTACAATTTCCAAATTCAATACATCATTCCCAAGATAAGTTAAAAGGCAAACATTTTAAAAGGAAGGTCTGAAAAACATACATTTTTCAAAGGATCACCTGCAAGTTTAAGAATTAATTCCAAGTTTTCTACATTCTCCGAACTCATAAAGTCTCAAAAATCCTGTGGATCAGTCCCTTTTCCAGCCCACTTTCCAACCTTCTGAAATATGAAACCCGTACACCATCCAGTGACACCTCCAATTAACAGCTGGGTTGCCACGCTATACTTCTCGGCTGAAGGCCCAGATTCCTACCCAAACACCTTGCGCCACCATGGCTTCTTTTTAGCAAGGTCTGCAAGGTCCAGTGACTCAAAATTTCCCTCAAAGTCTCCTTAACTGGCTGCGGCCATTTTGGCAAGCTTGTCTCACGATGACCCCCGCAGGGGCCCGGCGCGGTGGGACGTGGAGTGGCAGGCGTGCTGCCACCGGCGCGAGCTGGCTTCCAGCACGTGGGGCAGATGTTTAAAACATATTTTGGATCCACCCATTCTCTCCATCCCCACTGCCACCACGCTGATCTGCACTGCCACCATCCCTGGGCTAGACTCTGAGACAGCCTTCTACCTGTCTCACCTCTCCACGCGGCCTTCCCCACTCTCTGCTCACCACGTGCGCTGCTGACATCCCAGCTCCTCACTGGCCACAGGCCTGCATGACCTGCTTCCTGCCCTCCTCGCTTTCTCAGTTTACACTACTCTCCCTCCCTTTCACTGGCCACCTTTCTGCTCCTCAACACACCAAGCTCTTTCCGATTTGGGGCCTGTGCGGATGCTATACCCGTTCCTGGGAACGTTCCTCCCCTGCTCGTCACCTGGTTGGGCCATGCTGTCTTTAGATCTCACTTGCAGTCCTCCCCTCAGAGCGACCTCTCCTAGCCCCCATCTAATGCAGGGCCACACTCCCACAGTTAGTCCCTGACTTAGTAAAGGTTTGTTTTTTGTTTTTTTCTGAACAGTCCTTATCTAGACTATGATTCTTTACATCCTTAGTTTTCTTCTTAATCTGTCTTACTTTAAGTCACCCCAGGAGAGCAGAGGGGTCACATCTGTCTTGGTCACTGCTGAACATCTAGCACCTGAAACAGTATCTGCATAAAATCAGTGCTCACATATTTGCAGAATGAAATGCCACAGGTGAGCTGCTTTTAGAATAAGCCATGTATTTCCTATAAATGCTACCAGATTACTTATTCCTGAAATATGGCATGATTTGACCCTATTTCAGCAGGGATAGTCCTTACATTTATATATACTAATATATAA
This sequence comes from Balaenoptera physalus, assembly GCF_965194825.1. Taxonomy (NCBI): domain Eukaryota; kingdom Metazoa; phylum Chordata; class Mammalia; order Artiodactyla; family Balaenopteridae; genus Balaenoptera; species Balaenoptera physalus. The sequence goes on from NC_138898.1 coordinate 37,024,622, forward strand.
AATAATTATACTAATAATTATATTAGTATAATATATTAATATAAAATTAATTACAAATATGACAATTCATTCAGAATTAAAACTGTGAAAAAGTTATTATGGCTTGGCCTTATCTGTCTCACCAAGCATTATACAGTTTGCCATTATGGCCAAAAGTTACCCCAGCAGTATTCTGCTAGGCAGCCAAAGACACCATCAGTCTTATTTTCCACACAGATACATGAGCAATTCCTTCATGAACTATAATTCAAGAAACAGTTGCTCCTCTATCTTATGAATAATTTATAAGGAAGGAAGGATGGTAAATGGTGTTCAATACCATATTTTGTAAAGAGAAAACAGGTGACATGGTGCAAAAGTTAGAGGAGAGGATTTGTGTAACCCACCTGAATCTGGGTACTTAATTCCCAGTATCCTAACAACCAGATGAAACGTATGTGGGTCACAAAACCAGAAACACAACATGGGCCAAGCATGGGCGTGTGTAGTCTGGGTAACCAGAAGTGAATATGAAGAAAAATGTAGACTGTCAAGGTCTATGGGTTGTTAATTGTTGTTGAGACCTTCTGTTCTATTAATAACACCTTGTCATTAAAAAACAAGTTACGTTAGAGAAGCCGGGGATTTCCAGCCAGTCAGAGGCTCAACTGATCGCCACTTCTTCTCTAAGATATAGTTCTGCAGGTCTTCGTAGACTCCTGGGCCACGGTAACGGCGGAATATCCCATCTTTTGCACTATAAATTATAAAAACAAATAGAAAATAAATCCATTAAAATATCAAGTATTACAGACAATGAAAATCAAAATAACTATTGGTTTTACATGTGAACTCCACTCTGAATTTTAACTTGGCTCAAATGAAGAAAAAGAAACATTATAGTTAGGCACAAGTCAGAAAGCATGCATAAATACTTATCTAGTACAAATGAGGAATTCCAAAACAGACAGTATTAAATATTCTATTTTATTACTGCACAATTTGTGCAGTAATAAACTGCAAAGACTATAAGCAAAGTCCTTGGCACCGTCTAATCTGCCAAGTTACTTTTTATTATTTTTGCTACCAATTATTCCCATTTTTCTCTAATAGCAGCAAAACAGCAATTGTTATCAAGTTTTAAAAAAATTGTATCCACATTTCCAATCTATGTCATCCAAGTCCCTCCTCTGAAAATTAACAAAACGCCTCTTAGTCTCACATACGCCTTTGGTCTTCCCTCCCTCTCCCTTTCTTGCCAGTCAAGCTTCCTAGAGGAGGAGTCTACACTTGCCATCTTCTCCTCTTACATTACTCATTCAATACTCCTGCACTCGGGGGTCCTGCTTTCATGACTCCATGGAAACTGCTCATATTGGAGGTCTCCAATGACTCTTAAGCACCATATCCACGGAGCACTTTTCTGCCATTTTTCCAGGGTGTGTCATTGGCACTGTCCACTACTGAGCCCCCCTTCCTTCCTCCCTTCCCTTGGCTTTTATGACATGAGCTCTCTGGACTTCTTCCTACTACTCTGTCCATCCCTTCTCAGTTCCACACTCCCTGTTTTCCTTTGCAGATGTCCTAATGGTGGTCAACTCAGGTTCTATCCTTGACCTGCTTCTCTTCCCATTGTATCTATTTCTCATTGTCTATATTTCTACTGTTATCTAAACCCCAGTATGTATCTCTAGCCTAGATCTTTCTTAAGAGCTTTAGATCCTGACATCAAACTATCACCTAAACTTCCCCATTTGGAATTAGCATAAACCCTTCACATTATCTTCTCTATTCTGGCCTCTATCTTCCAAACTTCACCTTATTCTAATGGCTCCTCAAAAGCTTTCACTAGTTAAGAATGGCCCGTTGGTAAGTCATCACAGGCTCCTTCTTCCTTATGGCTAATCAATCACCAGTTCCAATGATCCCATCTCCTAAGTATCTCTGGAATCCATCCCTGTCTTTCTCCTTCCCCCCCCCCCGCCCCCACTACCTAAGCCTCTCTAGCCCCATCACCAGGATGATCCAGCTGTATCCCATGGGCCAGCCACAGAGAACTAGTTACAGTTCTCTGAAGGTATCTCCTTTTCTCCTGGGCTTTTCCATGATACATCCTCTATCTGGAAAGGCCTTCTCTACCTTGCCTGCTTAACCTGTTCCTTCCTATCTATTAAAAATCATCCCATCTTTTACATCATCAGAAAAATCTTCTTTGACCTCCTCACCTATCTGCTACCTGAAATTAGGTTCCTTTCTCTGCAGCACCCCGAGCATCCCTCTCTTCTAATCACTATCATTCAGTGCAGACCAGTCTTTCTCCCTTCAAATGCTAAGCTGAATGAGTGACAGTTATGGAAAACAACTTAGAATACTGGTACACATCTACTCATTTCTAATCTTTGCAAAACCAGAAAATTATTTGAACTTACTGAAAAAATGCTGGGAGGGTAGTGACAAAGAAGCGGCCACTCAAACCTACAAGAAGCATAGACAAAAAAGTTACAAGTCAAACTCAGACTAAACCAAGCATCTAACTTAAGGTGCAAGAACAAGCAGCCTTGAGCTTGTTCTTACAACCACATTAGTAAAATCCTTCCCATTACTGAATCACATTTAATATTTTTTTTAAAATAAATTTTTACCCATTTTTATTTACCTAATACTTTCTAGTAACTGACATACAACTTGCTTATCTTCGATGTTTTAAACTGGAGTTTTCTGGCTTGTGTAATACTTAGAATTATATGGTGGCTGAAAGGATAGGTTTTAGAGACATGCAATCTGGGTTAAACAACTAAATTCTCCATTTACTAGCTTTGTGTCCTTAGATACATTACTTAACCTTTCTGAGTCTTGGTTACCTCATCTGTAAAATGGGGATATAAAAGCCTAACTGAATTGTTCTTAAGTTATATTAGATCATTATATCAAGTGTGTAGCACATAGTAAAGGACTCAATAAATAATAATAGGTATTATTACATCAGTCATACATTTAAAAAATAATAAGGAATATGAAATAATAAGTTATGTATAATCTTTGCACATTTATAAAACTGCAAGTACTGTCAAGGGATTCTATGTACATTAAATAGATTTTTTTCAATTTGTCTTGGCAAACCTTTACTGAACACTAACTACATATCAATTGTTATGCCAGGTACACGTGAAGACAAAGATAAAGAAAACCCTTAGTCACTCAACAAATATTTACTAAGCTCCTTCTTTGTTCCAGGGACTGTGATAACTATTCAAGATATAAATAAACAAAAACACGTACAGTCTAGTGGCAAAGGGAAAAACTTAATCAAAATAATCACAACCATGACTACAAACAGAAATTGATGATATTAAGAAAAGGGGCATGCAACAAAAACCTGAATGATATAGGAGTAATGAGCATAATGCTCTATAAATGTTTACAAATAAATAACATTTATGTGGGCACCAAAAGTGAGTAAGCCTGGTTCTGGCAAAGAGAAGCAAAGCTGAAGGCCCTCTCTGGCCAGCGTGGAAAAATGAGACATTATTTTCACCTTTCTCAGCACTTCTGCTTTTCCCATTGAAGAACAATCTGGACAAAATCAAATAGCTATTCAAATAAAGTGGCTCAAATTTTACATCTCTCCTGTCTCGCTTGCAATTTGAAACACTGAAGCTTTACTTTTAATAACATGGGAAATTTGCTTATACCCATTCTATAAGTTAAATCTATATTCAGTATAATAATTTATTAATTAATGATGAGTTTTCCCAAAAAACAATTACTATTTTTTTCTGATATCAAACAAGGTAGACTCTAAAACATCCCTATGGCACTTAAAAGAAAAGATAGTATTCTGAAGGTAATAAAAATCAATTTACAAAAAGAAACATTTACTACATACACTTATCATTGTACATCTGGGGGAAAAACAAAAAAAGGTTGTACTGGCAGTTACAAAAACACATGTGACCTGAGAAGTCCACTGAGGGCTTAACAAGCATGTTCACCTCTAACGTTGTTTGGAAATACAGCCCAGCAGGGGAACAAGGGTATCTTTTAATAAATTTCCAATGCTAAATTACTAGGGGAAAAAGCATTGGTAATCCTAAACTATTATATGCTTTAAGCTTAAAATAATTATTGCAAACAGTTTCATCTCATTTCTCTCCTAGCTAGAGATTCTTATGACCATTCAAAAATTTTATCTAAGGAGTTACAGTATTAAGGAATTATGCTTTGTTTATATGGCCTTTTAAAGTAGAATGAACAGACAAATAGCATCCCATCACTACCCCAAGTTTCTATTTAGATTTTATTTTTATCAGAATAAATAGGATTCCTAATAAATGTTAGGTATCACTGAAAGCAGTATTTTTAACTTGTTCTTCAAAATCCTTCATGTGATCTTGGTCATCATTGGCCATGGCAATAAATAAAAAATAAGTAAATCTTAAAAGTCATTCATAAAACATTAAATTATACAAAATCTTAAAAGTAGTTCATAAAACGAAAAGACAACCCTCAGAATGGGAGAAAATATTTGCAAACGAATCAACGGACAAAGGATTAATCTCCAAAATATACAAGCAGCTCATGCAGCTCAATATTAAAAAAAACAAACAACCCAATCCAAAAATGGGCAGGAGACCTAAATAGACATTTCTCCGAAGAAGACATACAGATGACCAAGAGGCACATGAAAAGCTGCTCAACATCACTAATTATTAGAGAAATGCAAACCAAAACTACAATGAGGTATCACCTCACACCAGTTAGAATGGGAATCATCAGAAAATCTACAAACAACAAATGCTGGAGAGAGTGTGGAGAGAAGGGAACCCTCTTGCACTGTTGGTGAGAATGTAAATTGATACAGCCACTATGGAGAACAATATGGAGGTTCCTTAAAAAACTAAAAATAGAATTACCATATGACCCAGCAATCCCACTACTGGGCATATACCCAGAGAAAACCATAATTCAAAAAGACACATGTACCCCAGTGTTCACTGCAGCACTATTTACAATAGCCAGCTCATGGAAGCAACCTAAATGCCCATCGACACACGAATGGACAAATTAGATGTGGTATATATATACAATGGAATATTACTCAGCCATAAAAAGGAATGAAACTGGGTCATTTGTAGAGACATGGATGGACCTAGAGACTGTCATACAGAAAGAAGTAAGTCAGAAAGAGAATAATATCGTATATTAACGCATATATGTGGAATCTAGAAAAATGGTACAGATGAACCATTTGCAAGGCAGAAATAGAGACACAGATGTAGAGAACAAATGTATGGACACCAAGGAGGGAAACTGGGGGGTGGAGGTGGTGGTGGGATGAATTGGGAGATCAGGATTGACATATATACACTAATACGTATAAAATAGATAACTAATAAAAACCTGCTGTATAAAAAAAAAAAAAAGTAGTTCATAAAACACATTAAATTATACAATATGAATTTCCAGATTCATGAGCCAGCTTACCTGGGGTTAAACTCCACTTCTGTCTCTTATTAGTTTTTAATATGAGACAGTTAATTTAAACTCTCTGGGCTTTAGTTTTCTTATTATAAACGGGCATCACAATTTCTATCTTGCAGTATTGTAGTATTAAGTGATTTTATATTTATGTAGCACATAGAAAACAGGGTCTGATATATAAGCACTAAATAAATGCTATTAATTTCTTTATTTAAATCTCTGATTCAAAGTTAGAATAAAATAAGAGGATGTAACAAACACTAATTTAGTCTTAAGTGCTTTGGAAATTGTGCCTTATTTTGGATAACATAACTTAAAATTTTATAAATAAATGTACCCATGAAAATCAATGTGAAAATAAAAAAGAAACACAGTGATGGATGGTCTCTGAGATTTCTGCATCTTTCTCATTCAGGCTAGACGGTACAACAGCACACTTGTTCCCCAAATGGCTACATTAAAGGGCTTAAGAAATTTATAGTTTTTGATATGAATGTCTTCTAACTTTTAATACTGATACTATGAAATGTTAAGGGAGACTTTCATCATCTGAAAAGTTAAACCATGACCACCTTGGAACAGAGAAGTACCATGTGAGGTTGTGGCTTTACGATTTAAAAACAAGTATGGATCTTAAAGAATTATAACAGGGCAGCAGCTCATTTCAAGGTTTGCATAATGGTTCACTGACACAAACTTCAGAAAGTATGGAAGAAACAAGCACACCTCAAATACTTAAAGAGACAAAGTTTGACTGCAAGGTCTCCCAAAATTTCTACAGTACCTTTTATACTTTAAGGGTAACATCCACTTTAAAATGAAGACTGCACTGCAGCATAAAATGGCATTAATCCAAAATGCAGAAAAATTTTTAATTTCTTATTAGCAAGCTTATCTTAAACACATATAGCAAAAGAAAAAGAAGAATTGAAGATTAGAGAAATAAAATTTATGGCAGGGAACTAATTTCATATGCAAAAGCACAACAGAAATTATTTAAATTTAATATTAAGAAAATGGGGACAGCTACCAGCTTTTGTTCTATCATTTATTAGCTGTGCTATTTTAGGAATGTTACTTAACCTCTCTGAGCCTCAGTTTTATGAGTAATAATATATAAATAGTTTGCTCTTCCTAGGATTGTAATGAAGCTAAAATGTATGTAAGTGCTTAACACAATTACAGGCTGAAGTAAATGCTTACTAAATGTTAGTTATTATTTTTTAAATTAATTTTTATTAGAGTATGGTTGCTTTACAATGTTGTGTTAGCCTACACTGCAGAAAAAATGAATCAGCCATACACATACTGATATCCCCTCCCTTTCATACTTCCCTCCCATTTAGGTTACCACCGTGCATTAGGCAGAGTTCCCTGTGCTTTACAGTATGTTCCCAGCAGTTGTCTGTTTTATACATAGTATCAATAACGTATATGTGTCAATCCCAGTCTCCCAATTCCTCTCTCCCTACCCCTTTCCCCCTTGGTATCCATACATTTGTTCTCTACGTCTGTGTCTCTATTTCTGCCTTGCAAATAAGATCATCTATACCATTTTTCTGGATTCCACATATATGAGTTACTATACGATACTTGCTTTTCTCTTTCTGACTTACTTCACTCTGTATAACACTCTCTAGGTCCATCCACGTCTCTACAAATGACCCAATTTCATTCTTTTTTATGGCTGAGTAATATTCTGCAATGTTAGTTATTATCACCAAAGAGAGAAGTAGAAGGAAAACAATCAAAAAAAAAAAGTAGAACTAATCTTACCTTTGAAATTGAAATAAAGTTGTCAGTATAATAGAATACAAAAGACTAAGTTTTACACTTATAAAATTAAAATATCAACACTAACTAAAGTACAGTAAACTAAATTGTCTTCTATAATAAATTAGTGGCTTTAAAGACAACAGTTATTCTTGGCCATGGTAGGGGTCTGGTTTACCTCTCATCTAGTGCAACAGCCATGGGTGTTCTCTGAGCAGCTGCTCTTTTCCTGTCTTGGACAACTAAGCTCATCTGCATGGAACAGAAGGTTCAAGTATATACTCATTAAATTTAATTTTCCAAAGTCAACTCAACTGAAACATCATCTGGCCTATGCAGTATTAAACAGGCAATATAATGCAATCTAATCTAAGGCCTGTGCTCTCCTTGACTTCTACATCTCAGCTGTAAAAATGCAGTGTCTTTATAATCCTGAAATCTTATTTTCTATTTCAAATACCTAAAAAAATCTCTTATTAGATATACCAATGGAAGAGTTACAGGCATAACTAAAGAGTATGCATGAACACCTCAAAAATTCTTGCTTTCCCTTCTCCTTAAAAAGGGAATGAAATTATCCCTTACTAGCATTCCTGTGCACAGCAGCCCTGATGAAAGATACAGTAATGCAGATCTGTATCCAAATATCAATCTGTATACAGAAATATCGAGTAAAGAGCTCAGCCATGGGGAAAATAATATCATTTCAACGGTTTCCCACTCATTCAGTAGGTAAGATTTTGCAAAAATGAAGTAAATACTTAAATAGCTTCCAAGAATAGGGACAAGCTGCCCCAGAGGTTTGCCACATAAGACATGTTCTCTTCATTCAGCTTTCAGGACCCCCTACTTCTCCATCTCCTTCCTGCTTCACTGGCTTCTCCTTTCCTGCTGCTGGAACTTCTTTTCTTCTAAATGTTGGAATGCCCCAGTTCTCAATCCTCAGAACACTTCTCTGCACACACTCCCTAGGTAATCGCAATTCGTCCCTTTGCTTCAAATACCATCTACACTGATGATCCTTAAATGCCTATCTCTAGCTCACCTCTATTCGGATTTCTATCAAACATCTCGAACTTAAACCCTGTCCCAAACCTGATCCTCCTTCAGTCTCGTCCATCTTCTTTCTTTTCACCAAGTGCTACAACCAATCTACTGGGAAATCCTTTAGGATATTCCACCCAAATGCCGTATCTCCAATCCAGCCACTTACCACTGCTGCAACTAGTCCACGCCACCATCCTCTCCACTCTGGGCTACTGCATTAACCTCTGAACTTCTCTTCTTGCTTACACTTCCGACCTCCTACAGACAATTTTTCACACAGCCAAATGAATACTTTTAAAACATGAATCAAATCATGTCACTCCCGTGCTCAAAACCTTCCAGTAGCTTCCTTTCTATCATACTTGGTATAAAACCTAAACTCCTTGCCATGGCCAACAACAGCCTAAATGGTCTGGTCCCTAGCTCCTTCTCCAGCCCCATTTGTCTCAAGGACCCCACTGGCTATCATATTGTTTCTCAAATAAGCCAAGTACTCCTACCTGCACATGCTGTTTGCTCTGCCTGGAATGCTCTTCCCCTAAACCTTGTTGAAATTCATTTCCTTAATTTGTCAAGACTTACAGTCAAACAGCCCTTCCCTGGACATCCTATTAAAACAGTGGCTCCCACCATTTTCTACATTTTTACCCTGCTTTCTTTTTCATCATAGCCCTTACTACCACCAGACATTATTTCCCATTTTTCTTTTGTGATTGTTTATCCCCTTCACTAGAATGTAAGCTCAATGAGGAGCCAGGTCTTTTCTTCCTTATTCACCTGCACCATTATTTACCTGCATCATTCGTCTGTATCACTGCTATCCAGAACAGGGTCTGGTGCATGATATCAACTCAAAAATTGGCTGCATAAACATATTATTTCTTTTTTTTCATATTATTTCTAAATGCTATTAAAATATTATTTGAAAGCATTAGGTTTGTAATTTAAAGTAAAATTATACACATAAAATAGTATAATCTAAAGTGAAATATTCTCTAGGCCACTCAGTCATGTGTGTAGAATTTTGGCTCCTAATTTTTACTTATCAGTTACAGGTTTTCAGTTGTTATCATTTAAAAGAATTCTAGAGCCTCTACTTTAAAAAAACTGAGACACAAAACCACCACATTTTGTTTTTTGGACTTTGTTTCTTCACTATTTTCACAGGACATCAGACCAAAGACTTTTTTTCTTCTTCTTAGGTTTTATACTTACATAAATACTATGAGTCAATGATAAATTTGCTTTTAAAATATTTTGTCATAATTTCTCTTACTTCATTATCGAAAAAGCATTTCATCCATTCACAATGGAAAAATAGTTTATAAGTCTACATTTTAGGAGGAAAGACAGTATTCAGTTAGACTTTAGATCTGTGAATCCATCACAAAGCTAACTGTTTAATTCGTTTAATTCAAATCATGCTGTGAATTCACGGCAGGTATGCCAAAAAGCTGAAATGGGAATAGGCCAGCTGCATTTCTAAGAAACTCATCATAAAATGTGTCTGGTGCCCACAAATTAACCTGATTTCATTGGACTCAAACTATTAAAAACACAAAAACAAGTTTACCACAGATATGTCATTGCAATGATTTAACCTCCAAGCAGGAAAACTAATTATAATAGCCCAAATCATGCACTAATAACTATAATTGTCCATCTCTAAATAGCAGATAGGTAGAAGTGGTTTTGTTTTAAATGCTTAAAAAGGTGGAGGCTTGAGTACTCATGGCTTGTAGTAGAAATCTCTCTCCATGGGTTTGTCAACACATAGATCTTAACGGACACCATTCATTTTGTTGTCTCAGTAACTGGTAATTCGTTATTTTGTGTTTATTGAACTCACAGTTATTACAGAGAAGGAATAGCTACATTTCCACACCTACCACCTTTTTCCCCCTTGTGAAAGGATGCAATAGGTAGAAATTAAATGTAGATAGGAAAACAATTACTTATAAAGTTTTAAAATAGTCAAATTTGAGATTTAAATCATAAAAACCCAACTTTTCTCAATTTATATATAATACACAAAGTTACACAAAGTTATTTTTAAACTATAAATACAAATTTATTGTGTGTATCTTTTCAGAATTAAAGTCTCCTTTATCTCCCTCTTTTGAAAAATTATATCATTAACAACTAATAAATGTAGATGGTGACAGAATTAGAAATTTACCATTCTGGAGCTCTTAATAAAATATTTGATTCAGGTAAGATCATCACAGATCTTAAAAGCCCAAAGTATCACCCCACAGATTACTTTCCAGCTACAAAGTGGGGTCTTTTCTTTATAATTGAGATGTTCAGTGTCATCACCTTAACCAAATGATCAAATTCAACATCACTAATAGTGACAGTACATGTCTTATGATGGGATACAATATAAAGTCACAGCATCACCTTTCCATGAATGTCTAATCCAAATCATGCCTTTACACTGAAGTTCAAGTTTACAGAAAATATAAGAACAAGTTAAATGTCACCATAAGGAAACATCTAGGTAAATCCTTGGCCTGTTCTCTTCAGAATAACAATGGCATAGAAAAAAATGGAGGACTATTCTAGATTGACAGAGACGAAAAACACATAACAACCAAATGTAATTGGTGAACCATGATTGGATCCTGGTTTAAAAAACTATAAAAAGTCATGTGGGAAATAATTAGGGAGATTTTCATATGCTGAAGTATTGAAGAGTGAAGTCTCATGATGTCTGCAACTTATTTTCAAATGACTTAGCAAAAAAAAAAAAATATATACACATATGTATGTGTAAATACAAACACAGACAGATGCAGATATGCTAAAATATTATCTTGATTTTAGGTGGTTAGTTCATGGGTAATCAATATTCTAGTCTTCCAACTTTTCTGCATGCTTGAAAAAATTAAAATTAAAAGCAACTAACTTTTGCATTTAATGTTCAACATTTACAGTACCTGGTTCTTGAATGACATCCACCTTCCCCACACTGATCTGAAGTATTTCACCATTCTTTGCAAAAGTCTCCCATTCTGAATCAGTCTGCTGACAGGATGGACACCAAGGGGCATAACTATAAAAGAATAATAGCTAATCAATATACATACATGAAAAATACCTGTAAAACAAAATAGAGAAATAGAGTATTTGACAAAATAAATTCTTAACTAAAGGGAGACACAAATGCAAGTTTTCCCAAAGTCATTAGACAAAGAAAAACAGAAGCACATTTCCCTCCTAGAATTTAATATAAATATTATGAATATCAATTCCCTGGGAAAAAATTAGCCAAAGTTTAAGATTTTTCACAAATTACTGTAATACTTAAAAGTATTTTATTTCAATGTTATTGCTACAATCAACCCAAATTTTATCACCTTCCAGATAGTTTTTGATATTTGAGGGTGAACACTGTTTTGAAAGTGCTACTAAAGGAGAACAATTTTCACAAGGGTGCCCCTAAACTAGCCAAACCAGTTTCAAATCCATCAAAGCTACAAATCTGATGAGCAAAGACCACAAGATCTGCTAGTGGGTCCCCAAGAATGAGTCATTTCCAAAGATCTGTGGCAGCTCTGAAACATTTCGAGAAAGAAAGCAGAAGCTATAGGCTAAACCAACTCTACTTGACACTTAAGAATTAGAAGAACCTGTGTCTTCAATCAGAACTCTGTTTTTTACATTAATTTTTTTCATTCAATAAACATGAACTGAACACCAACCAAGAAGCTGAGGCTACAGCTGTGAACAAGACAGATGTGCCTCCTCTCCTTAGGGAGTATACAGTCCAAAGAGGTAATTAAAAACCAGGTGGCAAATGTGAGTATAGAAAAGATGCTATAGAGACACAGACGCTGGGTGATCTCAGAAGGGCCCAAAGAGAAAGGAGCAACTGTACTAAGATCTAAAGGAGAAGAAACAGAGAGGGATCAAGGAATGTTCTAATCTAAGCAGAGAGAACAATATGTGTGAAGGTGCAGAGCACTGAGCATTTAAATAAAGTTGTATAAAGAGTTAGCACTCTATTTGAAGCTCCAGGGTTAGCCCTAAAGAGGTAAGAGAATTATGATCAGATTCACATTTTGTAAAACTCACCCAGCAGTTCTGTGGATAATGGATCAGGGAAGAATACGATGGAAGCAAAGAGAATAGGTGGAAGGCTGGCCCTCTCTAGCTCTATCTTTAAAAAAGACTAGTATAGCCAATTCCAAGATCATTCTAAAAGGTCATTAATCTTCCCATTATAGCTCACTGTCCAATCCCTGAGGTCCAGGAGACATGGACCAGAGAACATGGTCCGAGAACAATCTGCTGACATGACATCTTTGAATGTGGATTTTTCTATAAACACTTGTATCCCTACATTTCCAAGGCAAAGTATATCCTGGTATACAGTAAGTGCCCAATAAATGTTTGCAGAATACATAAATGAACAAACTTGAAAGAAAATTATATTCTTCATCTGAGAAAATAGTTATTTTCTACATATTTTCTAAATATCCAAATGGCAGAGGAGACTGGGGCAAGCAGTTGGTAAACTCTAGGGAAAAAAGGAACATTTTATTATTAAGTACATTTCAATAGGCATTTCAATATATTGGATAAGAGTTCTGCTGGAGGCATCAGAGAGACCAATTACAAATTAACCATGTGTCTTTGAGCAAGTTAATAATCCTTCCATGCCTCAGCTTTCTCAACTGTAAAATGCGATAATAACAGCAGCTACCTTAGAAGGTTATTGAGAGATTAGATGACACATGTAAAGCAGGCACATATTAAGAAAATCATTAATGTAAATGACATTTGTAATATATGCCTGGTTTCAGAGACATTTTTATGATGCATTAGCTCATCTGAACCTTATGGCCTCACTGTTGTAAGGCAACAAGGCAGATTCAGAGAGACTTGCTGACGGTCACTTCAGACCACACAGAGCAGGAACACAGATGGAGGTATTTGTGTGATAAAAATGTCCAAGGAAAATAAGATCCAACAGAGAAAGACAGACAGAAAGACAGACAGTAGGAATAAGAAATACATTACCAAAAAAAAGGAAGAAATTTTGAGGTACAGTTTAATGAACTTCAGATCCTCTTTGCTTTGTTTCCCTAGAACTGTTTCTGCATACAACACATTTGCTATATCAGTAATGATTAAATCATGCAAATTTCATCATTTTAAAAAATCCTAGTCCCTAATCTCTAGACAGACTATTATATAAATTGGGAATTTGGTGAAATTGACCCTTAAAATATACAAATGCCACTGAGATAATTTTAGATACTCCATTTTCTTTGTAGCTGTTACCCACTGGTCTGTGGCACTGTTAATGCCATTATTTCTAAGATTTAATCAGAGTTTATTGTGTTGGAATGTACCAAGGTCATCCGTTAACCTAGTGTGTTCTTTTGGTGATGGAGATAAACCAGCCCTGAGTCTCAGAAGTGGGAATTGGTCCATTGTTGTTGCAACTTTTTAAACTATTAGTATTCTTTTGTATCTAAAAGATAGTCATTTAGAATCTACTATGACACCTGCTAGAGAAATTTCACTAGAATGAACACTCCATGAAGGCAGTGACTGGTGCATTGCCTGTACCTAGAAGAGAGCCTGGAACGTTCTAGGTCACAGTAAATATTTATTACATCAATGAACAAAGGGGAGGTGATAGTGATTATCCTTAGTACCTAAGAAAATATATACAGCTGTTTCCTTCAGTGATATACTAGCTCTTGATTAAAGAACAATTAAAGTCTATTATTCATTCATTCACTGAGTCAAAAAGTATTTATTGAACACCTAGAACTTGACAGTTATTAAGGTTCTGTAGCTAAACAGGAGGAGGAAAAACTTTGTTCCTCTACTTAAAAGCTTATCATCTAGAGGAGGAGTAAGACAAAAACCAAGTACAAAAACATATAAATTAATTTATAATTATAAGTTGTGATAAGGCCATGCTAGATACAAACAAGAAAGAATTTTCCTGGGTGGTTGGGGTACAGAGAAGGCAGGGCACCTGTATGAATGGTAAGGAGTGTCAGGAATGAACTCAAAGCGATGTTCTTCGTTTGCAGAAATTACAGAGATGCTAAGTCATGGGTGGACCTCTGAATCCCATAGGGAAAAGGCTTCCCCTTATATGGGTCAGTGTGCAGACCAGCTGAGAGCGTAAGCATGAGTCAGCCAGGCTCTGTGCCTTCCTCCAGGCTCCCCCACTATACAACTACTCTCCTCAGCTTGCACTGGGGATTGCAAAGCTCAGGCCAGCATTCTAGTTCTGGTCTTGCCCACCACTTACTAAGGATATGGTTTAAAGCTTTAACCTTCCAAGTTTTCGTCTCCTTTAGTTAATGAGAATGAGAATAATAATTCTGCACCAGATTTCTGGGATGCTCAAATTCTGAAAGAGGGCATTCTGAATTGCTTACACTGATGTAAGCAATGTAACCATTTACTGTGATTGAAGTGATGATGACGACGATGGAGAAGATGTGGATGATTACCCTTTGTGGAAACAATCTGAAATCAAATACTTCTATGTTAGCCTATAAGCTCCTCTTTTGCATGCTTTTAAATACCCATAACAGTACCTAAGGCAGTGGTTTCCAATCAGAGGCATTTGGAAATGTGTATAGGGGATGGAGGTTTAAATATTTTTGATGTCACATGACTACTAGAATGTTATGCGCAGGGGCCAGGGATGCCAAAGGTTCTGCAATGTGTGAGCCATCCCCACATATCAAAGAACTGTCCAACTCAAAATGCTAATAGTACCCTGGTGAGAACCACTGAGGAATGCTCAAGAGAGAGGAAGCATTCAACAAACATTTGCTAAATAAACAAATGCTACCTATGCTACTTATTTCCTTCACAGCACAGCAGACTGCCCGTCCCTTGAAATCAAGAAATGTAATTTATTCACCTTCATTTTCCCAAGTCCCCAACCCTGAACCTGACACATAACAAGCATTTAATGACTATCTCTTATACATTCAATCAACAAATCACCACTATCGATGAAACTGCAAGAAATTATAACTATTTGATATGGGCAAGTTAAGGCAATGATGTTCTCTCCAAGTATAAGAAGGATACTAGAAAAACAACGCTAAAACCAAGAGATCCTAGGGAAATAAATGAGGCTTTTCTCCATCACCAGATGACTAGTTTCAATTTTGAAACATGATCATCCCAAGAACAAAGTCAGAAAAAATATTGCTTTATAAAGATTTCTATGCCTTAGAGATAAACTATTTTAACCCAAAGACATATTTTTCCTCTAGGTAACAGTTTAAAGTATGTGGGTCAAAATTAAGCTTTGTAGGTATCTACTTATGTCTTTGGGGTAAAAAAGCCACCAGAACAGCATTATATTGTATATTTTTGTGTTTCAAAAGAACAAAAGTAGTATTCTCAAGCACTGATATGATGGGAACCAAGCAAATGTTTAAAACAGCAAAAGGTTACAAAGCAACTGAAGGAAGAATAGTATGAAACAATGGAAAGAGAGAAAAGAAAACATCAGAAGGCCTTTTAAAGATTAGATAATCTTCCCTAACCCAAGAAAGGACAAACTTTTCAACAGAGGTTAAGAGGAAGAAAGCACAGCAAACCAATTATAGAGACATGGCAGAAACAGGGGTAAAAAGTATAAAAGAATGTATGAAAGCAAATAAGAAGAGAAAAACTGAGTGTACAAAAAATCCACCGAATTAAAGAAAATGTTAATAGTAGTGGGAGAATTTTTCAGGTTTTAAAAGGTTTCAGAATAAAAATGGTGAATTACTGCAAATATAGTTTTAGCTGATATTTCTCCTTAACAGAGAAGTGCTTTTTTTAAAAATTGAAAATTCAATTGCAAGAATACAAAAAATTGTTTGAAAGACAAAGAAAACATAACAAATTAAATTTTACATTAAGGACTTTTCATGTCTCAGAGCAGAGAAACACTGCTATGTCCTTCAAAATAAATTATTGATACCAATCTAACCAGGAATTGTATTATAGGAACTTTGTATGAAGTGGGATCAAAAAGAAAAAGTCCCCAGAGGAGAGGTAGCATATAAACAAATGAACAAGAAAAGAACTGTCATTCAAAGTAATGTTAAAATTTTAATATTATCAGAAAGCCTCCTAACTTGCTTCTTTTGAGAAGTTAAATATATCATCACCTGTGGATCCCTAACAATCTCCATTTATTATGACCAGTTCATCTGAACAAAGTACTAACATAGGAGCAAGTATTAAGACATTTTGTTTTCCTGTTATAGACACCAGAAAAAAAAAATCTGATAACTTATTGGATGTTTGAAAGAATTCCTAGAAATTTATAGGCTTATAGTAGTACTGAAGATATAAATTTTATTTTTTTAAAGTGTTGGATTTTGTCAAAGGGAGGAGGAATATCACAAATAAAGAGCCACAATTTTCTTCAGGACGAGCACTTAGCTTCTGGAATTTGGAGGTAATGGTTCTTTCCTTTCTAGCCGCACTTCATATCAACCTATTCTGAAGTGTACTCAATGAAAAGAACTTCTAAGATCTCAAGTATCTACACAGCTTACTTTCGGTTACAAGTATCATCTTGAAGAACAGCCCAAACATAACTCCATACAATGGACACATAGCAAGCTTACAACAATTGATTACTACACCTCAGCTTGTACATTTATGAAGTAAAATTTGAACCATCAACATAGCCATGAGTTGTTGGCTGTTGCTTGTTTATAATCCTAACTTGGCTTACGCTTACCTGAGCTTTAGTGTTCTTAGTTTTTACTTAAAAAAAGTAAAAAAAAGAACATAGCTACTCCAAAAGGAATATAAAGGAGTTGAGGCCATTAAACATAACAAGTCTTTTCTGCTTTGACCTTCGTCATGCACATACAGAAACTCAGTTTTAATCAGAAAACTGACATCTAGAAAACCTCCATTGTACAAGCACCTACTAAAAAAACAACTTTCTGTAGTACTAGCTGATAAAACAGTCTCTCTAAAACGCTTGCAATTATTACAAACATGACAGTCCTGTTATGCTTACTTTAAAATTTTCTCTCTTAAATAGAAAATGACCTCATCTCTATTCAAAGTAGTTAATTTTAATCAGTGCTTCATGTCTACAGATCTCTTTAATAATTTCATTGATTTATTATGATACCAAAGGCATTTTACTTTGAGGTCTAAAATATCCCCTGCTTTGTGACCAAAAGGTAAATACTTGTTTGAAGCAGTACTGTGCATTATGTTCTTTGAACAATGTAATCTACTAGGTGACTTACAACTTTTGGGCCTGAGTCAAACTGAGGTTTTCAGTCTATAGAATAATCTGTTTGCAATCTAAATTCAAAGAATCAAAATTCAGTCTTAAGACAAATGAAGGAAAATTTCAATTCTGTGAGAGTCTGTGTCCTCAACGCAAAATTAGTTAACAGATATTAGCAATCAAGTATGTGTATCATCTGAAAACCACAGGCTAAGGAGATGTGGTCTCGGTGATTATTTCTTCAGCCATTCTCCATTTTCCTTACAAGCCCCCCACGATGGTCTCTCTAGCCTATGGAGACATCTACCCACTGCCTATTTCAAGCCATCTTTCAAATGGCTACTTCCTTCCTAAATTTTAAACTATAATGAATAAATCTTCCCTGCTCCTAACTCAAAACTGCATTTTCCCACCTCTCCTCAAGCCAAGGCACTATCCAATATTTACCTTCTATTGTTCAAAAGGGGCAATTTATTAATATCCTTTTCTTTATGACACTAGCACAATTAAGTTATGATACCTACCCAGAAATCTCTACCTCTAAAAATTATAACAAATATCAACATTTATTTGAGATCTTGTTCCTCCGGGTCTTCAAAATGAAGACTGAGATACTTTGTACGGACTGGTCTGCCCTTCACCATGCTGCAATTATTCATTCAACAAGTATCTTGCCTAGTCAGTGCTACGTTATTTGTTCTGTACAGAAGCGTCTCTGGATGACAGCCCTTTCCCCTCTACATACACTTTTATCAAAAGCTCGAGATTTTCTTGCAGATTTCTCTGTTCCCCTTCCTCCCCTTGGTAAACCGCTCATCCACCACATCCCTAAAACACTTCCTCCCAAAATAGGGAACTAGCCAGGCAGGGGAGGATGCGCTACACCCGCAGCCTTCACCGCGGAGGGCTGGGCGCGCATGCGCAGCGTCGGGGGCCCGGCCCGGCTCTGCAGGTAGCTGGCTGGGCGGGTCCCGGCCCGAGGTCTAGCCCAGTAGGCACTGCGGTAGCGGGAGAGGGAGGTGCGGCTCCTGGAGGGCTGCAGCCGCGAGGATAGTGTGGCGAGCGGGGCGGGCGGGCACACTCACAATTTCAGCATCCACTCGCCCTCCAACACCAGCGTCCAGTTGGAGGCGGTCATGGGCCGCACCAGGCTCCGCTCCTGCGGCAGCGCGGCCTGCTTCGGGCCGGCCTCCGCCTCCGCAGCTACCGCCGCCGCGACCCAGGCGACCAGGAGCGCCGTGAGCAGCGGGCTGCGGCGCCCGCCCGCCATGTCGCTACGCGGAACGAGGCTCCTCGGCAGGGGCTGGGGCAGAGGGTACGGCCGGCCTGCGGACCGGGCCTTCCCACGTAGTGCTAGGAAAGACCGGGTCGCCCCGCCGCCGCCCTGCCGCGCCGACTAGCCCAGCTCGAGACTGGGGTGGCAGTCGCCGCCTCTTATCGGCCCGGGCCGCGGAGGCCACGCCCCCTCCCGCCTTGACTCGCTGTTGCCCGGGGCGTCGGTTGCCTTGGCAACGGCCGCCCTCCCCCTCCTGACCGCTGTGTTGAAAATAAACAGATGAGCCGTTGTTGCTTAACTTAGAACCTGTACGGTGTGTGCCTGGGCTCCAGTAAGGTGGGGGGCGGGTTGGTGCGTGTGGCTTTTTCTAAAGAGAAACGTCGCCAGTAATAAAAAAATGCATCACCTATTCAATGGTAGCAAAAATAACAGCAATGGACTACAAGTAAACTGTTGAATGGAAAAACAAAAGGACGTGTTGGGCATCTCACTGAATGGGAGAGGAAATTTTAAGCACTCTTTGCCTGTGTATAATGAAGTAGCACTGCCTAATTGGAGATAATGAAACTAGATCATGCAATTGTATTTTTTACAAAAATGTTAATTTCACAAAAAAACGTTTACAACATGGGTACTAACAGATAAAATAAGTCAGTTAATAAGAATAGTGCCAGTTGCGATTAAATGGACTTCTCGCTTCTCTTGGCTACACTTTTGTCAGATCTAAGATGAGAATGGCCTTAAATGATTTCCAAATCTCTTTCCAGATACCCATTCGATGCATCTGTACCTTGAGATCACTACACCCTTAGTATGTAAGACTGAATTAAAATCAGAGGTCGGGTGTGCTTTTTCAAAGTGTTGCTTTACAAGAATTCATTAGATGTGCAAAGCATAAAACTGGGTAGTGTGGTCAATATATCATGAAAAAGTGTGATTTCTGTCCTGGGCAGAAATCAAATCAACAAAGACAGCTATGCAACTAAGAGTATTGCAGGGCACATGAGATCAATCTCCAGTCAGTACTTACAGGTGAGAAAGATGAATTTTGACTGCACAGATGACACTGTAAACTTGGAAAGTGGCCTTGCAATAAATGTTACCAAAAGTCAGTTATTTTATACAGATCAGTCCTATAAACTCAGTGGGAAATATTTTATTTTGCTTTTAGAAAGAAATGACATACACAGAAATTCTATCATTCTTTTCAGTATATGATATATGATTGGTAAAAAAAATTCTTAAAATAGGATCTGATATTAAGGAATTACTGTTAATTTTGTTGGGTGTGATAATGGTGTTATGATTATATTTTAGAAGGCTTTATTGGTTACAGATAGTGAAATATTTATGGGTGAAATAATATGATGTCTAGAATTCTCTTTACTCCAAAAATAAAATTTGGGGGGGTGGAAGGAAAATGGATGAAACAAAAGTAACACAACATCAATCAACGCTGAAGCTAAGTTCATTTTTGCTATTCTCTCTACTTTTGTGTAGGCTGGAAAATTTGCAAAATGAAAAGTTAGGAGAGTATCATTGCTGAAGCTCTTCCTTACTTCTAACACAAAATGAGTGTTCAAGGATTGCATTTCTTGGCCTTCAGACTAGGGTCACTAGGAAGGAGTATAGCAAGAATGTGTGGGCAAGTGTGTGGTGGGGTGGCACAGACTAGGCTATGGCATTGGCCTGACACTTTCTACCTATGTGACTTGGGGCTAAAACCAGTTAACACCAAATTTTCTTTTTAAATGCAGGTAATAATAGAACCTACTGCATAAGGTGACTATAAAGATTAAATGAGATAAATATAATGCCTAGATAATTATGTCAGGGCTCCATCCTTTTCATGTTTAAAGCATGGAATCACAGTTTATAGAAGATTGGTACTTGGCACTGGGAGAAAGAACTTTTGTCCCTAGAGCAGTTTCCAATGGTGGCACTGTGGACAGCTATGGTTACACAAAAACACATGGTTCCTAGTAGGAAAAGGAAGCAAGATAACAACGAATATTCCAATGGTAGAAACTTTAAAAACATAGTAACAAGCAAAGACCTTGATAAAATTGGCAATGTGGGACTTAATATTACTAAGATAATCAATGAGGGATAAGGAGACTGTATTCAGATTAAAAACTCCATAGTAATAGGGTATAGAAGTAATATGCACTGATTTTCCTATTGAGGATGGAGAAACTGGTATGGAAACATTAAATAAGCTACACAATGCTGTAAAATTAGTCCATAAAGTAATAATAGTACAGGAATTTAATTACACAAACAGATTTGCTAAATGCCTTACAGGAACAAGAGGTGGAGGGAGAATTATTAAATAGGACACTTCCTAGAACAGATGGTAGAAGAAA
Organism: Balaenoptera physalus; assembly: GCF_965194825.1. Lineage (NCBI taxonomy): Eukaryota > Metazoa > Chordata > Mammalia > Artiodactyla > Balaenopteridae > Balaenoptera > Balaenoptera physalus. Next base: position 37,045,791 of record NC_138898.1, read on the forward strand.
CCATAAATGATTGAAATAAACTGAATTGTTCCAGGCTAGTGACTAGAAATGAATCCAAACGGAGCCGTGATAAGCCTCTAAGAAACAGCAACCCCAGGACCACCTCCTGGGGAAAGAGAATCAACTAATTTTTTTTTCAAAACTAATAAGTGAGCTCAGGAAAAGCTGCATACAAGAGATATATACACAGATCAATCCTCTTCCTATATACCAGTAAGAATTAATTTTAAAATATAGACAAACATCACATTCAAGAGCAACAAAAACTACCCAAAGAAAGAAAGAAACATGCAAGACATATGAAAAAAGCTAGAGGACTTTGTGGAGATGTCAATTTCCCCAAATTAATCTGTAAATCTAATGCAATAGGATTCAAAATCCAACCAAGTTCTTTCATTTAGAATTCTAAAAATCTATCTTAAAAAGTTAATGCTTAAGTATAGCCAATAGCATTTTGAAAAAGACCAATGATGTAGGTCTTGCTCTCTCAGGTATTAAATCTGCTATAAAGTTAAAATAAAACAGGGAGGTATTGGTATAAGAAGAAGCAAATAGAAAAATGGATCAGAGTAAAGACTCAAGAAACAAAACTATATGTATATGGATATTTATATATGTTAAAGGTGGTGTAGTTGACAGGATAAAGTAGACTTAGATTACAGTAACAAATAACCCGCCAAATTTCAGAGGCTTGACTCATAAAATTCCTTTCTCTGTCATGCAAAATCCTCTTCAGCCTAAGAGACTCTGGGGAAGCTGAACACGAGGCAGGGTCTATGTAATACATGCTGCTTCAGTCTTATGGCTCTGCCACCTCAACACGAGACCTTCCCCATGATCATAGCAGGGAAAGGGAAAAGTAAAAGGCCGCAAGGAGCTTTTGGCTTCCTTAGGCCAGAAGTAGCACATCCCAATTCAGCTCATGGTCCACTGGCCAGAACTAATCATAAGACTGCATCACTTATAGGAAGGGTGGTCATCCATGGGAAATGAATATTGATGCATACTAATAATGTCCAAAAATGGCATTTCAAATAGGTGGGAGCAATTGGACTGATGCATAGTAGTGTTAGGGCAATTTCCTCCTCATTGAGAAAAAAATCTCTCTACCTCAATCTATATATCAAAATAATTTTCAGATCCACTAGTGAAAAAGTTTACTATAACAAATGTTCTTGGAAAGTTTTTGGGGGAATACTTTTATAATCATCTGATGGGCAAAGCCTTCCTGAGTAACACAAGGAACACTGAAGCCATAAAAGGATTCTGGTAAATTTGCCACCCAATAAAAACAATTTTTAAGTAAAGCCAAATTGAGCAAAATGACCTGAAATACACACAACACATAAAGGTTTAAATTCAAGAAGTTCTACAAATAATTAAGAAAAAAAATATACCGCCCAATAAGGAAAATAGAAAAGAAAATAAATACCCACAGAAGAAGAAATCCAAATGCCAGATGAATATGAAAAGCTGTGCCTGCGTACTGCAGATCAGAAACAGGACATTTTACAGTTGCAAATACAGTTTATTTGATAATTCCCTGTGATTCCCCTTGGAGTCCAGTCAACTGTGATTAGGACCAGCCACCCCAATATTATAAAGTCTTCACTGGACTCTAATTACAATAGCTCCCTTTCTGTAACTACTTGCCCCCTCACTTTCTGATTATATTGTCTGATTACATGATATTTGGGAACCTGGCAAGTAAGTGTCAATTTTAAAGTAGGATTAAATGGGAACTGGAAAAGAGAGAGGCACAAATTTTATTCAAAGCAATTGTGTACTACAAGTCTGGCAAATTGTACATGAAGGGGAAAAACAAAACCTTCAAGGAATCCAAGTATAAATATTATGTGTAATGTTTGGTAATCTCTAATAATCACCAGGCCCTGGATATTGGAGTATACCAGGCGGTTTCTTCATTTCATTCAGCAAACTTTATGGAGCATATATTATGTGCAGGCCTTATGCTAGATTCTGTGAGATCAAGAGAGGCATGAGTCTCCATTCTTAATGAGGAGGCATAATAAAAGTTAAATGATGTTCAGAAAACACTAAGCATTCAATGGTCTAGAGCATTTCAGAATAGGAAGGTTGAGAATATGCTACAGAAGATATTGAGCTTTAGAGCTACTCTGATAGGAATAGAACAGACAAAGAAAAGAAGCAGAGAAAACTCCAGATGGAGAAGATGCCCTGATAACAAGAAAGCATAAAAACCCCCAAATTTAACTCTCAACCTTAAAAAAAAATCTAAACCATGTTTATTATGAACAAATATCTGTTGTCTTGGCATTTGAAGGTTGGGAAATCAGGCTAACTGTATTCGTGTACTTAACACAGTTAGTCAAGATTTACTTTTATCGTAGAGAAGAAACTGGGAAGGAACAAAGATGTCCATTGAGTTTATTGCTCTGCTCCAAGGCAATAAAACATGTTAACTAAACCATCAGTTCTTGTTATCTATACAAGAATTCATTTTACAAATCTCATTTTAGTAAATATTTCTTGATATTTGAACCAAATATTTCCCAAGGTACTTAAATCATGCATTAAAAAATTTTTCCTTTTGTCTTATTTACATTTCAGTGAAGGTAAAGAACAACAGTTCGCCATTTAATAAACTTAAGTTTATATTCCTAAGTATAATCTTTGTCCATATTTCAAGCTCCTCTCACTTTGTCATCATATTTGAAATCCAAAATTAGACACAGATAGGCATTAAAATATTAGATAGTACAGGCCAAGAATTGAACATTTCTCATTTTACCTAATAAAATACTTTGGGATAATCACTAGGCAGTAACTTATATGTTCCTGATAGAAGCTGAGAAAACAATTTTGCTTGTCTTACAAGAGAAAATATGACTAAAATGTAACTAAAACAGAAGTCCATATTTCACATAAATCAGTAGTGCAATTTACTATTAAAGCATAAACATAACACTTAAAGATTATAAACATAGTAGGATAGATTCTGCGTAACACCATTTTGCCCAACTGCCAGTGACTTGCTGGTAAATGATCAACAACCCACATCCCTGAGGCTGAGAAGCCCAGATTTGTTGAGTTTGCCAATTTTTGTGTGCTAAGTACTCCCACGTGACTGATTTCAAACTACCAACTTGATGTTCACCAGCTAGAAGCATTTCTGAAAATTTGCCAGTTGGCTCTTACAAGCTGGTGCAAGATGACTCCAGCGTCCCACTGCAAACACTGATAATACTCTACTACCACTCAGTACAATTGCTTACCCTTTATTGTTCTAAATACTAAAGACAGGGGTTTAAAAACTTTAAAATACTTTAAAAATATATGGATATAACTGTGTGTATGTGTTTTGCAAATTTATGAACTTAAAATACTACCCTTGATTCAATTACATGCTTTTGGGCACTTACTAAATTTCTTTAAAAAAAATTTTTTTAAACATAACCAAAGAACACGTATGTTTTCAAGTGAGTCCTTACATAAAGATGTACCTGGTGTTGAGTTACTGTTTGCATCTGTTGCTGCGAATGCACCCCCCCCCCACACACACACACACATCATTGAATGTTTTCTTTGAAGTATAGTTGATTTACAATGTTTCAGGTGTACAGCAAAGTGATTCAGTTATACATACATAGATATATGTATTCTTTTTCAGATTTTTTTACATTATTGGTTATTACAAGATATTGAATATAGTTACCTGTGCTATACAGTAGGTCCTTGTTTATCTATTTTGTATATAATAGTGTGTATCTGTTAAACCCAAATTCCCAATTTATCCCTCCCCCACCCTTTCCCATTTGGTAACTGTAAGTTTGTTTTCTATGCCTGTGAATCTATTTCTGTTTTGTAAATGAGTTCATCTGTATCATCTTTTTAAGATTCCATATATACGTGCTATCATATGATATTTGTCTTTCTCTGTCTGACTTCACTTAGTATGATAATCTCTAGGTCCATCCATGTTGCTGCATTAATCCCATACTGTTTTGATTAGTGTATCTTATAACACACCTTGATATCTGGTAGAGAAAATTGTATGCCTTTGTCTATGCTTTTCATAATTTCCTTGGATAGTCTTATTTCTCTATTTTTCCATATATATTTTAGAATCATTTGATTTGGGCCAATCCTAAAAACAAACGAACTAAAACTGCTGAGATTTTTTAAATTGTGATTTTACTGGATATATAAATCAATTTACAAGAACTAACATTTTAACAATATGGAATTTTCTAATCTATCAGTAAGGTATAGCATTAAATACATCTTATTTAATGTTTTTGGCTAAAGTTTTATGATTTTCTCCATAGAGATAGCACAGTTTTTTGTCATGTATACTACTAATTACTTTTTTTTTTTTTTTTTTTTTTGGCGGCTCCGCGTGGCAGGCGGGATCTTATTTCCCCCAGCAAGGATTGAACCCGTGCCCCCTGCAGTGGAAGCCAGGAATCCCAACCACTGGGCCACCAGGAAAGTCCCTAATTACTCTATTTTAAAGTGCTGTTTTAATTGGTCTCTCTTATTTTTCCCTCTCTAAGACTTGTTTCTGGGACATATGGCTGCAAACGATTTTAAATATAGATTTAGTATACACTTAATTGTTAAACTCAGTTCTGGAAAAAAATTGTCTGAAGTTTTGTGGCAGAAAAAATTTTAAGGTGGCCTCTGGTGTACATACCCTGTATAAGCCCCTCCTCTTGCGTGTGGGCAGATCCTGTAAATATAATGAGATATCACCCCATGATTAGGTCAAGCTATATGGCATAGGTGAAGGGATTCTGCAGATGTCATTAAATTCTCCAATCATTCGAAAGCTCTTAAAGCCCTTACTAAGGGCTTTAAGCTACTAAGGGCTAAGGGCTTAAAAGTCTTAGCCCTTCCTAAGGAAGGACACTCTCCCTCTGGCCTTGGAGAAGGAGGCCCCATATGGTGAGCTGGCTGTGGAGAGGCCTGGCCTCAAGAAGCTGAGAGCCTCAGTTCCACAACTATAAGAAACTGAATTCTATCAATTACCTGAATGAGCTTGGAAAAGGGCCCTGCTCTCCTGATGAGAACACTGGGGTCAACATGTTGATTTCAGACATGGGAGACTGTGACCAGAGAGCTCTAGTATGTCTACCTGGGCTCGTGGCCCACAGAAACAATGAGATAATAAATATGTGTTTTTTAAGCCATTATGTTTTGGTAATTTGTCACACAAACTTGTAGACACTATCAGCTTAAATTACTCCTGTTGATCCCTAGTTTGCTAAGACATTTTTTAAAGAATAGAGGTTGAATTTTATCAAATACATTTTGTGCACTTTTCAAAAATATCATAGAGTTTTCTTCCTTCAGAAGATTCATGTGTTGTATTATATTAACTGACATTCTTATATTAAAGCAACCTTTCATTCTGAGGGAGAGCTTTCTTATATCTTGGCCTCCTGTTCCTCTCTTCCTTCAACAGGGGCCCCTAAATTTACAGATTCACTCAAGAATGAGAGATAGTGAGACTGGAGGAGACAAGCCCAACTTCACAACAGCAAAAAAGGAGAAAACTGGAAAGTCACTGATAAACTGTGGGGTCTGGGGGCTTCCTGATACACATTGAGAGACCCCGCCATTTGTAAAAGCCATGTACTAATAAGAGCAATTAGATGTACATATGTGGTAATTTTCACTTATATTTGTAAGATTTTCTAAGAAAAAATTTTCCTATGTTTTGTTTCTTTTCTTCCAATGGTACATCTATCAGTTTTCTATGGAATACTAGGTGTGCAAGAAACACAATTTTCACAAAATTTACTGGTTTTTTAAAGCATCATTTAGTATTTAAATGTCTTTCTTAATCATTTTTTTTCAAATCGCCATCTTTAAGGTGACTTACATAAGTCCTTGTCGAAAGTGTACTAGATACTAAAATTGGTAGGTGTGGCATGTAGCCTAGTGTCAACCACAGAAAAGAGACTCCGAAATGACTTGTGGTCTTAATTCATTAGAAACCTTCATCATGTTTAGCCAAGTGAGTTTATATGAATAGTTTCACGTCACCCGTATCATCACATTATAGACCCTTCACAAGCTCAGATTCGTAAATGAGCAGTTGCTGTTTTAGTAAGAAGGACACTGTGAAATAAGTTTCAGTTAACTTGTTATCAGAAAGTGAAGTTATCATTGGCCCTATATTGCAGATGAAAACTATTTTGCAATATTTAAAATACAAAATTTGTAATATATATAAACACTTCCATTTGTTAAAATGGGATTTTATTCCAAAAAGGACTGATTATGAATTCATAAACAAGTCAGGAGAGAGGATGTAGAGATTGCTATGGTGTTGTGAAGTGGGTTTGTTCATTTTATGATAATTCATTGAACTATACATTTGTGTTTTGTGTGCTTTTCTACATGTATGTGTTACTTTACCTAAAGTATTGGAAAATTTCATATTCTTGCAGTTTGTTTAACATAAGATAATGTTGATCATATTGGAAAAATCAATAAATTAGGTAGGTTATAAAATAGCACAAGTAGTATAATATCATATTGGAAAAATTCACAAGTATGTTCATGCACACAAAAATCTTGAAATATATACACCAACAATTTCCCAGGGGCGAATGAAAAAGTGTTGTAGTGTGTAGCTATAACTAGTCTAGTTATAGATAATGCTATGTAGGTATATAAAGAGCTTCCTCATTTTTTTACAGCTTCAGTATTTATGTATAATTTAATCCGTTTTCTGTTGATGACATTTAGTTTATTTCTAAGCTTTACCCTCCTAAACAGTGTTGCAACGAATAATCTTTTACACACAATGAATTGCCTAAGTGCAAGTCTATATATAGAAGAGTTTCCTAGAAGTAGAATTGCTGACTTAAGGAAACATGCATTTGTACCTTTGACAGCCATGGCCCAATGGTCCTTCAAAGAGATTATCTCAGTTTTATGCTCCCATAAGCAATGTATGAAAGTACCTGTTCCCACATCCCACAATGTATGAAAGTACTTCTGTGTCAATGCAATTTGTATCTACTCCATTTCCACCCCCCGCAAACTTGCTTAATGCAGAAAATGTAAAAACTATACAACAAACAAATATTTTGGATGGTATTAAAAGTGATCCCCTCTCCCCCGCTCCTTTTTCTGGCTTTGATTTTTTTTTTAGATTTTCAAATTAACAGAAAAAAATCACGCTACAGAACAGTATGTATAATATACTACTAGGGGTGTAAAAAGTGTTAGAAAAAGAATAGAAGTATGTATTTATGTATGTGCAGAGAAGTTCTTTACAAGTTGAAATAACACATAGATTCCCATGAATCAGAGAGATATTTCCCAGTCCTGAGCTTTATTAAATGTGGCAAGGGCCTATACAACCAAAATGCTCAGATGAAGCACAGAGAGGTCTGTGAAGTTATGGAGCCCCTCCCCTTCCACCCCACATCAGCTAGAGCTGCACTCTCTATGTGAGGTCTACAGGATAACCTGCCACAGTGGGAGCATTTAATTAGGAAGCATCTTCATTTTATACCCAGGTATAGCCTACCTGACCATTCTCCCAGGATGCCCACCTCAGTGATACTGGGTTCTATTTACTATAGGTTACCCTTAGCCAGGACCGCCCCCCAGGGACCTTTTAGAAACAGTGTCTCTGCCTCCTAACAGACATCAGTAAGTCTATTTACCTAGAGGTCCAGATGCCTTTCCCTTGGGGGCATATTCTCTGTAAAGGAACAAGTAGGTCTCAGCCAGCTGATTTAACTCCTTCCTCCCAGAAGGATACACTACAGTGTCTTAGGGAAGTTGGATAGCTGGGAATGGGGTAAGATAGAGATTTTAAACTGAATATCTTTTTTGTCCATGTGAATGTATTACCTATTAAAATGATTATATAAATACAAATAGCAAAATTAGTAAATTAGAAACATGCAGTTTATAACCAGTAGAACATGATATTTCTGAATCCTTATTTTGTGCACATTCATGGAAAAATGCTATATGCTTCTATGCTATAGTTAAATATTGCCAATTTAATTTTGGTAATGGAATATTTGGCACAGAGAAAACTGAGAGTGAGGAAGAGAGTGTAACAAGATTAAAGTCCTTTGGCTAAGAACAGTACAGATCCTTGTGTTTGGTTTTGGAGCTTTGCCTAATAAGAGCCTATCTTTTTCTTCCTGAAATATATTAGTGGATTTTATGGGATTTCTGAATGAATTAATAGCATTTCCATTTTTAGGTTTGACCATTGTATTTTGTTGTGCTTTCTGAAGTAATGGCTAGGCTTCAGGACATTATACTAGCCCTGTCCTCGTCAGTTTATTGCCTTAGCAAGACAACTTTTTGTCTTAGGAGCAGAGGTAATATGTTACAGACCTAGAATTTGGGCTGGATTTGACCTGCCACTTGTTATTTATGTGACTTCAAAATCACTCAACTTCTCTGAGTTTCAGTAATATTCTTCCTATCTGTAAAATGGGGATGTCAGTGCCAACTGTTTCAGCCCAGATTCTCTGGAAAACAGAGCCTGAGGCCAGGTTGACAGCAATGATGCTTAATGTGTGGGGAGTGTAAAAGTCTGGAGCAGTAATAGTGAGGGAAAGAAGGAAAGTGAGACACCAGGAGGTACAGAGCCATGGTCATCAGCAGATATATCCACCTGGCACAGGATATCCTGGATAACAGAAAAGAGAATCCATGCGCCAGACCAGTCCATCAGAGGGAGGAAAAAGAGGGAATCTATTGGCTAGGCTTCATGCATCCCCTCTTTCCCACTGGCCAAAGTTCTCATAAAATGGGATTCAATGCCCTGCACTGCCAAGTGGCATCATTTGGCCCTTTCAGCTGCCTCTTGGGATGCTGTAACCCAAGCCCTGAGGTGTAATGTTTTATTGAAATCCTCAAGTGTCTGGAGGAGTCAGAACTCTGGATGGCCTGCCTGGCTGCTTTGGGGTGGCCATGAGGAAGGTTCCAGCATTCATGCAACAAGTGACTGTCAGCCCCAGGAGGTAGGCATGAGCCAGAGTAGAGTTGGTAAGACGTGGAAGGTGACTGAGTTTCCTGGAGATGAGCCTCACTCATGATCACCCCAATACTGTGCTGACAGTAGGACTGTTTTTGTTCCTCCACAAAAAGAGCAATGACTTATACAATTTAGGGATGTTAAACAAGGTGTTTTAACCTATTGTAATGCCTAAAATTCTAGCATTAGGTACTCTTTTCTTTGGTCTTAAAGAGGTTTTGGTTTTGAGGTTCTCAAATTAAAATTAAAATACTCCTATATGGTAAATACCTTAAGGCATCATCAAAGAACAATTTAGAAGTTAAAAACTAGACTCAACCAAGCCCTGGAGGAATGCATCAGAATATTTGGTCAATGAGAATGAATATAGAATTAAAGTAGAAGGATTCGTGGACCAATTCTGTCTAAATTTTTCATGGTCCATCCCAGAAATCACTAGCAAAGGAGTTTCATTAACATGCACTCTTGTTGGGAGTGCACTATCTATCTTTCCTCAGTGAGCACTATAGTGAAATGATCTTTATGAGTGTACGGGTCAAGATTATGCACTTTGTGGCCAGACTTCCAGCTTCAAACCCCAACCAACACTGCCTCTTATGAACTAGGAGACCCTGGTACAATTGTCCGGCTTCACGGTAGAGCAGTTCCCTGATCTGTAACATGACCTAACAAACACTAAACTAGTTAATGTATGTAAAGTTCCTGTAATAGTGCCTGGTACTTTGGTAGACACCCAACAAATCTTGGCAAACAATCCATCAGATTTCAGCTACTTTATAAATATATTGTGACTCTGAGCTTGACTTTCCACTACTTCCTTGTAACGGGGCCATCAAGATCTTTGAATGAATAGAGTCACAATCATATGAGCTACATATTTTTTTATCACAGATTATTTTTATTGGAGATATCTAGTCTCAATTCCGTCACATCAAATCAGGTAAGACATGGAATTCCATGTTTTGTGTGAGAAATATTATGTGATTGTATTAAAAAACCCTACAGTTTTACCATCATAATTATGCTCAATATCTATACATTTTCCCATCATAGCTGTGTTCTATAAAAGTAAGTGATCAAATTAATAATGAAAATGAAAATCTCTTTCAAATTTTTCTATAAGCCTTTGATGTAATTCTTTCAATTTTTTGTCTATCCATTAACTTAATTATCTCTGAGGGGAGGGCCGGGGGGAGTTTCTTGGGCTAGCACAAGATAGCTGATGCTTCTCCCCAGACATCCTGCTATGTTCTGTCCAGGGATCGGCGCTGGCCAAGGATCTAGAATGTTGAAAAATTCAATCCCTCTCTCTCTCTCTCTCTCTCTCTCTCTCTCTCTCTCTATATATATATATATATATATATATATAAAACATAGACTACACATAGCATTTCTTTCTAAACATATGAGATAGTCCAAACAAGCTAGCTATATTTCAAGACTAAATCAGCACAAGAACAGTGAGAAAAGATGAAAAGGAAATGATTTTTGAAAAAAAGTTTGAATGCAATACTAAGGCCAAGCCCATTCAATAGGGAAAAGACAATCTTTTCAACAAATGATACTGGGAAAATTGGATATCTATATGCAGAAGAATGAAGTTGGACCCTTACCTTACACCATTTACAAAAATTAATTCAAAGTGAATCAAAAACCTAAACGTAGAGCTAAAACTATTAAAGTCTTAAAAGAACACAGGAAAAATGGTTTCTTGAACGCGACACCAAAAGCATAGTCAACAAAAGAAAAAATAGATAAATTGGGCTACATCAAAATTTAAAACTGTGCACAAAGGGCGCAATCAACAGAATGAAAAGATAACCCATAGGATGGGAGAAAAATATTTACCAACCATATATCTGGTTAATATAAAAATATATATAAATAATCCCTATAGCTTAACAACAAAAACAACCCAATTGCAAAATGGACTTTAATAGACATTTGTGCATTGAAGATATACAAATGACCAATAAGCACAGAAAAGATGCTTATCATCATTTATCATCAGGGAAATACAAATCAAAACCACAAGGAGATACCACCTCATACCTATAGGATGGGCTACTATCAAAAAAACAGAAAATAACAAGTGTTGGCAAAGAGGTGGAAAGATGGGAACCCTTATGCATTATTTGTGGGAATGTAAATGGAGCCACTGTGGAAAAAAGTATGACAGTCCCTCAAAAGACTAAAAATAGAATTACCATATGATCCAGCAATTCCACTTCTGGTTCTATATCCAAAATAATTGAAAGCAGGGTCTTGAAAAATATTTTCACACCCATGTTCATAGCAGCATTATTCACAATAGCCAAGAGGTGGCAACAGCCCAAGTGTCCATCAACTGGATTAAATAGATAAGCATAATATGGTGTATAATGCAATATTATTCAACCTTAAATAGGAAGGAAATTCTGACACAAGTTGCAACATGGATAAAGCTTGAGGACATTATGCTAAGTGAAATAAATTCGTCACAAAAAGGCAAATACAGTATGATTCCACTTATACGAGGTACCTAGAGCTGAAAAATTCATAGAGACAGAAAGTAGAATGATGATTGCCCATACTAGGGGGAGAAGGAAAAGGAAGTTTATTGTTTAAGGGTACATAGCTTCAGTTTTGCAAGATGAAAAGAGTTCTGTACTTAATGCCACTGAACTGCACACTTAAAAATGATTATGATGATAAAGTTTATGTCATATATATTTTATCACAATTTAAATAAAAATAAGAAATAAAGATGAATGCAATTTCTAAGAAATTGGAATGCTTGTACATTGCTGGTGGGAATGTAAAATCATGCAGCTGCTGTGGGAAACAGTTTGGAGGTTCCTCATTAAGTTAAATATAAAATTATAAGATGGCTCACAGGGACTAAAATAGATATTTATGCAAATGCTCACAAAACATTATTCAAATAGTCAAAAGATGGAAACAACCCAACTGTCCATCAACAGATGAATGGATAAGCAAAAAGTGATATATACATACAATGAAATATTATTTAGCTGTAAAAGGAATGAAGTTCTGATACACAGTACAAAATAGATGAAACTTAAGAGCAATAACCTAAGTGAAATAAGCCAGACACAAAAGGACAAATATTATAGGATTTCACTTTTATGAAATACCTGCAATAGGCAAATTCGTAAGGACAGAAACTAGATTAGAATTTACCAGGAGCTGAGGAGGGAGGAATGGGAGTTACTGTTTAATGGATAGAGCTTCTGTTTGGGGTGATGAAAAAGTTTTGGAAATAGATAATGGTAATGGTTATACAACATCGTGGGTGTAATAAAAGGCATAGAATTGTACACTTTAAAATGATTAAAATGGGAAATTTTGTTATATATATTTTATCATAATTAAAAAAATAAATATAAAAAAGTGCTAATACTACTGAGTTTTTAAAATTGGTTTTTAGAAAGTGAACAAAAGGAAGGAATTGGTGGGCACCCTAAGATTTCATGGGCTGTGAGGCTATTCATGCTATCAAAACTGAGCACGTAGGAAGAAGGGGGATGGGATTATGAGAATGAGAGGAAATTGTTCCTTGGGTTTTGATTATGTTAAATTTGAGATGGTTACAGGGTACTGGTAATTTGATTCCAGACAGTGGCGAAATCAATATTTGAAAATCATTAGCATTTAGTGGTAGCTGAAAAAAATAGCATAATGATAATTAAAACTTGAGACAATTTTAGGAAAATTTAAGCTCTTCTTCCAGTCTAATAAATATGATTACATTATACTGGAAAAAAACCTAACAGAAAATAACTTCCTTCTTAATGGTGGAGATAATTCTTTTCTTGACTGTTCTCAAAATGGAAAAAGTCAAAGAGTTAACGTTGTTGTGCTACTTCATAGCAAAAACCTAATTTGATTTTCTTTTAGTTACTGCCAAAAATTTAATTAGATACATAATCCATGATCATTAATAATTTGTCTATTTATTCTAGGGAACCATGGGCTTTTGAAAGCTAGTTCTGAGAATTAACTTACTTAGATGCCCCTGTGCCTTCTCTGGGAACATGGATTGTTGCTAAGACCCCTAGACGCATGAATTTGGATATTACCAGCAAAGATTAAGGAACTCTACCCTGGAATGACCTCATATGATAACATCCCTAAGCCAAGGTTCGTATGGTGTAACATGTGAGAAAATCTTGAGATAGTTTAAAGTTCTGTATAAATATTATTTATTGTTATTATTATTGTTATGATACAATCAGGCTGAGTAGTGCATCAGCTTGCATCATTAGTACAAACATGTTAAGAAGGAAGTTAGCAGTGTGTTTGTTTTTTTTTTTTATATGTATGATTCTAGCTGGTTTTAGGACTAGAGAACTCTGATTTGATACCTAAAGTAGTTCCTAGAAAAATGGTGTTATTAGTATATACAACAGTATAGACATTTTGGACCAGATAATTCTTTTTGTGGGGGGTTGTCTGGTGCATTGTAGGACGTTTATCAGCACCCCTGGCCTCTACCCACTAGATGCTGGTACCACCTCCCCAGTTCTGACAATCATCAATATTTCCAAATTTGCCAAATGTTCCCTGGGGGTGAAAATTGCCCCTGGTTGAGAACCCCTGCTGTATATACAGGTGTTTACATCTTAACTCATTTATAATAAAGATAAATAGGATTCAAAATAGTGGTCTAATTGTCACCTAATTGGACTATTGTCTTTGAGAGATGCTAAGGAGAAATGCTTCACTACTGGGGAGCAAGGGAGTTATTCTCAGTGCAGCAGTAGATACCAGGATGCCTGATAGCACAGGGGCCTTTGGAGCAACCAAATGGAGCCACCGAATAGGGTGATTAGGGGAAGACTTTCCCACCTCCCTGGAGGGTTCTGTCCTCTCTGCAGCTCTAGTTTCACTTTCTTAGTCGCACCCCTCTCCCAACATAGCCACCAACACAAAAGTACCACCATCACAGAATAAATCACCCTGGGAAAAGGATGCAGTTTGCCCCGCTTAGGGAGAGACGGGTGATGTTTATCATTACTTTCCTTATCAGTTTCTGAGAAATAAAACATCAAGGCAGCCATAAAAATTCTGAACTCTAACCTCCCTCTTCTCTTAGTTCTCTGGTGTGGGCAAGAAAACATGCTGCACATTTATGGATAATATATAAGATATTTAGAAAGTCTCAGTGTTTTACTGCTGTTGTTCTTTTTAAGGTACAAATGTGGAGTTCAGCGTAAGGTACATGGAAAACCAAGGAGCCTTTTCTTCTTTGTTAAGTAAAAATAATATGAGCTGACACAAGCACAGAATGTGACTCCAAGAAAGAGAAAACTAATGTTTAATACAGACACATACATATGTATAGCACATCAAAATATATAACTTTTAATTTTGAAATGATTTTAGATTTACAGAAAAATTATAAAAAGAATACAGTTCCCATTCACCCCTCACCCAGATTTCCCTGATGTTAACATCTTACAGTTATCAAAACCAGGATATGAACATTGGTACAATATTATTAGCTAAGCTTCCTTATTTGAAGTTCACCACTTTTCCCACTAATGTTCATTTTTCTGTTCCAAGATCTAATTCAAAATCCTACATCATATTTAGTTTGTTCTCCTCCAGTCTGTAATCATTCCACAGTCTTTCCCTGTTTGTTTGTTTTTTGCTTTGCTGAAGTTGGATTTTTTTGTCTTTCCTTGTTTTTCATGACCTTGGCTGGCAGAATATTCCTCGATTTGGGTTGATATGATATTTTCTCAGGATTAACTTGAGGTTCTGCATCTGTAGCAAGAACACCACACAAGTGATGCTGTACCCTTCTCAGGGCATCCTATCAGGGAGTTGAGATGAAAATGTGCCTTACTATCAATGACTTACCCCTGTTCTCTTGGTTAAGGTGGTGTCTGCCAGATTTCTGCTCCATAAAGTTACCATTTTTCCTTTTTATACTTAATTAATATCTCAAAGTGAAAACACTTTCAGACTATGCACAAATCTTGCTTCTCAAACTCTGCCCACTTCTTTCAGCATTTATCAGTGGATCTTGCCTGCAACAATTGTTTCTCTGGTGTTTGCCTTGTCACGATCTTCTATTTCCTCATTCTTTCTACATTTATTAAGTAGAATCCTTCTCTAGGTAGAGCTTTCCATTTTCTCCCACTTATTTATTTGTTCAGCTATTTGTCCTATCACCATGAATGCATGGATATTTCTTTTATTCTATGGGTTAGAAGCCAATACATATTCTCATTATTTATTTCATTGCTCAAATTGATGTAGTTTTTGGCCTCTTCCAGCTGAAGCTTGGGTTCCCTTGACATTCCTACATCCTTTTCTGATCATTTCCTTATTTTCAGCACCAAAAGAGGTTCTCTGCTCATTTTGTATTTTTAAAATTAGATCTTCTCTTTCTTTTCATTTAAAATGAAAAGCATTTTTCATGCGGTTAATAAAAAGGACTGGGATTTGCAAAAGCCAAATAATTATTTTGAAATAAAAAAGATTTAATCTCCAAAGAGAAGGAAGATAGTGGATTTTGAGAGAAAAGTAAGGAAGAAAAATACAGAGGAGCAATGCAAATGATACATAAAGAAAACAGATGAGCATGAGAAGAGCAACAAAGTGAGTGGGAAAAAAAGAAAGACATTTTTTGAAATTTAAATGGCTCTAAAGCACAGTAAATGGGGAGAAAAGTAAATGAAAAAGAGAGGTGCAATGAAGATTTTAAAAAGTAATACACATTTGACTTTATATAACATTTGGGCACTTTATAATATTAAAATTAAATACTTTGCGTAAAATACTTACAAAAATTTGGGAAAATATCTAAATTTCCAATCTTTTATTGCTCAGGTTCTTTTGGTTATAAGATTTGTTAAATTTGTGGATGGCTCCCTTCTCTGTGATAGAACATACTTTGATTCCTTTTTATTTATTTATTTTTTTAAAGGAATGTGATGGAGGGGACAAAATGACCACAAGATTTCATGAGCCCTTTCTTCTTTAACAGTTGCAAGGCTAAGCATTGGTTAGCTGTCCCCATCCCCCATCCTCATTTCTCTTTCAGTCCTCTCCTTGAAGTTCTAGTTCTAGGCTCTAGATCTAGATCTAGATCTAGATCAACTGGTGTTGATCCCGCATCACCAGGAGCTGATGGCACAAGTGTTGGCACTCTTTTCCCAGCCTTGTGTCTGCTGCCTCTCTGCTCTTGACTAGACTGCTCCTTAGGGTAGGCCCTCTGGGCTCTAGGTGAAATCAGATTTCATCTTCCTTCTGCATCACATAAAAGGATGGGTTCTTCTCTACTCAGAGAGAAAACATATAAAAAAGAACAAACTAGCAAGATCTGCTGGCCCCACTCCCCAGGCCAACCCTGAACAACCACAGAGCAAGACCAATAAATCTGAAAAACTAAATTCAACCCTCAGAAATCCCTGAAATAATCAAAGTGTGTTAGTTGTCTTTCATTGTGTAACAAACAACTGTTTGTTATTGTTCATGAGGATGAGGGTCAACAGGGAGTTTCCACAGTTGTGTCCTGGTCAGCTGGGTTGGGCTGCCATGGCTTCATCACAAATCTTACCACTGGGTTGGCTGACAGTGGAGACAATGAGGTGACCCTGCCAAATGCTTCTAAATGGATAAATTTCAGCAGACTTCGAAATGGATATATGTCTGGAAAAAACCACAAAATACCAACATTAGGACAAATAAATAGAAAACTTGATTAGAAAAATAACCATTAAGAAGCACTAAAAATGCCCCATGCTGTCAGGTGAGTTCTATATATTGAGTGAAGGGATAATCTCTGTCTTAAAAAAAGAATCTCTGTTAATATATTTTTAATGTTCATTCTCCCAAACTTACTCTAAAATCTCAAAGAAGTTCCAGTCAAAATCCCATTATTTCAAGAAACTGAAAAACTTATTCTTAAATTTACATGGCAGAATTGACACATATAAATGATTATGTTGATTTTGAAAAAGAAGAGATACGAGGAAGAATTTGCCAAACTAGCCATAAACTGCTGCTTCAAAAGGGTCTTGTTCTAGACAAGAATTCTCCCAAGGGCTAGGACTCTGGGCTCTGGGAAAAATGCTATTTCACCAGAAATGAAGAAATGTTACAAAGCCATTATAATAAAGACAAAGTTCTGGAACCATATCGGAAACTCAGAAAATAAACACACACATATATAAAAAAACTTGGTAGAATATAGAAGTGGTACCTCAAATCAGTAGGGAAATGATGACTTGAAGATGTAGTTTTGGAAAAACTGGATAAACAAATAGAAATAAAGTTGGATCCCTTCCTCACACTATACCTTCAACAAGTTTTGGAGTGGGTAAAACTTCTTAAGAAATACTCTAAAAAATTATAAATCATAAGGTAAAAATATGGATGAATTAGACTTACAACATAATTAAGAGTTCCTGTTCAATGTAGGACATCATAGACAAAGTCTGGGAGAAGTTAAATGCACTGCCAAAAATCCATAAGGTATTAATTCCAGTAATATGCAAGGACATAAGAAAAGAATGGGCACCCAATAGAAAAATAGGCAAAAAATATGACTAAGCCATTCCTAGTAGAAACAAAAATGGCTAGCAAGGCTATGGAGAGATACTTTATCACCCTAGAGACCAGAAAAATGGAATGTGACAATAATGACCCTACCTTTTTGGTAAAAAAGGAAACAAAACAAAAGAAAAGAAAACCCCAGTGGTATTATTATACCAAGTGATAGCAAGGCTACAGGGAAATGGGAGCCTTATTGCACTTCAGGTACAAGTTTGGACAGTGTAACATTGAGAAGAGAAATAATTCATTATTTTATGAAATTATACCCGTAAAATACCTCTGAGAAGATAAATCAGAGACATTCCTGCATGAAGGACATATGTAAGGATTTTTATCTAAGGTCTCAAGCATAGAGGCAATCCTATTGACTACCATTAGAAATACATGCAGACAAAAAAGTGATGGATACTGTGTAGTGATTAGATGCAAAGAACTAGAGGAGAAACAGCAAAGGGAGGATTCTAAAAAGAATTTGGGGTGAAAATAGTAAGAAACTGAATAAGATCTAGAGCAAAATACTCGTGGTGAGAGGGAGAGGGATAAAGTAAAATAAAATGAGAGAGAGGCTTTGTATGAAATAATCATAGCATCCTAAGAATTGGGTGCATGATTATTTTAACTGTGCAACCAGCTAAACTAAAGCAAACATTTCTGCACTTTTCTCCACTGCAGATATGCAACATGTCTTATTTTGTCCGGCGTCTACATGATAGATAAACATTAAAGCCACACACTACTATGTATAAAATAGATAACCAACAAGGACCTACTGTATAGCACAGGGAACTCTACTCAATATGTGTAATAACCTATATGGGAAAAGAATCTGAAAAAGAATGAATATTTGTATATGTGTAACTGAATCACTATGCTGTACACCTGAAACTAACACAACATTGTAAATCAACTATATTCCAATAAATTTTTTTTAAAAAGCTATGGCCAAAACAAGTTGATACCTTATACATCGTCTGTTTTTATACTCAGAAAACTTTTTAAAATCATTTTTACTATAATCATTGACACACATGATTGTAATCTTTTTTAAATGTATTTTTTATTGAAGTATAGTTGAATTACAATGCTGTTGAATTACAAGTATAGTTGAATTACAATGCTATAGTTGAATTACAATACATATATATATATCCTTTTTCATATTCCTTTCCATTATGTTTTATCACAGGATACTGAATATAGTTCCCTGCACTGTACAGTAGGACTTTGTTGTTTATCCATTCTATATATACTAGTTTGCATCTGCTAATCCCAAGCTCCCAATCCAACCCTCTCCACACCTTTCCCCCTTGGCAACCACCAATCTATTCACTATGTCCCTGTTTCTGTTTCTGTATCATAGGTAGGTTCATTTGTGTCATATTTTAGATTTCACAGATAAGTGATATCATATGGTATTTGTCTTTCTCTTTCTGACTTATTTCACTTAGTATGATAATCTCTAGTTGCATCCATGTTGCTGCACGTGGCATTATTTCGTTCTCTTTTATGGCTGAGTAATATATGTACTACATCTTCTTTATCCATTCATCTGTCATGGAAATTTAGGTTTTTTTCCATGTCTTGGCTATTGTCAATAGTGTTGCTATGAACATAGGGTCACATGCTTGTAATCTTAACATAAGTTAGGAAACCCATGGAGACTCATGCACATGGCCATTCCCACAAGGTCAAGTTATGGGTCTTCCAAAGCTTATGGGTGTCTTCTTAATATGCTACCACAATACCTTAAAAAAGTTTACCTTTCCTTTAGCTTTTCAGGTTGATGATTTTCACTGAATCTGATGGTCATCTGTTATCAAAATCAGGAAAACAAAGCTTAGGAAAAAATGTCATACCTTCAAATAGTTTAAATAAAAATCATTGATAATTCTCCTATTTTTATTTAAAAGAAAATACTGTTAAGTCCTATTTTGATACAGCAAGTACCTTTCATGTGATAAGAGGAAAATAAAACATTTCCTAAAACGATAACTTAGTTTTTTCGCTAAGTGAAATGGTGCACAAACATGTTTTGTATTCCATTGATACCATTTCCTTCCACACCCTTCCTTTAGAGTCGAAATAAGGAACCTATAAACCTATAGCTCATATGTTAATTCTCCATATCACTCACTTTACTGCATACTGGCTGAGAACAAAGAGAGAAAATCTCATTCTAGGGCATTTGGTTCTCTACTGAGTGCTCCCAGGCAGGTGGGGTTCTAACTGTTCTGCGGATTGGTTCTAGCTGGCTTTTAAGATTTGTGCCACTAGATGGCGATAGAGTTCATAACTACGCAGTCATTTCTTGGATGCTGCGGGATCTTTTCAGTGCTCCATTATTCGTGCATTGATTTATTTATTTTAGATTATTCTTTATTATTCAAATATAATTGTTACTCAGATAACTGCAAGATACTATGAATTTCTAGAGGACGGAAGTCTTGTCTCTATATCTTTGTGTAATCTTTAATACTTCATTTCAGTAGTGTATATATTTTTAAATAATATATATTGAATATATAAATTATATATGCTATATATTATATATGAATATGAACTATAACATACAGGTAGGTGTTAAACAACAATATATTCTCCTTTGTTACAGTCATATAAATAAGGACTTGCTGGCCTTCACACTTGAAGAAGGAATTTTTGTTTACCCCATTTAGTAAGTCTGACAAATGGCAAGAAGTTAATAAATATTTGTCACATGAATGAATGTCGTCACTCGGCTCTCATTCTCCCCCATTCTACTTAAACTAATAATCATCACTTCAAAAATATGCTATTTCTTTAAAATCACAACTAAATGACTATTAAATTTGACAGTTGACAATTACTACACTGAATCAATACTTTGTTGCATCTCCTAAAAGAATTGTGTTTCCTACACTTATTTTAAAAGTTCCCCTGTCACAGTAATCAAACACACAGGGAGAAAGAAAAAACCATCCTTCTTCAAGTGTCTAAAATCCGATGAAGCTGAAATGGACCGTGTGATTATAAACGAGAGGCAGAGTGAATCCCACATCTGCTTGGCTCTTGTGACTTCCTGTGTAACTTGGAAAAGTCACTCAGCATCACACAATAACCATGTAACAGAAGAGGCTCACTTAATGAGATGAGAGACCTACAGACTATGTTCAGTCAGTGGCTACATTTTCCCTATATTGTCCTTGCCTCCCCAGAGAGAGGCCATTTCTCACCCAGTCCTGAATTTTGGAGTGAACTTTAATATGCGCCCAAGTTTTTCTCACTCCCTGAGGCCCCTTTTCTGAGCCCAGAGATCCCAGCAGCAGCTGCCCTGCTCCTCCTCAGGGGTCTGGGTGCCAGGCTCACAGGCCCCCTCCTCCAAGTTCAACTCGCCAGTATCCCCTATGCAGAGACCCGAGGTGCACATCCACAGAATATCTTCTCTAAATTTCCAGTTTTGATTAGTCCAACACTTTCTGTTTTTCCCCTTAGCCCTTGGGGTGCTAATTGTTCCCTGTAATTGTTAATTGAGTGATTTTTTTTTTTTTTTTGCTATTATTTCTTCAGTGCTGGGTTAATAATACTTTATGTTGAATTCTCACCGTGAACAAAACTGGCATGGCTTCTGTCCTCTGAGTAGACACTGACTGATAAACCCTTGTGTTGGCCTGTAGTGCTCTTTGAATCTTCTCTGTTGAAAACTTGGTAAATTTCTCATCCAGGGCAATGAGAGGTGAATTAATACTTAGCAAACCTTCATCTGTATTCTAAAATGAAAATAAGAGAGATTTCTTATAACAATATAGAAAAAACACAAAGGGATATCTAGCAAACATACTAGCTATTTTTGCAAAGTATATACCTTGATTCTACATCAAAAACATCTTTGCAAATACTATTACTTAAACTGACTGGAAAAATACAGTTCAATGACTTCAAGAATGGGAAAGACACTTTGACCCTGAAACGGAAGCATCAGTATCCCATAAAACAGTAAAAAAAAAAAAAACCCAAAAAACTGGATATATTTGAGGAATTCTGGCTATTACAGTGTCCACAAAGTTAGCTCAACACATTGTGTTTTATACAACTTGCTTCTCAGAGATGAAAGAAACCATTCGGATATTTCATTCTCATTCAAGAGCATGCCTTCATGCCTTTCTCAAAGAGCTGCTCCAGTTTAATTGGGAAAGAGTCCTGTCAGAGGAAAGTTAAATGAGCTAGGATTAAGATACAAGGATCATTATTTCTTATCTGTTTTGATAGCTTTTGTTTATCAGTAACGTTTCCCAGATAGATGGCTCAGTTTTAGTTTATTTGTTTGTTTAATGAGATGTCCTGGCTTGCTTTTCTTATTAAAGCATGTGTTACCATGGCTACTGTATTTTTTAAGATTCAACTTTTTTCTCATCATGAAGATACCTTTACTGAGCTTTTTTCCCCAGATTACGTAAATAATATTTGCCTTAAAAAAAATTCAGAAGATACATCAAATTACATGGAGGAAAGTAAAACTCATCTGAAATCTCACCATCCTACCTCACTATTAATTTACATACTTTTATGTAAAACCTATGATAGAAACTTTTTTAACAGCACCTTGGCATTATCTTGTAAAGCTAACCATAGGCATAGACTGGAATCCAGCAATTCAAGCCCTCAGTATATACGATGGGGAAATTCAGGAGACATAGACAGGGATGTTCATAATAGTCCCCCAGAGAGAGAGAGAGCAACACACTTGTTCATGAACAGAGGTGGGGACAATGAATTGTAGTATAATCATAACTAGAAGATTATACAGCAGTGAAAATGAATAGACTACTCTGCTCATGAGCATGGATGAATCTTAAAACATAATTTTTTTTTTGTTAAATGTCATACTTATATAATATTCATTTTTATATTCATTGAAGAAATTAAATACAGACTCTTGCAGGTTGAAAACCAGTAAAAATGATATTTGACCTAATATCTGATAATCCAGAAGAAATTAACAAGTGTCATGTTAGAACATAATTTTTAAAGGAAAAAAAGGAGGAGGGGCAAGATGGCGGAAGAGTAAG
The DNA here is from genome assembly GCF_965194825.1 of Balaenoptera physalus. Lineage (NCBI taxonomy): Eukaryota > Metazoa > Chordata > Mammalia > Artiodactyla > Balaenopteridae > Balaenoptera > Balaenoptera physalus. Next base: position 37,068,414 of record NC_138898.1, read on the forward strand.
ACACGGAGATCACCTTCCTTCCCACAGATACAGTAGAAATACATCTACACGTGGAACTGCTCCTACAGAACACCCACTGAACGCTGGCAGAAGACGTCAGACCTCCCAAAAGGCAAGAAAATCCCCACATACTTGGGTAGGGCAAAAGAAAAAAGAAATAACAGAGACAAAAGAATAGGGACGGGACCTGCACCAGTGGGAGGGAGCTGTGAAGGAGGAAAGGTTTCCACACACTACGAAGCCCATTCGTGGGTGGAGACTGCAGGTGGCAGAGGGGGGAAGCTTCAGAGCCATGGAGGAGAGCACAGCCACAGGGGTGTGGAGGGCAAAGCGGAGAGATTCCCGCACGGAGGATCGGTGCTGAGTGGCTCTCATCAGCCCGAGAGGCTTGTCTGCTCAGCCGCCGGGGCGGGCGGGGCCTGGGAGCTGAGGCTCGGGCTTCGGTGCTAGCCGAGAGGGAGTCCAGGAAAAAGTCTGCAGCTGCTGAAGAGGCAAGAGACTTTTTCTTGCCTCTTTGTTTCGTGGCGCGCAAGGAGAGGGGATTCAGAGCGCCGCCTACACGAGCTCCAGAGACGGGTGTGAGCCGCGGCTATCAGCACAGATCCCACAGCAACAGGGGCGCAGAGGGAAAAACGGAGAGATTCCCGCACAGAGGCTCGGCGCCGAGCAGCACTCACCAGCCCGAGAAGCTTGTCTGCTCACCCGCCGGGGCGGGCGGGGGCTGGGAGCTGAGGCTCGGGCTTCAGTGCTAGCCAGGAGGGAGTCCGGGAAAAAGTCTGCAGCTGCCGAAGAGGCAAGAGACTTTTTCTTGCCTCTTTGTTTCGCGGCACGCAAGGAGAGGGGATTCAGAGCGCCGCCTAAACGAGCTCCAGAGACGGGCGTGAGCCATGGCTATCGGCGCGGACCCCAGAGGTGGGCGCGAGCCGCGGTTATCAGCGCGGACCCCAGAGACGGGCGGGAGACGCTAAGGCTGCTGCTGCCGCCACCAAGAAGCCTGTGTGCGAGCACAGGTCACTCTCCACACCGCCCCTCCCGGGAGCCTGTGCAGCTCGCCACTGCCAGGGTCCCGTGATCCAGGGACAACTTTGCCGGGAGAACGCACGGCGTGCCTCAGGCTGCTGCAACGTCTCGCCGGCCTCTGCCGCAGCAGGCTCGCCCCGCCCCCTCCGTACCGCTCCCTCCCCCCGGCCTGAGTGAGCCAGAGCCCCCGAAGCAGCTGCTCCTTTAACCCCGTCCTGTCTGGGCAGGGAACAGACGCCCTCAGGCGACCTACACGCAGAGGCGGGTCCAAATCCAAAGCTGAACTCCGGGAGCTGTATGAACAAAGAAGAGAAAAGGAAGTCTCTCCCAGCAGCCTCAGAAGCAGCGGATTAAAGCTCCACAAACAACTTGATGTGCCTGCATCTGCTGAATACCTGAATAGACAACGAATCATCCCAAATTCAAGAGGTGGACTTTGGGAGCAGAATATATTAATTTTTCCCCCTTTCCTTTTTTTGTGAGTGTATATGTGTATGCTATTGGGTGAGATTTTGGCTGTATAGCTTTGCTTTCACCATTAGTCCTAGGGTTAGGTCCGTCCATGTTTTTTTTTTTTTCCTCAAAAAAATTTTTTTTTCCTAATAAATGTTTTCTTAATAATTTTTTCCTTATATTCTATTTTTAGAAACTAAAAAAAATTTTTTTAGTAAGTTTTTTCATATTTTTTATTTTAAAAAATTAAACATTTTTTTCTTAATAAATTTTTTTCTTAATAATTTTTTTTTCTTATTTTTTATTACAAAAAATTAATAAATCTATTTTTAAAAAGTAAAAAAAAATTTTTTCGGAATACATTTATTCTTAATAATTTTTTTCTTATTTTTTATTATAATAGCTTTATTTTATTTTATTTTATCCTCTTTCTTTCTATTTTTTTCTCCTGTTTATTCTGAGCCGTGTGGACGAAAGGCTCTTGGTGCTCCAGCCAGGCATCAGGGCTGTGCCTCTGAGGTGGGAGAGCCAACTTCAGGACACTGGTCCACAAGAGACCTCCCAGCTCCATGTAATACCAAACAGCGAAAATCTCTCAGAGATCTCCATCTCAACATCAAGACCCAGCTTCACTCAACGACCAGCAAGCTACAGTACTGGACACCCTATGCCAAACAACTAGCAAGACAGGAATACAGCCCCATCCATTAGCAGAGAGGCTGCCTAAAATCATAATAAGGCCACAGACACCCCAAAACACACCACCAGATGTGGACGTGCCCACCAGAAAGACAAGATCCAACCTCATCCACCAGAACACAGGCACTAGTCCCCTCCACCAGGAAGCCTACACAACCCACTGAACCAACCTTAGCCACTGGGGACAGATACCAAAAACAAAGGGAACTACGAACCTGCAGCCTGTGAAAAGGAGACCCCAAACACAGTAAGATAAGCAAAATGAGAAGACAAAAACCACACAGCAGGTGAAGGAGCAGGGTCAAAACACACCAGACCTAACAAATGAAGAGGAAATAGACAGTCTACCTGAAAAAGAATTCAGAATAATGATAGTAAAGAAGATCCAAAATCTTGGAAATAGAATAGACAAAATGCAAGAAACAATTAACAAGGACGTAGAAGAACTAAAGAGGAACCAAGCAACGATGAAAAACACAATAAATGAAATTAAAAATACTCTAGACAGGATCAATAGCAGAATAACTGAGGCAGAAGAACGGATAAGTGACCTGGAAGATAAAATAGTGGAAATAACTACTGCAGAGCAGAATAAAGAAAAAAGAATGAAAAGAACTGAGAACAGTCTCAGAGACATCTGGGACAACATTAAGCGCACCAACATTCGAATTTTAGGGGTCCCAGAAGAAGAAGAGAAAAAGAAAGGGACTGAGAAAATATTTGAAGAGATTATAGTTGAAAACTTCCCTAATATGGGAAAGGAAATAGTTAATCAAGTCCTGGAAGCACAGAGAGTCCCATACAGGATAAATCCAAGGAGAAACACGCCAAGACACATATTAATCAAACTATCAAAAATTAAATATAAAGAAAACATATTAAAAGCAGCAAGGGAAAAACAACAAATAACACACAAGGGAATCCCCATAAGGTAAAAAGCTGATCTTTCAGCAGAAACTCTGCAAGCCAGAAAGGAGTGGCAGGATATACTTAAAGTCATGAAGGAGAAAAACCTACAACTAAGGTTACTCTACTCAGCAAGGATCTCATTCAGATTGGATGGAGAAATTAAAACATTTACAGACAAGCAAAAGCTGAGAGAGTTCAGCACCACCAAACCGGCTTTACAACAAATGCTAAAGGAACTTCTCTAGGCAAGAAACACAAGAGAAGGAAAACACCTACAATAACAAACATAAAATATTTAAGAAAATGGGAATAGGAACATACATATCGATAATTACCTTAAATGTAAATGGATTAAATGCTCCCACCAAAAGACACAGACTGGCTGAATGGATACAAAAGCAAGACCCATATATATGCTGTCTAAAAGAGACCCACTTCAGACCTAGGGACACATACAGACTGAAAATGAGGGGATGGAAAAACATATTCCATGCAAATGGAAATCAAAAGAAAGCTGGAGTAGCAATTCTCATATCAGACAAAATAGACTTTAAAATAAAGACTATTACAAGAGACAAAGACGGACACTATATAATGATCAAGGGATCGATCCAAGAAGAAGATATAACAATTGTAAATATTTATGCACCCAACATAGGAGCACCTCAGTACATAAGGCCAATACTAACAGCCATAAAAGGGGAAATCGACAGTAACACAATCATAGAAGGGGACTTTAACACCCCACTTTCACCAATGGACAGATCATCCAAAATGAAAATAAATAAGGAAACACAAGCTTTAAATGATACATTAAACAAGATGGACTTAATTGATATTTTTAGGACATTCCACCCAAAAACAACAGAATACACATTTTTCTCAAGTGCTCATGGAACATTCTCCAGGATAGATCATATCTTGGGTCACAAATTAAGCCTTGGTAAATTTAAGAAAATTGAAATCGTATCAAGTATCTTTTCCGACCACAACGCTATGAGACTAGATATCAATTACAGGAAAAGGTCTGTAAAAAATACAAACACATGGAGGCTACACAATACATTACTTAATAACGAAGTGATCACTGAAGAAATCAAAGGGGAAATCAAAAAACACCTAGAAACAAATGACAATGGAGATACGACGACCCAAAACCTATGGGACGCAGCAAAAGCAGTGCTAAGAGGGAAGTTTATAGCAATACAAGCCTACATCAAGAAACAGGAAACATCTCGAATAAACAACCTAACTTTGCACCTAAAGCAATTAGAGAAAGAAGAGCAAAAAAACCCCAAAGCTAGCAGAAGGAAAGAAATCATAAAGATCAGATCAGAAATAAATGAAAAAGAAATGAAGGAAACAATAGCAAAAATCAATGAAACTAAAAGCTGGTTCTTCGAGAAGATAAACAAAATTGATAAACCATTAGCCAGACTCATAAAGAGAAAAAGGGAGAAGACTCAAATCAATAGAATTTGAAATGAAAAAGGAGAAGTAACCACTGACACTGCAGAAATACAAACGATCATGAGAGATTACTATAAGCAACTCTATGTCAATAAATTGGACAACCTGGAAGAAATGGACAGATTCTTAGAAATGCACAACCTACCGAGACTGAACCAGGAAGAAATAGAAAATATGAACAGACCAATCACAAGCACTGAAATTGAAACTGTGATTAAAAACCTTCCAACAAACAAAAGCCCAGGACCAGATGGCTTCACAGGCGAATTCTATCAAACATTTAGAGAAGAGCTAATACCTATCCTTCTCAAACTCTTCCAAAATATAGCAGAGGGAGGAACACTCCCAACTCATTCTACGAGGCTACCATCACCCTGATACCAAAACCAGACAAAGACGTTACAAAGAAAGAAAACTACAGGCCAATATCACTGATGAACATAGATGTAAAAATCCTCAACAAAATACTAGCAAACAGAATCCAACAGCACATTAAAAGGATTATACACCATGATCAAGTGGGGTTTATTCCAGGAATGCAAGGATTCTTCAGTATACGCAAATCAATCAACGTGATACACCATATTAACAAATTGAAGGAGAAAAACCATATGATCATCTCAATAGATGCAGAGAAAGCTTTCGACAAAATTCAACACCCATTTATGATAAAAGCCCTACAGAAAGTAGGCATAGAGGGAACTTTCCTCAACATAATAAAGGCCATATATGACAAACCCACAGCCAACATTGTCCTCAATGGTGAAAAACTGAAACCATTTCCACTAAGATCAGGAACAAGACAAGGTTGCCCACTCTCACCACTATTATTCAACATAGTTTTGGAAGTGTTAGCCACAGCAATCAGAGAAGAAAAAGAAATAAAAGGAATCCAAATTGGAAAAGAAGTAAAGCTGTCACTGTTTGCAGATGACATGATACTATACATATAGAATCCTAAAACTGGCACCAGAAAACTACTAGAGCTAATCAATGAATTTGGTAAAGTAGCAGGATACAAAATTAATGCACAGAAATCTCTTGCATTCCTATATACAAATGATGAAAAATCTGAAAGTGAAATTAAGAGAACACTCCCGTTTACCATTGCAACAAAAAGAATAAAATATCGAGGAATAAACCTACCTAAGGAGACAAAAGACCTGTATGCAGAAAATTATAGGAAACTGATGAAAGAAATTAAAGATGATACAAATAGATGGAGAGATATACCATGTTCTTGGATTGGAAGAATCAACATTGTGAAAATGACTCTACTACCCAAAGCAATCTACAGATTCAATGCAATCCCTATCAAACTACCACTGGCATTTTTCACAGAACTAGAACAAAAATTTTCACAATTTGTATGGAGACACAAAAGACCCCGAATAGCCAAAGCAATCTTGAGAATGAAAAGTGGAGCTGGAGGAATCAGGCTTCCTGACTTCAGACTATATTACAAAGCTACAGTAATCAAGACAGTTTGGTACTTGCACAAAAACAGAAATATAGATTAATGGAACACGATAGAAAGCCCAGAGATAAACCCACGCACATATGGTCACCTTATCTTTGATAAAGGAGGCAAGCATATACAGTGGAGAAAAGACAGCCTCTTCAATAAGTGGTGCTGGGAAAATTGGACAGGTACATGTAAAAGTATGAAATTAGAACACTCCCTGACACCATACACAAAAATAAACCCAAAATAGATTAAAGACCTAAGTGTAAGGCCAGACACTGTAAAACTCTTAGAGGAAAACATAGTCAGAACACTCTATGGCATAAATCACAGCAAGATACTTTTTGACCCACCTCCTAGAGATACGGAAATAAAAACAAAAATAAACAAATGGGACCTAATGAAACTTAAAAGCTTTTGCACAGCAAAGGAAACCATAAACAAGACCAAAAGACCACCCTCAGAATGGGAGAAAATATTTGCAAATGAAGCAACTGACAAAGGATTAATCTCCAAGATTTACAAGCAGCTCATGCAGCTCAATAACAAAAAAACGAACAACCCAATCCAAAAATGGGCAGAAGACCTAAATAGACATTTCTCCAAAGAAGATATACAGATGGCCAACAGACACATGAAAGAATGCTCAACATCATTAATCATTAGAGAAATGCAAATCAAAACTACAATGAGGTATCATCTCACACCGGTCAGAATGGCCATCATCAAAAAATCTACAAACAATAAATGCTAGAGAGGGTGTGGAGAAAAGGGAACCCTCTTGCACTGTTGGTGGGAATGTAAATTGATACAGCCACTATGGATAACAGTATGGAGCTTCCTTAAAAAACTAAAAATAGAACTACCATACGACCCAGCAATCCCACTACTGGGCATATACCCTGAGAAAACCATAATTCAAAAAGAGTCATACCAAAATGTTCATTGAAGCTCTATTTACAATAGACAGAACATGCAAGCAACCTAAGTGTCCATCATCAGATGAATGGATAAAGAAGATGTGGCACATATATACAATGGAATATTACTCAGCCATAAAACGAAATGAAATGGAGGTATTTGTAATGAGGTGGATGGAGTTAGAGTCTGTCATACAGAGTGAAGTAAGTCAGAAAGAGAAAAACAAATACAGTATGCTAACATATATATATGGAATCTAAGGAAAAAATAAATAAAGGCCGTGAAGAACCTAGTGACAAGATGGGAATAAAGACACAGACCTAGTAAAGAATGGACTTGAGGATATGGGGAGGGGGAGGGGTGAGATGTGACAGGATGAGAGTGTGTCATGGTCATATATACACTACCAAATGTAAAATAGATAGCTAGGGGGAAGCAGCCGCATAGCACAGGGAGATCAGCACGGTGCTTTGTGACCGCCTGGGGGGTGGGATGGGGAGGGTGGGAGGGAGGGGGATGTGGGAGGGAGGAGATATGGGAACGTGTGTGTATCTGTAGCTGATTCACTTTGTTATAAAGCAGAAACTAACACACCATTGTGAAGCAATTATGCTTCAATAAAGATGTTTAAAATAAAAAAAGGAAAAAAAGCAAGTTGCAAAAGAATACACGTAATGTAATTCCATTTTTATGAAGATAGCAAACAAGTGAAACTCAATTTTGTTTAGGGATATATAGTTAATCTATAAACAAAAGCAAGGGAATGATAAAGCACCATAATCTCCCGTTTTGTCACCTCTACCTTGCCCCCACCCTTTAGTCTTATATTTTCACCCCTACCAAAATCCCAGCATATGTGCAGCCTTGGAAATGCACTTCTTGTATCTGCTTTCAAGAAGGAACTAGACATTCAGCTGCAAGGAATGCAGTCAGCTGAAAGCTATGGACTTCAAGCCCCCCCCTCAGCTTTTGGTTTGATGCTACACATCACTTGGGGCAGACCTGAGCCAATGACTTGTCACTTGTGTCCAATGTGAGATTCCTTCAGTGGGCGATCTTTGTTTCAGGGCTTCCCATTGGACAGACCAAGACTTTGACAGAGCTGAATTATAATCTATGGCTTACTCTATCCTATCCTGCATCTTCCCCCTTTTATCTTTCACAGGTACTAGCTATCCAAAAACTACTTGCACTCTTAAGCCCATCTCAACATTTGCTTCCCAGTGGACACAATGAAAATACCTATTTTCTCCAGTTGGCCTAATTTTGTACAAATACACACGTTTGAAGGTTTAGTACTGTTTACTTTAAAAACTGTGTGACGATATCACAAGTCTATTCATTTGTTTTTGTCACTTAAGATAGTGTGGCTCTGGCTCCAAGTCCACCTTAGAGATCTAATCCATTGTTTCAATGGCTGCACAGCATCTGATGGCATTGATGTCCCTCAGTTCATCAGTTGCCCCACTTATGGGAATTTTTGTTTTCAATCTTTTTGCATTTCAAACAGTTCTGCAATAAACTCACTTGTATATACATTCTTATGTACCAGACCTTTTATTTCAGTGGGATATATTTTCAAAGTAGGATTTCAGGAGGTATGAATATGTGTATTTTGAATTTAAATAAGTATTGCAGATTGCATTCCAAATGTTCCTTAAACAGTACACATCCACATCAGCCAAGGGAGGGGATACCTTCTCCCACAACCATGCCAGTGGCAGTTGTCACACTGCTTTCTTTTCCAGCCTGAAAGATATAAAGTTTTATTTGCTGTCTGATAATTATACTCTCCAAGGACTGGAGAAATTGAACATTATTTCCATATGTTTATTGTTTATTTGTATTTGCTTCTCTATAGATTGCCTTTTCATATCACCTATGAATTGTTTCATAATAAAAAATTCTTATGTTTTTTTATTAATTTGTAACAGCTCTTTGAATATTGTGTAGTGTAACTACATACATTTAATTTTTTTATTAAAGTATAGTTGATTGACAATATTATATTAGTTTCATGTTTACAACTTAAGTGATTCAATATTTTTATAGATTATATTCCATTTAAAGTTATTATAAAATATTGGCTATATTCCTCATGCTATAAAATATATCTTTGTATCTTATTTATTTATTTATTTATTTATTTCAAGTTCAAGACTACCTTTATTTTGAAAATTCATACAACATTATTTATTTATACAACACACAACAATGTATCAGGCACTACAACAAACTGAGAATCAAAAGATTTAAGGGAATCCTCTTAGTGGATGAACCAGGATGGACATTGGGTCTCTGAGCTCTTTTTTTTAATTTTATTTATTTTTTATTTTTATTTATTTATTTATTTTTTAACATCTTTAATAGAGTATAATTGCTTTACAATGGTGTGTCAGTTTCTGCTTTATAACAAAGTGAATCAGTTATACACATACATATGTCCCCATATCTCTTCCCTCTTGCATATCCCTCCCTCCCACCCTCCCTATCCCATCCCTCTAGGTGGTCACAAAGCACTGAGCTGATCTCCCTGTGCTATGTGGCTGCTTCCCACTAGCTATCTACTTTACGTTTGGTAGTATATATATGTCCATGCCACTCTCTCACTTTGTCCCAGCTTACCCTTCTCCCTCCCAGTATCCTCAAGTCCATTCTCTAGTAGGTCTGCATCTTTATTCCCATCTTGCCCCTAGGTTCTTCTGACCATTTTCTTTTTCTTTTTTTTTTTTTTTACATTCCATATATATGTGTTAGCATACGGTATTTCTTTTTCTCTTTCTCACTTACTTCGCTCTGTATGACAGTCTCTAGGTCCATCCACCTCACTACAAATAACTCAGTTTCATTCCTTTTTATGGCTGAGAAATATTCCATTGTATATATGTGCCACATCTTCTTTATCCATTCATCTGTTGATGGACACTTAGGTTGCTTCCATGTCCTGGCTATTGTAAACAGAGCTGCAATGAACATTGTGCTAATGACTTTTTTTGAATTATGGTTTTCTCAGGGTATATGCCCAGTAGTGGGATTGCTGGGTCGTATGGTAGTTCTATTTGTAGTTTTTTAAGGAACCTCCGTACTGTTCTCCAGAGTGGCTGTATCAATTTACATTCCCACCAACAGGGAAAGAGGGTTCCCTTTTCTCCACACCCTCTCCAGCATTTATTGTTTGTAGATTTTTGATGATGGCCATTCTGACTGGTGTGAGAAGATATCTCATTGTAGATTTGACTTGCATTTCTCTAATGATTAATGATGTTGAGCATTCTTTCATGTGTTTGTTGGCAATCTGTATATCTTCTTTGGAGAAATGTCTATTTAGGTCTTCTGCCCATTTTTCGATTGGGTTGTTTGTGTTTTTGATATTGAGCAGCATGAGTTGCTTGTAAATTTTGGAGATTAATCCTTTGTCAGTTGTTTCATTTGCAAATATTTTCTCCCATTCTGAGGGTGGTCTTTTGGTCTTGTTTATGGTTTCCTTTGCTGTGCAAAAACTTTTAAGTTTCATTAGGTCCCATTTTTTAATTTTTGTTTTTATTTCCATTTCTCTAGGAGCTGGGTCAAAAAGGATCTTGCTGTGATTTATGTCATAGAGTGTTCTGCCTATGTTTTCCTCTAAGAGTTTTATAGTGTCTGGCCTTAAATTTAGGTCTTTAATCCATTTTGAGTTTATATTTGTGTATGGTGTTAGGGAGTGCTCTAATTTCATTCTTTTACATGTTGCTGTCCAGTTTTCCCAGCACCACTTATTGAAGAGGCTGTCTTTTCTCCACTGTATATGCTTGCCTCCTTTATCAAAGATAAGGTGACCATATGTGTATGTGTTTATCTCTGAGCTTTCTATCCTGTTCCATTGATCTGTATTTCTGTTTTTGTGCCAGTACCATACTGTGTTGATTACTGTAGCTTTGTAGTATAGTCTGAAGTCCAGGAGCCTGATTCCTCCAGCTCCGTTTTTCTTTCTCAAGATTTCTTTGGCTCTTTGGGGTCTGTTGTGTTTCCATACAAATTGTGAAATTTTTTGTTCTAGTTCTGTGAAAAATGCCAGTGGTAGTTTGATAGGGATTGCATTGAATCTGTAGATTGCTTTGGGTAGTGGAGTGATTTTCACAATGTTGATTCTTCCAATCCAAGAACATGGTATATCTCTCCATCTATTTGTATCATCTTTAATTTCTTTCATCAGTGTCTTATAATTTTCTGCATAAAGGTCTTTTGTCTCCTTAGGTAGGTTTATTCCTCGATATTTTATTCTTTTTGTTGCAATGGTAAACGGGAGTGTTCTCTTAATTTCACTTTCAGATTTTTCATCATTTGTATATAGGAATGCAAGAGATTTCTGTGCATTAATTTTGTATCCTGCTACTTTACCAAATTCATTGATTAGCTCTAGTAGTTTTCTGGTGCCAGTTTTAGGATTCTATATGTATAGTATCATGTCATCTGCAAACAGTGACAGCTTTACTTCTTTTCCAATTTGGATTCCTTTTATTTCTTTTTCTTCTCTGATTGCTGTGGCTAACACTTCCAAAACTATGTTGAATAATAGTGGTGAGAGTGGGCAACCTTGTCTTGTTCCTGATCTTAGTGGAAATGGTTTCAGTTTTTCACCATTGAGGACGATGTTGGCTGTGGGTTTTTCATATATGGCCTTTATTATATTGAGGAAAGTTCCCTCTATGCCTACTTTCTGGAGGGTTTTTATCATAAATGGGTGTTGAATTTTGTCAAAAGCTTTCTCTGCATCTATTGAGATGATCATATGGTTTTTCTCCTTCAATTTGTTAATATGGTGTATCATGTTGATTGATTTGCGTATATTGAAGAATCCTTGCGTTCCTGGGATAAAACTCCCTTGATGATAGTGTATGATCCTTTTAATGTGCTGTTGGATTCTGTTTGCTAGTATTTTGTTGAGGATTTTTGCATCTATGCTCATCAGTGATATTGGTCTGTAGTTTTCTTTCTTTGTGATATCTTTGTCTGGTTTTGGTATCAGAGTGACGGTGGCCTCGTAGAATGAGTTTGGGAGTGTTCCTCCCTTTGTTATATTTTGGAAGAGTTTGAGAAGGATAGGTGTTAGCTCTTCTCTAAATGTTTGATAGAATTCGCCTGTGAAGCCATCTGGTCCTGGGCTTCTGTTTGTTGGAAAATTTTTAATCACAGTTTCAATTTCAGTGCTTGTGATTGGTCTGTTCATATTTTCTATTTCTTCCTGGTTCAGTCTCGGAAAGTTGTGCATTTCTAAGAATTTGTCCATTTCTTCCAGGTTGTCCATTTTATTGGCATATAGTTTCTTGTAGTAATCTCTCATGGTCGTTTTTATTTCTGCAGTGTGTGTTGTTACTTCTCCTTTTTCATTTCTAATTCTATTGATCTGAGTCTTCTCCCTTTTTTTCTTGATAAGTCTGGCTAAAGGTTTTTCAATTTTGTTTATCTTCTCAAAGAACTAGCTTTTAGTTTTATTGATCTTTGCTATTTTTTCCTTCATTTCTTTTTCATTTATTTCTGATCTGATCTTTATGATTTCTTTCCTTCTGCTAACTCTGGGGGTTTTTTGTTCTTCTTTCTCTAATTGCTTTAGGTGTAACATTAGGTTGTTTATTTGAGATGTTTCTTGTTTCTTGAGGTAGGATTGTATAGCTATAAACTTCCCTATTAGAACTGCTTTTGCTGCATCCCATAGGTTTTGAGCCACTGTGTTTTCATTGTCATTTGTTTCTAGGTATTTTTTGATTTCCTCTTTGATTTCTTCAGTGACCTCTTGGTTATTAAGTAGTGTGTTGTTTAGCCTCCAACTGTATTTCTTACAGTTTTTTCCTGCAATTGATATCTAGTCTCATAGCATTGTGGTCGGAAAAGATACTTGATACAATTTCAATTTTCTTAAGTTTACCAAGGCTTGATTTGTGACCCAAGATATGATCTATCCTGGAGAATGTTCCATGAGCGCTTGATAAGAAAGTGTATTCCGTTGTTTTGGATGGAATGTCCTATAAATATCAATTAAGTCCATCTTATTTAATGTATCATTTAAACCTTGTGCTTCCTTATTTATTTTCATTTTGGATGATCTGTCCATTGATGAGAGTGGGGTGTTAAAGTCCCCTACTATGATTGTGTTACTGTCAATTTCCCCTTTTATGGCTGTTAGTATTGCCTTATGTATTGAGGTGCTCCTATGTTGGGTGCATAAATATTTACAATTGTTATATCTTTTTCTTGGATTGATCCCTTGATCATTATGTAGTGTCCCTCTTTGTCTCTTGTAATAGTCTTTGATTTAAAGTCTATTTTGTCTGATATGAGAATTGCTACTCCAGCTTTCTTTTGATTTCCATTTGCATGGAATATCTTTTTCCATCCCCTCACTTTGTCTGTATGTGTCCCTAGGTCTGAAGTGGGTCTATTGCAGACAGCATATATATGGGTCTTGCTTTTGTATCCATTCAGCCAGTCTGTGTCTTTTGGTTGGAGCATTTAATCCATTTACATTTAAGGTAATTATCGATATATATGTTCCTGTTACCATTTTCTTAATTGTTTTGGGTTTATTACTGTAGGTCTTTTCCTTTTCTTGTGTTTCCTGCCTAGAGAAGTTCCTTTAGCATTTGTTGTAAAGCTGGTTTGGTGGTGCTGAATTCTCTTAGCTTTTTCTTGTCTGTAAAGGTTTTAATTTCTCCATCCAATCTGAATGAGAACCTTGCTGGGTAGAGTCATCTTGGTTATAGGTTTTTCTCTTTAATCACTTTAAATATGTCTTGCCACTCCCTTCTGCCTTGCAGAGTTTCTGCTGAAAGATCAGCTGTTAACCTTATGAGGATTCCCTTATGTGTTACTTGTTGTTTTTCCCTTGCTGCTTTTAATATTTGTTCTTTGTTCTTAATTTTTGATAGTTCAATTAATATGTGTCTTGGCATGTTTCTCCTTGGATTTATCCTGTATCTGACTCTCTGTGCTTCCTGGACTTGATTAACTATTTCCTTTCCCATATTAGGGAAGTTTTCAACTATAATCTCTTCAAATATTTTCTCAGTCCCTTTCTTTTTCTCTTCTTCTTCTGGGACCCCTATATTTCAAATGTTGGTGTGTTTAATGTTGTCCCAGAGGTCTCTGAGATTGTCCTCAATTCTTTTCATTCTTTTTTCTTTATTCTGCTCTGCAATAGTTATTTCCACTATTTTATCTTCCAGGTCACTTATCCGTTTTTCTGCCTTAGTTATTCTGCTATTGATCCCTTTTAGAGAATTTTTAATTTCATTTATTGTGTTGTTCATCTCTGTTTGTTTGCTCTTTAGTTCTTCTAGGTCCTTGTTAAACGTTTCTTGTATTTTCTCCATTCTATTTCCAAGATATTCTATCATCTTTACTATCATTACTCTGAATTCTTTTTCAGGTAGACTGCCTCTTTCCTCTTCATTTGTTAGGTCTGGTGGGTTTTTGCCTTGCTCCTTCATCTGCTGTGTGTTTCTCTGTCTTCTCATTTTGCTTAACTTACTGTGTTTGGGGTCTCCTTTTCGCAGGCTGCTAGTTCGTAGTTTCTGTCATTTTTGGTGTCTTCTGTCCCCAGTGGCTAAGGTTGGTTCAGTGGGTTGTGTCGGCTTCCTGGTGGAGGGGACTAGTGTCTGTGTTCTGGTGGATGAGGCTGGATCTTGTCTTTCTGGTGGGCAGGTCCACGTCTGGTAGTGTGCTTTGGGGTGTCTGTGGCCTTATTATGATTTTAGGCAGCCTCTGTGCTAATGGGTGGGATTGTGTTCCTGTCTTGCTAGTTGTTTGGCATAGGGTGTCCTGCACTTTAGCTTGCTGGTCGTTGAGTGGAGCTGGGTCTTGGCGTTGAGATGGTGATCTCTGGGAAATTTTCGTCGTTTGATATTACGTGGAGCTGGGAGGTCTCTTGTGGACCAGTGTCCTGAACTTGGCTCTCCTACCTCAGTGGCACAGCCCTGACACCTGGCTGGAGCACAAAGGGCCTGTCCTCCACACGGCTCAGAATAAAAGTGAGAAAATAAAGAAAGAAAGAAAGAAAGAAGAAGATAAAATAAAATAAAATAAAATAGTTATTAAAATAAAAAATAATTATTAAAAAAAAATTTAAGTATTTAAAGAAAAGAAAAAAAAAAAACAGACAGACAGAACCCTAGGACAAATGGTAAAAGCAAAGCTATACAGACAAAAATCACACACAGAAGCATACACATACACACTCACAAAAAGAGAAAAAGGGAAAAACATATATATATCGTTGCTCCCAAAGTCTACCTCCTCAATTTGGTATGATTCGTTGTCTATTCAGGTATTCGACAGATGCAGGGTACATCAAGTTGGTTGTGGAGATTTAATCCGCTGCTCCTAAGGCTGCTGGGAGAAATTTCCTTTTCTCTTCTTTTTCCGTACAGCTCCTGGCATTCAGGTTTGGATTTGAACCCGCCTCTGCGTGTAGGTCGCCTGAGGGTGTCTGTTCTTCGCACAGACATGACAGGTTTAAAGGAGCAGCTGATTTGGGGCCTCTGGCTCACTCAGGCTGGGGGGAGGGAGGGGTATGGATGTGGGGCGAGCCTGCGGTGGCAGAATCCATTGTGACGTTGCACCAGCCTGAGGCGTGCCGTGCGTTCTCTCGGGGAAGTTGTCCCTGGATCACGGGACCCTGGCAGTGGCGGGCTGCACAGGCTCCCGGGAGGGGCGGTGTGGAGAGTGACCTGTGCTTGCTCACAGGTTTCTTGGTGGCTCCAGCAGCAGCCTTAGCGTCTCATGCCCGTCTCTGGGTCCGCGCTGATAGCGGTGGCTCGCACCGGTCTCTGGAGCTCCTTTAAGCTGCGCTTTTAATCCCCTCTCCTCGCGCACCAGGAAACAAAGAGGCAAGAAAAAGTCTCTTGCCTGTTCGGCAACTGCAGACCTTTTCCCGGAGTCCCTCCTGGCTAGCTGTGGCACACTAGCCCCCTTCAGGCTGTGTTCACGCAGCCAACCCCAGGCCTCTCCCTGCGATCCAACCGAAGCCCAAGCCTCAGCTCCCAGCCCCCGCCCGCCCCAGCGGGTGAGCAGGGAAGCCTCTCGGGCTGGTGAGTGCTGGTCGGCACCGATCCTCTGTGCGGGAACCTCTCTGCTTTGCCCTCCGCACCCCTGTTGCTGCGCTCTCCTCCGTGGCTCTGAAGTTTCCCCCCTCCGCCACCTGCAGTCTTCACCCGCGAAGGGGCTTCCCAGTGTGTGGAAACCTTTCCTCCTTCACAGCTCCCTCCCACTGGTGCATGTCCCATCCCTATTCTTTTGTCTCTGTTTTTTCTTTTTTCTTTTGCCCTACCCAGGTACGTGGGGAGTTTCTTGCCTTTTGGGAGGTGTGAGCTCTTCTGCCAGCGTTCAGCAGGTGTTCTGTAGTTGTTCCACATGTAGATGTATTTCTGATGTATTTGTGGGGAGGAAGTTGATCTCGGTGTCTTACTCTTCCACCATCTTGAAGCTCCTCCCCCTTATTTATTTTATATTTAGTAATTTGTACCTCTTAATCCCCTACCCCTCTCTTGCCCCTCCCCCCTTCCTTCTCCCCACTGGTAACCACTAGCTAGGTTGTTCTCTATATCTGTGATTCTGTTTCTTTTTTGTTATATTCATTAGTTTATTTTAAGTTTTAGATTCCACATATAAGTGACATCACACAGTATTTGTCTTTCTCTGTCTGATTTATTTCACTTGGCATAATACCCTCCAGGTCCATCTATGTTGTCACAAATGGCAAGTTTTCATTTTTTATGGCTTAGTAATATTCCGTTGTGTATATGTGTGTATGTGTGTGTGTGTGTGTGTGTGTATCTCACATCTTCTTTATCCATTCATCTGCTGATGGATACATAGGTTGCTTCCATATCTTGATTATCATAAATAATGCATTGGGGTGTATATGTCTTTTCAAATTAGTGTTTACATTTTGTTTGGATATATACCTAGGAGTGGAATTCCTGGGTCATATGGTAGTTCTGTTTTCAGTTTCTTGAGGAAAATCCATACAGTTTTCCACAATGGCTACGCTAGTTTACAATTCCACTAACAGTGTACAAAGGGCCCCTTTTCTCCACATCCTTGCCAACATTTGCTATTTGTGGTCCTCTTGATGACAGCCATGCTAACAGGTGTGAGGTGATATCTCATTGTGGTCTTAATTTGTATTTCCCTAATGATTAGTGATGTTGAGCATCTTTTCACATGCCTATTGGCCATCTGTATGTTTTCTTTGGAAAAATGTCCATTCAGGTCTTCTTCATGTTTTAATTGAGTTGGTTTTTTCATTTGTTTGATATTGAATTGTATGAGATATTTATGTATTTTGGATATTAACCCCTCATAGGACATATCATTTGTAAATATCTTTTCCCCTTCAGTAGGTTGTATTATAAAGTAGTGGTGATTAATGACAGTGGCAGACATCTCTGTCTTATTTTTTATTTTAATGGGGATGGATTTAGTGCTTTATCAGAATGGCAGCCATTATTTTTTGAAGTTTGAGAATATTAGTTTATTTTTCCTTATTTAGATTTCTATGGTCAATTGTTGCTGAACCTTCTCAAATTCCTTTTTAATGTCTATATGTAGTGTTTTTGCTTTTTCTTTAATTTGTTGACAATACAAAAAATGGGAAGATTTTTCTGATATTGTACTGTTGAAGTATTCCTGAAACCCACCTTATTTTATTTGTATTATTTTTGAATCGCTGACTTAATATAATGAAGAGGGGAGAGCTTTCCAAGTTTTTTCCTCTACTAAGGAGTTAACATTAAACTTATCTATTCTGAAAAACATAGCAATCATTCAGTTGGTTTTAGTGCCATTTTCATATTTTTTTAAAGAATGATTGTTTTCCTTCTCTCCTTAGGCAATTGGTTTCTTCATGATTTTTACAAATTTGGATGTCAGTTTTGATAATATTCATTTTTCTAAGAAAGTATATATTTTCTCTAAACTTTCTAATTGTATGTCATAGAATTCCATATAATCATTTCATTTGTTTCATCTCTTCACCTATGTATCCTCTTTTTCGTTCTTATTAGTGAATATTTTTTTACTTTCCCTTTTATCCACTAGTTATATTTATCTATTTTATGTCTAGGATTTGTTTATCCATTGTTATTTTTTATTTTCTATTTTTAAAATTTCACTATATATCTTTATCCACTCCCTCTTTCCATTTTGATTTATATCTGTGTTTTTCCAGCTTCTTAAGATGAGTTTTAACATGGTGGTTCAGAGTGTACACTGGAACCAGACTTCTCTGGCTTTGAAAACTCGTGCTACCACTTGCTATGTTACACTTGTCAAGCTGTTTAACTGTTCTTTGCCTCAGTTTCCTCATCTAAATAATAGGGATAATAATCTCCCTCCTAAAATTTTGTGAGAATTAAATAATATAATATAGATAAAGAACACAGAAGATTATCTACCATATATTAAGTATTATAAAGTACTGTTTTTTTCCTTTATTCTCTTTCTCTTTGGAAAGTAAAAGCATTTCAGACTATATGTTTTCCTGTGATTATGCTTTAGCTATGTCTCGACTGGTGCAAAGTCTTACTCTTTATAGTCATTTATTGGTAGATTTTCATGTTAACTTTGCTTTCCTAATTAACTCAAAGGTGATTTGGTGTTATGTTTAATAATTTTAATTCTTCAGTTTTTGGACATATTTTTATTATGTTTGGATATTATGATCAGAAGATGTGGCTTATAAAATTGATTGTTTTTGTTTTGGGTGGTCAATTATATAATCAATTTTTATAAATGTCCCATAGATATGGGAGAATTGCATATTCTCTACATATAAATATTTGCTGTATCACAAAATCAATTTTTGATTGTGTTCCTCATTTCCTGTTCAAGAGCTTACTGATTCTTAAAGTGGTATTTATAATATCTCACCATAGTTCTGTTTTTTAATTAAGGTCTCCCTGCACTTCTGATTGTTTCTGTTTTGCAGATTTAGCTGTCATATTCATTGGTTTATAATCTTTGTATCTTCATCAATAATTGTGCCTTTTATTTTACATAATGTTCCTTTATGTTGTTAGTACTTTCAACCTTAAATTCTCCTTCTTTACATTATATTGTAAAACTTATGTTCTTTTTAGTTTTGTTTACCTTGGAGCTACCATGCCAATATGAATATTTCTCCTTTTCTTAAAGGAATATTTTCTTTCCTTCTTAAGTCTGGTATAAATTTCTATTTATGCTTGAGGTTCAGGAATTTTCCCAGGATATGCCAAGTCTCATTTTATCAGTCCTGTGAGGAACTTATTTAGCCCTTTAACTATGAAGAATTTATCTTTCCTCCACTCAGAGCAAATTTCTCCCATTATTTAATTGTTACTCTCCTCCATCTTTTCCTTTATCTCTATTTGGTGTTCTTAGTAATTGCATATTAGAATGTCTGGAGTTGTACTCAAATGGCTTTGGGTTTCCTCATGATTTCCAAATCTTTGTAATTAATTTTTGTGTTTAGAGATATTTATTACCCAGGATCTTCCTGCCAGTTGTTACCTGATCTCAGCTATGCCTGCACTCCCTTTCAATATCTCTCCTGAATCATAAAATAGAAAATCATTTGCTTATGTTCCCAAAAGAACTTTATGTTTTATAATTGAATCCTTTTACATCCATTTAGTTTGTTAGTGAATTAGTTATCTAAGGTTGCCATCAGTTCCCTGCAGGAGATCTTTTCTGATAGAAGCCACCTGTTCAGGGTGATCAGACCCATCACTCTCTCTCTGACTTCTGGGTTCAGCCCACTTTATGGTTATTTTGCTGCTTACTCATGGATGACTTACTCTTAGGACTCAGCCTTAAGTAGGTATTTGGTATCTATTAGAAGCTTCCAGCAAAAATCATATTTATTGGTGAAATGTAAGAGGAATTCCTATCAAAGTCTTAAACAAGGCAAGTATAGCTTTCACGGTCACTGTGTTGGTGATCATAGCCAATGTAATAAAACAAGAAAGGAATTATGTACATTGATTAGAAAGAAAATGACAAAGCAGGCATTATTAACAGATGATATCATCTGCCCCAAAAATCTGAGTAGAAACCAAAATATCATTAAAACCGAGAAAAGAATTTGTCAAGGTTGTCAGACATAAGATTAACATACAAATCTCAGATACTATTCATAAACAGTAATAAATGTTCTTAAATGTCTAGAAATAAATCTACCAGGATATAAATGTAAGGTATATAAGAAGAAACTTTACAAAAGGGAAAAGTGCATTAACATTCAGAGGAACATGCACAAATTTTAGATGAGAAAATTCAATATTGTAAATATTTCACTCCACACATTATTCCTTAAATTCAATGCAATAATAAATAAAATCCACATTGGAGTTTTTATATGAATTTTTATGTAAACTTAAGAAAATATATCTAAATTTCATCTGGGAGAAGAAAAACTAATACACAAACAAAAGTATAGCCAATATATACTTTTCATTAAATAGACAAACAAACAAAATAATGAGTAACTTGCCTGTCCTGATAACGAGTTTATTCTAGATCTACAGAATAAAAACAGTGTGGCAATAATTTTAGAAAATATAAATAGAGGAATCAGATAGAATGAATAGTTCAAATACAGACCTATTTTCAATGGAAAAGTCAGTATACAGTAAAGATGACATTTAAATCAAAAGGATTAATTGTTTAGTAAAAGGTACTAAGGTTGTGAATTCTGCATTTGGAAGAAAAATAAATTCAGTTAATTATTTCAAATTTGCTGCAGATCAGTTTCCCCAGGAAGCAATTTTTGGGACCGATTTGTTGGCAGGACGTTTATTGAGGATTTGCTCTCTGAAGCAAATACCTGAGGGATATGTGAAGGAAGCAGCAGTGCACAGAGGGAGAAGTTGGGCTGCAATTTAGTCTCAGGGGCTTCTGCCAACCCTAAGTGGAGCCTCTGAAGCCGGGTGTCCATCGGGATGGTGTGCAATAGTCCACAGGGAACAGTCATTGGATGTGGGCTGCCCCTGGGAAGGGTGCATGACCCTGAGGAAGGCAGCTTTCCCCAGCTGAGGGCAATTTTTCCACAGAAGGTTGACACTACAACAATATACACAAAATGAATTCCAGATGTATCTAAAAACCACTTATAGGAAACTAAAATATAGGATGTGAAATTTTTTTAAGTATAAAATATTTATAATCCTAGGGTAAGAAGGCCCTTCTAATGATAGGTGGACTACATGACTTAGAGTTGAGAATGCCTAGAAACATATTATAACACAAAGAAAGTCAAAGGACAGACTGGGAAAAAATATCTGCAGTGTGTTTTAACCAAGGCATGATGTATGGGATGTAACAAAAAGTAACATTACTTCTGTCTCCCAATGGATATCCTAAAGATGATTTAAGTAGGAGAAGTTCTGATGGGCACCATGACTTTTCTGTACTAAGTTCATGTTAAATTAAAAACACATTCTCATTTCAGTCCAAGGTATTAATCCACATTTCTCTTCCTCCTCCTCTCCAGCTCTGTGTGGCATTCGTGGGGCCCCAGATTTTAGGGAAGATGTGGCTGCCTTCTGTTGGTTCTTTATCTCTCCTCACCTTATGCTCTCTAGCTGGCTGTGGTTTTAGACCCTGCCTGGTGGTAAAGGGTAGAAAGAAGGAAGGAGAGGTAAAAGGATAGAGCAGGAAAGTTTCTGCTTAGCTGGGAATGGCTTGTGTCACAGCTGATGTCTGGGCCTGGCTGTGTTCAAAGGAGACTCATGGGAAATTTGGTGTGGTCTTTGGAAACCAGGATGATCCCCCCCACCACCAACCATAGCATTCATGCCTCTCTGGTCCATGCCTCCAGTAACTTGTGGACCCCTCCCCACGGATCTCCCAGGTGGTTTTGGCACAGTTGGAAAAGACTTCCACATTCCTGGACCCCCTGTGAGTGGGAAGAAATTACTCCCCCAATGCAGCCCTTTACACTCTTTTTCTCTCTTCCATCTGTCACCTTCTAGACACCTTGATCAGGAGACAAACAGCAGTCAGATTTTCCCCAACTGCAACCTCATGGACAACACTAGGTGTGAGGAGGAGAGAGAACCATGTACATGGGGCCAGTGATGGGCAGGGATGGAACTCACATGGGAAGAGGCCCTCCTAAGAAATCCCTTACAAATCTCTGCCCATCTTCTCTGCCCCTTGTGAATGAGGTTGTTTGTTTGCTTTAGGTTCAAATGTACTCTGAAAACATCCCTTCACAATACATAACAGAAAAGTGATTAATATCTAGAACATATAAAGAGCTTCTACAAATCAATATGGGCAATTTATTGACACAGAAGACAAATACAAAAGAACAGTTAAAGGAAGAAAATATTTCCAAACTCATTGATAATCACCAGAATAGAATTTAACTCAACTGGCACTTGGATTATCAAAAATAGAGACATTCAAAGCATCTAGCTTGACAAAGATGTAGGGGAATAAATATTCTCATTCACACCAGTGGTGAATTGGCAATTGGACAAGGACTATGTATTACAACGATGGAGGGTAATTTAGCTATATAATTAAAATTTCAAACCCTCACAGTCTTCAATGTGGCAATTCCACCAGAAGTGATTATATAAAGTTTTGCAATAATGAGTGCAAATGGATTATCAGAGATCAGGAAAATATGTACAGTTGTATAATAGAGATTTTTTTTTTTTTGGTACACATCTGATTTGTGACTATCAAAGTTCTATCTGTAGCATATGCTTTACTGGAGTATTTACAAGAATATATTCTATATAATACTACGCACTTAAAATATTTTAAGAGATTATAAAACAGTTTATTTTTGTTTTGCATAACTTAAGTACAACAGATACAACGTTTGTTTCACAACATAAAATGATGTCACCAATACACTCTCTTTTGCTCTTTTCCAGGCTACTGGTTTCAGAGAAGATAAAAAACACTTTTTTCACAATCATTTTATTGCAGTGTAATGATTTTAAAAATGGCAGAATTAGAAGGTCAAGACGTTCCTCTAAGCCCTGGTTTCCCAATCTCAGTTGGCCATCTCCTACATTCTCTTAAGATTATAAACACCAGATACAACTCTAATTTTCACAGTTAAAATGGTATCCATGGACCTAAAATGAAAATAATTTTATTTCCATGGCCAATTTATGTTAAAATTATCTTCTAATTAAGAGAAGTCTGTCGAGCCCATTTTTCCTTTCTTAGAGCTGTTTTCTAAGAGATCTTGGGCCTCACAACCATGTTTCTACTACAGGACCCTGTTTAACCTGTTTCTAAATCTGAATGGATCTGAATGACCCAAGATCTATAATCGGACTATCTCTTCCTGATATTTGAGAGTGAGCTTGAAGGACACTGAAGAGTCTGGACTGGTTGCTTGAACAGAGGACACAGAAGCTCAAGAGAGACAGGGCAGCAAAGTAAGACATGCATTCAGAAGGAGGGCAAACCATTCTGCAAAGACAGGGGGAAGATTAAAGTAGACACAAAGAGAGGAGCTGAGAGGGAGACAGGGAGCAATTGCCTGGGTTCATAATGGTTTTCCTTGTGTTGAAAATAGTTCCTATTAGTAATGATACTTTTTGAGAATTTATTCTATGCTGGCAACTGTTCCAACCATCTTACACAAGATACACAGTCTCTTTCAATCCATATACCAGTAAGATGACTAAATACTCTTAGCAATCCTATAAGTGGAAGGAGAGTTTATCTATCTATGGTCTCAGAGCTTGCAATTAGAAGAGCAACCATCTGAACCCAGGCTGAGTGACTCCAGAGCCTAAGTTTGCTCTCTCTTTCTCTCTCTCTTTTAACTTTTATTTTAAATCTGCTTCTTTTTTCCCAACAAGTTTTTATTTTGAAAAGTCCTTCTTTGTCCCTAATATTTTCTTTAGGTTGTTTTTGCCACTGAAGATGTAATGAAAATCATGTATTACATTTAGTTGTCAGGTTCCTTTAGTCGCCTTAAATCTAAAATAGTCTCTGACTTTTAAGGTGTTTTGTTGTGTTTGGATTTTTGTCCCGTGCCTCTTCACAGTTATCTACTGTTGCACAACAAACTACCCTACTACCCTACAACTTAGTGATTTAATGCCATTAAACAACCACCCTTTGATTATGGTCACAGATACTGTTGGTCAGAATAATGGACAGAGCGCAGTGAGGATAGCTTGTCTTTGCTCCATGATGCTTCATGCCTCAGCACTTAAATGGCTGGAGGCTGGGATCATCTGAAGCCTTCTTCACTCACATATCTTCTGCCTGAGCTGGGATGATTCAAGGGCTGGACTCAGCTGTGGTTGTCAACTGGAACACATACACATGGCCCTGCCATGTAACTTAGGCTTCCTCACAACATGGCAGCCTCTGGAGAGTTAGGCTCAGGGCTCCACCACCAAGTGTTCTAACTCCATAGTGTAGAAACTGAAAGGCTTTCAGTGATCTTGCTCAAAGTCACACAATGTCACTGCTGCTCTAGTGTACTGATCAAAGCAGTCATAGAGGAAGGGAAACAGACCTTCTACCTTTTAATGGAAATAGTGTCAAAGACTTTACACCATGTTCTAAAACCACCAAAATATCATTGATCTCTTTGAAGAATCCAAGCCAGTTAAATACATTTCTAACATCATGACATATTATTTCTTTCACAAGTTACCCTACTAGCTTTCAGTTTTTCTTTTATAACTCCAGCTTGAAGCAGATTTCTTTTTTTCTTTTTTTTTTTCCACTGCAGTGATTTATTTGTTTTGCTCAAGGAATATTCCCATTGCTTAAGGCTAACATTTGAAGTGAACTATGAATAGTGTTGCATATAATGAGTACTGTTAAGGATATACATTCTTTTTTTTTTTAAATACATCTTTATTGGAGTATAATTGCTTCACAATGCTGTATTAGTTTCTGTTGTACACAAAGTGAATCAGCGATATGCATACATGTATCCCCATATCCCCTCCCTCTTGAGCGTTCCTCCCACCCTCTCTATCCCACCCCATTAGGTCGTCGCAAAGCACTGAGCTGATCTCCCTTGAAGCAGATTTCTGTTAGTTAAGTTAAAAGAGCTCCAAAGAATAAGAAATATATTTCAAAAATCTTAATTACATTGAATATGTTGTATTGGTAACAAGCAGGCAGGTCTTCAACAAAACTGCCTTTTATTGCCGCAGAAAAAGTCTATTTATGACCTTCTCTTCCTCTTGCATCACCAAATCAAAGCAACATGTAACACCTGCAAATGCAGAAGACTATTCAGCCATAGCACCTCATAACATGCACCAGGGCATATTACAGGAAGAAAACAAGAGTGGCATGCAGTTCTTCTAAAAAAATTAAAAGGAAATGTAGTTTTCAACCAAGAACACTTTTTTAAATTAATTTATTTTATTTTATTTATTTATTATGGCTGCGTTGGGTCTTCGTTGCTGTGCACGGGCTTTCTCCAGTTGCAGTGAGCAGGGGCTACTCTTTGTTGCGGTGTGTGGGCTTCTTATTGCGGTGGCTTCTCTTGTTGCAGAGCACGGGCTCTAGGCGCGCAGGCTTCAGTAGCTGTGGCTCACGGGCTCTAGAGTGCAAGCTCAGTAGTTGTGCTGCACGGGCATAGTTGCTTCACGGCATATGGGATCTTCCCTGACCAGGTCTCGAACCTGTGTCCCCTGCGTTGGCAGGCAGATTCTTAACCACTGCGCCACAAGGGAAGCCCCCAAGAACACTTTTTAAATAAGATTTATTGATGTATAATTTACATACAGTAAAATTCACCCTTTCTTGGCATGCCATTCTATGAGTTTTGACAAAATAAAGCATATAGTCATAGTCAGGTAACCACCACGACAATTAAGTTATAGAACAATTCTATTACTTCAAATGATAGTCTACTGCGCCTTATAGTCAATTATTTTCATCCATTCCCAGCTTTTGGCAAACATTCATCTCATTTTCCCCCTATAGTTTAGAATCTTTCAGAAGAGGTCATGTACGTGGAATCACTTACCATAATGCATTTGAGAGTCATCCATGTTGCTGCGTTTATCCGTAGTTCATTTCCTTTTCTTGTGGAGTATTCTTCCATTGTAAGAATACACCACAATTTTTTAAAAATCTATTTATACAATGAGGGAAATTTGGGTTGATTTCAACACACAACATTTTAAAAGCAGCAGAAAAGGGTAAAAATTAATCTTGTCAGAGAGTCTTTCATTTCTTAACTGTCTTCATATTTCCAGGTCATTTTGAGTTTCTTATAGCAAAAGTTAGAAATCATCAATCTGATGGGAATCCTGCAAGTTTTGAAGGGAGCAATGGTCTCTTTCTAATCAACCTTTTTCCCCCTGAATTCCTTCTGGTTTGATGCAATTGCTCCTGTTTCCCAATCAGTATGTTTATGGAGAGCGTTGAAAGATGATTATGTTTCAGTGGGGAACAGCTGGCCTCATAGCAACTGGATGACAAAGGGATTATCCAAGTGTATAACTTATAAAAATTGGGCCAGGAGCTGGGTTTGGGGATGGAACGCCCTCTCTGGCTGACTTTTAAGGCTCAGTCCTCAACGATGATGTTGATTAGGCAATCGTGAGCTTTCTACAGGATGGAGAGTGATGGCAAGGACGATGGCAGGGCCCCTGGAGAAAGAACGTGGATATTTCTGCTTTTTCCATTATCCAACTCCTTCTCAGCAATAACTCAGAGTGAGTCATTGCACATGCTATGCAAGATTTCAATAGGTTAGAAATGAATTTTAAATCCATTAAAAACAAGCCCGTATCAGCATTGTCTCCATGACCCCTTGCCTTTAAAACAACTGAGAACAAAGCTGCTTCGCTTTTTTCCTGCTATTGTATCGTTTGCATAAAACAGGGTTACCACAAACGTTTCCCTGCCAACTCAACACAATGCGCCCGCACAATTCTCTAATTTCACTGTCAACGCAGTAATCTTTTCTCCTTTGTTAAAAGGCTCTCAAAATCACTGTAAGTAATGCCAATGCATACTGAATTTAAGTCAAATCATACCTTTGCCTTTCCCGCTAACTTTGAAGCTGGAAAAAGCAAGACCTGAAAAATTAGAGATGGGCCCTGGAGTGAGTCACTCAAAACTCAAGATCCCTGGTTTTGTGACAGCCAATATTACTAAAAAGAAGAAAAATAATAGGAAAAGAAAAAAAGTTAACCATCAAGTTCGATTTTTTTTAAAATTTATTTTCAGTCCCTTTCATTTATAATACTTCTTTCC
Source organism: Balaenoptera physalus (assembly GCF_965194825.1). NCBI lineage: Eukaryota > Metazoa > Chordata > Mammalia > Artiodactyla > Balaenopteridae > Balaenoptera > Balaenoptera physalus. The sequence continues at coordinate 37,095,580 of NC_138898.1, forward strand.
TTTAAGGAGTTCCCATCAAGAAATGAAATGAGTATCAACTTACATTTACCTGTCAACCATCTGTTTTCCTTTTTCTTCTCCCAACTGGCTCCTCACTGATAGAGCTTTCTCAGTAACTCTCACCAGCAGTGTCCTGGTTAAATGTGACTAGACATTTACAGAGTTATTCACAGAGACTTCAACCAGGGCTCACAAAATATACACTCACTCATCTACACTGCTCATTTCTGCACAATGACTGGGAATGAAAACAGATTGCATTATTTTCATCACCCGTTAGACTGGTGTTTATAAATAAGTACATAATTTGTACCTATATTTATGAAATGTATATCTAATGAATACCCAGATATACAGGCATGCACATGTGTACATATAATGCCTATATACCTTTTACATGAATGTAGGCTCATGGAATTCCCATGATTGAACCCCCAGTGGTGCCCGGCACCTGCCCCAGTCCCCACATGCCTCTGACTACATCCCTTCCCTCCCTTTCCTTGCTTACTTCACTCTGACCCCACAGGCCTCTTAGTTTCTTAAACACACCAAACTAATTCCTTCATCCTGGCTGTGTTGGATGTTCTCTTGGCCTCAGGAAGCTCTTCCTCTGACGCAAGCAGGACCAAGTCCCTCTCATCTTGAATATTTCAGCTGAGCATCACACACTCAGAACGACTTTTCTTAGCCAATTGAACAGAGCTACCCAGTCATTCTAGTTCTCTTATCTTTTTCTTGGCTTTTCCTTTGTTCCTAATTGGCGTACTACCAGTCCTCTGCAGCAGAGGGTGAGTGCCTCTCTAATGGCCCCTCATTCCCATGGCTCCCACTCGGTGGGCTCCCACTTGAAGCACCCGATCTTCTCTGTCTGGGGCTTCCATTAGCCACAAAGCACGCTCAGCCTGCACAAGGGGGCTGGCCAAAGCACCAGCGGGTTCATGTCCCAGGAGCAGCCCTCATCCAGTGACGGCTGAAAGCTGATGGACCCTTGGGTGGGACAACTCTGAGGTGTACTTTGTGACATAGCTTAGAAAGCCAGAGCAGCATTGAGCCCCAATTGCCCAGAGCACTAATAGCTCTTCAACACACTTTTCCCTGCTTTCCTTCCCCGCTCCCCTCTCCCCACCATCTCCCAAGTAAACCATTAGTGTCCATGTACTTCTTTCAGGTCTGCTTCTGAAACATCCAACCTAAGACACTCCCTAAATTAGAATGTAAGCTCCACTAAAAGCAGGAAACATCTGAAACTATTTGCCATTATATCCACACCCCACACTCCCCACCCCAGCCCCCATTTCGCACACGGGATAGATATTTGTTGAATGAGTCAGTGATTACATTTGTACGCACGTATATGCGGTAGGATATGATTTGGATATCTTAAGAAACTTTGCCGCTGACCCTAGGCCCTGCCTATCTCCCAATATAAGAAAGCTCTTTATTGCCTGGGAGCCTGAGTATTGAAGAGAAAACACAAAAGCATACAGAAGAAGTGAAAAGACAATGGGAGACTTTTGGGATTCTCAGTTGATGTTTAAAAATGTTTCTGAAAAGTTGAGGATATGATTTTTGAGAGGAGGACCAGCTAAACTGCAGGGAGTGAGGACCATGGCTCAGGGGACCTAGGAACTTCCCACCTTGCCATCGTCCTGCAGTATTTCTCCACCAAACTTTCTCTGCTTCAACTTAGAGAAAAAGAGACATTAGGATTTCCTGGAGATTGTCGGTGGCTTTAATAAAGTCATATTTAATATCATTCAATCAAAAATAGTTATCATACACCTATTATATATTTCCAGGAATTGTTTTAGGCATTGAGGTTATCACCATGAACAAACAGTACAAAACCCTTGTCCTGATAGAGCTTAGGTTTGAGAGGACAGAGGCAGTTCAATGAGCGAGCAACGTTTTTAAGTGGCATAGATAATAATATCAGTGGTGAAAATAAACGTAAGAGAGTAGGGAGAAATGTTGCTATTTTATATGTGGAGGTAAAGGCAGGTCTTCTGATGAGAAGGCATTTGAGAAATGAGGAGGCCAACTCTGCAGATACCTCCGGAGGGAGAGTACTTGAAGCTGATGAAATAGCTCATGGCAGAAACCATGAGGCAGGAGCCTGCTTGGCAAGTTGAAGCAGCTGCAGGGAGACTCTGAGTCTGGGGGCGGGAGAGTGAGATGGTGGGGGATGGGACCAGAGATGGAGCAAAGACCCTCTGATGTGGAATTGAAACTCTCCATTATTTCCAAATCATCTTTATTTGGCCTAAAGTCAATTAATTTGACAATCGTGCATTAATTGAAGAAAGAATCTACGATGAAGTTGCTGTCACAACATGGCTGCTGTCCTCCAGCCTCAGGCCACAATCTTAGGAAAAACAGCCAATGTTTACTTTTATACATAAAATGTTAATTGAAAAATGACAACATGTTGAAAAGTGCAAAAATCATAAGTATGCAAATCGACGAATTTTCACGAACTGAACACATCTATGTAATCAACAACCAGACCAAGAAATAGAACATGAATCAACCTTCCAAGGGTAACCACTATTCTAAATGCTAGCACCATCTTTTGTCTCTTTTGAACTCTATATAAATGGAATAAAATCATATGTATTCTTTAGTATCTGACATCTTTTGTTCAACATTAAGTTATAAGATACATCTGTGCTGTTGTACGTAGATGTATTTTGTTCGTTCTCCTTGTTGTGGGTGAATTATTTGAGTTGAATGCACGATACAATTCATTTATCCATTCTGCTATTGGTGGGCATTAGTATTTTTTAGTTTAGGATTCTATCAATACAAATAGTGCTGCTGTGAATATCTTTGTATATTTTGGTGCACATTTTTTGGGGGTATTTAACTAGGAGTTGAATTGCTGGGTTAAAGAAAATGCTTTTTTTTTTTTTTTAGCTTTAGTAGATTCTGCCACACAGTTCTCCAGAGCAACTGACCAATTTTTTTCTCCCTTAAGCAGTGTATTAGAATTTCTGTTGGTCTATATCAGACAGATGGTATGTCTGTCTTTTTAATTTTAGACATTCTATGTAGCAGTATTGGATTGTAGTTTTAATTTATATTCCCTTGATGATTAATGAAGTTTAGCACTTTATATTTCTTCCGGTAATTAAATGTTTCTATTTTAAAGGCAGCTTATAAGTCATTTTAAAAGTAGTTATGGGAATTATAAATGAAGATGATAAGTGTCTACATCACAGGGTGGGAGATAATTGCATGAAAGGATCCATGTACAAACTCTCAATATGACGCCTGGTAGAGAGTAAGAGCACAATTAATATTATGTATTAATGACATTATTTTATGTTCTAAATAAAGAATAGCCTAAAACCTGTGATGATCTTTGCTACTAAATATTCCATTTGAAGATGAAATCTAGAGGCACTGCTGAGTGAAAAGAAAGAAAAGATGAATCACTTTCACAGAGCCAATAAAAATGAAAGGACACTGGAACAGAAATAAACTAATCAAAGTCACTTCAGAGGCTGCACTATTTTTGTTTCAATGATAAATACAGTCTTAAACGTCAAAGTGTGAGGGTCAAAGTACTGACATTAAAAGGCTTCGTCTTTAACAACTTGTATGTACTGTAAGTTTGATTATTGACATATTTCATTGAGTTAGATATTTTCATCTTTAGTCTGTGAATTAACATTCTTTTAAGATCTATAAAATACATTGGTAATATTCAGCACAATTCATCTGAGGCTTATTTCCATAATTGTCACATTTTGCTGTCAGTTGGGTCATTAAATGGAGTATGGACTGGATTCACGCTAACCTACTGTACAGGTAGAAGAAACAGAAATCATCATGGATGAATGTTAATACTGAACTAGCACCTGATGTAAACCTTAAAGGATAAGTAGGATTTATAGAAGTTGAAGGCAAAAAGGACACATCAAGTCATTAAAGCAATAACAGCAAAATAATTGACAAAATATTGTACATGTAATGTTCAGAGGATCATGAGGTCTGGAAACACAGATACACAAAAGGTAAGTAGAGGGATGCAGGCTGCAAAGATTATGATGGATCCTGACTGTCATGCTGGATTTCGTTTTGTAGCCTTTACGGGCTTGGGATATGATTTTGAACTGAGAACGTTATGCCTATAATCTGGGAAGGTAACTTTAGAAACCTTGAAAAGAATGGATGACATTAGGTTTGGGAGCAAGAAAACTATAAAAACTTTTGCAAAAGAAGAGTTGGTATATGATAAGAGCCTGACCATAGGTGATAAGAGACAAAAGGTGAAAGAGGTGATTAATTTGAAATATATTTTTGAAAATAACTTGATTAAACTTGATGATCTGTTGGATGAAGATAATGAAGGAGTGGTCTAAGATTACACTGAAGATTTTAGGTTAGTACTAGTACTTTCTAATTTTACAAAGTCTTAACAGGACTGGATAGGACCAAATTTGGGAAGAAGATAATGAGTTTACTTTGGGACTTTTTAATTTGATAATTTTATTCCTTTGCATTTGCTAATGTAATAGGAATAGTAATGAAAACTAATGTAAAACCAAAGGTGGGAGCATTTGTGGGGGAAAAGATAAATTAGAGGAAGGAGTAGAAAGATAAACAGTAACAACTATGGGGTAAATTCATGAGCCAAACAAATTTAGACAATGAAATGATAGAGATACTCTATTGATGACATGATTTATGATAGACATCTAAAACATACCATAGATTTTTCTGTGAATACAAAGATTCTCCCTCTTGGTATTTTCATTCCAACCTAATGAATGGGGAGTTATCAGCACCATAATAAGTGAGTAAAAGGAATAATATTTCTACACATTTTTGAATACTCTTAAAATTGGAAAAGAGATCTTCCAAATAGGTTGTCTTTTTAAGTTATTCTTTTATCAATGCTTCGTATTACTATAATTCATTCATTTGAAAGTTTTTTTAAAATTTCTTTTAACTGTTTCAGGCACTGTTCTAAGCACTGGGATACAGCAGTGCACACAATCAACCCCAAATCTCAGTTTTCCTCAAGAACATTTGAACGGTTATCCAAAAAGTAACCCCCCCCAAAAAAAATTTACAGCAACTTTTTCCCTATTTATTTACATTCTTCCTCCCATCATCAAAGGCAAGCACAGTCAAACATACCCACGATTATAATGTAGAACCTGCATTAGACTTGGCAATCGCAATGGGCCAAGTGACATCTGTCTAATAGAGATGTGGGTATTGTGATTTCAGCACAACTATGCTAACTGTAAAATGCTAAATAAACATTTAATGTGCCTCTTGTAATTCAGTAAGTGAAGCCAGTATTTTGTGAATAGGTATTAATCCATGTTCATGACTGCTCCAATTTTTCACTTCATGAGAGCTTTTGACATTACACAGTTCATTTTCCCAGAAAGGACAGTGAGTCCTTAAAGTAATTATTTAACTAACCTCTGAGTGAACTGGCTCTGCTGTCACTGTAAAAATTTGGATGTACTCATTGTATTAATAGGCTTTGGCTCACTTCTGCTTCTTTACTTCCATCTTTTAAGCATGGATCTTGTTCTAAGTGGTCTCCACTGCAAAAAGATAAAAGGCATATTTGAAATAAACTCTACTGCTGCTTTTTACTTTTATTTTCCCCTTTGAATTTGATTCTGGAATCCTACATAGTTAAATCATAAAAGAGAAGGCATTGAGGACACTTCATCATTGTGAGAAACCCCCTTATATAACATTGACTTACATTGTTAAAACTGGCTGATGTTTTATCTTAGTCCCAGAAAAGTTCCCAGGATTTGAAAGTAAATATATACTTTCCTCAGTTGTCACTAAAAATCAAAATAGTTACTACCGGCATGTTAGTAAATACTATTTTAAAATCATATTCAGACATATTTTGTCCTATTTGAACTACGGCCTTTCTGTGTTATAAATCTTGCTTTGAAGATTCATTGTCATCGCTACTTATTTTTTGCTGCTTTGATTAACAATTCAAGACTCACAGATGTACAAGTTGCCTGAAATACTAAAATTTTACTGAAATAAAGCAAAACCTTTCAAAATAACCATCTGAAAGAAACCCAAAATTTAGGGAGATATTCTCACCTTGAATAAGCATCATTTCTGGGCAATAAGGTTCTGTTCATTGTATTTATAGATTTTACAGATGCCTTGAAATATGTGTTTTTCTTCTGAGAGAATATAAAGAAAGTTAAATATCTACAGGAATTCTTGAAAAAGTATGTTTAAAAAAAACTGTGTGAAGAGAAAAAAAAAAAAAGAAAAGGAATAAATAGATTTTTATTTTTCTTAGCACTGACTAGTTTCTCTTGAAAAGGTTCCAGTAGGGGAAATCATAAAATAAAATTATAAATAAGGTAGCTTGCTAAATTTATTATGCATGAAAAACTTCCTCTATGATGTGTTCCAAGATAAAAGGAATTTACATCCACATTTCAATGTTAGTTATACATTCACTAAATAATCTATTGCTCATCATTATGTATTCCACAGTCTTCAGATTAGATCTTGAATCTTTTTATACATTATACTTCCAAGATTTTATTTGGAGTATTGGCTTAATTTTTCAAAACACATGATTAAGATGGCTCATATGCACTTTTATTTTTAACACCACACTATATATATATCTTTATAGGCTTACTGTGTCTACATGTGATGGTAGCATAAAAAACACTTCATGGTCTTGATTAAAGGAATGGCATGCAGAGTTTCTCTCTCACTTTACTGGAGTTCAAAGTTTATTTCTCACTTTGTTGAAGTTCTGAATTTATTTCTCACTCTACTGAAGTCTGCAAGATATAAACAAACCTTTTAAAAAATAAACCACCAAGAGTGCAGTAGAGATGAGCAACACTGTGGTATTTCTTTGAGTGAAAGTCGATCGTGTGAGTGGAGTTTCCACAGTCTTCAAAAACAAGTGGCTTTCATATTTGAAATAGCTGAAAAATATTGAGGTACATAACTTTTGGCCATGTCTTTGGATTTTAAGAGTGGGCTAAAACCATCCTAGTCCTGTAAACAATCACATTGGTTGACCGAAGCTACCAAGAAGGTGTTCCATAGTTTTGGGTTCCTGCCAGGCCACCATATTTTGAGGATGCAAGACCTAGATCAGTAGCAATCCAGCTACTCATTTCCATAGCTTACATCACTGGAGAAGGTAACAGGCTTTCAGCTGGGCATGGGAGGTGGGAGCTATAGCATCTCAGAAGAAAACTGAGATGTATCACAATAGAAACTCTCAGACTTCATTTTTACCAAAGCAAGAGCCATAAAATGATATTGTAACTGGAGAGAATGACTTTGGAGTGAAAGATATTCTTCACTGGGATGTAAACTTTTTGAGGAAATAATCAGATTTAAGTATAAAGACAATATTTTCAGTTTTTAAATGTCAGCATAGGTAAACTTCAGAGAGTAGTTGCAGATGCATTATTTTAGAAGATTTAAATAAATATTGCGAAGCACAAAAATATATTTGCACATTCTTAATTTTTGAAAACTTATTTTTCATAGAAATGTTTATAATGCTACTACTCACTGTTCATTGTATATTGGCTTCCTTCTTATTGTCTAAGAACTCTAACTTTTTTTATTAAAATTAAAGGCAAGTAAATTTATAATTCTTAGATGTTAAACTTTAGGAACCAACCATTTCCTTTATTTACAGTAGGATAAGCAAAGTATTTTTGAATGTCCACTAAGTGCTAGGTACTGGGCTGTAGAAGTATATATCAAAATGTGAGAAAATGGGTGCATAAATGTATAAATAATATTACAAAGTAGGACATGGCTATTGCAAATAACTGATACAGACAATAAGTACTATGTGGATTTAAAGGAGACAGATTTCTTGGTGCCAGGCGGTCAGAGAAGGTTTTATGGAGAAGGTAGAGAAAGCAGGAACTGAAGATAAAACAAATAATTAAAATATGTTGTGATAATTTTATGTGATAGAGGTACATATAAGAGTTTCGGCATCACTAATAAGAGAGGTCTTGCGGATTAAATTCTTAGTGAATCACATTAGTTCTCATTTGTACTTATTCTAGGACATCCTAAGACACGACTGTTTGGATTGTGGAGTAGATGCCACCAGTACCCTATTACCTCCTGGACCACCTTCCAAATAAACTTCTTCCACTTAAATCTTTGTCATAGAGTCTGCTAAGGCAGGAACCCAGATGAAGACAGATGGGATGGGGTACATTTAATTGATTTCGTGTTAGCCAACGGAATCATGTTTGAGCAGCACTGAAAACTATGCATGTGTGTATATATAAGTGACAGGAATTACTAAAGAATATCTTACGGAAATGCAAAAGCCCTACAATTTCACACTTTTATTAATTTTCTCTCTTAAGATGCTTAGGGCTCTGCTTTATCTTCACTGATAAATTTAGAATAATATTACATTATCTGGGTCAATGATATTTCATTTTAGCTCGTTATCATAAAATCGAAGTGATTTTAAAATGTAGAAAGAAGCAGTCTGAAAAAACCACAATTCACTTTGTGTTGCTTTTTTTGGTCCAGGCATTACCAAGCTTAAGGTGGAATATGATGACTGAAGGAGATATATTCAATAACAGGTGATGAGAGAGAGCCATTAGCATGAGGAAAAGGCCGTTTTCCATGTATTTGACTTGTTTTATAGTGTTTCTCTTTTAGCCAGTGGGTTTCCAGAGTGTCACAAATTTCATTTTACATGAATGATCTCAGATTGCACTTAGTAACAATATTATGTTTTTACATTTTGTGTGAAATTATAATAATTCTCTCATCTCATGTTAAAATTAGGAAAAAGGAAGTAGAATTAAAGACAGAAGCTATTACAGAGGCAGATATGAGAAGGCATATTTAGTGGTCTTAGTTAATTATAACCTGTGGATTCCAGATTACATAACAGGTAGGAAATGGACTTTTAGTTAAAAAGTTAACCCCATCAAATTATATTCCCAAATCATATTTACTTACCTAATAAAACTCATATTCATTTCAACTTGCTTTATTACCAGCACTCTGCAGCTCCCTTAACACAAGCACACACAATAGTAGTGTATGATGAACAGACTTACTAAGTGCTAGAAAACAGAGCACTCGTTAAAATGACCAAGATGATAAAAAAAAGCATGACTTGTGTCCTCAAAAAAAAAAGGAGGAGAAGGATGATCCATAAAAAGTGTGATGACCTTCCTTCTTATCCCTGGAACATCAAGAGTACTGAAACAGCAGCATTGCACAGGGAGGTCGGCTCGGTGCTTTGCGATGACCTAGAGGGGTGGGATAGGGAGGATGGGAGGGAGGCTCAAGAGGGAGGGGATATGGGGACATGTGTATGCATATGGCTGATTATCTTTGTTGTGCAACAGAAACTAACACAGTATAGTGAAGCAATTATACTCCAATAAAGATCTATTAAAAATAAAAAGAGTACTCCTGTCAAAAACTGGATTGACTTCCTCCTTAGCTGTAAAATGTACTGCCTACCTCAAATCAAATTGTGAAGAAACAATTTGCAAATATTAGTAACTGTTATATAGTGTAACCTAATTAAACAAATTATCTTTAGAAGTGAGCCATGTCTGTCAGAGGCCCAATTTATAAAGTTGCTATAACTAGTTTCATTTTATAGAAAATGAAATTAGGAAACTCTCCCAAAGTCTCAAAGCTGGTAAGTATGGATCTAAAAACTGCCCTTTACCACTACATGATGACTAAGGAGAAACAGGACCCAGGACAAATGTGACATAAGATCTGTTCATTTGAAAAAGTGGAGATTGAGAACATGAGGTACTGCCCTCATAGGCTATTGCAGCTCTTTTGAACAGAGAAGAAACCAGTCTTAATTTCATTAGATTACTCATAATTTATACATTATTCTCCATTTTATGAAAAGAATAAAAATTCAAAACAGACATTTTTATTAGTCTTTGAGAATATAAGTATTTTTACTTCCTTTGCTGTGTCTTTGTTCTGGGGCCAATCATATATATTTCCTGGGAAACACAAACAAGTGAGGGGAATCTCATTCCAGAAACTCTCTGCTCAGTTATTTTTCAACCTTTCATTACTTAGGTCAAACTTGAAAGCAAAACCTCATCTGATTATATGGGAGTTTCTCCATTAATGAATTGACCATTATAACATCTAACTAGTCATCAAAAGGGACAGTAGCTCATATTTTTATTTAGTTCCATTCTTCTTCTCCCATTTGTTTACTTGGCTATATCTTTGAAAGATAAATAACTGGGAAGGAACAAGCCATGAATGCATTGTGATTTAGTGATATTACTTAGTTCTTGTAAAGAGCAACAGATGGTAATGAAGTTGTGCCAAATCTATGGATTAAATCATATCAAAATTTTCATAAATTCAGGTAACTTTATCTAGCAGGAGCTACACATGAGTCAGAGAAAGAAGCATATTAAAATTATTTAAAGTAGGAACAATTTTGTAGGTCTTCTCTCCTGGTACCATTTCCCCCCCTAGTGACAGGAGGACTAGTCACAAAGATCCATGTACATCTGATCTGGAGTACATGTCAGATTAGCCATGGCATCAACAAGTGACACAGGGCCAAAAACTAGGAGCTGGGACTGAAGCCTATTAGGTAATGACCCTTGACACCGTGTCTTGACATGTCTTAGATTGTCTTCTCCATAGGCAAGCCTAAGACCAGGATACATAGGCAAATGAGTTATTAAGTGAGCATTCTGAAGGGAAACTAGTATGACAGTGGTAGAAATGGAATAGAGAGGGGAGAAACCTAAGCAAACGTATGATTTCAGGTAAAGTCCAACTCCTGGCCTGATCACAGTGGGAACTCTGGAGCTTAAGTCACACACTAGAGTTGACCCCTGCTCAAGATAACTGTACACACACATTGTACATTTAATCCAGCAATTTCTCTCTCTCTCTGGAGATCACTGTGGTCTCAAGGACCACAGCTTAAGTAAGGTGTTCTCCTTGAATCTTAGTCAAATCTTAGGGTAGGTTGTATCATAGCTGGTGGTCTCTCTGTCTTTGCAGAATAAATGTTCTAAAGGAAGTGGCTTTTATACTCCTGTGTCAGGCAGTCATTGGTTACAGATTGTCTCTAGGGAAACAGGAAAACCCAATGACTTCTGACTCCCCAAGGACCTGATAAAATTGCCTGATGGTGGTCCTTTCAGGAAAGTTGAGCTGTCAGGAACAAAACACACAGAACCAGTACAGGAGATCTGTGGGGGTGGAGATGGGGAGAACAACAATGCCTACTGCACATACTAATGTGTAGTTTTACTGTGTTGGACATGATAGTACTTGCCATTGTGTCCATTTATACTTGGGGTAAGTTGTGTTACATTATCCAGTTGTCTTGGTTAAATAAGAAACCTAGTTTGGCTCTCTTATTTCAGGAAGGGCTGGATTTGGCCCGTGTTCTGGGCCATACTTTACAGATCCCTGATCAAAATTAATGGTATGAAATAAACTTTCTGTGCAATTGTATCAGTGTTAATACTGAACTGGATTAGAATTTTACTATCTAAGCTAAAACAAGACAAATCTACTATTTTACCCCCATTGCTGGGGTATTGCCCATAGCACCAAAAATAGAAATTCAGTCCATAAAGTTCAAAGGAATCCTTTTATTTCTTTTTAAAGTTTCCTGTTCCCATTAACTTTGCATTTCCCTGTACTCTCAACAGGGCACTTTTCAGGAGAAAGAGTTTTGGAGTCAAACTGGATAGGGAAACAGAATTAAATACACATGTTTCTACCATGAGACTTTTTAGCACTATTAATATATGTTTTAAATCCCCAAGAAGGGTGATACTAAATACAAAATTGTCATATTGAGATGACAGTGTAACCTTTATTGTATGGGGCATATTTTAAGACTAGTATCCCTGGGCACACTTTGGTGGATTCTATTATGAATGAGTAATATAGAAAATTTACAAATCTATTGACTTGTGATTATAGTTGCAAATACCCTAAACAAAATGTATGCAAATTGAATCAGTGTATAAAAATAATAATATGCCATGACCAATATGAATTTAAGCTATAAGAATATATAAATATATTTTATCACGTTAAGAGAAAAAATACATAATCATTTTAATAGTTGTAGAATAAGCACTTGCAAAATATATAACCATTCATGATTTAAAAAAAAAAAACAACTATTCATTAAAATTGGAGTAGAAGACAATTTTAAGTTCTGCCAAAAATTGAAAAAAACAACTAAAACTAGACAAACTATCATTCTAAATGGAGGAACATTTAAAATATCATCTTTAAAATTAATTATAAGGATCTCTACTATCATTACTTTTACTAATTATATTGGAGGTCTTGAGTAGTAAGAGAAGAAAAAGAAATGAGACACAAGGATTTGAAAGTTAAGAATTACATTTTTCACTAGTTGCATGGGATGTTTCTTTCACTATTTGCATGGGTCATAGAAACCACAAAAGAGTTCACAAACACATTATTAGATGTAATAGAGTTGATTAAGGTCATCAGTTATAAGATTAATAATCAAAAGTCATTTGCATATTTATACAACAGTTGCAAATACCTAGAAAACATAATTTTAAAAAAAGATACCATATACAATTACATCAGAGAATACCAAGGACCTAGGAATAAATTGAACAGAAGATATGCATGACCTCCACAGAGAAAATTGTAAAGTTGTACTAAGATATACCAAAGAAGTTATAAATAAATGGAGAGAATTTATTTTTATGATTAAAAAGAGTTGTTATAAATATTCTAATTTCCCCCCAGTTACCTACAGATTCAATGCAAATACAATTAGATCCTGACAGAGCTTTCCCTGGAAACAGATAATACTAAAATATACATGGAAGTATAATAGGCCAGGAATACTAAGGACTTGTTTGAAGATCCTTTTGAAGCAGAGAGCAGACTTGCTGTATCAGGAATCCAGATATATATTAGAGCTATGGAATTTAAAACAGGGAGGTAATGACATAAGAAGAGAAATATTAAATGGTGAAATTTAACAAAAACACAGAAAGAGACCTCAGTAAACAATGAACTTTGCTCTATAACAGAAGAGAAATGAATGGACTGTTCGGTAACAGAACTGGGAAGAGTGGTTGGTTATTTGGAAAATAATGAAGTTGGATTTCTATCTCATACCCTATTCAAAAATAAACTTCTGCTGGATTAAAGTCTTAAATGTTTAAAAAAAGGTTGAAAGTTTGAAAACCATCAGTAAATATCTTTTAAATATTGGGTCAGGGAGAGGAAACCAAAGGAAATTATGAACATAGGATTCAGGATGATGGTTATCGGCTGTGATGAGAGGTAATGGTGGGATGGGAAGGGATCATATTTGGATAGGTTATTATCAGAAGTTTAGCTTTTGTTTTGGTAGTTGGCTGATTTATTATTAAGTAAATAATATAACCATAAAACTAAGCTATGCATGACACTGTCACAAACCAAGGGTTGTGATTAATCCAATTCTAAACAACCAAGGTCCCAATACAAAAATAATAAATATACTATCATTTTTAATATTTTTATGCTTTACAATCCAGAGTATGTGAGCAAAGGAAACATTATAACACAATGGGTTTGAACATGGACTTCAAAGTCAAGAGGACTGCCTAATTTCACCACTTCAACCTAGGATGCTAGTTTGTTAACAGTTCTAAAGCCTCAACTTCCTCATCTGAAAAAAGGGTAACATCACCTTTGCCTTGAGTTAGTTTGAAATTTAAAACAAGAGCATGAGATCACTAATGCCAGTGATTCCCAAATACTTCACAAAAGTTTCCCAAATAGAAGAGGAGCGTGAATGTGTATCTCTGGGTAGAAGCAAAAGCAATCTTCGCAATCTTCCACAAACACACGCTTTCTTTGGACTGTAGTCTGTTGTCTCTAAAATTTCATGCTAATTTTGACTATTTTAAGTCCTCTTTAAATGTTTCAAATCACTTATCATCAGCAAGAATGTGGAAAAATAAAACTGTGACAGAAGACCCAGCAAGAACTCAATTTGTGAACGTGTGTGTGTGTGTGTGTGTGTGTGTGTGTGTGTGTGTATGCGTATCTGTTCTGTAGCAGGAAGATCCCACACTTGGCTCTGTGTGTGAGGGGCCAAGAGTTGAGATAGGGAAATGTGAATTATCAAGAATGAGCCCACCTTCTGGAAAGGTGGACAAGTCTTTAGCATAACCAAAATCAGGCTTGCCCACTTAAGCCATCAAATCATGCTTTGAAATTTGATGGAATCTAATAAACTCTCAGAGGGCCAAGAAAGGAGAGTGGTGTCAGTTTTCAATGTCTCACTAGAACAGAGAGGAGGAAATGTTTTGGAATTTCTAAGAGGTGGGTGCATGCAGCTAATTACTTCTGCAGTGACAGGGCTTTGGGGAGAAGGACTGGCTGCTATGGGTTGAATCCTTAGAAGCCTAACCTAAGAGACCCTATAGTCAATCTGAGCATGGAAAGAGTATAGTATAGGCCTTTGCAGGGCCAAGAGAATCCCAACACAGCATGGCTCAACGGATTGGTGCCTTTTGCATTAAGGACAAACAGCAGCAAGAACCAAATCAAAGTTTAAAACCCCATGATTCCTATTCACACAGGAGGGGAAATCTGAGATCCATATCTCTGGAATGTTCATGAAGCCGCAAGAATTTGATACTAGATCTCCACTAGAGAGGGCCTAACACACATTCTAATTTAATTTTAGCAATAAATTAAAATGATACTCTTTGTACTCACATTTTCATGGAACAATTCTTATCTGTTCCTGTCCAGTTAATAAGAGAAATTACACTGAATCAGTCTTCCCATACCAGAAAACTGGGCCAAACTGAAGAGAGCTGATACCTTATACAGGCAATGTCTCTTTTCTATTTTTGTAAACCAATGTTGTGACAACCCAGACTTTACTCAAACAGAGGATTGGGATACATGTATGTATGTAAAATCTATCTACTTAAAAGATAATTCAAAATAGTAACAAAAGTTACTAGGTATCTAAATAAATTTGAATAAATAATCTGAAAAAAAAAAAAAGCTGTATAAGCCCTTTTTGGAGAAAATTGTTTTAAAAAATTTAAAGGACCAAAAGAAAGACCTTATTAAATAGTGAGATATATCATATCCTGGATGAAATAATCCAGTATAAAAAGATGTCCGTTCTTTTTGTGCTAGCCATAACAGGTAATACAATCAATTCCAATAAAATAGTAAATGCAATTCATCAAGGAATTTGGCAAACTCATTTTAAAACTTGTATAGAAGAAGAAAAGTACAGGAATAACTAAGATCATTTTGAACAAGTAAGAGAAAGATGACTTGACTGTCAATTATTAAGATTCATGAGAAAGATATAATAATTAAGATAATTTCTTTTAAAACTGTGTAGTAGTGGTGACTAAATAAATAAATAGAATAAAACAGAAGGAAACAAAATCATGCATGGGACTTTGATATGAGAAAAAATAAGGATTTGAAAATTTGGGGGGCAGGATGTATTAGGATATTTCGTTTTCTATATGGAAAAAATTAATCTAAAATTCATATCATAAAATGTAACAAAACACTAGCTTGGAAAAAAGTAAACCTATAAGAGTATAGCTTATTATCTTTATTATCTCAGAATATAGAGTAATGTTTGAATAAGGAGATAAAAGAAAATGTAAAATCTTAAACAAGTTATTATCATAAGTAATAGATTGACAGGTTGAATTGCATCATAATTAAAAGCTTCTCTACAAGTAAGACACTGCAGTATGTAAGTTCTGAAATGGTCCCCTAATATCCATTTTTCTTGGTGTTCATCACTTTGGGTAATCCCCTGGAGTAGCTGGCTTCTTTTTTTTTTTTTTTAATTTTATTTATTTTTTTATATAGCAAGTTCTTATTAGTTATCCATTTTATACATATTAGTGTATATATGTCAATCCCAATCTCCCAATTCATCACACCACCCCCCCACCCAACCACCTTCCCCCCTTGGTGTCCATACGTTTATTCTCTACATCTGTGTCTCTATTTCTGCCCTGCAAACTGGTTCATCTGTACCGTTTTTCTAGGTTTCACATATATGCGTTAATATATGATCTTTGTTTTTCTCTTTTTGACTTACTTAACTCTGTATGACAGTCTCTAGATCCATCCACGTCTCTACAATGACCCAATTTCGTTCCTTTTTATGGCTGAGTAATATTGTATTGTATATATGTACCACATCTTCTTTATCCATTCATCTGTCAATAGGCATTTAGGTTGCTTCCATGACCTGGTTATTGTAAATAGAGCTGCAATGAACATAGTGGTGCATGACTCATTTTGAATTATGGTTTTCTCTGGGTATATGCCCAGTAGTGGGATTGCTGGGTCATGTGGTAATTCTATTTTTAGTTTTTTAAGGAACCTCCGTACTGTTCTGGAGTAGCTTGCTTCTAACAAATCGTAATGCCCAACATCCGGGGCAAGTCATTTCTGTGATTAGATTACAAATGTTCTGACTACTATCTTGCCAGTACTTTCTCTCCCTTGCTTGCTTTGATGAAGCAAGTTGCCATGTTGCTTTTTCAACAGCCGGCAAAGAAGTGAGTCCCTTATTCCAGCCCAGAGGGAACTGAATACTGCCAAAAACCATGTCAATGTGCTGATCCTTCTTCAGCCGGCCCTTCAGATGAGACCCAGGCCCTGCGTGACACCTCGATTGTAGCTTTGTAAGAAGCTCTGCAGCCGAGAGCTCAGTTAAGCCACGTCTAGATTCCTGACCCACAGAAACTGTAAGATAATACACACGTGTTGTTTTAATCCACTAAGTTTGTGGTAATTTGTTTCACAGTGATAGATAGCTAATACAGATACCATGAACAAATAGACATGGCCAGAGTGAGACAAGACATTACAACACATATAATAGTCAAAGCCTTAGTATTTAGAAAGGGTAGTACATAAGAAAGTCATACCAATTAACATAAAAAGGATCACTCAAAAGGGGCAAAAGAAATGATCAGGTAATTCATGGAACAGAAACCTGCATTGACAATACACAGATGAAATAATGGTTATTTTCACTAACTTTCAGGGAAATGAAACTTAAAGAACAAGTAATATCTTATACCTATTTGACTGACACAAACTTTAAAAGTTTGATAAAGTCTAGTATGGCCTATGGAAATGAGAATTCATACGCACTGCTGGTAAAAGTGTAAGTTATCACAACTGCTCTGAAAATCACCATTTGGTAAAAATTAAAAGATGCATAACTAAGACCCAGAATTTTCATTTCTAAGTAAATTCTCAAGAATATATGAACAAAGGTACATATTTTGGTATGTTTTGCAGTCATGAAAAATAAGAAACAGCCCAAATGTCCATCAGTAGTCAAATGTTATAGTCATGCTTTGAAATTATATACAGCAGTTAAATGAATGAATGAGATCTATAATATTTAGATAAATTTCAAAAAAGAACATTGAGGAAAATACCAAGTTGAAAGGCATAATACACAATATGATATTATTTATGTAATTTATTAATGATATTTTAAAGCACCATTCAAAAATAAAATGCATTAAATCATATTATAATATATAATACTACTAATTATTATTATTCTTTTAAAAACTGACCAAATATACACTAAATTCATGATAGCTATCATCTTGGGAAAGGAGAGAGAAAAGTGATTCCAGAAGAAACCAAATTTTATTATTTTATTTTTATGCATATTTTTGATATTTTATTTCTTTAAACAAATTATTATTTATACAAAATGTAAGCATGTTTAAATGTGGGGTGATGGGTGCAAAGATGTTTGTTGTCCTTGTATTTTTTGGTATAATTTTCCAAAATAAAAAAGTATTAAAAATAAAAATGATCATGTGTGGCAATTGTTTCCTCAATGTATGAGGGTTGCAGAAGAGAGAAACTGAGAGATTTTCAGAAAACTGCCTAAATTAATATATGACAACATTTCTGACTGTTGTCAGTGAAAATGTCTGTGAGGAAATCTCCTTGCTTAGAAGTCTTATCACATGTCACATGTCAGGCTGGAAAGGTGGTATTATGAGTATTGGCTATTTTAACACTAATTAATGAATTAATGTTAATTATTTTAACATTAAAGTTATTTTAACATTAATTTAGCAGTCGTTTTGTTCACATGTAAATATAGACTCAAAGACAAATAATCCTTACTATCAGCTTTCTTTATTTAACTCATAACTTCATAGTTCATTGTTGTAATCTGATCGCATGCTATATCACTTACTCCTGGTTAACAAACCACTCCAACTCTTAGTGGTTTAAAACAATAACCACTTGTTATTTCGTATGGGTGTAGAGCTTAGCTTAATGGTTCTGCTGATCTTGGCCAGGGTCACCCTTGTGTCTGATGTCAACTTCTGGGTTGGCTGAGTACTGGATGATGTAACATGACTTCAGTGGGACAGATCAGGTACAACCACATGTCTCATCCTCCCCAGTTTAATCCACACATGTTCTTGTGGTGGCAGGGGTCCAAGGAAGTGAAAATACCCAAGTGCAGAGCTTGGGTCAATAACTACCTGTCCAAAGCCAAAATCAGTGCAAGCATGCACTACCACAGTATGTAGATGCCAGGAAGTGTGAAAAATTCAGGACGTTAGCAGAACTCATCTACCATACATACTTATAAAAACTCATGGTTTTTCTTGTAGCCTTTTAATAAAATTTACTAAATTGGGCAACTTTAAAAACCATCTTATTATTATTAAATTGGTGACTACAAATAACATGCTTTATTCAGTCACCGGACTGTTATGTTTTATTCCCCACTGTCAATAATAGAAGTTCTGAAGTGAGTTTACTTTCCTCCACAATTCCAGTCCACTCCATTGAGACCAGGAATCTACGGTGCTCATAAATATAAAAAGAGAGAGAGCAGTCCTGTCCATTTTGGCCTTACAGTGTTGGAGGAGTGCTGGCTGCCAGTAGAAGTTCCATCCTCTAATTTTGAAGCAACCATCGGTGGTAGGGTGATACTTTGGTGCTAGATTTTCCTCAAGATTGAATTCACACCATGATGGGAGGGTTGGTGTTCTTTTAGCTCCTTACCCAAAAGTTTTCTCCAGGTGCCGTTAGATTCAGAGTGTTGGAGAGAGACTTGCTGTTGGATGTTCTTTGATGATGACTCTAGGAGTGACTAAGTCTTTAGTGATACTCTTGTGCAGACGGATGTCACATAGGCAGGTGAGATGCTATCCACACTAGTAAAAGGATCCTTGATGGTTGGGGAGGAACCCTGTTCTGCTGCGACCATCAAAGTCCATAGCTGGATCCATTGAGAAGAGACATAAGTTCTGGCTATGAGGATTCTTGGTGACCACCCCTTTCAGTTCATGCACAGTGACCTCTCTGGCTTAAGGAAGGGCTAGTGTTGCTGTTTAAAGAACTCTTAGCCTAGACTCTTCTTACACTGATCACTTGTTAAACTCAAACATTGGAGCTGACCCGTGAATCCATTTCTCTTCAGACTTGTAATTTTATTTCAACTTATCTGTAGCCCTCCCCTGCTACTGGGTCTTAGTGGCTGTCACCTTGGTTCAGCCTTCTGATTCTCTCTGATTGGAACCTCACTTAGCAGAAAACGTCTGGATTCCTTCCTCCAGGAGACCTGTACCTTATACAAATTGGTTTGCCTCTTCCGTCTTCAATTTGCTCTGATAATCAAGCAATTCCCTTCTTGAAGCACCTTCCTTTGACTGAGCATTGCAAATTTGCCTCAGTGATGAGTATTTAAAACACACTTTTCAAAAACCACTTTTATCAGTCCAGGAATTGGATTGGCAGAGAAAACCAAGTTGCAGGCTCTCTGAAGCTTAGGTGGATAGACTTTAGAGGGCTGAAAGGGCTTGATTCAGTCTCCAAAGTTAGCCCCCTTGTAGGTGTAGGCCCACATTCCCACATATAAATCTCAGTTTATACCATATTCACTAAAAATCATGGCACATAATAATACACACGTACATAATAATACATATATGTGCATACATGTGAACAATGCATATTCAGCATTAATGCATCATGAATATCCGTTTGCTCAGTACCCACCTCGTGCCAGACACAGTGCCAAGTACCAGGACAGAAAGACAAAAATGATATTACTGTTGTTATGGAACTCATGTACAATTTTTAGGCTGGAAAAGCTGTAGAAAAAGATATGAGATTTTTGCCATGAGTATATTGTTTCTAATTTTACACAAATATAAACACCCATTGTTCATTATCAGAAGAGCTTAGAGTAAGAACATGGATAATTTGTGTGAAACTCACAAAACAAACTCAGTTTTTAGGCCTGCAAGGATTCTTTAAATGAGTTTCAGGACAGAATTTATCAGAAGCAAGCCTCTTGCACACTTGGAAGAGATAACCAAGGTTAGTCAGCTCCTGGCCTTTTCATTTGATATAACTCAGATATCTGTGATTTTGCCAAAGTTATAAATAGCCAACAGGCCTTTGAAACATATTTTCTTTATCATGAAGTGTAAGTTTTATATCTCCTACTTTGGTAAATTTTATAAATGCCAACTAGAAGCAGCCATTTTGGAGAAAAGTCATGGACCCAAGTAACTTTCTTCCCACTCACTTGAGTAACCCTCGATATATGGGGAAAAAATCCATTATCATTATTTTAAAAGACTGAAGCAGCATTATATTTAAAAACATATACAAACACTTTTAGAAAGCATGAGACACTACAAAAGAATGCAAACCATAAAGCAGAATCAGTTCTCAATGTTTAAGGAATTGATTTCAACATGTAAGGAATTGGGAACTGGTACAAACTGTCCCCAGTAATTGATAATGCACTTGGCAAAAATTACTTTAAAAAATAAAAAGAAACAAAGGCAGAGATCAGCCATTCATGGACAACTTTATATTGTCAAAAAGAGCACCTTTAGGATGCTTACTAGTAGATCTGGCCTACATTTTTAGAGGGGTTTTGAACACATGGTTTGATATTTCACATTAAAAGTCTTTAAAAATGAATATGGTAATTTTCCGAAATGAAAATTTTGTTTTGTCTTTATATGTTTATTCCAGCAAGCAATAGGAAAATTGGGAATTAAATCATTATTCAGAATGAATTTTTGTCATTGAAGACATTCCTTTATTATACAAAGATTCTAAAAATAGAATTTCAATCGAAAGGATGGCATTCTAAGTCCATTTATGAAAAATGGTTAATTTTTCAGAAATGACTTAGTTAGTTATGACTAGTTAGTTCCTGGGCAATTTGTGCTCTGCTGGAGGACTTTGGTCATGAACTCCTTTGACTCTCAGAGAGGTCCAGCAGCTGCGTTCTCACGTCTCTCCAGCCCTAGGAAATCACTGACTACAGTCAGAGCATGAGCAGACAGTTATCAAGGACCTGAGACACTGAGGGAGAAAAAATTCTGATGTCATATGCATCTCCATCTTTCCTGCTTTCTGGAAACGCCTGTCTGATCTCCCATAGGCAGGCCTGGAGGGAACTGAGTAATAGGGATTTAAAATCTTGTTTAGTAGAATGCTTTCAAGTAATAATTCATTTATATCCCCCCAAGGCTTTTAAATTAATTTATTTTTATTATATGGATTAATACATGGATTCTCTTGCCAAATTTTGTGTTTAAAATAGCAAATAAAATGGAAGCGCTTTGAATAGTCACAAATACCAACCCTTCCACCATGTATGTATTCTTTCATCGTTTTTTTGATGTGTATATGCAGGTTTGTGAGGGTGTGTGGGTGTGTGTGGATGCATTCAGATGTTTATAAAAATATAGAATGCAAGTGCAGTTGAACATATTTTACATATATTGGACATTTACATTTCTTCCTCTATGAATTTCCTACTGGAAATTCAAAGGAAGACCTTGTAGAAATGTAAATATATAGGGATTTTTGATATATGAATAGTTTCACATGCTTATTTCACTGTACGGGTCACTTAGAAATGTTTCAGAGATCTTTCCTTGTAGAACATAAGGAATTATTAATCACTTTTTAACTGCTGTGTATAGTTATTCCAGAGGAGAGATTGGAAAGGTTTTATTTAACTGTTTCCTTGTATGTGCCTCTCTCCACACATGTCAGGTTTTTCCAGCATAACCAGAAGCAGAATTTTTAAGTCCAAGGGATACATAGTTTAATTTTTAAGAAATTGTGCCAAATTATCCTCCAAAAAGACCATGCCAAATTATTCTCACTAATCACTCATGAAAGTTAATGTATCTCCTACCCTTGTCAACAGGGTATTAACAAACATTTTTATTTTTGCCAAGCCGACACAAATCATTGCATTAAATTTGTTTGAATTTTTAGTTCCCTGGGTAACAAGTGCAGTTGAACATATTTTCCGTATGGTTACTGGCCAGCTGTATTCCCTCCCTCTCAATTTTCTATTTTTGACATTCAAAGAGGAAATGCAATAAATTTGTTGAAGTTTATTATGGTATTATGTTTATCTATCTTTTAGCTATATTTTGTGAAAGTACTTTCTTGTTGAATTGAAAAAGTCATTTATATATCCTGGATTTTTTTAATATAAATTTATTTATTTGTTTTTATTTTTCGCTGTGTTGAGTCTTTGTTGCTGCGCATGCGCTAGTTGAGGTGAGCGGGAGCTACTCTTCATTGCGGTGCAAGGTCTTCTCATTGTCGTGACTTCTCTTGTTGCGGAGCACGGGGTCTAGGCACGCGGGCTTCAGTAGTTGTGGCACTCGGGCTCAGTAGTTGTGGCTCGCGGGCTCTAGAGTGCAGGCTCAGTAGTTGTGGCGCATGGGCTTAGTTGCTCTGCAGCATGTGGGATCTTCCCAGGCCAGGGATTGAACCCATGTCCCCTGAAATGGCAGGCAGATTCTTAACCACTGCGCCACCAGGGAAGCTCTGGATATCTATTTAATTTGTGTGATAATCGTTTCCCCTATTTTCTGACTTGTATTTTAAATTTAATAATGATATATTTTATAATTATTTTAATAATTAACTTTGAAATTTTATAATTAAAGTTTATCAAACTTTCTCTTTATAACATTTTCAGGACTTTCCCAAAGTCATAAATATATTCTCTCATTTTTGCTAAGGTTTTGTTTATATATTTAGATTTTAACCCATCTGGAAATAATTTTTGTGAGTAGTGGGTGGGAGGTAGGGTTCAAATTTTATTTTTTCCAGAGGGAAAATCTATTGTCCCAATCATTTAGTGAATACTTCATTTCCTCACTGATGGGAGATGCCACCTAATTAATACATGAATTTCTCACAGATATAAATGTATTCTTGACTCGCTCGTTTGTCACATCTCAATTTTTAAAATTATAACACAAATGTCAGGAATTTAACTATTATTGGCAACAATTAATCATGATCTTCATTCATTTAACAGAGTTTATTGAGTGCCTATTATTTGCCAGTCACACTATTCTAAGCCCTGGGAGAAAGCAGTGAATGAAACAGGTCAAATCCTTGCACTCATGGCTGTTGTGTTCTGTATGGGCCAGGTGTGCCAGAGGGCACCACACAACCAACGCATGATGATACAGCAGATCTGCAAGATGTCAAGCTTAAAAATTGTTGACCTCCTCTTAGGTAGTGTTAAAGAATATAGATCCATTATAGCTACACCAAAGTCTACATAAGATACTTTTTGTTTTGTTTTGTTTTGTTTTGTTTGCTTGTTTTAACGAGCCCACATCTAAACTTCACTTCAGGAACAATCAACATGCAAAACTCTAAAACTACAGAAAAAGCATATGGCAAGTTCTTTTCCCCGAAACAATTTAAACTATATCTGGAGAAATGAGACATAAACAAGAAAAATGATATAACATGAATAGGTAAAAGCAATAATAAATGAAGGGCTTCAAGATACCACAGCATTACTTTTCAAATTAATAGGATAAACCATAAAAATCACACCAGTTTGAGGAACCAGATTAATGCGCTCTGGAAAGATTGAGCTAGACGCTGAACTCTGATGTAACTATGAAAATGCAAGTACGTGGACACAAGTGGCATGGCATTCTTGATCGGGGGAGTTCCTCAATTCCTTGTGTCAGTTTTATTGAAATGGAAAAATTGTGTCATTAGAGAACAGGCTGAAAAAAGCAGTAAAGAGAGAGAACTTTAAATAACTAAGAAGTGTTGGTTATATGTTATATGTATCAAGGGAAACCAAAAGAAAACTTTTAAGCAGAAGGAGGACTTGATCACCTTGGGTTTCATAGAACTGACATGCTTGGAAATCTTGAAGGCAGGACAGTCTGACACAAAAGCCTGTCTTAACTTCTACTTTCCTTTGAGAGTCCCTTCTTCTCCCCAATATGCTCTGTGTCATTGGGCCGACCTTCTCTCCTGCCATAGTGTCCTTTCATATTTTGGACCCTCGAGAAATACTAACTATTCTTCTCTACTTTTCAACCCTAAAGAAAAACTAAATGGCCTCTGCCACAGGTATAATGAATCTGAAGATGATCTATATCCTGGATTCTCACATCTGCTTCTGAAAGTAACGCTCCATGAAATACATGTGCATTTCACATAATTTGGGGATCAGAAGATGGGAAACCCTTTCCTAGAAAGCATGTGACAATTTCAGCTTCTGGGGCAGCCTGGGAAGAGAGATACTTTCGTCTCAGGGGAGTTTCAGGTCCCGTAGGAGCCTCTAAAATGGCTCCCAATGACTTCTCACTCTGGGACTTCATGCCCAATGTAATCCCTTTTTTGAATGTAGGCTGGACTCATGACTTGCCTCCAGCAAACCGGATATGGCAAAAGTGATGGGATATCACTTCTGAGGTTAAGTTACAAAAGATTGTTTCAACTTGCTTGTCC
Source organism: Balaenoptera physalus (assembly GCF_965194825.1). Lineage (NCBI taxonomy): Eukaryota > Metazoa > Chordata > Mammalia > Artiodactyla > Balaenopteridae > Balaenoptera > Balaenoptera physalus. The sequence goes on from NC_138898.1 coordinate 37,120,456, forward strand.
ACTCTGGCTTTCTCTCTCTTGCTCACTTTAATGAAGAACTCAAGGAGGACTCAGCCCAACAACCTGTGGGGAACAGAATCCTATCAGCAACAATACGAGCAAATTTTCCCTCAGGGGAGCCCTGACTAATAACATGATTGCAGCCTTGTGAGAAACCTTGAGACAGAAGACCCAGTTAAGCCACACACAGATTCTTGATCCACAGAATCTGTAAGATAATAAATGTTTATTGCCTTAAGCCTTATTGCCTAAATTTTGGGTAATTTGTTATGCAGCATAGATAACCAACACAGGCCACCTAATGACAGAAAATTCCATTGGTATTGTAAGCAATCCAGACTCTTGGGGTAGGAAGAGACTTTAAAATCAACTAGCTCCATGCCCAGTTAGATGTTTGAGACTCTCATAAAATTCCTGCTAATGATGCTCAAGGCATACTTGAACACCTCCTCTCTTCTGAACATTTTAATATAATTTTCAGTTGGGTTTGGAAATTCCCCTGTAATAGTCACTTGATAATGATAAAATTTCTTATCTCTGTGATCAACTGTCATTAATGTTGATTTCTCATTTGGGATAGGAAAATTATATTATTGATTAAGAGAGAAAAGAAAAAGCATGTTATTTAGGAGAAGGTCTAATGCATGTCTGGTCTAATGAGTCTTTCTGTAGTCACATTTCCTGTGTAAAACATGTCATCTCCAGAAAATGGAAATGGAAAATGGCAACATAATAGTGCTCTAAAAACATGATAAAGAGTGAAAAATGAATTATCACCAGAGTTGTAATAATACCCATAACTAGTTTTTCAAAAGATAAAACACGTGACAAATGTGCCTAGATGTAATGATTTGGCTTCTTTAGGAAGAAAACCTGTACAGTAATAATCCAGATCATACAATTACCCTATGTACTAGTCTTCAGTAATAACAAGCATAGGACAGCTGCAGTGCATCTTGAAATCCCACAGCATTTCCCAACTGCATTACTAACAAATTGACGTCATACATCCAAATGTGGTGAAGCAATTCATTCAATAGCAGCTGGGAAAGATTGGTCAGCTTAAATAGACTCTAAAGATAATTTAACTGGCGAGGACACTTGAAAGAAGGCCACATTGTTGGGTGATTTATGTAGCTGAGGCTATTGAGAGCCTGCTCTTACTCCCTTGTGACTCAACCCTACACTAGGAAGGCTACTTAGTGCAAACACCTGCTGCTCTCTGCCTGTGAGCTTTCATTTTGGCTCATGCTCTTGGCAAATCAGAAATGCCAGAGGGAGGATAATGTTCTGGATGCAAGGTCCAACCAATGTTGGAGCAGGGGTTAGAAGACAGATACACAATCTCCCTTGCTGCTCTGTTGGCATAACTCTAATGCATGTTCTACACTGTCTCCCAGAATTCCCCAGCTGCACTGAAGCAGCAATTACCCATGGTGGTAACTTGCTTGATGATGTAAACTTCATTGCCTGATTTCCCTCCCGTGGTGTCAGTTCCCTACTCCACTACCAGTGTTTCCTGAGATAACATGTAATAACAATCAGCGTTCATGGGGCTACCCAAATAAATTATTTGGACTCAAATCCATGTCTCAGGTTCAGTTGCTGGTTGGGTTCAGATCACGTCTCAGGAACCCAACCTAAGACATCTTACTTAGCAGCTGTACATTTAAATCAGGTATTATATTCTGAAAGAATTGGGGGAAGTTTTATACACACGGAAATGCTTAACAATAGAGCACATAAAGAGCAGTAAATTTCCTTGATTTAGGAGCCAAAACCAGACTTGGGATGTCACCTTAATGTATTTGTGAATTTTTGTTACATTTTCTCTTTCCTATCTTTAATTTTGAAGTGATGCCAGAGGCAATGTGCTTTTTTTTAAAAAACACTTTTATTAGAGTATAATTACTTTACAATGTTGTGTTAGTTTCTGCTTTATAACAAAGTGAATCAGCTATACATATACATATATCCCCATATCTCCTCCCTCTTGCGTCTCCCTCCCACCCTCCCTATCCCACGCCTCTAGGTGGTCACAAAGCACCGAGCTGATCTCCCTGTGCTATGTGGCTGCTTCCCCCTAGCTATCTATATTACATTTGGTAGTATATATGAGTACATGCCCCTCTCTCACTTTGTCCCAGCTTACCCTTCCCCCTCCCCATGTCCTCAAGTCCATTCTCTATGTCTGCGTCTTTATTCATGTCCTGCCTGTAGGTTCTTCAGAACCTTTTTTTTTTTTTAGATTCCATATATATGTGTTACATACGGTATTTAGTTTTCTCTTTCTGACTTACTTCACTCTGCATGACAGTCTCTAGGTCCATCCACCTCACTACAAATAACTCAATTTTGTTTCTTTTTATGGCTGAGTAATATTCCAATGTATATATGTGCCACATCTTCTTTTATCCATTCATCTGTCGATGGACACTTAGGTTGCTTCCGTGTCCTAGCTATTCTACATAGAGCTGCAATGAACATTGTGGTACATGACTCTTTTGGAATTATGGTTTTCTCAGGGTATATGCCCAGTAGTGGGATTGCTGGGTCATATGGTGGTTCTATTTTTAGTTTTTTAAGGAAGCTCCATACTGTTATCCATAGTGGCTGTATCAATTTACATTCCCACCAACAGTGCAAGAGTGTTCCCTTTTCTCCACACCCTCTCCAGCATTTATTGTTTCTAGATTTTTTGATGATGGCCATTCTGACTGGTGTGAGGTGATACCTTATTGTAGATTTGATTTGCATTTCTCTAATGATTAGTGATGTTGAGCATCCTTTCATGTGTTTGTTGGCAATCTGTATATCTTCTTTGGAGAAATGTCTATTTAGGTCTTCTGCCCATTTTTGGATTGGGTTGTTTGTTTTTTTGATATTGAGTTGCAGGAACTGCTTGTAAATTTTGGAGATTAATCCTTTGTCAGTTGCTTAATTTGCAAATATTTTCTCCTATTCTAAGGGTTATCTTTTCATCTTGTTTATGGTTTCCTTTGCTGTGCAAAATCTTTTAAGTTTCATTAGGTCCCATTTGTTTATTTTTATTTTTATTTCCGTATCTCTAGGAGGTGGGTCAAAAAGTATCTTGCTGTGATTTATGTCATAGAGTGTTCTGCCTATGTTTTCCTCTAAGAGTTTTATAATGTCTGGCCTTACATTTAAGTCTTTAATCCATTCTGAGTTTATTTTTGTGTATGGTGTTAAGTGTTCAAACTTCACTCTTTTACATTTAGCTGTCTAGTTTCCCCAGCACCACGTATTGAAGAGGCTGTCGTATTTCCATTGTATATACTTGCCTCCTTTATCAAAAGTAAGGTGACCATATGTGCATGGGTTTATCTCTGGGCTTTCTATCCTGTTCCATTGATCTATATTTCTGTTTTTGTGCCAGTACCATACTGTCTTGATGGCCATATCTTTGTAGTATAGTCCAGTGTCCAGGAGCCTGATTCCTCCAGCTCCATTTTTCCTTCTCAAGACTTCTTTCGCTATTCGGGGTCTTTAGTGTTTCCATACAAATTGTCACTTTTTTCTAGATATTCTTTGATTTCCTCTTTGATTTCTTCAGTGATCTCTTGGTTATTTAGTAGTGTATTGTTTAGCTTCCATGTATTTGTATTTTTTACAGATTTTTTCCTGTAATTGATATCTAGTCTCATTGTATTGTGGTCAGAAAAGATACCTGATACGATTTTAATTTTCTTAAATTTACCAAGGTTTGATTTGTGACCCAAGATATAATCTATCCTGGAGAATGTTCCATGAGCACTTGAGAAGAAAGTGTATTCTGTTGTTTTTTGATGGAATGTCCTATAAATATCAATTAAGTCCATCTTGTTTAATGTATCATTTAAAGCTTGTGTTTTCTTATTTATTTTCATTTTGGATGATCTGTCCATTTGTAAAAGTGGGGTGTTAACGTCCCCTATTATGATTATATTACTGTCGATTTCCCCTTTTATGGATGTTAACATTTGCCTTATGTATTGAGGTGCTCCTATGTTGGGTACATAAATATCTACAATTGTTATATCTTCTTCTTGGATTGATCCCTTGATCATTATGTAGTGTCCTTCTTTGCCTCTTGTAATAGTCTTTATTTTAAAGTCAATTTTGTCTAATATGAGAATTGCTACTCCAGCTCTCTTTTGATTTCCATTTGCATGGAATATCTTTTTCCATCCCCTCACTTTCAGTCTGTATGTGTCCCTAGGTCTGAAGTGGGTCAGACCTATATATGCTTGTAGACAGCATATATGTGGGTCTTGTTTTTGTTTGCATTCAGTGAGCCTGTGTCTTTTGGTGGGAGCATTTAATCCATTTACATTTAAGGGAATTATCAATATGTATGTTCCTATTATCATTTTCTTAATTGTTTTGGGCTTGTTATTGTAGGTCTTTTCCTTTTCTTTTGTTTCCTGCCTAGAGAAGTTCCTTCAGCATTTGTTGTAAAGCTGGTTTAGTGTTGCTGAATTCTCTTCGCTTTTGCTTGTCTGTTAAGGTTTTAATTTCTCTGTCAAATCTGAATGAGATCCTTGCTGGGTAGAGTCATCTTGGTTGTCGGTTTTTCCCTTTCATCACTTTTAATATGTCTTGCCACTCCCTTCTGGCTTGCAGAGTTTCTGCTGAAAGATCAGCTGTTAACCTTATGGGGATTCCCTTCTATGTTATTTGTTGTTCTTCCCTTGCAGCTTTTAATATTTTTTCTTTGTATTTAATTTTTGAGAGTTTGATTAATATGTGTCTTGGTGTGTTTCTCCTTGGATTTATCCTGTAAGGGACTCTCTGCACTTCCTGGACTTGATTGACTATTTCCTTTCCCATATTAGGGAAGTTTTCAACTATAATCTCTTCAAATATTTTTTCAGTCCCTTTCTTTTCCTGTTCTTCTTCTGGGACCCCTATAATTCGAATGTTGGTGCACTTAATGTTGTCCCAGATGTCTCTGAGACTGTCCTCAATTCTTTTCATTCTTTTTTTCTTTACTCTGCTCTGCAGTAGTTATTTCCACTATTTTATCTTCCAGGTCACTTATCCGTTCTTCTGCCTTAGTTATTCTGTTATTGATTCCTTCTAGAGAACTTTTTATTTCATTTAATATGCTGTTCATCATTGTTTTTTTGCTCTTTAGTTCTTCTGGTCCTTGTTAAACATGTCTTGTATTTTCTCCATTCTATTTCCAAGATTTTGCATCATCTTTACTATCATTATTCTGAATTCTTTTTCAGGTAGACTGCCTATTCTTCATTTGTTTAGTCTGATGGGTTTTCACCTTGCTCCTTCATCTGCTGTATATTTCTCTGTCTTCTCATTTTGCTTAACTTACCGTGTTTGGAGTCTCCTTTTCTTAGGCTGAAGGTTTGTAGTTTCCGTTGTTTTTGGTGTCTTCCCCCAGTGGGTTAGCTTGGTTCATTGGGTTGTGTAGGTTTCCTGGTGGAGGGACTAGTGCCTGTGTTCTGGTGGATGAGGCTGGATGTTGTCTTTCTTGTGGGCAGGACCACATCCGGTGTGTGTTTGGGGTTTCTGTGACCTTATTATGATATTAGGCAGCTTCTCTGCTAATGGGTGGGGTTGTGTTCCTGTCTTGCTTGTTGTTTGGCATAGGGTGTCCAGCACTGTAGTTTGCTGGTCATTGAGTGGAGTGGAGCTGGGTCTTAGTGTTGAGATGGAGATCTCTGGGAGAGCTTTTGCAGTTTGATATTATATGGAGCCAGGAGGTCTTGATGGGCCAATGTCCTGAGCTCTGCTCTCCCACTTCAGAGGCACAGGCCTGACACCTGGCTGGAGCGTCAAGACCCTGTCAGCCACACGGCTGTTTCTAGTGGCAGTTGAAAATGACAGTGTGTAGGGGAGGTATATCCATAAGTATCCACAAGAAAGGAGTATCCGAGGCTTGTCCTGGATGCTGCTAGGCGAGGAGACCTCCATACCTGTCTGCCAGAATTTTAAAAGTTTGTATAGAAGCCTTAATGGGTTTCAGTCACTTATTTCGTCCACACGGGGATAACACTTCGTTTGCCAGCACGGTTTCTAAACTTTCATGAAATTGAGGTTGAAATATAGCATTCCTCAATCCAAGAAGACTGTGGATTCACAACACAATAATAACCATAACTTACTGAATACTTACTAAGGGTCAGGAAATGTGCTAAGTGCTTTATATATATTTATCCATTCTACGTCTAATTAACCTTAAACTCTAGGTACTGTTCTTATTGTGCTTTTTTTGTTTTTTTGTAACAAATTTACTGTTTACATGAAAACTGCACATATTTACAGTTTACCATATTGTAAGTCTAAATGTTTACACCCATGAAACCATTACCACGATCAAGATATCCAAAACCCCGGACGTTTCTTCATGATTTTTTTACAATCCTTCTCCATTCCTTACCTCTCCTTTTCCTTAGGCAACTGTCACTATACATTAGTTTACATTTCCTTGTATCTTACCTAAATGAAATAATACAAAATATAGTCTTTTATTTCTTCCTTCTTTCACTCATGATTATTGGGGGATGCATTCATATCATTGTATATATCTATAATTCATTCATTTTCACTGCTGAACTTATTCCATTATATGAATATCCTACAATATGTTTATACATTCACCTATTGAAAGACACTAGGGCTCTTTCCAGCTTTTGACTATTACAAATGTGAACATTTATATACAATATCTTATATGCACTTATACTTTCATTTCTCTTGGGTAAATGCTCAGAATTGGAATAACTGGATTGTATGGCAAGCGTATGTGTCACAATTTAAAAAATGGTCAGTGTATCATTTTATATTCTGCCAGCAATGTATGAGAATTCCAGTTTTTTCACATCCTCATCAACACTTGGTATGGTTAGACTTTTTATTTTTAGCAATTCTTACAGGTGTGTGGTGCTATCCTAATATAGTTTTAATTTGCATTTCTCTAATGACTAATGATGTTGAGCGTCCTTTCATGCACTTATTTCATGTGTCTCCTGTATATCTTCTTTGGTGAAGTGTCTATTCAAATAATTTGCTCATTTTTATTTGGTTGGGTATTGTCTTATTTGGGTTTCAGAGTTATTTACTTACTCTACGTACAAATCCTTTATCATATATATAATTGGCAAATGTTTTCTCACAGTCTGTGGTTTATCTTTTATTCTCTTAACACTGTGTTTTGAATAGAAAAATTTTTAGTTTTGATAAAGTTCAATTTATAAATGTTTTCATTTAGGGATTATGCTTTAGGCATCTTATCTAAGGACTCATTGCCTGACCTAAGATCATAAAGATTTTCTCCTATGGTTTCTCCTAGAAGATTTAAATTTATCATTGAGGTCTATTCATTTTGTGTTTATTTTTATATATGGATCAAGGTTTATTTTTTTGTTTGAGTATCCAATTGAGCCAGTGCCATTTGTTAAAACACTATGTTTTCTTCACTGTTTTGTTTTCTCAGTTTTTCTTAAAATCTGTTGTCAATATATGTATGGGTCTATTTATGGACTTTCCATTCCAATCCATTGATCTATTTGCCTGTCTTAACCCAAACACTAGAGACTCTCTTGATTATTATAGCTTTATGAGTGTTAAAGTAAAGTAGTGTTAGTCCTTCAAGTGTGCTCTTGTTTTTCAAAGTTATTTTGGTTGTTCTAGACCCTTTACATTTCCACATGAATTTTAAAATCACTTTTTCAATCTCTACAAAAAAGCCTGCTGAGTTTTTTTTTTTTTAATTTTTAATTTTTTGGTCACATAATGCAGCATGCGGGATGTTCTCCAACCAGGGATCGAACCCGCACCCCGGCAGTGGAAGTGCAGAGTCTTAACCACTGGACCACCAAGGAAGTCCCACCTGCTGAGATTGTGATTGGGACTGTATTGAAACTATTCATCAAATTAGAAAAAAAAATGTTAACAATATTGAGTCTCCTGACCCATGAACATGGGATATCTGTCTTTCCATTTATTTGAGTCTTCTTTAATTTCTCTCAGGAATATATTGTCATTAAAACTATAGTTTCCAGTGATTAGGCCTTCCACGTATTTTATCAGTCTTATCCCTAAGTATTTCATATTTTTGATGCTATTGTAAATGGTGTTATTTAATTTCAATTTATGATTATTCATTTCTAGTATATAAAAATAAAATTAGTTTTTGTACATTGATCTTATATCCTGTATACTTGTTAAACTCATTTAGTTTGAGAAGCTTTTTTGCACATTCCTTTGGATTTTCAATATAGATTATCTGGTGTTCTTTGAATGAAGACAATTTTACTTCTTTCTGTCTAATTTGGATGATTTAAATTTATTTATTTTGCTTTATTCAGTGGATGGAATCTCCAGTACAGTGTTGAAAATAAGTGATGAGAGTGTACATCCTTGACTTGCTCTTTCACCATTAACTATGATGTTAGCTATAGTTTTGTCATGAATGTACTTTACCAGATTAAGGAACTTCCCTTTCATTCCTAGTTTGCTAAGAATTTATACTGGATTTTATCTAATATAAATTTATGGATGTTATCAGTGCTTTTTCTGCCTCTATAGGGAAGACCATGGGGCTCTTCTTTTTTAGTCTATTAATATGATAAATTATATTGATAGTTTTTTAAATGTTAAACTTGCATTCATGGAATAAACTCTAATTGGTCATGAGGTATTATCTTTTTTATTTATCAAATGATTTGATTTGCTAAGATTTTGTGTAAAATATTTTCATGTGTTTCTGAGACATATTGGTTTTTAGTTTCTTATAATGTTTTTTCTGAATTTTGTACTAGGGTAATTCCACCTCATAGAAAGAATTGGGACATATTCTCTGTATCAATTTTTGAATGTGTTTATATAAAACTGGTATTATTTCTTCCTTAACTGTTTGATAGACTTCACAAGTGAAGCCATTTAGGCCTAGAGTTTTCTTTGTGGGAAAGTTTTTAGCTACAAATTAAATTTCTCTAGGAAATATAGGACTAATCAGCTTATCTGTTTCTTCTTAAAGGAGCTTTAGTAATTTCCTTCTTTCAAATTATTTGTGCATTTAATCTAAGTTGTTGACTTTACTGGCATATAGTTGTTCGTAAAATTTTCTTGTTCTCCTTTTAATATCTGTGGAATCTAGAGTAATATCACCTCTCTCATTACTGATGCTTGTAATTTGTGTTTTCTCTCTTGCTTCGTGGGTTGTCTGTCAAGAGATATGTCAATTATAATAACCTTCTCAAAAAACCAACTTTTGGTGTCATTGATTTTTCTCTATTTTTTCTATCTTCTATTCTATGGATTTCTATCATGATTCATATAATTTCCTTTTTTCTGCATACTTTGGGTTTAATCTGTAATATCTTTTCTAGTTTATTAAGGTGGAAGCTAAGGTCATGATTCAAGACATTTCTTCTTTTGTAAAATAGTATTTGAGTGCTATAAAACTACCACTAAATAATGCTTTAGAGGCATCTCACAAATATTGAAATGTTTTGTTTTCATTTTTATTCAGTTTAAAATACTTTCTAATATCTATTTTGATTTCTTCTTTAACTTATGGGTTATTAGTGTGTTATAATTAAATATGTTATAATTAAATATATGTATGTTATAATTAAATATCTGTGGATTTTTCAGAGATATTTTATTTCATTGATTTCTATTTTTATTCCATTGTTGACAGATAGTATAATTTGTGTAATATGAATACATTTTAATTTTCAAGACTTGTATTATGGTCCAGAATATTATCTATCTTGGTAAGTGTTCTATGTGTTATTAAGTCCAAACTCATACTGCTCACCATGCGACAGGCCAATAAATTGAAAGACGAGGTGTTAGGGCAAGGAATAGTAGACTATTGCTCCACAAAACCATCTTACCCGAGTTAGAATTCAGACTTCTTTTATACTAAAGGGGGAGATAGTGATGGATCCAAAAAAATATTGCTATAGGACAAAGGAAATAAAAGCAAAAATAAACAAGTGGGACATAAGTAAACTTAAAAGCTTCTGCACAACAAAGGAAACCATCAACAAAACAAAAAGACAGGAGGGACCTTCAAGATGGTGGAGGAGTAAGACGTGGAGATCACCTTCCTTCCCACAAATACATCAAAAATACATCTACACGTGGAACAACTCCTACAGAACACCTACTGAACGCTGGCAGGAGACCTCAGACTTCCCAAAAGGCAAGAAAATCCCCACGTACTTGGGTAGGGCAAAAGAAAAAAGGAAAAACAGAGACAAAAGAATAGGGATGGGACCTGCTCTTCTGGGAGGGAGCTATGAAGGAGGAAAAGTTTCCACACAGTGGGAAGCCCCTTCACTGGTGGAGATAGTGGGTGATGGGGGAGAAGCTTAGGAGCCATGGAGGAGAGTGCAACAACAGGGGTGCAGAGGGCAAAGTGGAGAGATTCCCGCACAGAAGATTGGTGTTGACCAGCTCTCACTAGCCAGAGAGGCTTGTTTGCTCACCCATCGGCCAGGAAGGGAGGGAGCTGGGACCGGAGGCTTTGGCTTCGGAGGTCAGATTTCAGGGAGAGGACCGGGTCTGGCTGCGTGAACACAGCCTGAAGGGGGCTAGTGCACCACAGCTAGCTGGGCGGGAGTCTGGGAAAATGTCTGGAACTGCCTAAGAGGCAAGAGATCATTGTTTTGGGGTGCGCAAGGAGAGGGAATTCAGAGCACCACATAAACGAGTTCCAGAGACCGGCGTGACCTGCGGCTATCAGCGTGGACACAAGAGACGGCCATGAAACGCTAAGGCTGCTGCTGCAGTCACCAAGAAGCCTGTGTGCAAGAACAGGTCACTATCCACACCTCCGCTCCCAGGAGGTTGCGCAGCCCGCCACAGGCAGGGTCCTGTGATCCCGGGACAACTTCCCTGGGAGAACACATGGTGCGCCTCAGGCTGTTGCAACACCACGCTGGCCTCTGCATCTGCGGGCTCACCCCGCATTCCGTACCCCTCCGTCCCCCAGGCCTGAGTGATCCAGAGCCCCCAATCAGCTGCTACTTTAACCCCGTCCTGTCTGAGCAGGTAAGAGACGCCCTCAGGCGACCTACATGCAGAGGCAGGGCCAAATCCAAAGCTGAAACCAGTAACTGTGCTAACAAAGAAGAGAAAGGGAAATTTCCCACAGCAGCCTCAGGAGCAGCAGATTAAATCTCCACAATCAACTTGATGTACACTGCATTTCTGGAATACCTGAATAGACAATGAATCATCCCAAAATTGAGGTGGTGGACACTGAGAGCAACTGTAGATTTGGGGTTTGCTTTCTACTTCTAATTTGTTTCTGGCTTTATGTATATCTTACTTCAGTATTTAGAGTTTATTATCATTGGTAGATTTTATTGATGTGGTTGCTCTCTCTTTTTTTTTTAATATATAGATATATATATAATTTTTTCCATTTTCTTTTTGTGAGTATATATGTGTTTGCTTCTTTGTGTGATTTTTTTCTGTATAGCTTTGATTTTACCATTTGTCCTAAGGTTCTGTCTAATTTTTGTTGTTTTATTTTTTACTTTTTTTAATTTTTAATAATTTTTAATGTAATAACGTTATTTTACTTTATTTTTTCTTTCTTTTTTTCTCTCTCTTTTTCTCCCTTTTCTTCTGAGCCATGTGGCTAAAGGGTCATGGTGCTTTGGCCAGGTGTCAGGCCTGTGCCTCTGAAGTGAGAGAGCCAAGATGAGGACATTGGTCCACCAGAGACTTCACGGCTCCATGTAATATCAAATGACGAAAGCTCTCTCAGAGATCGCCACCTCAATGCTAAGATGCAGCTCCACTCAACGACCAGCAAGCTACAGTGCTGGACACTCTATGCCAAACAACTAGCAAGACAGGAACACAAACCCACCCTTTACAGACAGGCTGCCTAATATCATAAGTCACAGACACCCCAAACACAACACCAGATGTGGTCTTGCCCACCAGAAAGACAAGATCCAGCCTCATCCACCAGAACACAGGCACCAGTCCCCTCCACCAGGATGCCTACACAACCCACTGAACCAAGCTTACCCAGTGGGGGCAGACACCAAAAACAACTGGAACTACGAACCTGCAGCCTGTGAAATGGAGACCCCAAACACAGTAAGTTAAGCAAAATGAGAAGACAGAGAAATACACAGCAGATGAAGGAGCAAGGTAAAAACCCATCAGACCAAACAAATGAAGAGGAAATAGGCAGTCTACCTGAAAAAGAATTCAGAGTAATGATAGTAAAGATGATGCAAAATCTTGGAAATAGAATGGAGAAAATACAAGAAACATTTCACAAGGACCTAGCAGAACTAAAGAGGAAGCAAACAATGATGAACAACACAATAAATGAAATTAAAAATTCTCTAGAAGGAATCAATAGCAGAATAACTGAGACAGAACAGATAAGTGACCTGGAGGTAAAAATAATGGAAATAACTACTGCAGAGCAAAATAAAGAAAACAGAGTGAAAAGAATTGAGGACAGTCTCAGAGACCTCTGGGACAACATTAAACACAACAACATTTGAATTATAGGGGTCCCAGAAGAAGAAGGGAAAAAGAAAGGGACTGAGAAAATATTGGAAGAGATTATACTTGAAAATGTCCCTAATATGGGAAAAGAAATAGTCAATCAAGTCCAGGAAGCACAGAGAGTCTCATACAGATAAATCCAAGGAGAAACACGCCAAGACACATATTAATCAAACTATCAAAAATTATATACAAAGGAAAAATATTAAAAGCAGCAAGAAAAAAATAACAAATAACATAGAAGGGAATCCCCATAAGGTTAACAGCTGATCTTTCAGCAGAAACTCTGCAAGCCAGAAGGGAGTGGCAAGAAATATTTAAAGTGATGAAAGGGAAAAACCGACAACCAAGATGACTCTACCCAGCAAGGTTCTCATTCAGATTGGACAGAGATATTAAAACCGTTACAGACAAGCAAAAGATACGAGAATTCAGCACCACCAAACCAGCTCTACAACAAATGCTAAAGGAACTTCACTAAGTGGGAAACACAAGATAAGAAAAGACCTACAAAAACAAACTGAGAACAATTAAGAAACTGGTAATAGGAACATATGCATCGATATTTACCTTAAACATGAATGGATTAAATGCTCCAACCAAAAGACACAGGCTCGCTGAATGGATACAAAAACAAGACCCATATATATGTTGTCTCAAAGAGACCCACTTCAGACCTAGGGATACATACAGACTGAAAGTGAGGGGAAGGAAAAAGATATTCCATGCCAATGGAAATCAAAAGAAAGCTGGAGTAGCAATACTAATATCAGATAAAGTAGACTTTCAAATAAAGAATGTTACAAGAGTCAAGAAAGGACACTACATAATGATCAAGGGATCAATCCAAGAAGATATAACAACTATAAATATATATACACCCAACATAGGAGCACCTGAATACATAACGCAACTGTTAACAGCTATAAAAGAGGAAATTGACAGTAATGCAATAATAGTGGGGGACTTTAACACCTCACTTACACCAATGGACAGATCATCCAAAATGAAAATAAATAAGGACACAGAAGCTTTAAATGACACAATAGACCTGATAGATTTAATTGATATTTATAGAACATTCCATCCAAAAACAGCAGATTACACCTTCTTCTCAATTGTGCATGGAACATTCTCCAGGATACATCACATCTTTTGTAACAAATCAAGCCTCTGTAAATTTAAGAAAATTGAAATCGTATCAAACATCTTTTCTGACCACTATTCAGAAAACACCTAGAGACAAATGACAATGAAAACACAATGATCCAGAACCTATGGGATGCAGCAAAAGCAGTTCTAAGAGGGAAGTTGAGAGCCATACAAACCTACCTCAAGAAACGGCAAACTTCTCAAATAAAAAATCTAACCTTACAACTAAAGGAACTAGAGAAAGAAGAAAAAACAAAACCTAAAGTTAGTAGAAGGAAAGAAGTCATAAAGGTCAGAGCAGAAAAGCATGAAATAGAAACAAAGAAAGCAATAGCAAAAATCAATAAAACTAAAAGCTAGTTCTTTGAGAAGATAAACATAATTGATAAACCATTAGCCAGACTCATCAAGAAAAATAGGGAAAGGACGCAAATCAATAAAATTAGAAATGAAAAGGAAAAGTTACAGCAGACACCACAGAAATACAAAGCATCCTAAGAGACTACTACAAGCAACTCTATGCCAATAAAATGGACAACCTGGAAGAAATGGACAAATTCTTAGAAAGGTATAACTTTCCAAGACTGAACCAGAAAGAAATAGAAAATATGAACAGACCAATCAGAAGTAATGAAATTGAAACTGTGATTAAAAATCTTCCAACAAACAAAAGTCCAGGACCAGAAGGCTTCACAGGTGAATTCTATCAAACATTTAGAGAAGAGCTAACACCCATCCTTCTCAAACTCTTCCAAAAAATTGCAGAGGAAGGAACACTCTCAAACTCATCCTATGAGGCCATATCATGCTGATAACAAAAGCAGACAAAGATACTACAAAAAAAGAAAATCACAGACCAATATCACTGATGAATATAGATGCAAAAATCCTCAACAAAATACTAGCAAACAGAATCCAACAACACAGTAAAAGGATCATACACCATGATCAAGTGGGATTTATCCCCGAGATGCAAGGATTCTTCAATATACTCAAATCAATCAATGTGATATACCACATTAATAAACTGAAGAATAAAAACCATATGATCATCTCAAGAGATGCTGAAAAAGCTTTTGACAAAATTCAACACCCATTTATGATAAAAACTCTCAAGAAAGTGGGCTAGAGGGAACCTACCTCAACATAATAAAGTCCTTATGCAACAAACCCACAGCAAACATCATTTTCAATGGTGAAAAGCTGAAAGCATTTCCTCTAAGATCAGGAACAAGACAAGGATGTCCACTCTCATGACTATTATTCAACATAGTTTCGGAAGTCCTAGCCACGGCAATCAGAGAAGAAAAAGAAATAAGAGGAATACAAATTGGAAGGGAAGAAATCAAACTGTCACTGTTTGCAGATGACATGATACTGTACATAGAGAATCCTAAAGATGCCACCAGAAAACTGCTAGAGCTAATCAATGAATTTGGTAAAGTAACAGGTACAAAATTGATGCACAGAAATCTCTTGCATTCCTATACACTAATGATGAAAAATCTGAAAGAGAAATTAAGGAAACACTCCCATTTACCACTGCAACAAAAATAATAAAATACCTATGAATGAACCTACCCAGGGAGACAAAAGACCTGTATGCAGAAAACTATGACACTGATGAAAGAAATTAAAGATGATGCAAACAGATGGAGAGATATACCATGTTCTTGGATTGGAAGAGTCAATATTATGAAAATGACTCTACTACCCAAAGCAATCTACAGATTCAATGCAATCCCTATCAAATTACCAATGGCATTTTTTACAAAACTAGAACAAAAAAATCTTAAAATTTGTATGGAGACACAAAAGACCTCGAATAGCCAAAGTGGTCATGAGGGGGAAAAAAGGAACTGGAGGAATCAGACTCCCTTGCTTCAGACTATACTACAAAGATACAGTCATCAAGACAATATGGTACTGGGAAAAAAATTGAAATATAGATCAACGGAACAAGATAGAAAGCCCAGAGATAAACTCACGCACATATGGTCAACTAACCTATGACAAAGGAGACAAGTATATACAAAGGAGAAAAGACAGTCAGGTCAATAAGTGGTGCTGAGAAAACTGGACAGCTACATGTAAAAGAATGAAATTAGATCACTCCCTAACACCATACACAAAAATAAACTCAAAATGGATTAGAGACCTAAATGTAAGACCGGACACTATAAAACTCTTAAAGGAAAACATAGGAAGAACACTCTTTGACATAAATCCACAGCAAGATTTTTTTGATCCACCTCCTAGAGTAATGGAAATAAAAACAAAAATAAACAAATGGGACCTAATGAAACTTAAAAGCTTTTGCACAGCAAAGGAAATTACAAACAAGTCGAAATGACAACCCTCAGAATGGGAGAAAATATTTACAAACGAATCAATGGACAAAGGATTAATCTCCAAAATTTATAAAGAGCTCATGCAGCTCAATATTAAAAAAACAAAGAACCCAATCCAAAAATGGGCAGAAGACCTAAATAGACATTTCTCCAAAAGACACATATAGAAGGCCAAGAAGCACATGAAAAGCTTCTCAACATCACTAATTATTAGAGAAATGCAAATCAAAACTACAATGAGGTATCACCTCACACCAGTTAGAATGGGAATCATCAGAAAATCTACAAACAACAAATGCTGTAGAGGGTGTGGAGAAAAGGGAACCCTCTTGCCCTGTTGGTGGGAATGTAAATTGATACAGCCACTATGGAGAACACTATGGAGGTTCCTTAAAAAACTAAAAATAGAATTACCATATGACCCAGCAATACCACTACCAGCCTTAAACCCAGAGGAAACCATAATCCAAAAAGACACAAGAACCTCAATATTCATTGCAGCACTATTTATGATAGACAGGACATGGAAGCAACCTAGCTCCCATCGACAGGTGCATGGATAACGAAGTGGTACATATATACAATGGAATATTACTCAGCCATGAAAAGGAATGAAATTGGGTCATTTGTAGAGAGGTGGATGGATCTAGAACCTGTCTTACAGAGTGAAGTAAGTCAGAAAGAGAAGAACAAATATCACATATTAACACATATGTGTGGAACGTAGAAAAATGGTACAGATGAACCCGTTTGCAGGGCAGAAATGGAGACACAGATGTAGAGAACAAACGTATGGACACCAAGGGGGGAAAGTGGCCGGAGGGGGGGTTGGTGGTGTGATGAATTGGGAGATTGGGATTGACATATATACACTAACATGTTTAAAATGGATAACTAATAAGAACTTGCTATATAAAAAAATAAATAAAAATTCAAAAGAAAGATAATATAAACAGACCAATCACAAGCACTGAAATTGAGAATGCGATTTAAAATCTTCCAACAAACAAAAGCCCAGGACCAGATGTCTTCACAGGCGAATTCTATCAAACATTTAGAGAAGAGCTAACACCCATCCTTCTCAAACTCTTCCAAAATATAGCAGAGGGAGGAACAAGCCCAAACTCATTCTGCAAGACAACAATCACCCTGATACCAAAACCAAACAAAGATGTCACAAAGAAAGAAAACTACAGGCCAATATCACTGATGAACATAGATGCAAAGATCCTCAACAAAATACTAGCAAACAGAATCCAACAGCACATTAAAGGGATCATACACGATGATCAAGGGGAGTTTATCCCAAGAACACAAGAATTCTTCAATATATGCAAATCAATGAATGTGATACACCATATATATATATATATATATATATATATATATATATATAAAATGGAATACTACTGAGCCATAAAAATGAATGAAAAATTTTCCATTTATTGCAACATGGATGGACCTGGAGGGTATTATGCTAAGTGAACTAAGTCAGACAGAGAAAGACAAATATTGTATGCTATCACTTATATGTGGAGTCTAAAAAAGACAACTAACAAATGAATATAACAAAAAGGAAGCAGACTCACAAATACAGAGAACAAACTAGTGGTTACCAGTGAGGAAAAGGAAGGAGGGAGGGGCACGATAGGGGTAGGAGATTAAGAGGTACAAGCTATTAGGTACAAAATAAGCTACAAGGATATATTGTACAACACAGGGAATATAGCAAATATTTTATAATAATTATAAATGGACTATAACCTTTAAAAATAGAGAACCACTACATTGTACACCTGTAACTTAGCTAATATTATACATCAACTATACTTCAATAAAAAAATTAAAATAAAATTTAAAAAAAGAAACCACAGTAAAAGTGCTTGCTTACAAAAAAGAAAGAAAAGTGCTATAAATTAATTAATTAATTAATTAATTTTAAAGAAGGGGGGAGGGTTGTTGCAAACTTGGTGTGGAGGGGATGTGATAATCCTTTGTTCTTGCAGTTTTCATGTAGATCTGGTTATGAGGTTCCTGTAAACCTCCAACAAGAGAAATGCTATTCTCTGTTCTGCAACTTTTTATCTCTACATGAATGGAAAAGTGTTAATACCTTTAGAGGTCAAGCCTTGGAGGCAGAGCCTTAAGAAAGGGCTATTATATATATATATATATATTTCAGGTTATATGCAACATTCTTTTACAAAGATGTAGAGTCAGCATGACTAAGCACAGGCAACAGAGCACACAGGTTAGAATTAAAGGAATAGATTCAATATGGAGTCAGGTTTGTTCTTCTCTGTTAGAAATGTGCACTTGTCAAAAATGTGTATTCCTCTGGTGGATGAGGTGTTCTATAAATGTCAGTTAGGTCAATCAAGTTGGGTGATCATATTGTTCAAATCTTCTATATTCTTACTGACTTTCTGTCTTCTTGTTCTATCATTTTTCTGAGAGAGATATATTGAGAACTTTTACTATAATTATTGATTTGTTATTTTTCCTACAGTTCTATCAGTTTTCACTCATGTGTTTTCAAACTCTGTTGTTAGGTGCATAAACAATTCGGATTATTATGTCCTCTTGATGGATCAACCCTTTTATTATTATGAAATGATTTTCTTTATGCCTGTAATATCAATTCTAAAATCTCCTTTGTCTTATACTAATATATAGCCTATGCACTTTTCTTTTGCTTAGGACTAGTGTGGCATTTTTTTTCATCCTTTTACTTTTAACTTATTTGTTATTTCATATTAAATTATATTTTGTTTCTTGTATACAACATACAGTTGAGTCTTGTGTTTTTTTCAGTCTAATACCCCAATTAAAAGGCAGAGGCCTTTTAATTGGGGTGTTTGAATCATTTGCATTAATGTGATTACTGGTGTGCTTAGGTTTAAGACTATCCTCTCCCTATGTGTTTTCCATTCATCTAATCTGCTTTCTGGTCTCTTTTCCTTTTTCCTTGGTTGAGGTCACTTGAGTATTTTCATGACTTTATTTAATCTGCTTTGTTGGCTTATTAGTTATAACTTTTTGTTTTGTTTGCTTAATAGTCTCTTTGGGGTTTAAAACTTGAATCTTTTAACTTATCACATTCAACTGTCAATTGTTATTATACCACTTAGCATAGAGTTTAAGACTCTTACAAAAGTATGCTTCCATTTTTCCTCTCCCAGAGTTTATGATTATTGCCATACATATTTACTTAAACATGTTATAAACCCTACATTACATTGTACTTATTTTTGTTTAAACAGTAAATTATCTTTTAAAGAAATTAAATAATAAGAAAAATGATCACCAGATATTTACACATGTAGTTACCATTTCCAGGGATCTTTGCTCTTTTGTGTAAATTTATATTTCTGTCTATGTCATTTTTCATTTGCCCAATGGAATTTCATTAAGATTTCTTATAATGTGGGTTTGTTGGTGGTGAATTTTTTCAGCTTTTGTATATTTGAAAAAATGTCACTATTTCACCTTCATCTTTGCAAGATATTTTCTCTGTGTACAGAACTCCAGGTTGATAGGGTTTTTCTTTTTTGGGGGGTCATGAGGGGTGGGGGTTGGATAGGGAGGTTTCAGTATTTTCAAGACGTTGCTCTGTTGTCTTCCCTCTTGTGTTTTTTCTGACAAGAAATCTGCTGTCATGTTTATTTTAGTTCTACCTAAAACATGTCTTTTTTCTCTTGCTGGTTTTAAGGTTTTCTCTTTATTACTGATTTTGAGCAATTTGATTATGCTGTACCTAGGCATACTTTTTTCATGTTTCTTGGACTTGTTGTTCACTGAGCTTCTTGGATTTGGTTTTTCAGTATTCATCAAGTTGGGAAAAATTTCAACTTTTGTTTCTTTAAATAGCCCCTCCACCTTTGGAGTCTATTTACACATATAAGCAGGGCAGTTGACTTTGTTCCATAGCTCATTGATGCTATTTTCAGGTTTGCTTTTTTATCCTGTCTCGGTATTTCATCGTGGATAATTTCCATTGCTATGTCTTCTAAATCTCTAATATTTTATTCTGCAGTGTTCAATCGCTATTAATCCCATCCAGTGTATTTTTCATCTCAAACACTACAGTTTTCATTCCTGGACATTTAATTTAGTCTTTGAAAAATCTTTCATTTTTCTACTTACCTTTTCGAATGTATGGGAACTATGTCAATGTCCTTGTCTGCTAATTATAACATCTGTGTCAGTTCTAGATCCATGTCAGTTGATTGATTTTTCTTCTTGTCATGAATATTACTTCCCTGATTCTTTTCCTACCTAGTAATTGTAATGGATGCTTGGTGTTGATTGCAAATTTTACCTTTTTGGAGTGCTAAATATTTTTATATTACTATAAATATCTTTCAGCTTTATTCTGGAAGAGATAAATTACTTGGAAACGGTTGGATTTTTTTTTTAGGGTCTTGCTTTTATAATTTTTTGGGTGGATCCATGGGGATATTTAGTCTAGGGTTAAATATTCCCCACTACTGAGACCCACTACTGAGTACCTTCTGGGTATTAAATCCAATGTCTTGTCCTGTGAAGTTGGAGGTAGTTGGTACAGCCATAATTACCAGCGCTGAATGGGTGCCAAACAATGTTACAGTGATTCTAATCCTTACATATGATTTTTTCCTGCCCTTGGGTAGTTTCTTTTTATGCACATGCTGATGGATGCTCTGCTGAATATTCCAGAGAGGCCCTCTACATACCTCCAGAGTTCTCCCTCTATTTAGCTCTCCCCTTTCCAGTGCTCTGTCAAGAGATCTGTTGCCAACTTGTTCTCCTTAGACTCAGCTGTCTCTCACCAACTCATGGAATCTGTTGGGCCCTCCTGGGTTTCTCCTTCTCTGTGCCAGGACATGGAAGTTCTCTCAAGGCTAAACACTGGGCCCATTATAAGGCTCATCTGTTTTTTTGTTTCATGTCTCTTGAGGATTACCATTGTTGGGTGTCTGATGCCCACTGTCTTGAAAACCATTGCTTGTATATTTTGTCTAGTTGTTTTATTACTTCAGATGTAAAGATAAATCTAGTCCCTATAATTTCATCTTTTCTGGAAGCAGAATAAAGAATAAGTAATTTCTTATTGTAATTTAATAAATGAGTAAACTGAAATAAAGGGAGTAACTTCCTCAAGTGGTGAAGTCAGAATTCAAACGTAGATTTTCAAACTCCAGAGCATTAATTCTTGACCACTACTCCCTACAAATTATGTAAATACTATTCCAATACTTGCCACCTAATTAGCACTCAATAAATATTACTTATTTTGATATATTAACAAAGCTATTAAACTGAAGTAAAAAATTTTAATGGAACCAGAAATTTTTTTTAAGGATCAGATTAGTTACACACAAGCAAGGAACTCTAGATCTTATAAACTAATTATGTGAAATTTGTGACAAAAGTAATTCAAGTATAGACATTAAAAGGTTGTTTGGAATAGCTAAGGTTGACCGAGAAGAAATAGATCTAAATCCTAATGCAATGGATTCAGATTAAACTTTAAGAAGTTTTATTTTTGAACATTTAAGAACTCTTTACCTGGGTTACCAAAATTTGTGAATCAGATATGCATACATGGATCTGAAACGGATTTCTCCAATGAGTTTTCCCTTGAAAGCCACTGACTTAAATCTTAACAGAACTGATTCATGAAAAATGGGCCAAAATTTCTAATTAGTTTATTTTTTGGAGATATGTGAATGAGAGGCCCAGGTCGTTATGTCTGAGTTAAGAGGAAAAAAAGAAGGTAGACTTCACCAATAACCTATTGTCACATTTTTTTATATTTAAAAAGGGGGCATCTTTATCATTTTGTTTCTGAAGCATATATCTAAAAGTTTGTACTGAATTAATACATATATTTCCCAAACCACAAAAGGCTGATAAACCTAGAAGTGGCATCTTAAAATCTCTTCTAGCCTGATGATTCTACCTGATTAATTCTAACCACTTCTCATTACTTGCTGAAGCTGGCAGGTAATACTCTGTATTTGGCCGCTGATAAAGTGATGTCTATTGCAAACCCTGAAGTGGGAAAATATATGAAATAGTTCCTCTTCTTCATCCCTCTCTGCCTCCATACAGCTAGAGAAGCTGGCCTAGTGCCTGGTACAGAGTAGGTGCCTAATAACTGGCTTCCTATGTTTCTATAAATGAACATTTGGGGGGATAAAAATATTATTGGGGGGAGAATAATGTGGAATTTGAGAGAAAGGAAAAGAATAAGAGAGGATAGTGTAGCATGGTGCTCAGAATAATTTTACATTCACTCAGAAATAGAAAAATATGTAGAAGGGGTAGATAAAATAATGGAGAACGTAAGGAATCTATTTTTCTTTTGGATCAAGGTCAAGTTAACAACTTATCCAAAGGCCCTAAAAGGGATGAAGCATGTGATAAGCATAGCTAACTACCATATCAACTGACTCGTGGGACAAACTTTATTTTCAAGAAAGTTTTGAGGCTACTGAATCAAGAAAAGCAAAGCAAAGCTGAAGATTTCAACAGGATTGTAGAGGATGAAGGAGAGAAAATTATATTTTAAATGTAGATATTCCAGGATAAGTGATGTCAGGCTTGGACAACAAATGCCTTCCCCATCTTTGGTAATTCTATGCTGACTCTAGTGACTTTTTTCTAATTTAATTACTAATGCTTCAAATTTTTAAAAATGTTATGCATATTTAACATCATTGAAACAGGATTTGAGTATATAAAATACTGCAAATATTTAATGGACTATCCACGTATTTTATCACACAATTTTATACAGTGAGTATAAACCTCGTATTTTTCCTTTTTTAAAAAAAAGAACTACCTCGGGACTTCTCTGGTGGTGCAGTGGTTAGAACTCCACGCTCCCAATGCAGGGGGCCTGGGTTCAATCCCTGGTCAGGGAACTAGATCCCACATGCATGCCGCAACTAAACAGCCCACAAGCCACAACTAAGGAGCCCACCTGCTGCAACTAAGACCCAGCACAACCAAATAAATAAAATAAATATTTTTAAAAAACCAAAAACATGCTTAAAAAAAAACACCTTCCAATATCTCATAACAACACCTCTCACGAAATTCTTCAGATGAGATTTGCTATTTTCTTTTGTAATTTATTAGTACTTTTGTTTCTAAGCCCACTGTACTGAGTCAATTTTTACTCACATCTGTAGTCCGCATGTGTTTTTTTCCTCACCTTTTCAGAAAATAGAAATGTGATTATTACGGACAATGGTTTTGTTATCTGCAACTCCCAGAAGACACAGTTCCTTAGATATTCTAAGTATTTCATGAGCAAGATATTTTTGTGGTTGCAAAAGTTATTCTGGAGAAATTACATTTTTCCTCCTCCTTCTTATCATTTAATAGCATACTTTGAAGTGCATACACTTTAAGGGGAGATATGGTCTCTGTCCAGTGGGGTTATTGCTGAGAGGGCCCCCACTGACCTTTTTTCATCAAACCCACATCAACTCTTTTTCTAGACCCATTTTATTTTTTTGGTCACAGATGTATTTAGCTCTGAATTGGAAAATAAATAGTATCCAGGGCTGAGTGACTTAGCAAACAAATGATGCATGGATATTGCAAAGCCATCTACTCTCTTGAATTGTCTCACAAAATTGTTTAATGGGAAGGAGATGGCAATTAACTTTTTCCAGTTATCATTTCTCTAATTCAACATTCGGTTGCTGAGTGTCAAAGGGAGCTCCACAAATCATTCAGGGGTCAACAATTAAACTCCGTGACCAGAGTTTTAATGATTTCACTTTCTCTTTTTAAAATGAATTTTGATAATCTTTAAATGTGTCTCCTTCCTTTTCAAAATATTAATGCTGTGGGCTGTGCCTCTCCTTTGCTCCAAAAACAGGGGGAAAATATCTTTTTGAAATCCTAAGGCTTCAAAGAACTTCTTTATCTTTATCTAGATGGGAGGAAACACAGTCTAAGACCAGGACATTTGGGATCAAGAAAAACTGGATCTGAATTTCAGCTCTTCCCTTCCTCGCTGTGAGATAATAGACAAATTACATAGTCTCTGGGTCCTTCCCTGTAATATGGGAGTAATATTAGCTATTTTTTTTACAGAGCTGCAATGAGGGTTAGATGAATTAACATATGTAAAGTGCCTCACCAAAAAAAAATCAATTCCTTCTGTCTTCACGGTAAAACACCTACTGTGAGTTTGAATCTTGTTAACTGCTAACAGTGGAAGAATCAGGGAAGTATCAATACGTACCTTCCAGGATTTATGGCTTGCAGTGATATACGAGCCAATTTAATATTATAAGGGATTTTGTCCTCTCTTAGCAGATTTTTTCCCAAGGAACTTGTGTAATTCATCTTAGCATTTCTCACCCATCACAGTCCCGAAGGCAACTAACTGCTGTGATACATATAAAAAAACTGGAGGAAAACCTATTAGTTTATCTAGAGCTTAGCAGATTCTTTGATTCTTGCTAGTCTACCCTAGAGGCATGCTCTGATTCAACTCTAGGTTGCCCTAAAACCACATCTTATCTTCTAAATTTGCAATATCCAACATTTTGATCCCCAAATGCTCATCAGTAAAAGCAATTTGTGCATACCATCTTTAAAATACATGTATTTATAAATGATATATATGTTCTTCTATACTAAGGCAGTTCACACATTTTAAAAACATAGATAAAAAACAAGTAGAAATGGAAGTTCCAATCTTTTCTTGCCATGTTCCAATAGATCATCTTGTACTTTCCTTGGTGTGCCTCTCCTTTGAGACAGGATGTTTTTGCTGTTGAATCTCACACGATGGTGGCGCATGCATGAGGCAGAGCAGTGGATGATGGAGGCTAACGTTGCTTTCTGTCGGCCATATTTATGGCATGGCAGGTTCTCCTGATCTTATTTTACAGGGAGCTGAGTCAGGTTCCTTTACTTTGTCAACAAGGACTGGAGGAAACTGGACTCTTGGCCCATTGCCAGCCAACCCTTTTTTTTTTTTTGGCTTAATGCTTTTATAATCAAATATTACATCGTGTCCTTTGAGATTTACAAAATTGGCTTGAATTCCCACTCTGAGTCCTGTGTAAATGTCCTTGCCCTCTCTAAGATTTCCCCAAGCTCCAGGGTAGTTTTATATCCCCACGGTTAGCTCTCCCTCCACTTTCTTATTCTTTGAAATTTTCTATCTTGTTTACTTTTGCCAACCAGCAAGGGTTCTCTTCTCTCAGCTTGTGCCACTCAGGGGAAGGACAGGGGGCACCAGCATGGGACACAATTGTAACAGCTGAAGAGGGTGTTACATCATGGCACAGAAGAGCAGATATTTACAATTATATATTACTATCATATTACTATCCTGTGATCTTTACTTTTAGATTCCCTTAGTCCTTATCTGTCTCTGTGCTGAATTTCCTCTTAGATGTCCCTGGCCTTTCACTATGATGATATGTCAATCTCTCTCAAGATTATCCATCCATCACCCACTATCTTGGGCAAATCTTTTTCAGAGGTGAATTCCAGAACAAGGGGAGGGGGGCAAGACCATACCTATATGACAGTACTTCATACAACAACTGTTGATCCTTGTGTCACTACACTGATGTGTCACAATCTATTGTGAAGTGAGATGCAAGTAATTTCTTACTATCACACTGTGAATAATCTTTATTACCAAATGAGGATGGATTCAAAGTTACTCCTGCAAAAATGTCATTCTTATTCCTTTGCATTGTAATATAAATTCTAGAGTGGAAGAGAGAGGGGTAGAGTTGCAACAAGTGTGTTGGGAAATGTGTGTAAAAGTGGTTCATCCATGAGAGTGTGGCCCATATGTGAACATCAACCATCATTAAGGCTTTAGCAGACAAGTGTTGCTTCTCACTTATTCAGACCAATGTATCCCCAGTGTGGGGTCCGTACCCAAAGGAATGAGCAAGGTGATTCAATGGGGCAAAAAGAAAATATTACAACTTATATTGATGTTTATTTTTATCTCATGGTTTTAAATTTATGTTTTTAGTGTATGTAATGTCACATGCAGAAGGGTTAAAGCATAGCCATAATTCTTTGGCATTTCTCCTATGAAGAGATAGGTCCTTGTCTCCTCCTCTTGAATTTGAATATACTTGCATTAATAGAGTATGGCAGAGGGAAGACTGTGCAACTTCCCAGCCTAGGCCATGCAGCCTTCATCTTGTTTGCTGAAACACTTGCCCTGGCAACCCTGAGCCACCATGTAAGAAATCCAAATACCTTGAAACCACTATGCTGTGTGGGAATCCAAGCTATAAAACACCCTGATACTTCAAACGTATAGCCGAGCCCAGTCTAGGCACCAGGCGTGTGAGTAAAGTAGTCTTTAGATGATTCCAGCAACTGAACTTCCTAATTGAAGCTCCAGGCATTATAGAGCAAAGTTAGACGATAATTCCCTGTCCGAATTCCTGATCCACAGGGTACATGAGCATAAGAAAATGCTGTTTTATATCATTAGGTTTTGTGATGCTTTTTAATGCAATAACAGTGATCTGAACAAAAATGTATAAATATACTAGTACATGGATAGATATATGTTGTGATGGTATATGAAAAAATAATTTTTACTAATGGAGTGCAAGGTCAAGAAATTTAAAGACTACTGAAGCTAGACCTTAGATAGTGATCATAGGCATACAGAAACTAAAGACAAGAAGTTTGCATAACCAGATAGCCTAGTTTGATCCAAGTATAGAGCTGAACAGCAGAGAGAAAATACAGCGTATTGGTCAAACAAGTGGTCAGAAATCAAACAACTGGACAAATGCAAGAATCAAAGACTCCGCGGAGATTATATAAAACAAATGCAATTGCGTAGGCGAAGTAGGCAAAATACTTCAGATACTTTGAGGTGACCTAGAGACCTAGAGGAAAATTTCAGCCCCATCAAGAGCTCTCATGAAACATCTATTAGGGTAGAAATAAACTTCAGGTCAGTGAGGCAGCAGAAGTAGGTAGGTAATGCTCCAAACTGGCAACGAGGGCTGAGAAGCAGCGCTGAGGACAGTCCTGGCAAGTTAGGATTTTCTTGACTGTAGGAGACCTATTACTTTCTCCTACAGCTCTGCACATTTCCTTCAAAGTATTAAGATATAATTCACACACCATAAAATTTACCCATTAAAAGTGTACAATTCAGTGGTTTCCAGTATACTCACAAAGTGGCACAACTATCACCACTATCTGATTCCAGAATATCTTCATCATACCAAAAAGAAACCTTTGAAAATATTAAAGTGGGAGGAATTGGCCTGTTTGTTTTTTAAAATTTTATACAGATACAATAGTCAAGACTGTGGTATTGACAGAGGAATAAGTGCATAGAACAATGGAACAGAATAGAGACCCAAGAGAACCAACACAAATATGCCCATCTGATTTTTTTTTTTAATGAGACTTTTATTTATTTATTTATTTATTTATTTATTTATTTTTGGCTGTGTTGGGTCTTCGTTTCTGTGCGAGGGCTTTCTCTAGTTGTGGCAAGCGGGGGCCACTCTTCATCGCGGTGCACGGGCCTCTAACTATCGTGGCCTCTCTTGTTGCGGAGCACAGGCTCCAGTCGCGCAGGCTCAGCAGTTGTGGCTCACAGGCCTAGTTGCTCCACAGCATGTGGGATCTTCCCAGACCAGGGTTCGAACCCGTGTCCCCTGCATTAGCAGGCAGATACTCAACGACTGCACCACCAGGGAAGCCCCTGCCCATCTGATTTTTGACAAATTTGCAAAAGCAATTCAGCAGAGGAAAGTAAGCCTTTTCAACAAATGGTGTTGAAGCCATAGGCAAAACATCCATAGGCAAAAAAAGAAAATGATATGAGAACCTCAATTTAAATGTCACACTTTATCCTAAAATTAAATCAAAATTGATCACAGACAAATATAAATCTATAAAATTTTAGAAAAAAAAATCACAGGAGAGAACCTTTGTGATTTAGGTCTACGCAGAGTCCTTAGACTTGACACCAAAAGCATGATTTTTTTAAAAAATCATAAATTTGACTTCATCAAAATTAAAAAATTTGGTTCTGTGAAAAATCATGTTAAGAGGATGAAACGACAAGCTATAGGATGGCAGAAAATATTTGCAAACCACATGTCTTTGTCCGTTCAGGCTGCTATAACAAAAACAAAACAAAAACAAAACAAAAAAACACAGACTGGGTGCCTTACAAAAAACAGAACTGTATTGCTTACAGTCTTGGAGGCTGAAAGTCTGATATCAGGGTGCCAGTATGGTCAGGTCACATATGAAACAAAAGACTAGTTAGTATCTAGTATATATAAAGAACACTCAAAACTCAATAATAAAAGACCAAGCAATCCAATTAGAACATGGTCTAAAGACATGAAGAAACATTGTTGCTTTGCAACCTTGGGAGATCCCCCAGTGAAATTTGAAACTGTCTCCTGTTCTAGGAGGGCAAGGAGAAGAGATAGACCACTCCAGATTGGTACATGTCAGGGTTTTTTTTTTAATAATTTTTTTAGTTGAAGTATAGTTCATTTACAATGTTGTGTTAGTTTTAGGTGTACAGCAAAGTGATTCAGTTATACATATACATATATATAGTCTTTTTCAGATTATTTTCCATTATAGGTTATTGCAAGATATTGAATATAATCTCCTGTGCTATACAGTAGGTCCTTGTTGTTTATTTTATATATAGTATTGTGTATATGTTAAGCCCAAACTCCTAATTTATCTCTCCCCCCTTCCCCCTGCTATCCCCTTTGGTAACTATAAGTTTGTTTTCTGTCTTCGAGTCTATTTGTGTTTTGTAAATTAGTTCCTTGGTAACATTTTTTAAGGTTCCACATATAAGTGATATCATATGATATTTGTCTTTCTCTGTCTGTCTTACTTCACTTGGTATGATAATCTCTAGGTCCATCCATGTTGCTGCAAATGGCATTATTTCATTCTTTTTTATGGCTAAGTAATATTCCATTGTGTGTGTGTGTGTGTGTGTGTGTGTATATATATATATATATATATATATATACACATATATATACCACATTCATCTGTCAATGGACATTTAAGTTGCTTCCATGTCTGGGCTATTGTAAATAGTGCTGCCGTGAACAGCACTATTGGGGTGGGGTGCACGTATCTTTTTGAATTAGAGTTTTCACCTTTTCTGGATATATGTGCAGGAGTGGGATTGCAGGATCATATGGTAACTCTATTTTTAGTTTTTTAAGGAACCTCCATACTGTTCTCCATAGTGGCTGTACCAATTTACATTCCCACCAACAGTGCAGGAAGGTTCGTTTTTCTCCACACCCTCTCCAGGTAGCTGTTAGTTTTTAATAAGCAAGGGAACTTACACATGAAGCTTTTCTTGGGCAGTCAAAAGATAAGTAGATTTCTGCACCCACCCACCAGAATCGTTAAGAGTTTATATAGAGGTCTTAACTGGATTCAGTCATGTATCCAGCCCAGATGGACTCAATAACACATTGCTCTCTCAAGGTTGTGTCCTTGAAGTGGCTCCTAGTGCAGAAATAGTGGGTGGATCTACATTGCAAGGATAAAGGAGGGAGTAAGGAGCCTTAGATTGCCCAGGTCCAGCATGAGGTTGACCCAGCAGCCACATCCTCTCAATGACCTCCTCCAATAGAAATTGTATCAAAAAAGATATACAGATGGTAAATAAGAACATAAAAAGGTGTTCAACATCATTAGCCATTAGGGAAATACAAATTAAAACCTCAGTGAAATATCACTACATGCCTAGCATAATGGCTAAAATAAAAAATATTGATAACACCAAATGCTGGCAATGATGGAAAGAAGCTAGATCACTCAGCCATTGCTAAATCGAATGTAAAATACTAGAGCCACTCCAGGAAAGTGTTTGGCAGTTTCTTAAAAAACTAAAACATGCAACAACTATACAACCCTGCAATTTTACTGCTGGGTATTTATCCCAGAAAAATAAAGACATAAAAACCTGTACACAAATGTATATAGCAGCTTTATTCATAAAAGCTTAAAATTAGCCAGATGTTCAACAGGTAAATTGTTAGACACTTTGTTATATATCCACACTATGAAATACTACCAGCAATTAAACTATTGCTACATGCAACAACCTGGGTGGATCTCCATGGAATTATGCTGAGGGGAAAAAGCCAACCCCCAAACGTTTTACATTATATGATTCTACTTATATAACATTATTGAAATGACAAAATTATAGAAATGGAGAACAGATTAGTGGTTGTCAGGGTTAAAGAGGGGTTGGGGTTAGGAGGTAAGTGGGCGTGGCTATAGCAAGACAACTTGAGGGATTCTTGTGGTGATTCTGTATCTTCACTGTATCAATGTCAGTATTCTGGTTGTGATATTGTATTATGGTTTTCCCTTTGGGGGAAATTGGGTAAAATGTACAAAGGATCTCTTTATATTATTTCTTAAAACTGGATATGAACCTACAATTATATCAAAATAAAAAGTTAAAGTTAAAAAATATAAAGATGGAACTGACACCTTCAGTAGAAGAATTGCAGAACACTTTAGCCTGGATTAGATTATGATAGCATCAGGATGACATGATGCTGTTGATTTGTTACTACAGAACAATCCGTTAAGCAAAAGAGGAAAAAGAACTAAGCTTTCCAGAAGGCAGGTGTCTAGTTGGTAAACAGTAGCCTCACAGGTGCAAGGCTTGTGTGTGAACAAAACAGACTTTTCCTCTGAAGATGCCACCCATTGGGACATTTAGCTTGGAAAGGGGAGAATGGAGTAGATTTTAGTTCCCAGTAGCTGAGGACAACAAAAGCCCCTCTGATATTGCATGACAGGGATTGTACACAGAACAGAAAGAGGGGTCATTTTCAGTCAAAGAGAATGGTCAGTCAGAAAAGTGCCGCAAAGGAAACAGGAAATTTCAGGGGGACTCTTTAGGATGCTGTTGGTAGAAGATGATTTGCAAGGACAACCAAACTAGCCCACCATGTTAAAAGCTCCTTCACTAAGCAGTGCACACCAGCTGTCAGGAATTTCCTTACATTTCAGGAATCTTTGACTTTAAGGTGGAATTCAGTGGGAAAAATTAGAAAGTGTTTTTAACCACATTCACACTGCAAATACTCATATGGTGTTCATATCTTGTTTTTGCTGTTTTAGTGAACTTATTTCCAAGATCAGTTTTCCTCATCTGTAAAATACCTATAAAGTTATTGGAAAAGTGGAAAACATGCACAAATTCCCTATGACAGTGACTGATACCTGAAAATTAGAACTTTTGAGAGATCGTCTCTATTCCTGATCTTATATGTACTTGATAATATTTCGAGTTATTCTCTGTGAAATTATCTTCTACAATTAGATGTGACAAGTATAATATGCATTGGGGTAGTATATTTATCTTTTAAACCTGTATTGTTTTATTTGCAACCTCATAGACTAATTACAGAATTAAAAATTTGCTATTAGTTCAAATGACTAGTTATATCTGCCCTGATTGTCTATTATCTTCTAGACTGCAGCTTGACTTGGGGGAAAGTTTAAAAGTTGCTTTTTTAATAGACAGGCTTTTATATTTGCATTCCATTATAACAGATGACATTTC
This sequence comes from Balaenoptera physalus, assembly GCF_965194825.1. Lineage (NCBI taxonomy): Eukaryota > Metazoa > Chordata > Mammalia > Artiodactyla > Balaenopteridae > Balaenoptera > Balaenoptera physalus. The sequence goes on from NC_138898.1 coordinate 37,152,085, forward strand.
TGGTGTTCATCAGTGCCTATCATATTCGCACATCACCCATGAATGGTTTTTTGGATTTCTTTTTAAGGCATTCTACTTTATTCTTTAAGTTTCAGTGAAAATGAGAAACAGAAAACCAAAATTTTAAATTTTGTTTATTTCTTATCAAAGTAAAATGTACATATAGAAACAAAAGTTTAAACAAAATGGAACAGTACAAATGAAAAGTAATTGTCTCCTTCCTTCTGACTCTCTAGACCCAATTTTCAGAGAGAATCATTTAAAAATTGTTATTAGTTACTTCCTAATTCTAAATAATTGTGTTAATTCTTCTATTTCCCTTTGCAAACTTTAAACTGTATATTGGCATTGATTTTAAAAAGTAACTTTCCTCATTTCTATCCCAGACCTATTTACTTCCTTCTCTTTTCAACTTTTGTTAGTCTTGTTTTAATTTTCAGTTGTTTCATTGGTTATCTTTATAATTTCAAATAATATATTTATTCCCAATTCTTATTATTTTCTTACTTCTAATGTCCTCAAAGTTCTTGAATTTCCTTTGTATTTGGTTAAGGTTTACTCTCAAGTAGAGTTTCCACAAAATCAGTTTGAATCTTTTCATGTGAGGAGACATCTTTATTTTTCTCTTATACTTGCTTGGCTGATAGTTGGACTGATTTGGAATTCTTCGTTTAAAATAATTTTCTCTCCAAACTTGGAAGGCATTATTACACCATTTTCTGACATCTATCTGATGTCATTCTTACTCTAGTTTCTTGGGAAATTACCTTATTGGTTTTTTTCCTCTTTGAAAGTTTCTGGGTTCTATTTTTTTTCAGTTAAAAAAATTAATTTCAGAAATTGATCTTTTTAATTTACCCAAATCCCAGTGAGCCTTTTAGGCAGAAGACATGTGTTTTAATTTGGCAATGAGAAATTTGTTGCTATGATTTCTGTGATTATTTCCCCCAGTCCTCAACCCCTCACCCAACTTTCCGTTTTCTTTTTTGGAACTTCTCTTATGTATCAATAGGTGTTAAGTTTCCTAAACTGACCTTTGATGATTTTTTTTTTTTTTTTTTTTTATAAATAGCACTGCTCCAGGATGGTAGGGCCATCAGAAAGCAGGGTTTTGTTTTGTTTTGTTTTGTTTTTTAATTTTTTATTTATTTATTTATTTATTTATTTATTTATTTATTTATTTTATGGCTGTGTTGGGTCTTCGTTTCTGTGCGAGGGCTCTCTCCAGTTGCGGCAAGCAGGGGCCACTCTTCATCACGGTGCACGGGCCTCTCACTATCGCGGCCTCTCTTGTTGCGGAGCACAGGCTCCAGACGCGCAGGCTCAGTAATTGTGGCTCACGGGCCCAGCTGCTCCGCGGCATGTGGGATCTTCCCAGACCAGGGCTTGAACCCGTGTCCCCTGCATTGGCAGGCAGACTCTCAACCTCTGCGCCACCAGGGAAGCCCCCACCTTTGATGATTTTGACTGTGCTTTAAAATACTTTTTCTGAGTAGTGGAGACCTCCAAGATGGCGGAGGAGTAAGACGTGGAGATCACCATCCTCCCCACAAACACGTCAAAGATACATCTACATGTGGAACAACTCCTACAGAGCACCTACTGAACGCTGGCAGAAGACCTCAGACATCCCAAAAGGCAAGAAACTCCCCACGTACCTGGGTAGGGCAAAAGAAAAAACAGAGACAAAAGAATAGGGACAGGACCTGCGAAGGAGGAAAAGTTTCCACACACTAGGAAGCCCCTTCACTGGCAGAGACCCGGGGCGGGGTGGGGGGGGCGGTGGCCAGGGGGAAGGTTCAGAGCCATGGAGGAAAACGCAGCAACAGGGGTGCAGAGGGCTAAGCGGAGAGATTCCCGCACAAAGGATCGGTGCCAACCAGCTCTCACCAGCCCGAGAGGCTTGTCTGCTCACCAGCCAGGGCGGCTGCAGCTGGGAGCTGAGGCTCGGTCTTAGGAGGTCAGATCCCAGGGAGAGGACTGGGGTTGGCTGCGTGAACACAGCCTGAAGGGGGATAGTGCACCACAGCTAGCAGGGAGGGAGTCCGGGAAAATGTCTGGACCTGCCTAAGACACAAGAGACCATTGTTTCAGGGTGTGTGAGTAGAGGGGATTCAGAGCACTGCCTTAACGAGCTCCAGAGACGGGCATGAGCTGCAGCTATCAGCACGGACACCAGAGACGGGCTTGAAATGCAAAGGCTGCTACCGCAGCCACCAAGAAGCCTGTGTGCAAGCACAGGTCACTATCTACACCTCCCCTCCCGAGAACCTGTGCAGCCTGCTACTGCCAGGGTCCTGTGACCCAGGGACAACTTCCCCCGGAGAATACACAGCGTGCCTCAGGCTGGTGCAATGCCATGCTGGTCTCTGCCGCCGCAGGCTCACCCCACATTCCGTACTCCTCCCTCCCCGCCAGCCTGAGTGAGCCAGAGCCCCCTAATCAGCTGCTCCTTTAACCTCATCCTGTCTGGGTGGGAACAGATGCTCTCAAGCGACCTACAAGCAGAGGTGGGGCCAAATCCAAAGCTGAACCCCAGGAGCTGTGCGGACAAAGAAGAGAAAAGGAAATCTGTCCCAGCAGCCTCAGGAGCAGTGGATTAAATCTCCACAATCAACTTGATGTATCCTGCATCTGTGGAATACCTGAATAGACAACGAATCATCCCAAAATTGAGGCGGTGGACTTTGGGAGCAACTGTAGACTTGGGGTTTGCTTTCTGTATCTAATTTGTTTCTGGTTTTATGTTTATCTTAGTTTAGTATTTATAGTTTATTATCATTGGTAGATTTGTTTATTGATTTGGTTGCTCCCTCCCTTTTTTTTAATATATAGATATATATATATAGTTTTACTTTTTCTGTTTTTGGTAGTGTGTATGTGTATGCTACTTTGTGTGACTTTGTCTATATACCTTTGCTTTTACCATTTGTCCTAGGGTTCTGTCTGTCCATTTCTTTTTTTTTTTTTTTTTTACTTTTTACTTTTTTGTATTTTGAAAGATTTTTTTAAATTTTAATTATTTTCTTTTCTTTCTTTCTTTCTTTTTTTCTCCCTTTTCTTCTGACCCATGTGGCTGACAGGGTCTTCGTGCTCCGGGAGGGTGTCAAGCCTGTGCCTCTGACGTGGGAGAGCTGCGTTCAGGACATTGGTCCACCAGAGACCTCCTAGCTCCACGTAATATCAAAGGGTGAAAGTTCTTCCAGAGATCTCCGTTTCAACGCAAAGACCCAGCTCCAATCAAAGACCAGCAAGCTACAGTGCAGGACACCCTATGTCAAACAACTAGCAAGACAGAAACAAAACCCCACCCATTAGCAGAGAGGCTGCCTAAAATCACAATAAGTTCACAGACACCCCAAAACACACACCGGACGTGGTCCTGCCCACCAGAAAGACAGGATCCAGCCTCATCCACCAGAACACAGGCACCAGGCCCCTCCACCAGGAAGCCTACACAACCCACTGAGCCACACTTATCCACTGGGGGCAGACACAAAAAACAACGGGAACTACGTATCTGCAGCCTGTGAAATGGAGACCCCAAACACAGTAAGCTAAGCAAAATGAGAAGACAGAGAAATACACAGCAGATGAAGGAGCAAGGTAAAAACCCAGTAGACCAAACAAATGAAGAGGAAATAGGCAGTCTACCTGAAAAAGAATTCAGAGTAATGATAGTAAAGATGATTCAATATCTTGGAAATAGAATGGAGAAAATACAAGAAACATTTCACAAGGACCTAGCAGAACTAAAGAGGAAACAAACAATGATGAACAACACAATAAATGAAATTAAAAATTCTCTAGAAGGAATCAATAGCAGAATAACTGAGGCAGAAGAACGGATAAGTGACCTGGAGGTTGAAATAATGGAAATAACTACTGCAGAGAAAAATAAAGAAAAGAGAGTGAAAAGAATTGAGGACAGTCTCAGAGACATCTGGGACAACATTAAACGCATCAACATTCGAATTATAGGGGTCCCAGAAGAAGAGAAAAAGAAAGGGACTGAGAAAATATTGGAAGAGAATATAGTTGAAAACTTCCCTAATATGGGAAAGGAAATAGTTAATCAAGTCTAGGAAGTGTAGAGAGTCCCTTACAGGATAAATCCAAGGAGAAACACGCCAAGACGTATATTAATCAAACTCTCAAAAGTTAAATACAAAGAAAAAATATTAAAAGCAGCAAGGGAAAAACAACAAATAACATACAAGGGAATCCCCATAAGGTTAACAGCTGATGTTTCAGCAGAAACTCTACGAGCCAGAAGGGAGTGGCAAGACATATTTAAAGTGAGGAAAGGGAAAAACTGACAACCAAGATGACTCTACCCAGCAAGGATCTCATTCAGATTGGATGGAGAAATTAAAACATTTACAGACAAGAAAAAGCTAAGAGAACTCAGCACCACCAAACCAGCTTTACAACAAATTCTAAAGGAACTTCTCTCAGCAGGTAAAACAAGAGAAGGACAAGACCTACAATAACAAACCCAAAACAATTAAGAAAATGGTAGTAGGAACATACATATTGCGAATTACTTCAAATGTAAATGGTTTAAATGCTCCAACCAAAAGACATAGACTGGCTGAATGGATACAAAAATGAGACCCATATATATGCTGTCTACAAGAGACCCATTTCAGACCTAGGGAAACGTACAGACTGAAAGTGAGGGGATGGAAAAAGATATTCCATGCAAATGGAAATCAAAAGAAAGCTGGAGTAGCAATTCTCATATCAGACAAAATAGACTTTATAATAAAGAGTATTACAAGAGACAAAGAAGGACACTACATAATGCTCAAGGGATCAATCCAAGAAGAAGATATGAAAATTGTAAATATTTAAGCACCCAAAATAGGAGCACCTCCATACACAAGGCAAACATCCTTAAAAGGGGAAATTGACAGTAACACAATCATAGTAGGGAACTTTAACACCCCACTTACACCAATGGACAGAGCATCCAAAATGAAAATAAATAAGGAAACACAAGCTTTAAATGATACATTAAATAAGATGGATATAATTGATATTTACAGGACATTCCATCCAAAAACAACAGAATACACTTTCCGCTCAAGTGCTCATGGAACATTCTCCAGGATAGATCATATCTTGGGTCACAAATCAAACCTTGGTAAATTTAAGAAAATTGAAATTGTATCAAGTATCTTTTCCAACCACAACGCTATGAGACTAGATATCAATTACAGGAAAAAATATGTAAAAAATACAAACACATGGAGGCTTAACAATACACTACTAAATAACCAAGAGATTACTGAAGAAATCAAAGAGGAAATCAAAAAATACCTAGAAATAAATGACAATGAAAACACGATGCCCCAAACCCTATGGGACGCAGCAAAAGCAGTTCTAAGAGGGAAGTTTATAGCTATAAAATCCTACCTCAAGAAACAAGAAACATCTCAAATAAACAACCTAACATTACACCTAAAGCAATTAGAGAAAGAAGAACAAAAAAACCCCAAAGCTAGAAACAATAGCCAAGATCAATAAAACTTAAAACTGGTCCTTTGAGAAGATAAACAAAATTGATAAACCATTAGCCAGACTCATCAAGAAAAAAAGAAAGAAGCTTCAAATCAATAGAATTAGAAATGAAAAAGGAGAAGTAACAACTGACACTGCAGAAATACAAAGGATTATGAGAGATTATTACAAGCAACTATATGCCAATAAAATGGACAACCTGGAAGAAATGGACAAATTCTTAGAAAAGCCCAAGCTTCTGAGACTGAACTAGGAAGAAATAGAAAATGTAAACAGACCAATCATAAGCACTGAAATTGAGAATGTGATTAAAAATCTTCCAACAAACAAAAGCCCAGGACCAGATGTTTTCATAGGCGAATTCTATCAAACACTTAGAGAAGAGCTAACACCTATCCCTCTCAAACTCTTCCAAAATATAGCAGAGGGAAGAACACTTCCAAACTCATTCTATGAGGCCACCATCTCTCTGATACCAAAACCAGACCAAGATGTCACAAAGAAAGAAAACTACAGGCCAATATCACTGATGAACATAGATGCAAAAATCCTCAACAAAATACTAGCAAACAGAATCCAACAGCACATTAAAAGGATCATGCACCATTATCAAGGGGGGTTTATCCCAGGAATGCAAGGATTCTTCAATATACACAAATCAATCCATGTGATACACCATATTAACAAATTGAAGGATAAAAACCATATGATCATCTCAATAGATGCAGAAAAAGCCTCTGACAAAATTCAACACCCATTTATGATAAAAACCCTCTGGAAAGTAGGCATAGAGAGAACTTACCTCAACATCATAAAGGCCATATATGACAAACCCACAGCCACCATAGTTCTCAATGGTGAAAAACTGAAACCATTTCCTCTAAGATCAGGAACAAGACTAGGTTGTCCACTCTCACCACTATTATTCAACATAGTTTTACAAGTTTTAACCACAGCAATCAGAGAAGAAAAATAAATAAAAGGAATCCAAATCAGAAAAGTAGAAGTAAAGCTGTCACTGTTTACAGATGACATGATACTATACATAGAGAATCCTAAAGATGCCACCAGAAAACTGCTAGAGCTAATCAATGAATTTGGTAAAGTAGCAGGATACAAAATTAATGCACAGAAATCTCTTGCATTCCTATACACTAATGATGAAAAATCTGAAAGAAAAATTAAGGAAACCCTCCCATTTACCATTGCAACAAAAAGAATAAAATACCTAGGAATAAACCTATCTAAGGAGACAAAAGACCTGTATGCAGAAGACTATAAGACACAGATGAAAGAAATTAAAGATGATACAAACAGATGGAGAGATATACCATGTTCTTGGATTGGAAGAATCAATCTAGTGAAAATGACTATACTACCCAAAGCTACCTACAGATTCAATGCAATCCCTATCAAACTACCAATGGTATTTTTCACAGAACTAGAACAAAAAATTTTACAATTTGTATGGAAACACAACAGACCCCATATAGCCAAAGCAATCTTGAGAAAGAAAAATGGAGCTAGAGGAATCAGGCTCCTGGACTTCAGACTCTACTACAAAGCTACAGTCATCAAGACAGTATGGTACTGGCACAAAAACAGAAATATAGATCAATGGAACAGGATAGAAAGCCCAGAGATAAACCCATGCACATACGGTCACCTTATTTTTGATAAAGGAGGCAAGTATATACAATGGAGATAAGACAGCCTCTTTAATAAGTGGTGCTGGGAAAACTGGACAGCTACATGTAAAAGAATGAAATTAGAACACTCCCTAACACCATACACAAAAATAAACTCAAAATGGATTAATGACCTAAATGTAAGACTAGACACTATAAAACTATTAGAGGAAAACATATGCAGAACGCTCTATGACATAAATCACGGCAAGATCCTTTTTGACCCCTCTCCTAGAGAAATGGAAGTGAAAACAAATATAAACAAATGGGATCTAATTAAACTTAAAAGCTTTTTCACAGGAAAGGAAACCATAAACAAGATGAAAAGACAACCCTCAGAATGGGAGAAAATATTTGCAAATGAAGCAACTGACAAAGGATCACTCTCCAAAATTTACAGGCAGCTCATGCAGCTCAATATGAAGAAAACAAACAACCCATTCCAAAAATGGGCAGAGGGCCTAAATAGACATTTCTCCAAAGAAGATATACAGATTGCCAACAAACATATGAAAGGATGCTCAACATCACTAATCACTAGAGAAATGCAAATCAAAACTACAATGAGGTATCACCTCACACCAGTCAGAATGGCTATCATCAAAAAATCTATAAAGAAGCAATACTGGAGAGGGTGTGGAGAAAAGGGAACCCTCTTGCCCTGTTGGTGGGAATGTAAATTGATACAGCCACTATGGAGAACAGTATGGAGGTTCCTTAAAAAGCTAAAAATAGAACTACCATATGACCTAGCAATCCCACTACTGGGCATATACCCTGAGAAAACCATAATTCAAAAAGAGTCATGTACCACAATGTTCATCGTAGCTCTCTTTACAATAGCCAGGACATGGAAGCAACCTAAGTGTCCTTTGACAGATGAATGGATAAAGAAGATGTGGCACATATATACAATGGAATATTACTCAGCCATAAAAAGAAAAGAAATTGAGTTATTTGTAGTGAGGTGGATGGACCTAGAGTCTGTCATACAGAGTGAAGTACGTCAGAAAGAGAAAAACAAATAACGTATGTTAACACATATGTATGGAATCTAAAAAAAAAAAAAAAGTTTCTGAAGAACCTAGGGGCAGGACAGGATTAAAGATGCAGATATAGAGTATGGACTTGTGGACACGGGGAGGGGGAAGTTTAAGCTGGGATGAAGTGAGACAGTAGCAAAGACATATATACACTACAATATATAAAATAGATAGCTGGTGGGAAGCAGCCGCATAACACAGGAAGATCAGCCCAGTGCTTTGTGCCACGTAGAGGGGTGGGATAGGGAGGATGAGAGGGAGACGCAAGAGGGAGGAGATATGGGGATATATGTATATGTATAGCTGATTCGCTTTGTTATAAAGCAGAAACTAACACACCTTTTTAAAGTAATTATACTCCAATAAGTGTGTTAAAAAAATAAAATATAGTACTTTTTCTTTTCTTCCCCTTATATCTTTGGTTTTAGTCTTGGCATTTTACCCAACACAGTAGCCAGAGTGAACTGGCCTTAACATAAGTCAGATCACGACATTCTTTATTCAAACCCTGCAGTGGCTCCCCCTTTCTCTGAGAGCAAAGTCCCTGCAATAGCCAATAAAACCCTACATGATCTTCCTTTTGCACCCCTCTGTCTTCATCTTCTGCTATCTTCACCCTGCTCATTCCAGTCCAGCAATATTGCCTCTTTGCTCTATCTTTACCTCCCCAGGCTCACGCCTGCCTTAGAGACTTTGTGCAAACTATTCCCTCTTGCTAGAACTCCCATTTCTTCTAGATTCTCTCTTGACCCACTCCCTCCTCTTTCTCAAGTCTTTGCTTATATCTTAATTACACAGTAAACCTGGCCCCAGTGGTCCCATTTAAGTTCCAAAACCTGCCCGTCCCAGAGGATTCCCAAATTTGTTCCCATGTTCTTATTTCTTGCCTAATACACTGACATTTATCTATTTATTATGTTTATATTTATTGTTCTCCAGCAGCTAGAAGGTCAGCTCTGAAGGACAGGATTCTGTGTCTGCTTCCACTAGTATAACTGAAGAATCTAGTATATACTATCAGAACCAGGCACATAGTAGGTATTTAATTAATATTCATTGACTGAATAAATAACTTTGTGTCCTAGAATATTAAATGATTTTTATCTTCCAGCTCCTCAATGAAACATTTTATTCAGTAATTCTATTTTGAATTTACATGAATCCTTTCTTTTTCTCAAATTATTCCTTGATCATAGCTTCTTATTTTTCTTTTACAATCACAGCATCATCTCATATTGCTTTGAAAATAGTAATATTTATAAGTTCTTTTTTCCTCGAGTTTTCTTAAGCAAAACGGTGAATCTTAATTTCCAATTAATTCAGTCATTTTCATTTTAAGTTATATGTCAGTATACAATAATCGACTTGATTGTAAAAAAAAAAAAAAGAACTTGGGAGTGAATATAAGTAGCTCACTGTTTAAAATAGAAAAAAAAAAGACTTGATTGTCACAGCTGGATATGTAAATCAAATTAGCTTAAGCAAAGAAAGGATTTTTTTTTCCTATTTTTGCTGATATAATTGAAAAATCCATGGATTTATCTGTCTTAATTTATTGCTGAATCATCTATCTCACTCTCCATCATTTGAATACCCTCTATTCATGAGGGCAAGATGCCCAGGGATACATGGGAGCCTTTCTAAGTAGTCACAGCAGAATAGTTTCAGTGAAGTTTCTGATTTTGGTTTGCCTTGGGTCACATGACTAATCTTAAGCCAAACTTGTGGTCAGGTATTTGAGATTCTCTGATTTTTTTAGACCTCGATCTTGTGTTCCCAACGTGAAAAGAGGTAAAAGATGAGTGGCTTAACCTAAACTACATGAATAAAGTTCTCCCAAACAAAGAGATATTAATATTGCTGTAAGAAGGGGGAGACAAAAATTGTGCATCAGTCATAATCTCCGTGCATTTTGAGGAAAACAATTGATGCTCAGTTTCACCTAGAAGTTTAGCTAAAGATATAGAAGAGCATTTATCTTCAGGGAAAGCCACTTGAGTACAACCAGCAAACTATTTTATTAATTGCTTTTTAAATTAGTTGAAGTAGTATCTTCAATTCTTATCTGGACAGATTTATTTTTGGCTCAATGGAATCAACAAGATTCCATTGACCTTGTGAGTTAATTTTTTATAGTCTATCATAAATACTGCTTGCTGAATCTGAGACTAAATTCATAAGATTAGATATGCGAAATGTTTATTCTTATTTCTTCAAAATCATGCCAGGCAAAATTTTTCCTGGAGAGAAGTAATACCTAAGTTTCTGATAAAGCTGGGGAAGAACAAACACTATAATTAATTTGTTTTAAAAGGATAAGGAGGGACTTCCCTGGTGGCGCAGTGGTTACGAATCCGCCTGCCAATGCAGGGGACATGGGTTCGATCCCTGGCCCGGGAAAATCTCACATGCTGCAGAGCAACAAAGCCCATTTGCCGTAACTATGGAGCCTGTGCTCTAGAGCCTGTGAGCCACAACTACTGAGCCCGGGTGCTGTAACTATTGAAGTCCCATGCCTAGGGCCCATGCTCTGCAACAAGAGAAACCACCACGATGAGAAGCCCGCACACCACAATGAAGAATAGCCCTGGCTCGACGCAACTAGAGAAAGCCCATGCACAGCAGCAAAGACCCATCACAGCCAAAAATAACTAACTAAATAAATAAATGAATAAAAAGGAAATAGGTTAAAAAAAAAGGATAAGGAGTAAAGCAAGTAACATAATAATAACATAATAATAAGTAACACTAGTAATACTTCTACTAATAACTTTACTGTTGAATATTCTTAAGTCTTTCAAAATATTTTCACCTATACTATCGAATCATTTGTTTTCTCATCTCATGAAATCAGCAGGACAGATATCATTGTGTTCATTTACCAAACAAGAAAATTGAAGGTCAAGTAGGTAAATATAACATTTATACAAGCCATCACACAGTTTGCTCATGCTGTATTCGAGATCTTTATTTATGTCTCTACATCACCTGTTTGGATTATGAGCATTATGGGGGTGGATATCTTGTATTATTTACTTGTGTAGTCCCAGATCTTAGCCAGAGCCTGGCATATATCAGATAACAAGAAAAAAGTTTTCAAAATGGAATTTAATTGCCTGTGGTCACAAAGCTAAGTCACGTATGGCTGGGATGAAAACCAAGTTCTTGTGCTTTTCAATACAGCATGTAGACTGCTCATTAAATTGCAATCAATGTGTCACATATGTTTTAAAATAAAGGAACATAATAACCTTGAGTGAGTCTAGTGAGATGCCATCCAGCAAAGTGTGAGTCAGGGGTCCCAGCAGGAAGAAGATGACACACTCAAGCTGAGTAAATGAGAAAGGTTAATAAAAGGACTATTATAAAGGTCAAGGAAGAAAACAAGGAAGAGTGCAGGACACTGGGACTTGTGATAACAGCAGGGAGCTTCTACCACTCCTAGACCTGGAGAGGTAAGGAGAAGTAGTTCCAGGAACCCACGGAGAGAGCATTACATAAGGGCAACTTGATGGGAGCTGGGGTCCGCAGGAGATGGGACTAGCTAACTTACAGGGATCCAGAAGGCAGTGAGCCAGGAGAATAAATACCCTAACTTTACCTTCCTCCCATCTCATCCTGGTATATACCATGGCTGAAGCCAACCAGAAAACAAAGAGCAGATACTCCTATTGGTAAATCCATCCAGATTAGCATCGCAAGGGCCAGGGCAGAGAGCAGGATGGAAAAGGATGGAGAGTGGAGGGGTCAACAGAAGACATCTAACATGGAGGATTTGCTACCCCAAGCCTTCAGTGACAGAAGTGAAAACTCCCTTGAGTACTTAGCCTACGCTTGACTAGAGACTGAGGAAGCTAATGTACTTGGAAGGACCTGGTGTGCTAACAGGGCTGCTGCCAATCTTTGGAAGAGTAACTCATTCTTGCCAAGAAGCATAACTGACGGGGTCTGTGGTTTAGCTCACCACTTCCATTGTGTGCAGCTGTCAGTTGTGGCTACAGTCCTGGGTTCTAGAGGGTTGCAGGCTGTAATTTGTACCCCAGATCTTCCAGAGAACTACTGGCATACTCTTCCCAGTAAGTACAGGCACAATCTATTCACACTGCTAGAATCAAAGGATATTTTTCATTAATTGAATGTGACAGTGCATTTACCCCTCTTTTTTTTAGAGAACAAAATACTGATTCAAAGATTGTTCTGACTATGAGCTCCAAACAACACACACCACAGAAGCCAATGACTCAGTTTGGTCTATTTCTTTATGAATAGATTCTTCTGTGTGGTGTGTCCAAGTGAGTCCTAGCTTGCAAATTCTCAACACTGCTCACCCAGCAGTAGTCTCCCTTTAACTTACTTGGCATGGCTTTTCCTCTTGGGCCATGATGATCTCAGCTGTGTTGGTGTGCAACTTGTACATGCAGAATATTAAGGAAATGACCTGAATAAATCTCCTTCAAGCAAAGGGTCAGAATCAGGCTTCTGGTAACAGTGTCTAAAAACTGGGATGAACCACATCTGGTTCCACCATTGTATGACCCTGTGAACTTGTTAACCTCTGTAAACTTTGGTATTTCCATCTATGGAAAGGAGTCATTTATCTCCCCTTCCTACATCCTCAGATTTTGGAAATCTCTGAAGTGCTGCCTAATTATAAGATATTATAACCCCATAATATATAGTTATTAAAGATAAACATTAATTTAATTTTTTTTGTGTGTAATTTTATTTATTTATTTATTTATGGCTGTGTTGGGTCTTCGTTTCTGTGCGAGGGCTTGCTCTAGTTGCGGCAAGGGGGGCCACTCTTCATCGCGGTGCGCGGGCCTCTCACTGTCGCGGCCTGTCTTGTTGTGGAGCACAGGCTCCAGACGCGCAGGCTCAGCAATTGTGGCTCACGGGCCTAGTTGCTCCGCGACATGTGGGATCCTCCCAGACCAGGGCTCGAACCCGTGTCCCCTGCACCGGCAGGTAGACTCCCAACCACTGTGCCACCAGGGAAGCCCAATTTTAAATATTTTAAAGGGTTTACATATGCCTCTTGTTTTCTCCAGAATAGCTGCTGGGGCTTATGAAGTAGCATGTCTTAATTAAAATGAGGAAATGTGCTTTTATTTCAACCTATCATGAAAAGTTGCATGCAAAAGGAAAAGTCACTTATTAATTTTAAGATTCAGACTTTCTATGTGAGAAATGGGGATAATAGGAATTTACTTTCTGAATTTTCTCTGGAACTAAAAGAATAAGTGCTTTAAAAAAAATGAAGTGTTATAAAAGTGAAAGTTACTTTTTAGTTTAGTTTAGATGAGTCATAATATTTGATAGGTCAATTTGTTTTCCTGTTACGTAAATAGTGTTTTGCTACTCTTGACTAATATTAGAGTCAGAATTCTACTCTATGAAAATGGAATATTTCAGTATTTCTAAAAAGAAAATATGAAAGTCATGACCTAAGTGACTCTGGTCAAGTGGAAGAAACCCTGGATTTGCAAAGAGAAAGAACACTAAAGAACTGATTTTTTATTTAAAAAGTCTTTTATAGGTTTAGCAAGATCTTGGTTTAATAACTAGGGGCATCCATACTCATAATTTATCTATTGCTGCTACAATGTTGTGTTATAAACCACCTCAAAGCCCAGTGGTTTAAAAAAGCAGACATTATGATTGCTGTTGAGTATGGGGTGAGTTGGACAGGTCTTCTGCTATTGGCTGGACACATTCACATGTCTGCAGTCAGTTGTGGGTTGGGAGGCAAGTCTGTTGACATTGGCTGGGTTCTATCACATATTTGGAGGTGGGTTGGCTCTAAGCTGGTTTGGATGGGTTCAGCTGGAATGACTAAGCTTTTCTTCATTGGTTTCTTACTCACCTCTAGCAGGCTAACCGAGGCTTATTTTCATGATGGCTAGACGTGGTAGAGGCTTAGGCTCAAAAGCAGTCTATTGCTACTTCTGCATCATTTTTTTCTGGGCAAACCAAGTTATAACACCAGGCTAGATTTGAGGAGTAGACAAAGACTCCACTGCTGGATGGGAGAAGCTACAAAATCACGTTGCAAAGTGTATGGATACAGTGGGAAGTAGAGGATTGGGGCCATTTTTGCATTCAGCCTATCACGCTTCTCTACTTAAATTGTCTTGTGGGCAGTAGGTAAGGGCTTATAAACATCTGGGAGGTTTCAAAACTTTGGCCATTGTTATTTCAGTGTGTCACTACAACAAGCCATCTGCATAGAGCAAATCAAGTTTGTACTTAAAGGGATCTATAAGACATGCCGACTATTCTTATGAATGTACAACTTTGTCTGACATACATTTTTTTTTTTTTTTCATACATTTTTTAATATCTGGAATATCCCATTTGTGCAACTTGAGCAATCAAATCAGATGCAGTAACTGGTGGTGTGACACCTTTCTCAGCCACCATTATAACAGGATAATTCTTAGGCTGCTATTTATTTTATGTATTGGATTTAATTTACAGAATAAACATATGTCATTTTCTGAAAACTTCCATCTCATTTGCTTATATTTTTAGAGGGAGGAAAATTATCTTTACTTAATAATATTTGGAAATGTGGGCCTTTGTACAAAGGGCTGCTATATAGCACAGCGGTCCCCAATCTTTTAGGCACCAGGGACCGGTTTCATGGAAGACAATCTTTTCATGGGGGTGGGGAGGGACGGATATGGTTCAGACGGTAGGTAATGCGAGTGATGGGGAGTGGCTGTAAATACAGATGAAGCTTTGCTCACTCGCCCACCGCTCACCTCCTGCTGTGAGGCCCAGTTCCTAACAGGCCATGGACAGGTTCTGGTCTGTGGCCTGGGGGTTGGGGACTCCTGATATAGCATATTTATTTGTAACTCAACACAAAAAAGGGTGTATGTAGAGGGGGGAAGCTGGGGAGTATTTACAATTCTTCTCTTCTGCAGTGTAGATTATTTCTTTACTTAAACATGGAGCTTCAAAGAGGAATTTAGATCAATGAAAATAACATATTTGCTTGGCCTTTGTTAATAACAAAGTTTTTTGCCTGTATCTTCATGAATATGGAAAAAATAGAATTAAAAATATTTGAGAAAGTAAAACCAGATAATTATAATAAAACCAGTTAAATCAGATGCAAACTATTATATATAGGATGGATAAACAGCAAGGTCCTACTGTATAGCACAGGGAACTATATTTAATATCCTGTGATAAACCATAATGGAAAGGAATATGAAAAAGAATATATATATGCATAACTGAGTCACTTTGCTGCACAGCAGAAATTAAACACAACATCGTAAATCAACTATACTTCAATAAAATTTAAAAAATAAATCAAAACAGAAAATTTTAAATTATATAATTGAGAAAACGGTGACTATAACCCCATGGATGGTTTTGGATATTTCAGAATACAGCCTGGCCATGGTCATTCCTAAGAGAAAGTTTGAAGTTATAATAAAATGTAGCCGTAAGGCATTTAGAGGAGTCAACCGCTTTCTAACTAGTCATAAAGTAGGAAAATAATCTTTCACGTTATTATGCAACCTGCAATGTTTTTACTACTTCTAGTCAGGATTAAAAATGTCAGTTAATGTATATAATATATACGTAGTGAGATTACATGGGAAATTTACTGTTACTCCAATATTTCATTGTCCAAAGTTCTAACTAGAGTTCTTGTTTCTTTCAAGTTTTCGTTCTCCTTAGCCTGTTGAACTGCCTTTGAACCCAAAGGCCTGTGATAATCTATAGGCTATGTGTGGAGACTAAAATCCTGTGCTAGTCTTCTGTTTCAGAGTTCTGTTCTGGCTTTATTTACTGAACGTTAACTGATTGTCTCTTGTAACCTCTTGTTCACTGAATTCATGTATTAAGTGGGGTATTTATAACATTTTAAAATAATAATCATTTTTAAAGCTATGGTGGAGAAAGGTGAGTTTAAGATTCAAATCCTGGCTCCTACATTACTAATGAGATGACTTTGACTTCGCCTCCTAAGCCTCATCTTCTCATCTTTAAATTGGAGATAGTAATATTACTGATCTCATATGATTATTATAATAATAATGAGGTAATATGAATAAAGTAAAAATGTAGTGAGCTTTCAATAAATAATGATAGCTAGAAGTCACACTTTGTTTAAAATACACCTGTATCCTAACCCCTGGAAGAATCTTTGCTGGGAAATCTGACCAACATAAGAGAAAAGACTATAAATGCTGTTATTGAAGTTACCCAAGGAAATATTCCAGTCTGATTATCTTACAAACACATTTAATAAGCTCTGTCCATGTCTTTAGAGCTTTCAATCAGTTTTTTTCTTTGCTCTACTCTTTTAAATGAACTAGCAGCCAAAAACCACCAGATATTTGTGGGAAGTGTCTGATATGAAAGATAGAGACAAAGCAAGCAGGAGAAAGCAAACAGGTGGGAACAAAGACTAGCCATTGGAAGAAGACTTTAAAAATAAAGAGTCAATTAACATCATGGAGGGAATTGGAAATGAGACCAGGATGTTATAAAAATGATCAGAGAACAAAAAAAGAGCTCCTTAAAATTCAAAATATGATAGCAGAGAGGAAAACTGGAACAGAAGAGATGGAAGGTAAAGTTAGAAAATGCCACAGAATGTAGAACAAAAAGATAAAGCAGGGCTTCCCTGGTGGCGCAGTGGTTGAGAATCTGCCTGCCAATGCAGGGGACACAGGTTCGAGCCCTGGTCTGGGAAGATCCCACATGCCACGGAGCAACTGGGCCCGTGAGCCACATTTACTGAGCCTGCGCGTCTGGAGCCTGTGCTCCACAGCAAGAGAGGCCGCGATGGTGAGAGGCCCGCGCACCGCGATGAAGAGTGGTCCCCACTTGCCGCAACTAGAGAAAGCCCTCGCACAGAAACGAAGACTCAACACAGTCATAAATAAATAAATAAATAAATAAATAAATAAATAAATAAATAAAAGAACGTGAATTTCTTAAAAAAAAAAAAAAAAAGATAAAGCAGGCAGACAGGAAAAATAAGATAAGAAAATTAGAGGAACAATCCAGAAAGTTCAATACCCAAGACAGGAGGTGTTCCAGAAGAAGAGAAAATTAAGAAGAGGAAGTAATAAATAAAATATTTCTGGAGAATAATTTCTAGAACATTTCCCAGAATTACGACATGATTTTCTAAATTGAAAGAACCCAATGGATGCCCAGCGTAGTGAATAAAAATAACTCCAACCAAAGTCCAAAATTCATGTAAATTCAGGACATTGAGGGCAGAGAGAAAGTCCAACAAATTTTCAGAGAAAAAAAATTTTTTTTCATATGGAGGATCAAGAAAGAGAACTAGGTTTACAACGCTGGAAGCTAAAAGACAATGGAGGAAAGCCTTCCAAATTATAAGAGAAAATCATTTCTAAACTAGAATTTTCTGTTCAGCCAAAATATCAATTAATTTTGAAGGGCAGAATAAAAGTATTTTCATACATATCAGGTCCCAAATAATATACCTCCCTTGCATACTTTCTCAGGAGGCCACATAAAGATAAAATCCTTGAAATCAAAGGGTTAAGCAAAAATGAGGAAGAATTGGGAGTTCCAACACAGTAACAAGGCAAAGGTAATCCATTCTCAACCTTATGAAGAAAAAGCCCCAGAAGACAGTGGTACAAAATCTGGACAGAGAATCCAGGTTGGAGAGGGTCAGAAGTGCCCGGGAAGACATCTTCAAGAAAAAGATGAGAGAATATCAACATGTCCCCAAGACAAGGAGATTTCAACAACTGTAGCTATGTGGAATTAACAGTAAGTACAAAACAATCTGATCAACTGAGAAAACAAGGTATAGAGAACAAAATATTGTGCAGGAAATGAAAACTAATTATGACAGTTGCATGACTCAACTATGAATATACTATATATATACACGTATGTTTAGTAATGACATGTAAATATGAACTATAGAGCTAACCAAAATTAAGATAAATCTACATCTATGGTGGGATAATGAGGGCAGGGGAAAGATGAGGAAAGGATGATGCTAAAAACAAATTCCTCATCTTCTCAATTCTTGGTTGAGAAATCAACAGATAATGAACAGAGTGAATCAGTAAGTTGTGATCTAAATGTATTATTTAACGATATGGAGCTAAATGGCAAAAGAATCAGGTAACGTGATTAAAAGTACTTAAACTGAAGAGAGGGAAATTGGGTGGGGTTGGGACAGGAAGCTTCATCTATTTATGAGAAGCTTTATACATTTATTTGGCACTTAAAAACTAAGAGTTTGTATATTTGATAAACATGAAATCTAAAAAGCAATGTATCTATGACATTGTTTTTACTGATTCAATTTTTTGAAAAATGAGGACAAATATTTCCCCAAAGAAACATGTTTTTGAGAACTTTTAAACATGAACACACACACACACACACACACAGACATCCATCACTGTCACCAAGCAACTATTTTCTATCAATAAATGTGAGATGATTTTTTCCCCCATGTGTGAGTACTGCAGTTCTTTGCCTAAATTTTACCTGTAGATTTAACCTCACATTCTTGAGACTCAAACCTGCCAAGCAACTTTACAGCTAAGGCTAGTCCACAAGAAAGCAGTGACCAACTTTCTCCTTCTGTCCCTTCCTCTGGAATAAAAAGCAATTATACAAATATAGAACATATTTTATTATTAAAAAATGCTTCTAAAAATAGAACTAGATAATTGGTCTCATCAAAATTTTTATGTCTTTGCCTAAATGAGGGATCAGAAATTAAACACATATCAATACAAAGGAGACAAATCATTATATAAATAGAAAATCTCAATATTTAAAAATTCAAATATCAACTATTAGCAACTTAGTGCATTTTTTGTAGTAGCCCTGGTTATTGTACTATGAGGAAAAAAAATCTATTCTCTCAACATTCAGGGATGAAAAAGAGAGAGGGCATTAAAACAAACACATTTTCTGAGTATAGATATTAAGCAGCATGTTAGCTTTCTCCTGTGGTGCAATCTTAGTTTTCCACCACAGCACATAAAAACATATTTTAATATCAGTAACTAGCCAGTTGGTATGTTACCCATGGAGTGTGGAGTCAACATGGATTTTTTGCCCAACTTCAACAGTCCATGAAAGCTTAGCGTGTGACTCCATTATATGGAGTTGACTTCAGCTATTTTGTAAAGAGCGTACATCTCAGGAGATGAGGCTTAAGATGTACGCCTAGAAGGCACTATGATTATTTTATAAGTAATAAAATAGATTCTCCTCAATGCCAAGATATTCCTTGAGAAGAAATTAGTTCCTTAGGAAATTGGAATCAGGACTCCAGGACACTGGAGAATCACTTGCTTGCCTGTGGCACTAATACACTGCACAGGTACTTCTCAGCTCCTGTGTGCACACCAAGCCCTCGGGCTTTTGGCTAAAAGCACACTGTGACACAGTCGGTCTGAGGTGGGGCCCAAGATTCTGTATCTCTAAAAAACTCCCAAGGGATGCTGATGCTGCTGGTTTGTGGACCACAGATTGAGTGGTTAGACGCTAAATGATACCATAAGCTTCTCATTGACTAGATTGCTAGGTTTCCTATGTTGGCATAAAAGAGAGAAAACTAATTATAGAGTTTAATAGATTGCCTATCACACAGCAGGAATTCAATTTACATCTTTTGAGAGACTATGCTATCCTCAGATAAGTATGGAGTTGAAGAGAACCCCCAGAGAACATATCTTAGGCATATTTAATGAGAACTAAACTTTATATCTCTATATGCTTGGTGCAATTTTATATTTCATTTATACAAATAACATAATGAGAAATGCTATTTTAATAACTGAATTTCTCACATATTTGCAGAAAAGATTAATTTGAATAATTATAAATTATACACCAAACATTATTTTATGGGGAACGTGATTTTGCAAGATGGTTTCCTTAGATTTTTCTTTATTGTAGGTTTTGCTGTTGTCAGGCTGTTTTTGTTGCTACGGGTTGTTATGGGCCAAAATTTATATTCACTTATATTCACCTAGTTCAGACAGTTGCCTGTCTTCATGTATAAAACATATTTTGCTTCCAATCTGCTATATTATGTGGGCTTACTTCTTTATAGTTTACTAGTAGAATTAATTGGACCTACACATTCCATGCCATAGAGAAATAAAGAAATAGGACACTTATGAGGCAATAAATTCTCATTTACTTTAAGGGAAAGGTTCGAGAAGTCTTGAACTTTTTTCTTCCTATAGAACAGGGGTTTGCAGACTATAGTCTATGGACCAAATCCAGCCTGCCACCTCTGTTTGTAAATAAAGTTTTATCAGAACATGGACACACTCAGTGTGTGTGTGTCTATACTGTCTATAGCTATTTTCAGTCTACAGTGGTGGAGTTGAGTAGTGATAGAGATCATGTGACCTGCAGAGCCTAAAATATTTACTCTCTGACCTTAAAAGTTTGCCTATTCATTCTGCCATACAGTTAAAGAGTATATTCTTTATAATAAATTAAATTGAATAGGTAACAGGAGACAACATTATTATCTTCACTCAGACTAGAATTAGAATGTAGGGTGATGCAAATCTTACATTGTTTCCTCCTTTGGAAGGTGCAGTGGCAACAACATAGCTCAAATAACAGTATATATATTCTGTTTTGGGGGGAGGTTCTCTCCATTGTCTATTTGCAACTTAATTTTTCTTTTTTAACCACTCCCCAAAACAAAAGTGACTACTTGTTATTAGGGTATTTTCATTATTTTCTCTGTAGTCAAGAAAAGAGGGTGTTTTGCATCTTCATATTTATGACCTGAAATTTTTTACTACAGTTTTAAGTAAACCATTTTCCAAGTTATTTTTGTTTTTAGATTTGTAACATAATCACTGCCATCTGTTGCTTGGCTTGGCTGTTCTCTGCTCCTTGTACATATTTGTATATGGGAATCTAATATTTAATATGTGCCAGTGGAGGTAACCTATATTGGGGAAATGCATACATGTTTATAAAATATCTGTATTTACCCAATAAATATATGTACAAATTGATTCAATTTTTAAAATGTCTTAAATTGCTAACCTGGTACTATTTTTGTGAATGCAAAATCCCAGCTCAATATTATTCTTTATCTATATGATTCACTTTGGCATTACAAAGCTGGGTCAACAAAGATGTGAGATTATTTATTTATTTCCATCTTTAAAATCAGAAGGAAACTGGAATATATGTCTTCCCTTTTAGTCATGCTATTTAGTTAGATAAAGAATGAAATCGTCCAAACCCTTATTCTGTCAATTATCTAGCATATTATAATGTCAGCATTAAAGTAAAAGATGGTATTCAAGTGAGAAAAAGCACAAGTTCACAGTCTCTGTAAGTCATCATAGATTGACATACATGGCAACATCTATCTCTAATTATGTAGCTGCTACTGTAGCATTGGGGCCTATTTTTAATAAAATACAACACTATGCCAGCTCCCTCATTACTTAACCTCACAAATACTTTGAGTACAATTCTTTTCCATGAAAACCAGTGTTTCTACCCTGATCCTGAATTGGTGGAATGACTGAAAACCAGCAATTTCTTCAGGAACAGAAACCCCGGGGAAATACATGAAAAAACAAAAGGCATTTTTCATAACCTGCTGGCACAGAGCACTGAAAGGCATTTAGAGAATTGAAGTGGAACAAAACAATAGCATCAGAAGCCACAAGAGTGTTCGGTGTTTGCTTTAGTATCAGTTAGGGCTGTTTGTGGCTGCATGGGTTGAACCCCCCCCCCCAAATTGTAGGGGTTTAAACGAGATAGAAACCTTCTTCTGATTTAAAATCTAGGTGATCCAGGATGATGTGATTGTTGGGAGACCCAAGAACTTCTGTCTTCCTGCTCTACCCACCTCACTTCTGACTTCCATTCTCAAGGTCACCTCAGGGCTGAAAGTTCAGCCCTCAAGTGGGCATTCCATGGAGCAAGAAGGGGGAATGAGGGCAGGTGAACATAGCATGCTGTCGTCCCAAATTAGATTGGAGTCTGTTGGAGGAGGTCATCGAGAGGGTGTGACATGCTGTCCCACGAGCTTGATCTGGGCAATTGGAGGCTCCTCACCTATCCCCTGTCCCTGAAATGTACCTTCTGCCCAATATTTCACAGTGGGAGCCATTGTCAAGGATGCATCCTTGAGAGAGCATGAGTTGTTGAGACCATCTGGATGGGATATGTGACTGAACCACGGTAAGTATAAACTTTAAGATTCTGGCGGGCTGGTGCCCGATAAAAGCCTGGTATGTAAATTCCCTTGATTTTAACCTGTCATCTACCAGTCTAGAGTATCTGCTTCTTTCTTTGGTCTCTTCCTGCCCTCTGTGTACCTGGAGCAGTTTCGAATTACCCCCAGGGAACTTTTGAGGTTTCAAATCAGCAGAATCCTACTGCCGCTGGCCTCTAGGAGAATGGATACTGGGTAGGCAACCAGACTCTCTCTAACAGGGACTCCCTGATGAGCATCTTTCCCCACTGCTTTTGTATGTTTTACATAATAATATGATTGGTTATAACAAAAGTGTTTGCTCTTAGATCCCTAAGGTGGGGCAACTATAGAGAAATGACAGAATGCCAGAAAAGAGAAGTCCTGATCGGAAACAAAGTCATGTTCTTATTTGTTAAAGCCCAAGAAAATGTGAAAAGTGGTTATCCATATTTTATAGATGTTAGTGTACAAGTAAATGGTGACTGAAGTCTTTGCATAAGAAGAGGTTCAAAATTGGGGAATTTAACTTCAGTTTAATTAGGAAGAGAATTATTATCTGGAACTAGTCAATAGGCCAAAAGATTTTTTAAAAGTATGAATTCATTCATATGTTCAAAAGCTCAAAAATAATAATACATTTCCTTTAAATTCTGGTGAGATATCACTAGAGACCCAAAGGTTGGTGGTTATATTTGGAGTGAGAGAGAATTGGGGGGTGCTGATATTTATTTTTATAGAATAGAGAAGACAGAATGACTCATGAAGATTATATTGTGACACTTGCGTGTTGTATCACTCTGTCAGAGGGTCTGGCGATGGCAGGAGGGAAGCAGGGTGAGGTGGAGAGGTCTTTCCTAGATGCTTCTTGTCCTGAGGCATTGTTTCCATGGGCCACACTCCCTAACACCTGCATTTTCTGTGAAATTGGATTCTTAGAGCATCTCTCTTTAGACATTTTTGGATCTGCGCTTCCAAATTCTTTTTTTTCAAAATGGTGTTTAAGGTGATCAGACAGATTTCAATAAAAGCTTTTACTTTAAATGAAGGATAAAACAGAGCTTAAATGAATATCAGGTCATTTTTCTTCTTTTTTAAGAAGAAAAAAAACCCCACCGTTTTTGTAACATAACTAAAGCAATCTGAAAGCTTTTTACTTTTGTGTGATAGAATTTAGAGAAAATGCATTGTGCTATTAAGGAAGGGTTCAAAGGAGAGCCTCTGGGGAGGGAAAGCATAGCTTTTTTCCATGCACCAGTGATAATTTTAAGTTGTCTTCTTTTGAGTCCCCGCCTGTCCCAGGGTTTTACTTGATAATAGAACTCACTGAGTCAGAACTTGGCAATTTCATCACTATGCCCGTTCTTATTTACCATCTAAGATGTATAAATCTATCTCTTATATTGATGTGAAATGTAATAATGGTAATAATGTTGCTAATGACATTTACTTCTTAGCTTGAATACTCTCAAAGTATAGTTCTTGTTCACAGAATTATACTGTGCAGGTGATCACGTGACCCTCACCCTGCGGTCCCTTCAGAGACCGAGGCTAACAGAGGCTCTGCTTTCTTCAGTGTGCGGTCCTCAAGGTCACCGTAGGGATCATCTTCATTCCAGACAGTCAGGCAGGGAAAGGTTATGGAGCAGCACAGATGGAGGGTTTTATGTACCAAAGACTATTTAATGTAACCCAGATGTGGTTATTATAAAGCTGGGTCTGGGCGGTTTTTTCTCCCTATCTCTCTGTTATTTCCAAAAAGATAGAGTTAGAGGAACCCTGATGCTTAGATGCAATTAGAACACATTTATTGGTAATGGAAAAGAATTTTGAATTCTAGAAGGTTAAAGATGAAAATGGATATGATTAAAGTTTATAGAATCAATGCAGGCAGAAAGAAGTTGACTAAATCACAGACCACAGAATTAGGATGCTGCCTTTGAATACTGCTCATAAAAAGTTATTCTAGGGCACATAAAGGCAATATAGTACAATTTTAGAATAATTATAAGTGCATTAACTACTATTGATTAGCACTATGTGACAGAGACTTGCATACATGATTTCATTTGATCGTCACAATAACTCTTCAAGAAAGCGTAGTGTGGTGATTAAACGTGTCTGCTCTAGGGCCAAGCTGCCTGGGATTTAATTCTGGTTCTTCCACTTACTAGCTGGAAAATCCTGTACAAGTATTTAACCCTTCCCTGACTCAGTTTTCTCTACTATAAAATGGAGATGATAATGATAACCCAGTTTATGGGGTTAATGTGAGGATTAATGAATTAAAATTGTAAAACCCTTATAGCTTTCATCATCATTATTATTTACCCATTAATATATTAGGCTTCTGTATTTCAGAAGGAGGAAGATACTTTCCCAATGTCACAAAGCTAGTCATTGGTAGAGCTGGCTCTTAGAAAGTATGTCTGTTCAAATCAAAACACCCTTCCTTCCCACTGTGGCAGGCCTCGAGTGAGTGATGAACTGCTAAGAGACAGGGCTACATACCACAGTTTTCTAGAGGAATTGGGAATATTTACATTATATTGCAGTTAAAAGTAGGGAAAGACTAATCAGATCTGAGTTGTAAGTTCTAGAGGTGCCTAGCATGGTGGTTGAGAGTTAAGTTATCAAATCAGAGATCCTAGGTGTCAAACCTGGTTCCAAGTTGGGTAACCTTAAGCAGGTTAATTCACCTCTCCAAGTCTTAATTTTATAATCAATAAAACTGGGGATAATAATATGGTCCACCAGATCAGCTGAGACTAATAGTAAGGCTTAAGCAATAAACACACTTATTGCCTCACTTATCAGGAAGTCTACAGACTTGCAAAGGGCTAACAATCTCATGAAGGACTGATTAAGGCTCTTTGCATGTTTCTAGTTGGCTGTCCTCTTTAGGGGGTAACAGAGAGAGAGAGACAGAGAGGGAGAGACAGACAAAGTCAGAGAGAGACAGAGAGAGGAGCAGGCCCTACCTCCCTTAATCCATTGGGCAGATTTGGGTCTCCTAATGACCTCTTAAACCAATCAAAGAGAAGGAGAATGTGATTCTATAATTGCTTTAGACCAATAGACCAATCGCAGTTCACTTCCTGGGAAGAGGGAGGAGCCACCTTTCCTAAGCACATTGCTAGCTGAACCAAATCAGGGTTCGCTTAACAAGGAAAAGGGGATGGGAGGGTGCTGTTGAATAGTAAGTGCTATGTTATCGAGTATCTGGGAAGTGCTTAGCCTAGTGCTCTAGCCTATAGTTAATTCTCAGTAATGGTTAGCTTTGCCAACTCCCTGAGGCTGACATTCCCGAGGGCAATTCTGTGCTCTCACATAAAACAGACCTTTTTATTGTTTTAAAAACAGAACAGAGCACTGAACTTGATGGATCACAGGCCTGGCTCACACAATTTTGGATGTTCTTACCAGTCCCTTTGCATGGCAAAAATCCCCACACATTAAAACTACTTCTGTCTTGTATCTTAACCGGAGGTGTGGAAAATGAGGGAGTTGAACCAAGCTGCCTCAAGCCTCATCTTACATGTTGAAGGGGGTTATCCCACAGCTCTCCTGGCTCAAACTGCATCCTTCTGCTGGCAGAAGGAGTTCCCACAGTCCATGTTTGTCTTGAAGACAAACACTGTTCAGAATTCTACAGCTTTGTTCTCCTTACAGTCACAGCAACAAACAACAGCTGGGAAGGATCAAGAATACTAGATGAGTGACTCAACCAGCTACTTCCCACAATAATGGTGCATAATAAATGATCCTCCAGTCCCTGGCCAGATCGGTGGATTCAACAATGAGCATATATTGTCATGCTCATAAGTCTGCAGGTTGTCTGGGTTCTGGCAGATCTCAGATGGGTTCTGTTGGATTTGCCTCTAGGCTGCAGATCGGGCCTGCATCTGCCCCTTATGGCTCTCTGAGACATGTTTGTCTCGCGGTAATAACCAGAAACCCCAGAGGGCAAGTATATTTCCCACCCATCCTCACAAGTATATTTCAAGCCTTTTCTTAGGTCACATCTTCTAACATCTCATTGGCCAATATCAATGGGGTGAATAAACACACAGGTCACATGGCAAAGTGTGTGGATACAGAGAAGGACAAGGAACAGAGAGAGATGATGCAATCAGCCACCACAAGAGGCTCAATCTACCTTCTCATTTAGCCTAGAGCCCATTTCTAATCCTCCAAGCTCGTCTTCTAGAGGGCACATCTCTGGTCTATCTTGCCTTCCTACGTCATTCTGGTGTTAAGCCTATTTGGCCAATAATCTTTTCAGTACAAAACTGAGGGCAATGGAGAAATAAAAGAGAGAACAGAGAAGAGAAAAGAACAAGTCTGGTAGGATGAATTATAAGCACAATTGAGAAGGGCAGGAACGCTGGAAGTAGTCGTGTTGCTGTTTTCAAGAGAAGCAGTTTGAAAATGTGATGATGCTTTCTGCACTTAGCAAGCCAAGGCCACTGGATAGAGGGTCTTTGGACAATATACTCAGGTTTTAGTTTAGGGACATGTGATCAAAATGAAACAAGTCAGTCTTTAAAGAGATTCTTTGTGGCAAGTGGCTTCCAAGGGCCAGGTAAGGCTCCCAAAAAAGAGCAGGAGTCAGGCGTCATGTTCACCAGGTTATCTTTGGTGATTATCATAGTGCCTAGCATACAGCTGCTAATCAACACATGTTTTGAGTGTGTTGAAATATTTAACAGAAAATTTCTCCATCAGATTTTGGGTAATATTTTGACCGAGTTTATAAACATTGGGCCTTGGAAGCCTCTGGGGCAGAGGAAAAAAGACAAACACTTAAGAGAAAAGAATGTTTCTCTCCTTCTTTGTTCATATTCTGTTTCTTCTTTTTTAAAATCAACTTTATTGAGGTACAATTTACTTACAATAAAACATACTTGTTTTAGGTATACAGTTCTATAATTTTGACAACTGTGCACAAATATGTGTTCTATAGTTTTGACAACTGTGTTCAAATATGGAACATCTCCGTCACTCTCAAAAGGTCCCTGGTTCACCTTCTCTGTCAATCCCTGCCACTCCTGGCCATAGGCAACCACTGATCTGCTTTCTGTCAATATAGTTTACCTGTTGTAGAATTCCTCAAATGGAATTGTACAGTATGTAGTCTATTGTGTCCAGCTTCTTTCACTAGGCTTAGAGTCTGTGTGATTTATCTGTGTGGTTGTATGCCCATTCCTTTTTTATTGCTGAATAGTATTCCATTGTTTGGCATACCACATTTTGTTTATCCATTTACCTGTTGATTGACATTTGTGGTTTCCAGTTTTGGGATATGATGAAGAAAGCTATGAGCATTACTGAACAAGTCTGTGAGAACATATGTTTTCATTTCTATTGGGTAAATACCTAGAAGTGGAAGTTCTGGGTTTTATGATAAGTAAATGTTTAACTTCATTAAAAAACTGTTTTTCCAAGTGGCTTTACCATTTTATACTCTCTCCAGCAGTGGATGAAATTTCCAGTTGCTCCTCATCCTCTCAACACTGGTATTATCGGTCTTTTAAACTTGATCTATTCTGGTGGGGCTATCTCTTTCTTTGTTTTAAAAGAAATGAGAAATGTTTGTTGAATGAGTACAAACATCCTTACACCTATGTTCCTAAATGAGCAAGTTTCTATCAGTTAGACACCTCTCTCTCTCTCTCTCTCCTCCTCTGTCTCTGATACACGCGTGCGCGCGCGCGCGCGCGCGCGCGCACACACACACACACACACACACACACGCGCGCGCGCGCGCGCGCGCCTTCTGTCATCGTGGGAAATAAAAGCATTGTTTCTCTTAGAATGGGCTTGCTTTCTCAGAAACACAACTTAACCGAAGAATGCCCGGGCTTCAAGACCAGCGCGCTGCGAATTCTCGGGGCTGGCAAGGTTTCCCCAAAGAGCTCTCACTCCATTCCTCTCAAATGCTCTCTCCTCTACTAATAAATAATAATTGTCTTTTCAAAAAGCTGGTTTGTGGTCAGCGCTGGAGAGCTCCAGCTAGAGGGGAAAGCAGTGGGTCGCTTCTCCGCTCCCTCCGACGGCTCCCTTTTCTCACCCCGTTTGGACCCAAGGACATTTCCAGACTCGAGCTCACGTTCCCCAGCAAACCCCCAGGAACGCCTGGCCCCCGGACACCCCAGCACCCCCAGCACCCCGCCACCGGGGCACGAGGCATGCTCAGAGGCGCGGCGGCGCAGGCGTTGGCTGCAGTGGAGCCCGGGAGCCGGGAGGTGTCGCTGCGTCCCCGCTTCAAGGCGCCTGACCCAGTGCGCAAAGTTGGGCTGGAAGCAGCCGAGGGAAGGAGGGACTGAGCGAGCGCTGGTGGCGGGGAAGGGGGGCGGGAGGAGGAGGGAGGAGGGGAAGGAGCAGGGCGGGGGGGCGCCGAGCGTGTGTCATTCGCGCTCTCCCTCCATGTCTAGAGGATGTGCTGAATGGTACGCCAGGAGGCGGCGGCGGCCGAGGAGCAGTATCCGGCGGCGGCTGGCAGCCCTGCTTGGCGGCTCTTTGCCCTCCGAGGCTCCGCATCCACCGCGGGCGCCCGACCCCGCGTGCCGCCCGAGCATGGCCGGGCGCCTCGCCCCCGCGCGCCCCGCCTGCTGAGCCGCGCCGGAGGAGGTGCGGAGGCCGGCGCGGGAGCAGAGGCGAGCGCCTCTGTAGCCGGGAAAGGAGCCCGCGCCCTGCGCCCCGTCCCTGCCGCGCTCGCCCGGGCCGCCCGGAGCCCCGATGAGCCCTGATGGCCGGGGCTCAGCCCGGAGTACACGCTCTGCAACTCAAGCCCGTGTGCGTGTCCGACAGCCTCAAGAAGGGCACCAAATTCGTCAAGTGGGATGATGTAAGTCGGGGCGGCTGGCGGGGGCGCCGGCGGGGCGCGGGGCAGGCGCGGGCCTCTCGTGGGGGTGGGGCGAGGGGTGCGTTATGCAATGGGCGCACCCGGGCGGGCGCGGGGGCTTCGGAGCGCTCAAGTCGCCGCCGCCCGGGCGGGTGGCCGACAGCGGCGGCTGGGCGCCCGCTCCTGGGTCCTTGGGTTCAGTAGTTGACGTCCTGGCTGGGTCTGGTCAGCGCCCCCTGAGGTCTGAAATCTTTTGGGCTAGTGGAGCCGAAGGGGCCGGCGTTGCCGGTGACGGGTCCTGAGAGTTTGGAAAGTGGGGAGGGTGAAGTTGGGACCCGCAGGAAAGCGCTGCGGTGTGAACAAGTCGCGCCCCTCTCCGCGCGCAGACGCACCCCCTGTTACCTCCTTTGGTCCCTTTCGAGAAGGAACTGCCCGGGAGTCCGAAACTGTTGAATGATTGCTCGGCGTCTTAGCGCTTTTCTGGGCGCCCACGCGGCAGAGGCAGAGGACACAGCGGTCCAGCCGACAGGTGGTCGGTGATGCCAAACTTTAGCGCCCGGCTCCGCAGAGAAGGGCCCTGAGAAAGGCTGGGAAGGACACACCAGGGGAGGGCTGGAGAGCAGAAGGGGGTCACTGAGGGGTCGATGAGGGCTCAGTGGGCCTGCAGGCTAAGCGGGAGGGCAAGTTTCTGAGAACTGAGCTGGCTGGAGTCTTCAGTTCGAAATAGACATAGAATACAAGACATTACCTCAATTTACCTTCATCTTATGCCAGGAGGGGCTGGGCTAAGTCCAGTACTTTACAGGAGCCCTGGACCCTAGGACTTAAAGTGAATACCCCCCGCCCCCCCCACCCCCGCATTGCCTTCAGACACTTTAATAATCTTGCTGCATACATGGGGATCTTCGGATGGAGGACATTAGTTTATCAATTTTATGGCCTAGATGTCATTCAACAGGTTTGATAAGAAAAACCCACCGGAAAAAACCTGAGCTGCTGGATCTAAGGAAATTTGGGTCCAAATGACTAAGACATCTCTTAAACAGGAGGAATTATAGGAGAATGAGGCATTCTTCTTGCTGAAAAGATTTTCCACCTTGTAAATTATAGCCTGTTATTCTCCAGGGTATTTTTCTTTAATCTTCTTAAGCCATTTTCCAGTGTCTGAAAACAATTTAAATATTCCAGGTAGCGAATCCAATTACTTAGCTGAGCGGGTCTGTGTCTATATTTTGTCCATTTGGAAGTGCAAACAGGACGTGGAGGCTGAGCCACAGCTTCCTTGAAAGCTCATACCAGTTATTAAATGCTGTAAGCATCCTTTTGCTATGGACTTTACACTTTTCTCCTTCTGTCCTAGTCTAATGACCGGATGCTTTGTAAATGGATTATTCCAGAATCTAAACAATAAGTTCAGACACAGGTGAAATGCTCTGTGTCAAGGAAAAACAAAGAAAATGCAGTTCAACAACAAATAAAACAGTCTTGCCCATCTTGAGGTCCTCAGATAGAAAGCTAATGTGATGATGGGTTTACTGAGAAAGAGAATGAAGATCAGAAGGAAGAGAGAGTGAGAGAGAGAGAGAGAGGAAGAGACTATACAGAATAAAGAAGGGTATTTCAGGATAAGCTCTGGATTTATTCACAGAGATGATTTTAAACTGCATTTTAAATAATTCTCCAGATGAACCGGTTTGCAAGGCAGAAACAGAGACACAGATTTAGAGAGCAAACGTATGGACACCACGGGGGGAAAGTGGCGGGGGGTGGTGGTGGTGGGATGAATTGGGAGATTGGGATTGACATATATACACTAATATGTATAAAATAGATTACTAATATAAATAATAAATGAATAAAATAAAATTTAAAAAATGTTTGAAGAAAAAATAATTCTCTAGAATGTCTTGTTTGGAAGAAACTATGAGTGTCACTTTGAAAATGAAATTCTTCTGTGGAAACACTTTTTGGTACATCCAGGTAGATGACTTTTATTATGTGCATTTATGTCACATATATTTATTCCTCACCTACTAATGCCAGGCCCTGGATTAGAGCCTGGTGTGATGAAGAAAGCAGCAACCCCCCTGCTGTTACCGACCTTACATACTAGGTGGAGGAGACAGAAAATTATCAAGAACACCAGTGATACAGAGATTATGAGGGCTGCAGGGAGAGTGATGGAGAGGCTGCTAGTCAAACGCCACCTGCAGAAGGTGAGAAGGGCTCCCTCTGAGCATTGAACAGTGAGTTTCTAGGGCAGTCCGGTCGGAAGGTTATGGGCACTAAGGAGAGGGCCAGGGGAATCTCAGATCTTTCATAGGGAAGAAACCAGACTGCACCCAGGAGTCAGGTTATGTGGAATGCAATGGACTATCCTGCAAGTTCCGTGGTTGGCCTTCTTGGTCTCCATGGTGATCTGTGGAGTTAGAGGGACCCAGACTTTCTTAGGATGGTTTTTTCCTCCCCAGGTGTCACCCTTCTATTCTTCCCCGTTCATATTTGTCCTTCTAGTATCAAGCCAGTTTAGGTTATCTGGCTAATTATATTGCATATTAGTGAGACTGTGTGTTGAAGACACAGAGAGCTAGATCTTGAGTCCAAAGGCCTGGGTGTACCTGCTGATTCTTTTACCAGTCAGCTGTGTGACTTTAGCTTAATCACTTAACCTCTGTAAATCTTTGCTGCCTCTTGCTCAGACTGTGAGAATGCTACATTTCCTACCTATTTCATCTAAAAGTTGGCAGTAGCTGATAGGTAAAGCAGCCCTTCTCACACTTAAGCATGCATCAGAAACATCTGGGGGGATTGGTAAGATTCAGACTGCTGGGGCCCACCCTCAGTTTCTGATTCAGAAGTTCTGAGATGGAGCCTGGGAATTTGCCTTTCTCATAGGGTCTTGGGTAGTGCTAAAGCTGCTGGTTGGGGAACCACACTTTGAAACCACTGAGATAAGGTTTGTGAAAAAAACTTGGAAAGTGTGGTAGAGAGCACAGTCTTGCTGGCCTGTGTACATTTTCACTGGTTTGTAAGTTTAATTTTATCTCTGTGTTTGTATTTTGAGAAATTCTTCCAATTGTTACCTTTCTACCTACCGAGGAGGTAGAAAAAACTCAGTGACATGATCGTGGACAATCTTTTTAGGTCTTCTGGGATATTTAGGAAGTGTCTGATGCCCAGGCTGACTTAACTCACATTCATGCATTTCTTTTGAATTTCTTATAGGCAATGAAACATTTTCAGCATTTTCATCTGCTTCTAGTGGGAGTGTTAGAAAAGGAAAGGAAGGAGAGAAGCTTCTTGAGAGGCTGTCTAGTCTGACTTCCTGCCTCTGAGCAGGGGAGGCTGCTGTGTTTTTCCTTGTGGCTCTGACTTTGGGAAATACCTGCTGCCCACACCCTTGCGCCAAGTGTGTGCCCCATCTGCTAGTGAGGAAAAGTAAATGCTGGAAATAATTTAAAATATCTCAAATATCTGATCTCACTTAAAAATTGTATACCCTCTTCTCTGATCTTTAAGACGAAGGATGGGCAAACTCAAAACAGATTTTCAATAGCCCATTAGAAAGCATAGAGGTACATTTGAAAATGATGAGTTTGGGGCTATTTAGAATTGTGTAGAGATTCTATCTTGTTTTCTGAGTGGCTAAAGCACCATAATCACCAGTCCTGTTGTCCTGACCACCATATAGAATGGGGGGTGTCACCCAG
The DNA here is from genome assembly GCF_965194825.1 of Balaenoptera physalus. Taxonomy (NCBI): domain Eukaryota; kingdom Metazoa; phylum Chordata; class Mammalia; order Artiodactyla; family Balaenopteridae; genus Balaenoptera; species Balaenoptera physalus. Next base: position 37,185,129 of record NC_138898.1, read on the forward strand.
AGGGCGCAGTGCCCTGCATAGTCTGTTGGCTACCTACCAATGTCATGGTGAAGCTGTGGATGCTCTAAGGGTGGTAGCCAAAAGCTTTGACATTGGCGTTAACCAATCACAACAGACAGCAGGGGGGCAGTGGAGCTGGAGTGGAGTCCTGGAGACATCCTGTTCCACCAGAGCCAGGCATGAACCATGCTTTTGCCTGATCCTGGGAAGGTCTGCAGGTCCCCAGTGTCTGTGGGGGCATGTGGAAATATTTCCATTTTTGAACAACTAGTAATGGTGTATAGGTATATACAGTCTGAACATCAAGGCCAAGCCTTGTCCTCCAGAACTTGGCCAACAGATAAAAGACTGACCTATGGTGGCTATGTGTTTCACCAGTGATATGAAAGGATGCACCTTGCTTTTACTGTGTGTTTGTATCTTAGCTTTCATTTAGCATTTGTATACGATCAGTCTCTGGTAGTAGGAGGTGGGTGTACAGGACTGGGGTGTTTGAGAGTGAGCTAACTTTCTCCATCTCAGCTAGGGAGCTTGGGAGATTGTGAGCCTGGCCCCTCTCGTTTCTCTGTGTTGGACAGGATGTGGAGGGAAAGACGAAGGTTTCCCAACCCCTGATTTGCCTCAAACTCATCATTTTCAAATGTACCATTATGCTTTCTAATGGGCTGTTGAGAATCTGTTTTCTGAGTTTGCCCATCCTTCCTCTTAAAGATCTGTGTCTTTGTTCTACAGCCTCTGGGGCATGGAGGGCTTCTCATTTGATTGTTTTCTTTTTCTCCACTCTCACCCTCCAAATTCAGAGCTCACTGTGGGTGAATTGCTTAATGCATCTCAACCTGTTTCCTCATGTGTAATGTCAGGATTGTAGTATCTCCTACTGCACAGAACCGCTGTTACCAGTAAAGGAGTGAAGGCACATGCATTGCTCTGTGTGGCGCCTGACATACAACACTCAATAAAATAAGTTTTTAAAAGCGATGGTTCCCCTAATAATTAGAGGGCCATGAACTTTATCAAGGTGGTCAGTTTGTGTTGGATGACTCTTTTATTCTATAGGTGGGAAGATCCAGACCTTTCTTCCATTCCCTTTAAAGTGTGTTTTGATTTTCATATTTTATGATTTGAAAGGGAAAAAAAAGTTTTTTTACCCTTTTAAAAAATATAGGTATTTCAGAGAAAATGAATCTATGTAAAAAATGCAGGACTCTTTCTCTTTAAAGGAAGTCAGTTTCCAAAGCATCCAAAAGTTTTACTTCTACTTAAAAACCTTAAAGTACACACACACACACACACACACACACACACACACAGAGTAAGTGCACAAGTATGATGACCAGAAGGAAAAGGAAACAGTTAAAAAAACTTTTGTAATTTAGAAAGAAAAAAATTATATATAGGTAGATATATGTAAGTCTCACATCATACATCATGTCTCAGAAGCGTAGTCTTACATTCAAAGGTCATAATTGCTAGACTGGCTAAGTTGTTTGAGAAGAAGGCTGAGGAAGCTTGGAGGTTTGGATGTGCTGAGCGCCCTGTGGATTTGAACAAGTAACTCCCTCCCCCCTCTCCACCACTCTGCCCTCCCCACCAAAAAACCCACAGCTAAAACAGGTATTAATAATAAAAAATCATGTTAGTATATTGCACATTTCCCAGCATCCTACACAAAAGCTCAGTTAGAACTTTTGCATTATGTAGAATCTGTAGTTGCGGTTTCCAAAATGATGACAAGGTGCCACTGACAAGATTAATGAGGGAGCAGAGGAGAAGGGTTTACAAGGTGGGCAGTCAGCAACATTCACTTTGGACAGGTTATAGGGGAAAGAGGGAAGAAACAGCCCCGGTTGGTAGGTGGAGGATCCAAACGCAGCCCCCAGAGGGCTGGCAGGTGCCCTCTAAAATACTACTTAAATATGTCCAGATTTGTCCCTTTTTCATGTCCAAAGAGCTTTTGTGAATTTCTCATCGACAGTGATTACTGTAATCTAAGTGTAAGAATATCACTTTTCCAAAGTAAGTCAATAAAGCTATTTTAAGCTTTTGATCAGAGTGTAACGTTCATGAAGTAAAAACACGCAAATCTTGTGTCCAGCTGGGTCAGTTTTCGCAAAATGAACACTCACGTGATCAGCACCAGATGCAGAAACAGCATCGCCAGCCCACCAAGCCCCTGAGCGCTCCCTTCTGGCCCCTACACCCGCTCTCCTGACTTACAGCTCCGTAGGTTGGTTTTGCCTGTCTTGGATCTAAGAAAGCTATTTTCTTCTTATTTTCAAACAGAAGCCTAAAGCATTTTTATTATTGCTTTAGAACCCTCTTCAACAGTAACAAAAATGACTTATCCTGGGTTTAGATGGGCCTTGATTAGGTCCTTATCTAGCCTAAGGTAAGGCCTGGGAAGTGAAGCAGGTGTAGTAAATGCCCCAAAGGAGAAAGCAGTTGAACAAAACGGTAGTAATTGAGCAAGGAAATGTAGTGCCTACAGGCTGTTATTGGCATAGCAGAGCAGACTAGTACAGTGCTGTTTCTGGAATATATTTTTCTCTAGTAGTTTTTCTGTCTCATCTTGCCTGACTTTGATATTCCCACCTATGGTGCAGTAGGATAATTTACTCTGGCTATTAGCATATCTCTAATCCTTCCTAGGAAAGTTTAGCCTATCAGTAAATAACTTCAAATGATATTTACCTGCAATGACTGTTTAAATGGGACAGGAACATTTTGCTTTTTTACGTTGAGCTTGTTAATCTGTAGTTAAATGTTTCTTTATCAGGATTGTTTCACATTATCCTGAACAAGGAGTGCTGGCAGAAAATGGAATGAGATTGATTGTGAATTGTCGACTAATGCTGTGGGTCTTCACCTAAATAACAAATATTTCATAACTGAAGACCTTAGTTTTCCTGTTACTGGAGCTAATATGAGGTTCAAGCAGCCTTTTCAGACTGTATCATAAATTCCATCTGCCCAGAAAGATTTCATAATGCTCCCCTTCCCCCATCTATTCCATGTCCGATCCCACAGTCAGAGCCAGTGCCCCTGTATATCAGTAAGGAAAGGAACTAGGACATATTTCTGAAATTTACATGAGATCTTAAAGAAGCTATCGATTTCTGTTAAAAACTAAATGAAATAATGTATAAAGAAGGCTAGACTCTTGAAGAGTTGTTTGGCTTCCCCTTTGATCTCTTTGTGCTCTGATATTTGATTTTATTATTTTCTTCATATGTTAATTTCACTTTGGGGAAATTTTTATTTTAATTTTGTTCTGAAAAAATGCTTAGGTATATGCTTAGATATAATTGATGTTGACTAAATCTATATACATTTATCAAGAAACTAAATTATTGTCAGTGGAGAAACATTATTCTATAAAATAAGCAAAAATATTTAGTGTTAAAGAGAATTAAAAGCATCCTACATATGGTTTTCATTTCAAGGACTTTTTTAGTTCACAATACTTGCTCAGTGTTTTGTTTCTTTTCATCACAATGAAGTTTTATGAACAAGTTTAAGGAAAATGAATTAGTTAACAAAGCACTTTTACCTGAACTAGTCGTTGTGGATATTAATATATATCATTGATACATAGGAGATTAAGAAGTTATTTTGCTGTTAAAAAATCAAAATTTCATTGGAACTTGTTTATGAAGTAGATAAGGGAAAGTTAATTTGATTCATTTTATAGAAGAGGCTATAGAAGCTGAAAAAGGAAGACCCCAGAGCAAGTCAGCAAGTGGTCCCGTAGATTAAAAAAAAATGAAGGATACTGACGGGGATGCTTTCTCAGGTTTGCTGTTTGATTGAATCTCACTTAGTCTCCATCCCCACACCCTCTTAGTATGACTTCTTATAATACAGAATCAGGGAATCTCAAGGTACATTTACTAGACTTCCTTGAAGCGTCTAATATTCTGGCTGTAAATTCATTCCACCAGTATGAGATGCACTTATATGATATGTGAAGGAGGCCACTTCTCTGCATTCTTTGGTTTGTCTCTACAGACGTGTGGGATGTTGAAGGACGAAGTATGATCTTCTGTGTTTGGTTATAAAGAGGCAGTGGGGACAGTGGCTGCTCCCTGTCTCAGATTACTCTTCCTTTGTCTTCAGCTAAACTGGCGTGTGTTTGACCCTAGCAGTTCCTCCTTGATTTCTCTCTCACCTTTCTGAATGTGGTGGAGGCAACAGCTCTCCTCAAGGGTCAGTGTGTCATGTTCTGGGGTCATTCACAGAGGCTCCTGAAGCCTACATCTCCAATCCTTCTAGTGATACTGTCCGGTACCTGTAATTAAACTCCTTTATGTTCAAAGTTTCCAGAGAGGTTTTTGTTTTCTTCATTAACCCCTACCCAATATGACCTTTTACCCAATACGGTTCTAGGATTCCATGAATTTCAGTCTTAATGTGCAATGACCACCCACACATCCTATGTAATTTTCTCCTTCAATATTACAGTTGAGTAAAATGGAGTTTTGCTATAATGCTGCCTCTCAAGTTCAATACTGAGAGTGAGTCCTAATAATAGGCCCTGATATTTATAAACCACTCTTATTTATTTACAGTCATGCCCCTTCAGTCTTCAAGACCACCTAGAGTGGTAGGAAAAGGCCAGATGTTATTATTCCCATCTTACATAGAAGCACACTGGGGCTAGTGAGTGGTGAGTTGCCCAAGGCACACAACTAGTTAGAGCCAAAGTCAGGTTTAAAACTAGGTCTTCTGGTTAAATTCAGGACCGTTTCCAGTCTACCGTGATATCCCCAAACAGGATCCTTGTGGTAACAAAAGGCTTTTTTTTTTTTTTTTTTTTTTTTACAAAAGGCTTTTAATCGAATCTAAATGAATACCAGTTGAAAGAGATTCATTGACTTTTCCAAAGAATCCCCCTGATTTTATGATTCGTACAAATGATGCTTAGAACCCTACAAATGCCTTCCTCTTTGCTGGTGTCTTCAAAAACAGCTATTTTTATGATGTGTATATGAAGCCCATGTTTGTTCCACAATGTAGGATGTGGGAACATAGGAAATCTTCATTGCTGCTTTGAGGCACAAAGACCAGGGTACAGTCTAGTCTACAAATGTTCTACATCAGTCAGTCAGTGTAAAACATGCTCACAGAAAGATATTCAGGAATGGTGTTAAAACAAAGGTCTTTTTTTTCATTACCTAATAAGTGACACTTTTGTATCTAGCAAGACTCATTACATGTGCTTTTCCATCTTTTTCTCTTCCAAACATACTTGCACATGTTGTCTTTTGTTGGATGCCCATTAAGACTGGTCCCATGGCTTCCTATGGGAAAGCTTTGATGTTGGAAGATGAAAGATAAAGTGGGCATGAAGGAAGTGTAGAGGATGCCACTTGCACCCAAAAGTGAGGCAGAATGGCTTGGAGTTCAAGGTACTGTCAATTGAGAACCCAGATGTAGATTGCCAGTGCAGGAGGGTGCATGCAGGGAGGTGGTTATGCCTCGTCTATAGGACAGCTGGACCAGGGCTCCTCAAACACTGTAGCTTTGTGTTATTTATCACCTTCCCTAGGGCAAAGCATAGGCCTGGCACTGAGTTGGTGCTCAGGGAATCTTTGTGGAATGAAGGAATGATCTGGTGTGTTTCTGGGTCACAGTGGGTTCATGGGAAGGGGGGAGTGTGCAGTCATGAGGGAGGGTGGTCATGCTCCCAAGACACCTGCATGACACACTGTGTGTAGCACTGGTTAGAAAGCCCTGCCCTCCATCCTTCCATTCCATCTGACATCTCCCAGAGTCCGAGGGACCCTGTGGCATTTTTAACTTTGGTTTCTCCATGTGAGTTCAAGAAGCAAAATATTTATTGTCAACACAGAGCTGATTGCTGTCATAGCACGGATTTCCCGTAAGGGCTAAATATGGCTTAAGGTTGAGTGTGTAATCAATTGTAATTCGATATTGGTTGAAAATTGTGATACTTAATGTATTTACATCTCTTATTCTGAATGTTACAAGTGGCTTCTGTTTTCTGAAAAAGATACACATATACCGAGATTTTGCAAGGAAAATTGCCTTTAAAGAAATTCAGAAGTGTTGGGAGTGACAGAGCAAAAGACTGACGGTTGTGAAAACATCCTCTCTATCAGGATAATGATTCATAAGGAGAAAAATGGATATTTGAGATTTATTGCCAAAATGAGAAAAATATTAAAGACATATAGTTTAAAAAATATTTTTTATAATAAAAATTCTACCTACACTATTTCTTCTGTATAGAGGGAATGGAAGTTACTGGGACAATATTATTGACATCCTCCCTTCCCCACTCCTAGTTCAATATACTTGGGCCACCTCTATGGTCCCACCTTCCCTCCTGTCCCTGGGAAATCTCCATGTCCTGGAGCCCATGCCTCCTGGTTTCTTTGGATTCAGGATTCATAATTATCCTCCCCTTTGACAGTATCTGTGAAAGATTCCCTTCTGTTGAAGCTCTTCTGAGAAAATAGAAATATGCTTTTTAGCCATACATATGCCAACATAGAATGCAGCACAATGTCCCCCCCCACCTTCCTCCTATGGTTACTGCCCTCTTCCTCATCCTTCCCTCCACAAGGAACATGCAGCTTCTACCCACCTTCTCCTCTCCTCACATCCCACTCACTCCTTCTCTGCCCTCCAAAGCCTTATTCTGCCTTTGCCATTGCTTTGAAACTTCTCTTGCCACAGCTTCTGGCAACCTGTTGGGTGCCAGTCCAACTGATATTTTTCAGAATCTACCTTGATTCTTTTTCTGCAGTTTTCTTCCATCTACCTGTTCAGTGTTCATACTTTAAATTTGTATTGATGCCTCTTATAAGCTGGACATTTTGCTAGTGTTGTGGATTTACAATGGTAAATGATTTGGTTCCTGCCCTCACGGAGCTGGTATTCTGCTGGGGGAGATAGATGCATAACAAATAAAGGTAAATGATGTTACTATAATTGTGGTAAGTACTACAGAAAAAAGTACAAAAGTACAAGTGAGTATAAGAAGTTTGGAAGGTTTCCATGGAGAAATTCTGTTTAAGGAAAGACCTGAGTTATAAGTAGGACTTAAGCCAACATGAGGATGGGGAGTGTATTAGGTCAAATGTACAGGACATGTGGGCATCCCAAGGAGGGAAGGCACATGGGACTTTGAAGGACAGGGAAGAATAAGCAAATGGGGCACTTGGTGGCTCAGATAATGAGGCGGGATGGCAAAGGGTGCATATATGCTGCTTAGGCCACTGCAAAATTTTTTCATGAAGTCAGTAGGAAGCCATTAAAACTGTGTTTCTGAACCTTGGTACTATGGACATTTGGGGCCAGACAATTCTTTGTTATGGGGTTTGGTCTGTGCATTGTAGACTGTTTAGCAGCATCCCTGGCTATCTACTAGATCTGAACATTGCCAACATTTCCCTGGGGTGCAAAACTGCCCCTGGTCCAGAACCACTGATTAAAATGTAAACCACTGATTTAAATCTTAACTGATTTTAAAAAGTACTGGGCCACTTCGTGCGCGTGCGCGCACACACACACATGGCCAGTAGGGACATGAAAAGATGTTCAACAACATTAGTCATTAGTCATCAGGGAAATGTGTATTAAAACCACAGCCCACCAGACCTATAGCTTCCTGAAATGATTGGTTTACTCATCCGATGCCCCCACTAAACAGTGAGCACCTTGTATGATGGGGGATCTGGACTTTCATTTGAATCCCTAGTATAGGCCTGCAGTATCTTGCATGGTATTTGAAGGAGCATGCTTCCAACTTTTTGCTGTATTTTGTTAAAAGAGATTTTTATACCTGTCAGTAAAAGGCAACTTTTTAATGGTACTTCTCTCCACTGTTTTGCATCCTCCACCCTGGACCTTCTTCCCTCCTCTGTTTTCCTTTCCTCGGGGAAATTTCAGACTGGACAGGCCCTGGGAAGAAAATCCTCTTCCATGCTGATGCACACAGAAGATTTATTTCACTGATCCTAATCTCACAATCTGTTATCCAAGACTGCCTTTAGTGTGTGTGTGTGTGTGTGTGTGTGTGTGTGTGTGTGTGTGTGTGTGTGTATGTATGTGTGTGTGTTTCATAGTCAGGGCTGCATTGCTGACGTTTGTTGGGCATCACATCTGATTTTCTGTGACACTTGGAATTTTTTTTCCTTACGTAGCTGTTTGTGTATGTGTTTGCCGTCTTTGGCTCTGCTGCTTTCTGAGGCAAGTCTTGGGCAATCCCTGTGGAGCATGGCTGTTTTTTTTCCCTTGTTGACTCTGTAACATTGATTAGTTGAGAAGTGCACATCTCTAGCCATGTGTGTTTTCTGTTTAACAACATGAGGACACAAAATCACTGTGGAGTCAGGATCATGGTCAATCTTGGCCAGTAGACTTTCTGACAGTGGCACCAACGTGTGGGCTGTGGGTCTGTGGGTCTGTGAGCTGGTCCTCGACATTAGCCTTAATGGGTTATAGCTTGTATCAGTTTTATAGGGTGTCCATAACAAAGTAGCACAGACTGAGAGTCTTAAACAACAAAAATGTGTTTTCTCACAGTTTTGGAGGCTGCAAATTTGAGATCAAGGTGTTGGTGGAGTTGGTTCCTTCTGAAGACCCTGAGGGAAGGATCTGTTCCAGGCCTCTCTCCATAGCTTGTAGGTGGCTGGTCTCCCTGTGTTGTCACATCATCTTCCTTCTGTATGTGTCTGTGTCCAGATTTCTTCTTTTTATAAGGACACCAATCCTATTGAATTAGGGCCCACCCTTAATGCCCTCCTTTTAATTTAATCGCCTATGTAAAGATTGTTAAGCATATAGGGTTGCACTTTGAAGCACTGGGTAGGACTTGAACATACGGATTTTGGGGTGGGGCACAATTTAGCTCATTACTAACCTGAACCTGGTAAAGTAGAACTCAGAGGGCAGCAACGTATTGGCTCTATTCAGATACTTGAAGAGTTGATACTTAGAGAAGCAACTAGATTTATTTTGTATAATTGGGTTAGCTAAAAAGTTCGTTCGGAAAAACCCAAATGAACTTTTTGGCCAACCCAATAATTAGGTGTTAAAACTAAATGATAGCTGCATATATGGAAAAAAATCCCAAAACTTTCTAGCTGGCATTATCTGACCAAGTTTGCTTTGTGAATAAGATTTCCCTGTTAAGGAGAAAACTTATTTTCTCATGAAGGTTTAGAGCTCCACTGCCCAGTAGAAATATAAAATGAGCCACACTGGAAATTTTAAAGTTTTTAGTAGCCACATTAAAAAAGTAAAAAAAAAAACAAAAAACAGGTGGAATTAATTTTAACAATATAGTTTGTTTAACCTGATATATTTATTTACATATATAATTAATATCAAAAATTATTCATGAACTACTTTACATTCTTGTTTTCATTGTCAGTCTTTCAAGTCTTATAGCACATCTTAGCCAACTCGCCCCATTTCAAGGGCTCCGTGGTCTCAGGTGAGCCCATATTCAACAGTGCAGGTGGACAGCGTTGCCTTCTCCGTTGGGGCCAGATCATCTCCAAAGAAGTGAAAAATGGTTCTTGAGGGACAAAACGTCTTCTTATTCTTTACTTTTTATTTTGTATAAAGCACAGTATACATACAGCATATAAATAGATATACAGAATATCTGTGATATTAACATTTCATGGAAGATGATTAGGAAAAAAAATGTCAAAAAAAGCCCTAATTTAGCAGATCAGTAATGAAACAGTGTTGAGTGACCTTGGTGTAGAGTCTGTCCTTGAGGTTTAATTCCAGTGCTTCCCTTACTAGCTTAGCCAGGTTTCCTTGGACCTAGTTATTTAAGCTAAGCCTTAGTCTATTTATATGTAAAATCGGGATAAGTGTCTACCTCTTAAAATATTATAAATATCAAAGGAGAAATTCCATTTCGAGTTCATATTGCAGTGATTGGCTCAGACCAAACATTTAGGATGTGTCTATTATTATTTGGTCAGGGAGTTTTGTAAAGAATATTCTGGTATTGGGAGGGAGTTTGTACTGTTTTGTCATTTCCTCCCAGTTTCTTTAGGACATTTTATTTATTTATTTATTATTAAAGTATAGTTGCCTTATTATATTAGTTTTGGGTGTACAGCATATTGATTCAATATTTTTATAGATTATACTCCAGGGTATATAATTTGTTTTATAGTGATTCATTTATTTTCACATTTCATCTTTTTTTTTGAGATGTAATTATCATATAACATTGCATTAGTATATGTTATTGATTTATATCAGCACATTGATGCACAAATCATAATAAAGAAGTTATAGGACTTTGTAATTTTAATATTGATTGCAGTGACTCTTTTTCTTACTGAAATATCTCTCATTCTTTTGGATGTTTAGGTTTTAAGAAGTCCCTTTACTTTGTTCCTTGACTGTCCTTTATTTAACCTAAAATCTTTTTGGAGATTCATGTAAATTGTAAAACAGCAGTTTCTTATATCATTATATTAGTCTTCATTTTTGATAAAATAGGATGAGAGTAAAATGGTTTCTGTCAACGAAAGAGGAGTAAATAGAGATTTACTGTACATTATCTACAATTACTAACTTAAGACAGGTATATTTATTAGTGTTCTTCTTTTCAAGGTAGATGTTTATTGGAAAAAATACCTTATAACTTTAAGTAAGCAAATTAAAGTTGAATTCCTAGTTAGAAGCCATGTACTTATAAGACACAGGGATGTCTACATTTCAAGCTCACTGGTGCTCCTGGGCATTTACATCATTGTATTCCCGATTCAAAGCCTCACCCATTGTAGGCCTGTGTCAGTGGATCTAAGTCTGGTTCCTGGACCAGTAGCAGTGGCATCACTGAAAATTAAGTAGAAATGCAGATTCTCAGACTCTATTCCAGATCTCCTAAGTGAGAAACTCCAGAGAAAGGGCTCAGTAGTCTGCATTTTAACCAGTCCTCCTTGTAAATCTGATGCACCCGAAAGTTTGAAAACCACCTTCTTATGGAATACACATCTTACGGATATTGATGGAGGGAGAAAGAATAAAACATAGACCATCTGAGAGTTATCTCCATTATTCTGCAGTAAAACGCTGCAGTTGCCTTGGAAATGAAGGATGGCCATATATTTCAAACTTCAAACTACAGCATATATTCTGACAATTAAGAGTACTTGAGATCTGGGTTGAGTAGGGGGAGAATATAGGCACTTGCAGCTATGTGAGAGGTGTGAAAAAAGGAGGTGGAGTTGAAAATGGATATTCATGTATTTCTGGGTCAAACCCTGCCTTGCATGGCAAGAATGCCAAGTTCCAGCTGATCTTGGAATGTCAGAGGTGATTATGGAGGAAGCAGGCAGGGAGCCGAGATAAATGATCATTTAGTAGAGGAACTGTGGCCGAAAGAGTGGGGTGAAGAAAATACTGAACAAAGGAGCTTTAATTTTGAAGGAGAAAAAGGAATAAGCTAGAAAAAGCAGTATCCAAAACAACGAGGTAGCCTAACACAATGTTCCAACATATAAATTTGAGCTGTTTTGCTCTGCTAACTTTAAATATTTTTTTGTCTGGGATCCTTGAAGTGAATTGTCACTAAGATTTTGATTAGAATCTTATCAGATGCTCTTGTCAGACACTCCGATTAGAAAAGGAACTGTCGTGAAAATGATAAGTTACACCTCCAGGTTAATTCCAAATTTACCTGGAAATTGGGATGTGTGTTCTGTGAAGCGTATTGGAAACTTATTTCGCCCAACTCTGGAAGAGTAGGTGATGAAACAGAACTGAAAATATTGCTATGATTTACTGGAAATATTGCTCTGAACAAAAGCATGTAATCTCATAGGAGAAGCTTCAAATATTTTAAAAATTATTCTTCCATTATAATATCAAATTTTTTTCCAAATGTCTTTTTTTTAACATTTAGAAGTAATTTTGGAATTTAAAAATTCCAGCTGAAGCTCTATGTAACAGCACAAGCCTTGTAAAAGATATTTTCAGACTGCATGTTAAGAATGAATCTTAAGACTATCAGGATAAAACAGCAAGGCAGTTGCTCAAAAAATTAAATATAGAACTATCATATGATCCAGTTATTCCACTTCTGGGTATATATGGAAAAGAATTGAAAGCAGGGACGCAAACAGATATTTGTAGGCCCATGTTCATAGCAGCGTTGTTTGCAATAACCAGAAGGTGGAAACAACCCAAATGTCCATCAGTGGATGAATGGATAAACAAAATGATACAGACATATAATTGAATATTATTCAGTCTTAAAAAGAAAGGAAATTTTGACACCTACTATAACATGGATGAACCTTGAACACATTATGCTGAGTGAAATCAACCAGATACAAAAGGAAAAATACTGTATGATTCTACTTATATAAGGTACCAAAGAGTAGTCAGATTCATAGATACAGAAAATAGAATGGTGATTGTCAGGGCCTAAGGGGAGGAGGGAGTAGTGAGTTAGTGTTTAATGAGTGTGAAGATTCAGTTTGGGAAGATGAGGATGGATGGTGGTCATGGTTGCACAGCAATGTGAAAGCACTTAATGCCCCTGAACTTTACACTTAAAAATGGTAAGCTTTATGTTATATATACTTACCACAATAAAAAAAGAATGCCATGATAAACTTTCATTTAATATTTTAATAAATCAGGTTTTAAACATAATCCACTATAATAATAATGAACATTTTTATGTGCCAAGAATTGATCCAGGTGCTTTACCCAAATTATCCTATTTAATTCTCACAAAAAAACTCTGTGGGAGGTATGATTATTATGTCTTTTTTTTTCCAGTTGTGGTTGTGCAAAATGAGGCACCGGGAGGGGACAGGCAGAGATTTGAGCCCGAGGGGTTGGCCTCCAGAACCTGGCTCTTATAATAAAACTTACCATGTGTACAAAAGCCTTAGATCTGCTCTACCCATCAGGAAGACAATCCCAAATTCCAAAATTGTCTCTGAAAGTTCTAAATTTATTACAAATCTTTTTGATCAGATAGAGGATATGACATACCAGAGTTACAATGTGTATGAAAAAGTTGAAATAAACTGGTTATTTATGTCCCTTTAAAAAATGCAATTCCTGCAAAGGTCCCAGTATTTCAGTATAAAAATCCATATCCAGTGACACGTGTTTCTTTGTGCAGATGGTATGCCTTTCTGAAAATTGCCAAAAGAAAAGAACACATATTTTAGAAATGTTTAATATAGTAATTACAATACAGGTAGTTTTTGCTTTATAATATGCATGCTTTAAACTCAGAAGACTGTCTATGATGTTTTATTTTATTGTGTGAAATTTAAATTTACAACAATTTTGTGTATAGCCTTCTGAATATGTAGAAGATGGCCTTATTTACTGTTACCTTGGAAACAGCAATACCTAAATGCTGTGCTTACTCTCTTCAGTACAATTAAAAATCATTTTATAGAGCAAATGTAATTTAAAATAATATCCTGAAGCATGGATTTTAATTAACTTTAATCATATAAAATATGTAATGATGTTTAGTGTTAAAATTATTTGGAAAACCAAATATAGCTTTTGTTAGAAAACATGCCAGTGCCTTTAAAAACTTGCCTTAATCAATAAATACGTGCATCACTGGCCTTTTCCTTTTTAAGTAATGTCCCAATATTCTAATTATTAGTAAAGTACCTCAGTTATGTAATTAATAATCCTATGATGTTAAAGATATCATGTTTAATTTTTTATTAGTTTTACTAATAATTGATGATCTTGGAGAAACTTAATTATTACTTGTTAAGTAATTCGCAGGTAAGGCTTTCTATAGTGGCATATGTTGATATACGTGTATTTTCTTACATTTCTAGGACTCCACTATTGTCACTCCAATTATTTTGAGGACCGACCCTCAGGGATTTTTCTTTTACTGGACAGATCAAAACAAGGTAAGAAGTGAGATATGTCTTTCTTACATTTTCCAGTTAGTTGCTGATTTGCAAAGTATTTAGCTTTCTATGCATTTCATGGATGACTCTGTAATTTTTTTAAAGATTCTATTTAAAAAGAATATCTAAGAAATGTCTTGGGATTTTCCAAGGTCTGAAATATTAGATGTGCTAAATCCTAGAACAATTGGCATGTCTCAGGATAAGAACATGGAATTGTGAATTACATTTGTTGTAGAGGGAAGTTAGCCAGTACTACTGCTGTTAAGTCTCCTACCAACTCTACCCATAAAAAATGAAGAAACATGATGAGAAAGTCATTTTTGACCCTGATGACTATAACTGTGGCTTTTCCCTTTCTCTTCCTTCTCCCCTTTGCTGCTTATTAAGGGTTCTCTCAGCCTCAGCAGGAATTTGGCCTTGATAATTTGTTTTATGTTAGAAAATCAGGAATAAGATCCCTTTAGACTATACCTTCACTTTTTCAGGAATTTCTTCCCATTTTAGCTTTCTGTCCACCATACCATGAATTTAGAATCTCATTTATTATGAAACCAATTGAGATGATTCCATATTGAATTATTAAAAAGTAGACTATCTGCAGATCATAAGATTTATTTGGAGTTTAATGGGTAGTTAGATCAGAATATTCATAAAAAGTAGGTTATTATTTCGATAGACGATGCTATGGTTCTGCACTTGAACATACAAGGCCACAGACCACGGAATATTCTGGTCCTATAAGTTCTGATATTTGGAAAGATGGGACAGGCTTTATTGAGAGTGCTAAATCCTTACTGAAACCAATAAAATACCTGGCATCAAACTGTGAGGTGCCTTTTCACGTTCTGGTGTTAGTTCTCTATATCCAAGGTTACTGGGGTTTGTCAGCTTAGCTTTCGGCCATTGGGGGCAACCTGGACTTCACCAGTGAGTAGTGGTATGGAAACTGCTCTGTGCAGTGGCATATTTGGGGTCAGAGTAGAGCCTGGGGAAACTCTTAGGGTGCTAGACAGTAATATCTGGCCCCCCGGGCCAGTCCTGAATGGGTCTGTTAACACGTTATCCAAAAGGCAGATTTTAGCTTTGTGGTCCTGGAGTTACTTTCTGAATACGGCGGCCCTGCAATCATGTCTGGCCACAGACATGGGGCTAAAGCATAGACCCCGAGCTAATGTTGAAAACCGTATTTGAGTAAGATTTCATACTGACTGTTCATGTTTATTACTGGGTGTGTTAATCACTTTGGCTTTGACATTCTGTTTGGTTTCCTGCTGTTATGTATAAAACAATGGCTTGAAAGAGGTTTTTATTTTTTTCCTCCTAAAAGCTATTTTTAGAACTGTTGAAGCTATATTCATGAAAGATATATTTATAATGCCTAGAGCATTTTTAAAGGTTGGGTATTTGTACAAGAGACTAGACTGTCAGTTTGATTTTTCAACTTGTAAATCAAGCTTCTATAAAAGCAACAGAAGGTAATTTGGGGTTTTTTAAACAATCCATAGCAACTCAGTTAAGCTCCCCTTTAAGACCAATCATAAATATTTCTTTGCTTAAGAAAGAGAAAGTGTTTAGGACCAGAGGCTCTTTGATGTACCTCTATTGTTCTGTGAACCCAGTATTTTAACTCATGATTATTTTCAAATGTAGAAAAATCTCAATTTTTTAATACTAACCACTTTCTCTTGGTTGTAATGCTGTTTATGACCAACTTAAACAAATACTGTGGTAGCAATACTTCTGTCTCTTTATTTCTTTTCTTTTCATGGATATTAATCTTCCAGTTCTAGCCAAGAGATGGGAATTTAATTTTTCACTTTTTAAGTCAACGGTCAGTCATGTGTCAGAATTTTGAGGTTTATTTTTTAGTTAATGATCATATATCAGTATCTAAAAGATGAGACGATTTAAGAAAAAATTAAAGTTTCCATGATTCTAAGTTTGTCATTTTCTTCTGGCTTTAAGCCCAGTCCTGGAGTCAGAACGAGTGATGAATCCACTTCTAGGAGGTGGACTCCTGTAAGTGATATATTAGGAGCATAAATGTATGCAAGCAGAGATGGTACCCGCAAGTGAGTGGGGAGGGCACACAAGCTTTAAGTCCATGTTTTTGCATAAAATCATTTGAAGGGTTGGACCTAATGTTGCAGTCAGATGGTGCTTAGAGGCCCAGTTTCTTTAAGATATTTTTTCTGACAATCAGTCTTGTTGATATGAATCTATCACATGTACTACAGAGGTTACGTCTCAAAGAAAAAATGTGATACTTTTAAGTTTACCCCGATTCCCTCCCTGCCGCTGTTTGGAAGCTTGCGTTGGTATCTGGGTGATGTGCCTCTCTTCTCCCTGGAGCTTTTTCCTTTGTCTTTGTCCATGTTTCTCCTTGGTCCATGAAGCCTGTGCCGAAGCCCTTTGATTAGTGATCCCTTGAAGCCTACTCTGCTCAGAGGCGAGCTGAGTGACTTAAGAAGCTCTTGGTAAAGAATATTGTTACAAGATCTTTCTCTTTATAGCCCTGGAGGAGAATCCTCACATTTGACAGTTTCTCATCCATGTCTTCTCTCCTGTCATGGCCACATTGTACCATGCACCACTGATTTCAAGCCACTGGTTCCACTCTCTGTGAACATTGACATGCTTCCTTCTGTAACCCCTCCTTTGATTTGTCACCACAGAAATGATAGGTGGCAAAGAAGACAGACAGCCCAGATGATTTAAGAACTTAAAAACCAGAGCTGGCAGGTCATTTTTAGGTAGCAGAAATGTGCTCTGATGAAACATTGAAAGAATGTTTGGGGTTGGTTGGGAGCAGATAAATATGAACATCATCTTAAGGGTAAATGTTCATACTTTGTACCAGCTCTGGGCTTATTTTAATCATTCTTTCCCTTTTATTGTTGGCTCTGTAAATCTTATTGACTGTAATTAGCAAGAATGAGTTTCTGAATATGACTATTTTAAGCATGGTTGTTTTTCTTATGTCAGTGTGTGTTATGTAAAGAGGATCAGTTTATTTGTAATCATGAGTGAGAAGGGGCTCCTGTACAGCCTGAGCATGGAAGAGGTTGCCTGCATTACGCTATGACTTTCCTTTGGAGCTCTGCCATATCAGGACCAGAAACCAACACAGGAAGTGTTAGCCGTGAAAACCATGCGAACTACAAGAAGAATCTGTATGAGAGCTAAAGAAGAAAAGAGGGTCAGTGTAAAAGGCTACTAACAAAAACCTATCCTGCCAGAACATGAAACATAGTAAGCTGATGCCCTGCTTCTGTGCCAAGGTTGGTGTAAAAATAAAACTACTCACTACTAGATCCAAGAAATTCAATATAGTTCAGTAAGCTCTTCCTTGTATCCCTAAAACAGGAGCTTGGAGGAGGGGAAAGAGGAACATATAATTAAATTAAAAAGGAAGAGGAGGAAAAACACATTTTAAAGGAAGGATTCCTACTACTTTATCTTTTTTGTTACAGATATTATTTATTTTTTATTTTGTGAATAATCCTCTAATAGGTTCTTTTTGTAAGAGAGTAAAGCAGTATTGATGCCCTTGACTCCTCCCCACCATTGACCCAATCCTAGTCTCTTCCAAAGTCAATTGCTGATAACAGCTTCATGGTATATTTCCAGGTCTCTTTTTAATGAATTTGTGCATACATTAACTATGGAAATATTTCATTTTGTTTCATTTATATCCATTTGTACCCTAAATAACATCATATTATTTTTACTGTTCCACAAACTGGCTTTTCACTTTACAGTATGTCTTACAGAACTTTTTGTGTAAGTACATGTGAATCCACTTTATTCTTTTAAATTGCTCTACATATCCCATAGAATGGATGACCAGATTTCATTTAACAATAAAAAATTCTCATTGATGGACTCTTGGTAGTTGTCTGTTTCTAGTCCACAGAAAACAATCCTGAACAACAGAGTAATAGTCAGCCTTGTGTATCCCTCTCTGAGTATATGGGTCAGGCGTCCCTGAGGTAAATTTTGAGAAGTACAATTGCTGATTGAAGGCTATATATATCCTAAATTTTAGTTAATGGTTGTGTCATTTTATAACTTTGCCAGTCTTGTGTGAGAGGAACTGTTTCCTCAATCCCCACCAACACTATTAAGAAACATTTTAATTTTTGCCAATCTGATGCAACCATTGTATCTCTGCTCTAATTTGCTATTGCCTGATTTGCTAGTGAGCTGTGTACATTTTCTTACACGTGTGGACAATTTCTGTTTTCTCTTACCGGAGTTACCTGCTGAATTTCCTTGCCTTGTGTTGAGAGGTGTCCAGGTATTCTGGATGTTAATCCTTTAGCTGTTAGGGATGTTGCAAATATTTTCTTCCTGTCTGTGGCTTGTCTTTGAATTTCTTAACTTTTAACTTATGCATGACAAAAGATGACTTGACATTCTCAAATTTGATGTATTCACATTTCAACCTTTTTTCTTTTTTTTGCTTTTTGCTTTATTTAAAGCCTTTCTTATTCATCATCCTCATAGCCATCATTATTATTAGTTTAGATTTTTAATTCATGTATAGTTGTCTTAGTCCATTTGGGCTACTCTAACAAAATACCATAGAATGGGTAGTTTATAAATGACAGATATTTATTTCTCACAGTTCAGGAGGCTGGAAGTCCAAGACCAGGGTATCAGCATGGTCCAGTGAGAACCCTCTTCTGGGTTGCAGACTTCTGGTGTCCTCATGTGGTGGAAGGGGCTAAGGATCTCTCTGGAGCCTCTTTTATAAGGGTGCTAATCCCATTCAGGAGGACTCTGCCCTCAGGACCTAATCACCTCCCAAAGGCCCCATCTCCTAATACCATCCTTGGGCATTAGGTGTTCAACATACGAATTTGGCCTGGCGGGTAGGGACACAAACATTCAGACCATAGCAATCATATAATGTATTTTGAACATTGATGTGAAGTTTGGGTCTAAATTTAATTTCTTCAAATGATTAGTCTTGTCTGTGGGTGGCTCCTCATTCTTTCTTGTTGGAGCCAGCTCTGATAGCACCGTCTCTTCTGTAGCTTTCTTCTGGCTGAGAGTGGAAGTGTGGGAGGTGGGAGCTGCGATGGTGGGTTGACCTGAGTTGATGCTCTCATTTCATTCCTAGTGCTGATAACTTCACCACCTGTTTGGGTGGCCCAGATCTACTCCTATGTTTTAATGTCTGTGGGTTTCTGGGATGTCATTTCCTACTTCATTTTTATTCCATTTATCTTTTGTCTTCCATTCTTTCTGATTGAACAAGTACAATCCTTTCTGTGTACCCATGATCCTAGATGATAGACATATATTTACACCTGCATATCCAGTCATTTCTAGGGACCCAGGACCAGAGGAGGGATCCACCATCTGCACCATATGCCATCTTTTTCTGGCCAATGATTTTGCACGAGACAACCGTTTGGGATCCTTGTAGAGCAATGATTAAGTTTCTATTAATGACAACTATAGACTGCATTCTCTTATGGTAGCCTTAAATTTCTATACAGAGTTCAAAAGCAAAGTTTAAAAATTAAATATTTACATAAGACACAGTGACGTTTTTAGCATAAAAGTCCAGAATTCAAAAATATTTAAAATGATGCCTCACAAACCTCTAAGAAAAGCTAGAAATATCATGTTAAAAAAATAGTCTGGCCTCCAAAAGAACCACCAGGCACCACAGATTTCATTAATCATCATTTAGCAATGGCACTTCCTCTTTCACACACACTTCCCTAGTATATCCCAGAAACATCAATTTTGGACTTTCTTGTCTATGGTGAATGGGGTAAGACACTCAACAGTCAATTGAGTGCAGTGATGTGATTATAAATTAAGAAGATCAACTCTATTCACTTTTATTTGGCAGTTTCCCCCAAACCCTGAAACAACAACTGATTTACCTTAGAAAACAGCAAAGTGCATGTGAGTATCACTCTTGGAGGGCTGGGATCATTGCTTGGCCTGCAGCAGTGCACCAATCATTGCCAACAAACCAGCAGCATCTATGGACTAAGTCTTTTCTTTCATCCTCCATGAATTTCCTTCACATAAAGAAATTAATAGAGCAGACATGGCCCAAAATCTAAACCCATGTCCTTACTACTCCTGAGGCCGAGAGTTGGACCCCAGTGGCCAGCATTTGCATTCCTTTGCTTTTTCTGGCCTCTGGAGCTCATGTCACTGCCTGAATTAACACCCACCCAACCAAAGAAGTTTGATGGGCAAATACCACAGCTCCCTCACTTCTTGGATGGGATAACTCAAAGGTGCTAGCTTTCTGTTTTCTTCTATTGCCCTCCAGGGTTAATAGCCCATTTACCCTCAGTGGTAACTGGCTTGAAAACACACCCTTCATGGGCTTCCTTCCCTTCCTGTCTCGATTCCCCATGTATCCTGGAACCACCTCTAAAATAAACTCATTTTACTAGAATCCTTGTTTAGCAACTGCTTAACATGGATGCTTTGTACCTAACAACTTAATATAGATGCCCCATAGTTAAGGGCATTAAAAAGATTCCTTAGTAAGAGGCACTGGAAACTGTTAGGTAAATACTTTAAGCCAGGGAGGTTTTCTTTTCTTTCTCTTAAAAGAGTCCTGATTTGGGAGGCCAGAACTTGAAGTCGGACAGATGTGGGTTGGAGTTCTAGCTCTTCCTTGTACTCCATGAGTCATGTCTGGTGAACCTCTTCAACCATTTAAGCCTCCGTTTCCTCGTCTGCAAGATGGGGTATAACTTTCTCAGAGTTGCTCGTAAACATGATGTATGTGTGTAGCACAGTGCCTCGCACTTTGTAAACTCACTCTTTGTGGTGGCTTTTTAGAAAACATTTAATTTTAAAATAAATTTATTTAATTTAAATAAATTAATTTAATTTAAAAATTTCAGCTTTCCTGAGGTATGATTGACAAAATTTAAGATAGTTAAAGTGTACATCTTGGTGATTTGATGTACATATCCATTGTGAAATGATCCCCCCATCTAGTTAATTAGCACATCCATCACCTACCTCACTTATTTTTCTTAGTTTTGTGTATGTGTGAGAATATGTAGGTTCTACTCTCTTAGCAAATTTCATTTATATAATACAGTGTTGTCAGCTGTAGTCACCATACTATACATTAGATTCTCTGCCCTTATTCATTTTATAGTTGAAAGTTTATAGCCTTTGACCAACCTCTCCCTAGTTCCCTGGCACCCCAGCCCCTGGCAACCACTTTTCTGCTCTCTGTTGCTATGAGTCTGACACCTCACCCCTTTCTGAAGATTTCACATGTAAGTGATACCGTGTCATATTTGTCCCTCTCTCTCTGGCTTTATTTCACTTAGCATAATGCCCTCAAGGTTCACTGTGGTGGCTTCTATTATTGGTATATAATGGACAGTTAGTCTCTGACTAAACAATTAGTCCCTAACTAATTCTTAGGGACCACAAATGTGCTGTTCTGAAAGCCAAGTGACCATCTATTTACAAATATTTTAAAAGAGTTTTTCTTCTTCTTCAAGGTAATAGTGACTTGTTTTCTGTTTACACTCTGCTGTGGTCTTTTGATCTAAAGCATTGAAACTTAGGTCTGTTTGGGCAAACAAGATGTTTATTTATGTATTTTGTAATGCTTTGGGAACAGAACTATACAAGGCAAAAGAAGGGATTTATTGTTGAGAAGACTTTCCCACTGAGGATAATTTGCTAATAAATACTGCATCATAGGTGAAAGGTTTTTGACCCTCGGGAATCGGAAGCATCTTATGAAATAAGCTTTAAGATGATTAAAAAGTCTTGGATAGGAGAAAATGCTAATATTCACAAGAAGAATTGGGCTCCGCCATGGTTGTCTGTGTCTTTTTTCCTAAGATAATCACTTTGGGATTGGATTTTCACTGCTATATCGGCACCAGGAGCTCCTCATCCTCCATACTGATCAGATCCTTAGAGATTAAACTTTCAGTGTTTGTGAGAATAATTTAGTCAGTGGTCTGTTGGATTGCTGAGGAACAAACTTCTTCTCATCAATTCTACTTCCAGATTAAGCTTTATTTATTATCAACACTTCCTTCTTTTCACTGCCTTGAGTCCCAAAACTTTTGCCTCAATGAACTCTAGCTACTGTAGGACAGCTAATATGATTGCTTAGCCTATGCAGATGCAATAGAAGAAAGCATGTTATTAGAATGGAAATTTTTACAAGGTTATGAATCATGGTTTTTTAGTAAATGCATTTTAAAATCAAGCTGATTATTATGAAATGGCATCGTTGTTCTTTCTTTGGAATCATTTCTAGGGTGTAAGTGCATTAACCTGATTTTCATGTCTCCATCATAGCACTTCATCAGGCAAATAACAACAGCAATGCTTGTTTGAATACACTGTAACAAGAGTTTATTACTCCTAATATAATTTAATTACAAAATTATGCCTCAGTTTTATGAGTTGCTTATATTTAGCTCTTCCTAGTCTTGTAGTAGAAATTAAATTGGATGCTTTCCATGCTATGAAGTTATTATAATGGGATATTTGTACCTTTTGATACAAAATTAGTTTGAGACGCTGGATTAAAGGAATGTGTAGAGGAAATACATTTTGTATGTTGTTCATAATTTTATTTCTTGTTATGTGGAAAACCCATTTGCGCTTGTTGTGAGTAGAATTCCCGAATACATTGGTATTGACCCAATGTCTTGCTCCTTTGCTTGAATTATAGATGTTATAGATAGAGTGAGCATATTTGTTTGACCTCTAGTTCCTTTTCTTGCCAATTCAAAATTGTGTGATCCTACTGATGGGGTCCTTGTCAAACTCCTTCTATATTTAATAGCAAGACAAGCCTCTTTTTTCCTTCTGGTAACATAAATGGAGACTTACAGTTGAGTCATTTAAGCATTTACCAAAATAAAAATAGACTTAAAATAAAAATTATTTTCCATTTTTCAATTTTATCTTCGTTTGTTTCATTTAAATAGTTTTAAGAGGCAAAAACATAAACTTTAAACTATATGACAAACCCACAGCCAATATCGTTCTCAATGGTGAAAAACTGAAACCATTTCCTCTAAGATCGGGAAAAAGACAAGGTTGTACACTCTCACCACTATTATTCAACATAGTTTTGGAAATTTTAGCCACAGCAATCAGAGAAGAAAAAGAAATAAAAGGAATCCAAATCGTAAAAGAAGAAGTAAAACTGTCACTGTTCGCAGATGACATGATACTATACATAGAGAATCCTAAAGATGCTACCAGAAAACTACTAGAGCTAATCAATGAATTTGGTAAAGTAGCAGGATACAAAATTATTGCACAGAAATCTCTTGCATTCCTATACACTAATGATGACAAATCTGAAACAAAAATTAAGGAAACACTCCCTTTTACCACTGCAACAAAAAGAATAAAATACCTAGGAATAAACCTATCTAAGGAGACAAAAGACCTGTATGCAGAAGACTGTAAGACACTGATGAAAGAAATTAAAGATGATATAAACAGATGGAGAGATATACCATGTTCTTGGATTGGAAGAATCAATCTAGTGAAAATGACTATACTACCCAAAGCAATCTACAGATTCAATGCAATCCCTATCAAACTACCAATGGCACTTTTCACAGAACTAGAACAAAAAATTTCACAATTTGTATGGAAACACAAAAGACCCTGAATAGCCAAAACAATCTTGAGAAAGAAAAACGGAGCTGGAGGAATCAGGCTCCCAGACCTCAGACTCTACTACAAAGCTATAGTAATCAAGACAGTATGGTCCTGGCACAAAAACAGAAATATAGATCAATGGAACAGGATAGAAAGCCCAGAGATAAACCCATGCACATATGGTCACCTTATTTTTGATAAAGGAGGCAAGAATATACAATGGAGAAAAGACAGCCTTTTCAATAAGTGGTGCTGAGAAGACTGGACAGCTACATGTAAAAGAATGAAATTAGAACACTCCCTAACACCATACACAAAAATAAACTCAAAATGGATTAATGACCTAAATGTAAGACTAGACACTATAAAACTCTTAGAGGAAAACATAGGCAGAACACTCTATGATGTAAATCACAGCAAGATCCTTTTTGACCCACTTCCTAGAGAAATGGAAATAAAAACAAAAATAAACAAATGCAACTTAAAAGCTTTTGCACAGCAAAGGAGAACATAAACAAGACAAAAAGACAATCCTCCAAATGGGAGAAAATATTTGCAAATGAAGCAACTGGCAAAGGATTAATCTCCAAAATTTACAAGCAGCCCATTCAGCTCAATGTCAAAAAAACAACCCAATCCAAAAATGGGCAGAAGACCTAAATAGACATTTCTCCAAAGAAGATATACAGATTGCCAACAAACACATGAAAGGATGCTCAACATCACTAATCATTAGAGAAATGCAAATCAAAACTACAATGAGGTATCACCTCACACCAGTCTGAATGGCCATCATCAAAAAATCTAGAAACAATAAATGCTGGAGAGGGTGTGGAGAAAAGGGAACCCTCTTGCCCTGTTGGTGGGAATGTAAATTGATACAGCCACTATGGAGAACAATATGGAGGTTCCTTAAAAAACTAAAAATAGAACTACCATACGACCCAGCAATCCCACTACTGGGCATATACCCTGAGAAAACCATAATTCAAAAAAAGTCATTAGCACAATGTTCATTGCAGCTGTGTTTACAATAGCCAGGACATGGAAGCAACCTAAGTGTCCATCGACAGATGAATGGATAAAGAAGATGTGGCACATATATACAATGGAATATTACTCAGCCATAAACAGAAATGAAACTGAGTTATTTGTAGTGAGGAGGATGGACCTAGAGTCTGTCATACAGAGTGAAGTAAGTCAGAAAGAAAAAAACAAATACCTTATGCTAACACATATATATGGAATCTTAAAAAAAAAAAAAAGGTTCTGACGAACCTAGGGGCAGGACAGGAATAAAGACGCAGATGTAGAGAATGGACTTGAGGACATGGGGAGGGGGAAAGGTAAGCTGGGACGAAGTGAGAGAGTAGCATGGACATATATACACTACCAAATGTAAAATAGATAGCTAGTGGGAAGCAGCTGCATAGCACAGGGAGATCAGCTCGGTGCTTTGTGACCACCTAGAGGGGTGGGATAGGGAGGATGGGAGGGAGACACAAGAGGGAGGAGATATGGGGATATATGTATATGTATAGCTGATTCACTTTGTTATAAAGCAGAAACTAACACACTATTGTAAAGCAATTATACTCCAATAAAGATGTTAAAAAAAAAAGCAATCGATTTATTAAGTAGTTGGTGTCACATATTTTAAGGCGTTTTTTTCATATGCACTAATTCAATTTGCACTAATTCAATATTTTATTTTTAAAAATTTTTATTGGAGTATAGTTGATTTACAGTGTTGTGTTATTTTCAGGTGTACCACAAAGTGAATCAGTTATACATATACATATATCCACTCTTTTTTTTTTTTTTTTAAGATTCTTTTCCCAAATAGGCCATTACAGAGTATTGAGTAGAGTTCCCTGCGCTATACAGCAGGTTCTTATTAGCTATCTATTTTATTTATAGTAGTGTTTATGCACATTCTTTTTAATTATTTTTTTATTATCATTGTTATCATAATCACCAATAATAGCAATCACATATATGGTGTTTTCTGCATGCCAGACACTGCTCTGATACATATGTACATGGGCATGCCCACACACACACACACACACACACACACACACACACACACACACACACACACACTCACTTAATCATTTCCATGAACCTGTGAGGCTAGGGCTGTTATCACCCCCATTTCCAGATGAGGACATTGACGTGCACACAGAGGTTGAGTAATGACCTTGGTCATACGGTTTGTGAATTGAGGCAGGAATAGAACCCAGGCAATCTGGCTCTGTGTCCTGGCTCTTAACTTCTTGCTTTTTAAAGACTCTGTTTAATTTGGAAAGTTAAGTGTCTCTCTGAGATTTTTTTTCTCATAGATTTGTCTGAAAATAAACCTCAGTAGGCATACTGCATGTGCATGGAAAAGGCAAAAAATATGAAGTGATTCTCAACTTGGGCTGCACATGGAAACACTGAAATCACTGGGGGAGCTTCAAAAAGTGCTGATGCCTGGGCCCCAGCCCCAGAGAGTTTGATTTAATTTCTCTAGGGTGCAGTCAGGACATTGGATTTTCTTTTTTTGTTTTGGAAAGCTCCTCATTTGATTCTAATGTGCAGCCAAGGTGAACACTGAGAGGAAGCAAGCTGACATCACAAATCAATTCAGTGAACATCCTGAGGGGTTGTGCTCACTCTACCTTTCCTGTCCGTGGCCTCATTTCTATCAGAAGTCAGACTCAGCTTGAGCACCCAGAGGCCCTACAAGACTCTGAATTATTTAGCTATGATTGAATAATATCCCCTATACTGTACTTAGGAAGGCAGGAAATTACTAGCATTTTTTAGAAAGATTCTCAGTATCCAAGATTGAATCAAAATAGATATTTTTGTTATATGCAGTTGATTAAGATTCATTTAATTTTCCATTCCCCAAATGTTCCAGGTACTAGCTATTTGTTTTATTTTTACTGAACATGTCCTCAGCACTCAAGCCCTGTTTAGTAACCTTTATGTTTATGTTTTAGAGATCCCCTAGTAGACCAAGTTACTGTTTGAATTCCATATTTCATTAAACTAGTTGCACTTTTGAATAAACAAATGTGGTTTTAAAAATGATTTTATATAATTACTTCATACCTTAAATTTGTATTATAGGTACAAAAGCAGATATCATCTTGGTAAATTATGACATCATGTCATTTCTTATTAATTTGTAGGAATCCTTCCTTTATTGATACATAAGCCCAGCAGGGAAACCAGAGAGAGCCAGGTCATATACAGGTGTGACAGGAAGCTTGTGATACAATCACTTCTGTGTGATACATTTGAATGGTAAAATTCGTGTTTCTCCCTTAAGAATTCTTGGTTTTCACTTCTGTCTTCTATGTGGATTGTGATGGGAATGATGTTGCATGAGATTTCTCTTTGGGGTTTTACACGGTGAACAATGCACCTGTTTGAAGTGAATGCCTCAATGAAAAGTTTTATGGGGCAGAACTAGTTGCTATGCTAAGAAACTAAGGGCTGTGCTGATATACATAATGGATTCTATTTTTAGATGAGCATGTGTTCCTATAGCCTGGCTTCATTATGCAAGAGGCCAGCAGTTTCAGCACTACATTGTGAATATTGAGACATTAGATGATCAGAAGAGGTGGGACTTTAGGTTGTGAAATTTTCATCTATTTTAGCCCTGACAGAGTTCATGACTAGAGGGAAAAATTAAAAATGAAACAAACAGATTAACATATACACACTACTATATATAAAATAGATAACAAACAAAGACCTACTGTATGGCACAGGAAACTATACTCAATATGTTGTAATAACCTATAAGGAAAAAGAATCTGAAAAAAAGATACACATGTATAAATTTATCACTTTTCTGTATACCTGAAACTAACACAACATTGTAAATCAACTATATTCAGTAAACAAAACAAAACAAAAAACCCATGTCCTGGCTATTGTAAATAGAGCTGCAATGAACACTGTTATAAAGCAGAAACTAACACACCATTGTAAAGCAATTATACTCCAATAAAGATGTTAAAAACAAACAAACAAAATTCTAAAACGATTTCAGCTTGATGGTGTTTGTAGGGTGAGTTCTTCCAGAAGCTGACCCCAAGACAAAGATTCAAGCTCAAGTACTTTATTTGGAAGGTGACCTCATGAAGCATGGACAGAGCAGTGGGGAAGTGAGACAGGCAAGGGAAGACAGCCCATAATGGTTGAATTATCAAATAGGTTACACTCTGGGCAACTGAAGCTCCAACCCACTGGGGAGCCCTGGGGGACATTGTGGCACACACCACAGCGAGAGAGCTGTGGTATTTACCTAACAGTTCCCGCCTGTCAGTGTTTGAGGACAGCTCTTCCCTGGGCTGTTATGTCCTCAGCACTCTGCCAGCCCCTCTCCGTGGCCAAGGGGCCTCCAGATCCATGGGCCCCAGGTTTCAAGAAAGCGCTTAGACACAGTTGTGGTTAGAAGTTGTCAGTGGGCATGCATAGGAACACATGGGCACCAGCAGCAGCGACTACTCTGAAGGCCTTAATTTTCAGGTCAGACTTTATAAATCTATACCACAGGTGCAAACAGGTGGCTGAACCCATTCACAGGCAGACAGATCTTGCTTGGCCTGCATGACATATTAAAATGTAAAGGCCAGCATTTAAAGAATCTGGGGAGTTAATATGCAAATCTGGATTTCTCAGAAAATCTAAAGGCCTGGCAACACTGGTCACCAATACCCCCATGGTCACATTTGGCCACCTGCAATCAGACAGGGCATGTGGGATCCAGTCGGCCACTGTCCCCACCAGGCCAGCCTGCCTGCCTCATTGACACGATCACTTAGGCTCATTTAGACTTTTGAGCGTAGAGTATCAGGCGTCTATGGCAACATCCTTTACTGGAAGTTTCAATAAGCTAATGATTACGAAGCTTCCTGTGGAATGAAGTCAGTTCTGTCACAATAGGCCTGTTGGATTGCTGTGGCGTAAAGACCGATTTTACAGTGGAAAATGGCTGAAGGTCAGCAAATCCAGGCCCTGCTCATAACTGCCAGAAGCAAAGCAATTGATACCCCAAGCCCATTTCTTCTCTGTGAGATATGGATTTGGAGTGTGTGAGCCTTGAGGTCACTCTCAGCTTTAAAAGGCTATTATTCCAGAGTGACTTTCACACGGCATTGTGCTAGGTTAGATTTATCAATATGACTCCTTGGCAAAGGATTTCATGTTGAGCTGGGCCATTAATCTATGGGAAATAAAAATGGTGGGCTCTGGGACACCAGGCAGAACAACTTCCCTTTGTGGAATGAATGGCATTAACTGCATCCCCAGTCCAAGGCAGTGGGCACTGTCTAGTTTAGCCAACTACTGTAACATGCCCTTTCCCCATTATAGAGCTTCACTGTCCCATATGGTGGCCACTAGATGCATGTTGCGTTTTACATTTAAATTGTAATTAATTAAAATAAAATAAGAAATGCATTTCCTCAGCCACACTAGCCACATTTCAAGTGCTCTGTAGTCACCTGTGGACAGGTACAGTTAAAGAACATTTCCATCACTAACAGAAAGTTCTATTGGACGTCACTGCATAGAGATTGGGTCAGGAATGGTCTAGTCAGAGCCAGTGCAAAGCAAAAGTTTCCTTGAATTTATAGAGAAAGAACCTTTCTCTCTTTTGCTGGATCATGTCCTACAGGGATGTTGTATGGACCTGACTTTGTTATTTTGTTCCCATGGATGAAGATGTTCGGGTGCTCTGGGTACCACTTTGGGAGCCTAATAGGTAAGCTAACCCTGCAGAAGACAAACCAGTGAAGGACCAGATCCTCAGTGATGTCATCTGAGATATAGATCAGACCATTTCAAATCCATGAGCTAATCAGTCTCCTTCATTGTCTAAGCCAGTTTCAGATGGGACGTTGTCCCTTTGCAGTCAAGATTGCTAACTGGTAGATAGGGCATTCATTTATTTGAAGGAAAGCAGGGACTCAGATATCTAGGATCCAGCTGCATCTGGCCCATAAACATGAAAGAGAAATAAAAGAGGGGATAACATTAGTGTAATCTTATCTACGTATGGCTACAATTCCCTATGCAAGACATCATATGTTGTTTTGTATGTTTTCCATGTTGGACTTTAGCTCTCAGTGATAGTTTTGATGGCTTCCAGCCAGCATTTGAGAAGAATATGTCTTGAAAAACAGGGGGGAAGTGAAAATTTGTGCACCAAATGGAAGTTTGTGACAACTTTGTATGTTAGTCTAATATACAAACTGGGTTTAGTAATTAGTCTCAATTGCACCAGAAGGATTTCTAGGGAAGGAAAGTAGAACTTATTGATAAACCACTGTGTTGTAGACATCGTGCCCAGGTGCTTTGTGTAGCCCATCTTGTTAATTACTCAATTGATTGATTTTTCCCCATTTTGCATCGGGGAAACTGAGGCTATGGCTAAGGTGGCTATTTCCTCAGAAGGCCATCTATAGTCCTGCCAGTCTAGAATGGAACCCCTTCCTCTGATCTGCTAGGATACCTCATGCTTTCCTTCACCTTAGCACTTGTCATGCTGTGCTAATTTTGCCTGACACATTTTACTTGCCTATCCATGAGGAAGTCTTTGAATTCAAGGACTTTATCCAATATGGTTGGCATTTCTAGTCCACTGTTAGTATACAATGATTGCTCAATCATTGCTGGTCAGATGAATGAGGTTTAGCAAGGCTGTGCTGCTAATCTAAGGTTACAGGCTACCAAGGGGTGGGAAGCCAAGTCTGTCAGGATCCAAAGCCAGTGAATTTTCTGACTATTTCTCATTTATTAACACCCTCTCCTTGTATAAATCTCCAGCTGCCTTACTCCCAATAGTTTCTGTGACCTACTTCCTGGAAGAGAGAGAAAGCACTGGAGGGTCTCTCTACCTCCTTCCTGCCATGAGTCCCAGAAACCCACCTTTATCTGCAACTGCTCTCTCCTCCTGTTTCTCTCCTCCTTTCCCAGGCTGTTCCTACCTCTTTGACCCTGGACTCTGACTTCCCAAAGATTTTACACTAACACTTATCCCTTCTATTTCCTGTGTTATCAATATTTCCCCTTTAACCAGATCCATACAATCAATATTAAGCATGAAAAGCCTTTCCCATCTTAAAAGAAAGCTCTATATGCTCTCTTGACCCCAACTGGCTGCTTTCCTTTCTTTCTCCTTTCCATTCACATAATCATCTTTAAAGACCTGCCTGTACTCTCTGCTCACCTTTCACCACCTCCTTTGTCCATATCAGCCTGGATTCTGTACCCATTGCTCCAAAGTGTTCTTTCTAAAGCCACCAATGACCTTCATATTTCAACACATATTGGCCATTTTTAGCTCTCTTTGTGCTTGATCTTTTATCAGAATAGTATTAGAATTGTTGATGGCCATATTTTCCTTGAAACATTTGATTTTCTTGACTTCTTTGCTCTCATACATTTTCCTTTTCCCCCAGCCACCCAGTTTACTTTGTTGGCTCTAAGTTACCATCCTTTTCCACTCCCAGAATCACATCTGTGCTTATAGCTTTATTTACCAGCTGGACACAGTGGCTCCCAGTTTTATGTCACCATTCAGTACCCTGTCCCCTTGATACCCAAAGCCCAGCATTTCTAAGGTTGGTATTGTTCTCTTCCTTGGTTCACCCCTGACCTGGTCCTCCTGCCGTATTAAAGGCACCACCCTTCAGGGTTGCACCATCTGGACCCTGGAGGTCTTCCTTTACATCTCCTTCTCCACCTTTCCTTCAAGCTCATGGCCTCTTGCCTTTTGTGCTCCAGCCACACTCACCGTACTAGCCTCCTTCCCATTTCCTTCCACTTGAAGTCTTCTCAGTACTTTCCCTCTGCTTGGAAGAAGATGTGTTGTTGCCGTATGCATTACCCCCTCCCTTGCTTTACCACACTTCTCACAGCTGTAATAAAATATTTTGCATATAGCTATGTAATGTCTAGCTCCCCTATTAGAAAGCTGACTCAATGAGAGAAGAGTCCAGTGTTGTCCTGGTAAATGTTTAACAACTGGCTCTCCTGCTGGGAAAAATGATTTGTTGACATTTGCTGATTTCCATGGTGTAAATACTTCCACTGTGTCTGATTTCAAGATACCAGCACATCGCCATTGAACCCAGATTTGGGAAGAGAAGGACACAAGTGGCTCTCATAAGCTAGGAAGAAAACTCTAGCATAAGCACTAGGGTGTGGCTGTATTCTTCACAGCT
Source organism: Balaenoptera physalus (assembly GCF_965194825.1). NCBI lineage: Eukaryota > Metazoa > Chordata > Mammalia > Artiodactyla > Balaenopteridae > Balaenoptera > Balaenoptera physalus. Next base: position 37,216,933 of record NC_138898.1, read on the forward strand.
GTATATGTGCTGTGTGTATATGTGTGTATATATGTGTATATGACATAGGGCAGTGCTGGGCACCCTGAAGATAATGACTCTTAGTTGGAGGGTTAGATGCAGTGTTTTTATTCCATCACAGAAATGTAGCGGTAAAAAATGCTAATGTTTCAGACAAAAATGGCATAAAATCTTTCATTTTAGAATTGGACCAGGCCTTAATTAAGTTATCACATCTAATCCCTTCATTTTTCTCTCTTGTTATCGAGGGACAGGGAATGGGGTCTGGCACAATTACATAGCTAGCTGGTAAAAGAACCCTAGTTAAAATGCACATCTCTTAATTACCAACGCATATTCCTTCCACTATATCACACCATCATTTCCCAAAAAAGTAAAAATTTCTAATACTAATGATTAATTCAGGTTGTGTTATTATATAGTGGTGTGGTTGAACGTATGGTAAATAAACCCACTTTACAAAAGAAAAAGCAATGTTTGATCATTCCTTATTAAATTTTGTCTGTTGAGAGAGATTTTCCCTTTATCATTCTCCTCCTCCCTTAATTATCTCTTGTAGTTATTTACAGAATAACTACAGTTACCCCAATATATCAGTCACCTTCTGTTGTGCAGCAAACCACCCCAAAACTTAGTGCCTTAGAACAACAACCATTTATTTCAGTCACTCCTGTGTGGGCTGACAGTCTGGTGTGGGCTCAGGCAGACCCTTTTTCTTGTTCAGCCGGGCTCCTCTGGCATCTGTAGGTAGTTGGGGGAAGGATGCGAGGCTCTGCTGATCATGGCTGGCCTCTCATGTCTGAGGCTGCATCTGGGATGGCTGGGCTGGCTCAGATCTGGTCCAGGTGGTCCCTCATCCTCCAGCTTGTTCCTGTGGTGGGTTCTGAGACAGAATGGAAGTTGCAAGGCCCTAGAGTCAAAATTGCCATATTGGCACTTCTGCCCCATTTTATGTGCAAAACCAAATCATTCATAGGGTGAGGAAATAGATGCCAGCTCTTTATATCAAGTTCTGCAAAGAGGCCTGGATACACATAATGGAATGATTTGTGGCCATTTTTGCAATCAAATACAGAAAAGGAATTGTTTCCTCAAATCATAGGAGACTCTCTCCGTTATAGTGAAGTGTCTCAATGGGGCAGAACTGACCAATGGCTTCCGAAGCTTCCTGAAATATCAAGGCAGTGCTAAATACCCTAGCCAGACAATTGTGTTAACTGCATACATGCAGCATTTGAGCCTTATACTGCTGTGAGGTAGGGTTCTCTCTTCATACCCTAGACTTTGGGTCCTCCATTGATGTTCAGAGAAGAAAGGATCCCTGTGAGGTGATGGGGAAGTGGAGCCATATTCCAACCCAGGATGCACTTGGGCAGCACCCTGCTAGCAACGGCTCTTAAAACCAGAGTGTTTTTAAGTGTATTGAGGAATGAGGCTGGGGGCGGGCAATTGCAACAAGAGAGGGAACTTTTAATTAGTCTTCAAGGGTATGAGTTTGCTGTTATAAATCTCTCAGTTTTTATTCCTGTCCTGCCCCTAGGTTCTTCAGAACCATTTTTTTTTTTAGATTCCATGTATATGTGTTAGCATACAGTATTTGTTTTTCTCTTTCTGACTTACTTCACTCCGTATGACAGACTCTAGGTCTATCCACTTCACTACAAATAACTCAATTTTGTTTCTCTTTATGGCTGAGTAATATTCCATTTTATATATGTGCCACATCTTCTTTATGCAGATGTAGAGAATAGACTTGAGCACACGAGGAGGGGGAAGGGTAAGCTGGGATGAAGTGAGAGAGTGGCATTGACATATATACACTACCAAATGTAAAATAGATAGCTAGTGAGAAGCAGCTGCATAGCACAGGGAGATCAGCTCCATGCTTTGTGACCACCTAGAGGGGTGGGAGGGAGATGCAAGAGGGAGGGGATATGGGGATATATGTATACATATAGCTGATTCACTTTGTTATACAGCAGAGACTAACACAACATTGTAAAGCAATTATACTCCAATAAAGATGTTAAAAAAATAATATGAAGAATAAATGAATGGAAAGTAGAAAAAATATAAGAAGAATAAATTAAAAAAAAATAAATCTCGCAGCTTTCTGTGCTATTTTTTCCTCTTCCTAAATGATTTTGAAGTGATTTGTCTGAGCCTAATATAGCCTTTTTTTTTTTTTTTTTTTAAGTATTCCTGTGTTGGGAACATGGAAGTAATTCAAAATCTGTAAGAACACTGGGGAAGTGGAAATTAAACCTCAGGATTCTTTACTGCTGGAAAATGATCATGGGGGATTTTCCATAGTAGAGAGGGAGAAATCTTTGTAGATCTCTTCTAGCCTGGGCCACAACATGCATTTTTCTGGGATGAAAAACACATGAGTTTGACCAAGGGAGAGTTTGATAGATTTTGTCAATGAAGCATGGGAAGGGATCAGTCCTTACTCTGAGCTCATCTTTTTTTAAACCGAGTGTGCTCTGGGAAGATGCAGGCATCAGCACATTTATATCCGACCGAACCAACAGAGCTGCAGTAAAAGGGAAGAAAGGCCATTATCTAGCGAATGTATATTGAGCTGGGAGACACTGAGGTTAAAACATTCAGTTTATTGCCATCTCTTTATTTGTATTTTATAGAATTAGTCTGTGACCTCCATAATTGTTCTTTTGTAAGATACCCTGTGTAAGATCATGGACTCTGAAATCCAACTCCCTGGGTTTGAAACCCAGCTCAGCACTCTATGTGTCTCTGAGGAAGCCATTTAACCACGCTGAGCTTCCGTTTCCTCTTCTCTGAAATGGGAATAATACATCTCCTTCATACGAATCTTGTGAGGATTAAATGAGATCACACATCTGAAACACTTGGTACAGCACACAGAGTAAATGCTCCACACTTGCTAGCTACCTTTAGTAGAAATTTTAGTACATTTAGACTATATATATAAAAATATATATATATATATATATATATATTCAGTGTGTGTGTGTGTGTGTATGTGTGTGTGTGTGAGAGACAGAATTTGAACTATGGCAGGTGTTCAGGTACTTTTGGTTCATATTTTAAATCTTTTTTTTTTTTTACTCAATTTGATTAAAAAGTTGGGATCCCCAAGGAATGCCAGTGTCCCAGGTTGCAGATGTTCTCCTAAATGAGTGTACATTGGGAGGCTGTCAAAGAATTAGTACGTCAACTAGATGCCTGCAGTCAGAGAGGACATGGGGCATGTGACCTACATCAGTGGACGTGAGGAATGGAAGGCTGAGCGGGAAAAGACAGTTTGTCACCTAAACCAAGGATCTGGACAAGCTTGATGGGCCCACTTGCCAGGTTGGCCCTGGAAAATGAGATCCAGTTCTCTATGTTTTTGAAAACAGGAGCCATGTTTGATTTCTCTTTGTGTCTCTGGCAGCTTTTAGCAAGGCTTCTTATATTAAAAGAATGGCGTTAAGGTCTCAATCAAGACGGCCTGAGGCAGTTATAGGGAAACTGATTTAGTCCCTCTACTGGTCAATGTCAACCAGTGTTGCACCCAGATTCCCTGGGATCCCTGTGTGCCCATTACTTTTGAGTGCCTATGATGTGCTTTTCTTGTTGTATCTGAACTCTAGCTAGGGAGGCCTGCTCAGATCAATACATTATTTTATCCCCTTGGATAAATAGAAAATCATACTCATTCTGAGGAAAAATTGGCACATCTCAAAGTCTAAAGTAGCTCCGGTTGGATATTTAAAGAACACATGTAATAAACTCTTTTAAAAACCAGAGGTAAGAAAGGGGAAGCATTTGAAAGTATAACTTTGCAGTAAATCACAGTTTCATTCAAATGTAAGTGGGATAATTGGAACAGGAAATAATGCCACTTACAAATTTATTTTAAATCATATTTAAATTTTTAGTCTTGCAAGGTCTGGGCGGGATAAAAGAATGTAATTGCTTAGAACTTCTTAGGAAAACAAATCAGTACATCAGTAAGAAGTAGCCTATGCAGTAGGCATTATTCTGCTTTCTGACCTGGAAAAACATACTACATTAAAAGGGTAAGCTAGAATCAAGGCAGCCTTTAATCTCTGACTTTATATAGACATAAAAAACATGAATAGAAATGACTGATTCTAAGCAGAAAAACAAAGGAGCCCTGAATCTCTTAAGCTGAGCCATATGAAATTGCCATAATTGTAGGTCAAAAATGGTCAAACATGGGCAGTTTCACATAGTCAACAAGCCAGTCATTAGGAAGAGCAAGTGTTACTTTTGGTAAACTGGCCATCTAATGATGACAGTGTAGAGCCAACATTGATGCAGCAAATATGAGTTCACTTCTTCTATTGTTAATGGATCTGATTTTATTCTAATAGATTAGTACACAGTGCAACGTTTCACAAATTACAGGAGATAATACGCTACTTTTACGATTCTGTATAGGCTTCTTATATTTCATTATATGCATGTAATTAAGTGCAAGCGTAACTTTTGCTTAAGAGGTCAGCTTCCGATTCAAGTTTGGGGAAAATAAACTTGGAGTTAGCTTCCCACATATTTATCATTTTATTTGCTCATGAGTTATGTTCTCTTTTTGTTGTGTAGGAGAAAAACTGATTTAGTTTGCTTCCTTTGCAGTTTAGGTTGGCAGTTAAGAGTACAGACTCTGAAACCCCTCTGCTTGGGCTTGAATCTCAGCTCATTAACTTGTGAGCTGTGTGACTTAATCCATTTGTACCTCAGTTTTCACAGATATAAAAAGAGGATACTGATAACACTTCCTCAAGAGGTTGCTGTGAGGTGTACATGAATTAACAGAAGATGTGTAGATCAGTGCTTTCCATATTGGAAGCGCATATTGGAAGCGTGAGTGTTTATTGTTTTTCATTGCAGTCTTCTTTATGAAACTTCTGTACCCGGGCTTTCTGCAGACTGACTAGTTGTTCTTCAGCATCAGAAGCCATCATAATTCTCCTGTAGTACCAGAAATTCATCTGTGAGGAGTGTCACTTTGTCAATAGAAAGTCCACACAAGTTGGTGAGCCTAGAGGGTGGGGTTTCCTTAATCAGTTGACATTTAGTGAGGATTGGTTGGTGGGAGTAAACTGCTCTGAGTATTCTCATGGCTGGGAACTACCCCACCTGCGGTTGCCTTATGAATGTTCTAGTACAATTTCTTTGCAGGTGTCTTCTTACCCACAGAGCAGTAAGTGATGGTTGGGTCTATGTACTATATGCATGTGCATCCTGTTATTCATTCATTTATCCAGCACAGTTTTACTGAACACCTACTAAGTGTCAGGCGTTCTTCTAGGTAATACACAACGGCCTTATTTGCATTGTAAGTCAGATGGCGTGCTAGCAACAGTGCTGAGAGCACTGGGAAGAGCTGGGAGCAGGAGTGGTGGTGACTGTGTAGGTGCTCAGGGAAGGCATCTCTGAAAAGCTAAGCTTTTTTTAATCAGTATATTTTTAATTGAAGTATAGTTGATTTACAATGTTGTGTGAATTTCTGCTGTACAGCAAAGTGGTTCAGTTATATATATATATATATATATATATATATATATATATATATATACTTTTTAAAATTTTCTTTTCCATTATGATTTATCATAGCATTTTGTGTAGTTCCCTGTGCTATACAGTAGGACCTTGTTGTGTATCCATTCTATATATAAAAGCTTATATCTGCTAACCCAACCTCCCCCTTCATCCCTCCCCCAACCCCTTTTCCCTTGGCAACCATCAGTCTGTTCTCTATGTCTTTGAGTCTGTTTCTGTGAAAAGTTGAGTTTTTGAGCAGAGACTTAAAGGAGCTGGGGGACAAGCCAGGTGGAGATCTGAAGGAAGAATACTCTAGGCAAAAGAATTAGTAAGTGTGAAGGTGTGTGACCTGGGATAGTTTGATGAACAGAAAGGTGGCTGTTTGGCTGCAGCAGAGTAAATGGGGGCTGGGGCAGTAGTAGGAGACAATGTCAGAGAGGTCACTGTAAGGCAAGGTCAAGTTATGTTGGGTTTTATAGACTATTTTAAGGCTTTTCTCTGAGTGAAATCTGAAGCCATTATAAGCTTTTGATCAAAGGTATGAGTGTGTTTCAAAAATGGATCCCTGTGACTTATGATTTGGACAAAATGGCATAGATTCGTGTCTCTCCGCTTTTCTCCACTAAATACAACATAAATCCTGGAAGTAATGCAAGAGACAACCAGCAGAGAACTCTGACAGGTGCTGACAGGAAGGAAACTGGTTTGTGACATCAGGACTAGAGGACCAGCACGGTGGCAGCAGGGCATCTCCTGTTCTTCCCAACCAGCAGAAGAAGGTGACCCGGGTCCCACATTGCCTTGCATGAGCTCTGATGTAGAAACACAGGGTGGCCCAGGAAGCTCCTTCGTTCCATGAATCTAGTGGGAGTCCTTCCACTGTCACCAGGAGAGCCTGGCACCACTGGCAAGGGGGACCAACTGGGATCTCAGCTAGTGACCGAGGCTGGAAGAAGTGCTCCTTCCTCCCTACTCCTGAAACTCTTCTCCATCATGAGACTCAACCAGGGGGTGGCTGAGGCACTGGCAAAATGGAACCCACTGCAACAAGCAGCCCTGGCCTGGGAAACCTCTTGTTCCCATGGGCCTGAGGCTGCCCTCCTCTGCCCGGGGACACTGGGACTGCTGGGCAGCTCCAGGAACAGAGATTCCACTGCAGGGAGCACTTGGTCTGGAAAGTCTACTTGTCCCCACAGGCCGGAGGCTCCCCTCCCTGAGGAGGACTGAGGAAGCAAACCCCTTCTGCCCCCTCAGGCACAAGGAGCCCCTGCAGTATCAGATAAACCCTGCAGATCAAAGTAACACAGCAAAGGCTCTGAAAATTAACCTGTCCTTGGAACCATAGCCCATGAAAGTACACCAGGAACCTCATGATAAACTAAACAGGGTGATTGCCTGCTAGAATAAAAGATGTGAAGAGGCTTCAGAGTCTTCCACCATAATAGACAAAATGTGCAGGATACAACTGACGACTGCCCATCATACTAAGAGCCAGGAAAATGAAAACATGGATGAGAAAAGACAATCAACTGATGCTAACACCAAGATGAATCAGAGGTTGGAATGATCTGATACGGATTTTAAAGTCGCAGGATAAAAATACTTCAACAATCAATTAAGACTTCTTTTGGAATAAATGCAAAAATAGAGAACCTCAGCAAAGAAATTGAAGTTTTAGAAAAAGAACCAAATGGAAATGATAAAACTGAGAAAATGTAATAAAACAAACATATGATAGACACATACATATATTTTAATAGCCGGAGCAATCACTACGAAAACTATACAAAGATGTCCACTTAAAAAATACATATATATAAACATGGAATCCTAAAAAGTGTTCAAGTAACTCCCAAGAAGGCAAGAAAAGGAGGATAGAGGAGCAAGAACCAGAGTAAACAAATAGAAAACAAATAATAAAATGGCAGAGTTAAAGTCCAGCATATCAATAATTAACTCAAAGATAGTAGCATAGAAAACCCAGAAACAAACCTACAAAAATGTGCACAACAATTTTTAACAAGGTGCAAAATCAATTTAATGGGAGAAAATCTTTTAACAAATGATGGTGGAGAAATTGGACATCCATAGGCAATAAGTAAATAAATAAATAAATACTCAATGTAGCTTCACACTTTACACAAAAATGAACATAAATAAATTATGGACATAAGTGTATAACATAAAACTATAAAACTTAGGGAAAAGACATAGGGATCTATTTGGACCAAGGACTAGGCCAAGAATTCTTAGAATTGAAACCAAAATCATGATATATTGAAAGAAAAGTTAGCTCTTACTAGAATTAAAATCTTTTGCTCTGTGAAAGACTCTGAAAAGAGAATTAAAAGACAAGCTACAGACTGGGAGGAAGTATTTGCAAATAATACAAGTTCTTATATGACAGAGAACTTATATCTAGAATACATAAATAACCTTAAACTCAACAGTTAAAAACCGAAACTGAACGATCCAATTAGAAAATGGACAAAAGATGCTCCAATAATCCACCAAAGGGGATATATAGATGACACATAAACATATGACAGGGTGTCCACCATTACTGACCATCAGGGAAGTGCAAATTAAAATTCCAGTAAGATATCACTGCATACCTCTCAGGTTGGTTAAAATGAAAATAGTGACATTACCAAATGCTGGCACGGATGTGGAGCCTGGTCACTCACACGTTGCCGGTGGGAATGTAATGTGGTACAGAACTTTAGAAAAGAGTTTGGCAGTTTCTTATAAAACTTACCACGTAACTACTATATGACACAGTGACGTCTTGAGCACTTATTTCAGAAAAGTGAAAATGTATGTTCACACAAAAAACCTTTACACAAATGTTCATAGAAGCTTTATTCACAATAGCCTCAAACTGAAAACAGCCCAGATGTCCTTCAGTAGGTGAATGTTGGTACTTCCAGATCATGGAATAATACTCAGCAATAAAAAGGAACGAATTATTGGTACACACAGCAACTTGGATAAGTCTCCAGGATGCTGAATGGAAAAAGCCATTCCAAAAAGATTATATGCTCTATGATTCCATTTACATAAGTGTTCCGAAATGACAACATTTTAGAAACGGAGAACATATTTGTGGCTGCTAGGTGTTAGTCACAGGCATATGGAGCGAGGGAGGTTGGTATGGTTGCAAAAGGGTAACATGAGGGATCCTTGTGATGATAGTACTGTTCTATATCTTGACTGTGGTGGTGGATGCATGAACCTGCACATGATAAAATTGTACAGAATTAAATACACACACATGCATAATACACACACACATACACAAATGAGTACAAGTAAACCTGGGGAAATCTGAATTAGATCCGTGGATGGCATCAATGTCAATACCCTGGTCATGATATTTCACTATATTTTGCAAGATAGTACCATTAGGGGAAACTGTGTAAAGGGTACTTGGGCTCTCTATGTATTATTTCTTACAACTGCCTGTGAATCTATAATTATCTCAATAAGAATTTCAATGAAATAAAAAGAACCACCCAAAGTAGCACCTGAAGATTTTCAGTAATATCCCTGATCTCAGGACATCCTTAAACAAAAATAATAGAGTGAGTCTCCCTTTTTGAGGCATTTTTCATAATGTGATAATGTTACTACTCCCTTCTCAATAATAAGTATGATGTTCATAGGAAAATAGCTCATGGTATATCAGTAAATGTTAGTTGTTACTGCATACTAATATGCAAATGAGGGACAGGCTTAATTATCTGGGTGTTGTCTACATTTTAGGAAAAGAATATTTAAATATATATGACTGCTATGAGAGAGATGATTCTAGACAATATGGATTTATGCTGTGTGATCCTACTCCAGGCTGCTACTCCCTTCTATAAAACACGAGGGCAGAAATTAGCAACTCCAAACTCTGCTCATGAAAAGTGCCATGCAATGCCCAAGTCGTCGTCTTCTTCTTCTTCTTTTTCTTTTTCTTCTTCTTCTTCTTCATATCCTTATCAGGAATTATATTTTATCTCTAACAGGAAGATGAGTTCAGGATAAAAAATTTGGCAAGTACAAAATGCTATGTAAATATACATTTCTGGTTGAATTTGGAAATAGGTTTGTAGTAGGCCCAAAATAAGAAATACAAAATGTGTGTGATATACTTTCTGAAATCCAAAGTCCAGCTTATTAAAAAAAAGTTTATTTGTTAATTCTCTTCTTTATTACAAGTGAGAATTTGAGGTAGCTTACAGAATATATACTACCCAGGATAACAATAAATGAGGCTAAAAGTCTCTAAGTGTCTGGTGATATGGGGTTGCTTGAATCATGGTACTTATAAACAATGCAGCCCTAAAACTCATGCTATAGGTGTATCATTAGTACAATGGAAAACTATGATACATTAAATTTTAAAAAATGGACTTTCACTTTTACATGTTGTATACATATCAATAAATGTGTATATATGTGTATATATAAAAAGAAGGAAAAAAAACTAGAAAAAACTAGTCAGTTTGGGCTGCTATAACAAGAATACCACAGACTGGGGAGCTTAAACACAATATTTATTTCTCACCATTCTGGAGGTTGGAAATCCAAGATCAGGGTGCTAGCATGATTGGGATATTGGTGAAGGCTCTCTTCCTGGTTTATGGCCATCTTCCTGTATCCTCACATGGCATAGAAAGAAAGAGGAAGCGAGTTCTCTCCTGTCTCTTCTTGTAAGCCTCCACCCTCATTACCTAATTACCTCCCAAAGGACCCATCTCCAAACACCATCCTGTTGGGGCTTTAGGTATCAACACATAAATTTTGCAGGGAAACAAACATTCAGTCCATAGCAATATGCTAGAATGTTAGCAGTTACCAGTAGTGGTGCTGATAGGAATATGTGTGGAATTAATTTTCTTTCTTATGCCATTCATATTCAGACTTTCTTATGATGACTTTGTATTATTTTTGAAACCAGAAGCTAATACAATAAATGGGGTTTTCTTTTTAAGGAAAATGTCAGAGCAAAGAGAAAACTAGGATATGAGAAAAGGAAAAAAAAAAAAGATGAAACCAGAGGTATAGCTGGTACACCAAAAAGTGCCCGCATAATAACTCAAAGCGATTTACAGTTTGACTCTGAGTTTCCTAGCAGCACATACAAAGATTCTCAGTGCTGATTAGAGCAAACAGACTTAGCTATTCAGAAGTTTTATGGTGACCATAGCTAATAATATAACTACCATTGATATGGACACCTAAGAGTTTTCTCCGGTGTGTCCCTATAAAGAAGATCACGCCATCTCTTCTTTTAGTGAATGATGCCTCCAGTGACATCTCTGTAAGACACAGAGGCAATAGCATTCACAGAGTTTGTCTCATATCTTTCTGAAACATAGGTCAAAAACTACTCAGCACTAGCAGTTCTAGGAGAAATAAACCATGTGAACCTTGTGTGCAGCAGCTATACTTTTTGTGGCCTCAAATTTTCCCTTCCCTGTCTCCACCCCTCTTTGTAATTTCACTTTTTAGGTCCTCCCATAAAAAAGTGGAGATTATTCCCTCACTCTTTGGTTTGGGCTGGCATTGTGACTTTCTTTGTCCAATAGAATGTGATAGAAGTGATGGGGTGTCATATCTGAGCCTAGACCTCAAGAGTTCTTTTGTGCTTCTGCTTCTTCTTCTGTCAAGAGAACAAGCTCAGGTGAGCCTGGTAGAAGTCAGCAGATCACGTGGGACAGAGCTGAGTCATGCTAGACTATCCGACTTCCACGTGACTTGCTAGTTGATTGCATGTGCGTGAGCAAGACAAGCTGAGTTCAGCTGAGCTGGCCCAGATCGGCAGACCCATTGATCTGGCCCATACTCTCATAAGCAAAGATAAATATTTATTCTATGCCTTTGAAGTTTTATAGTTGTTTGTCATGCAGCATTATTGTAGTAATAGATAACAAACACATCTGGCTTCATCCATTACAGAGAAAGAGATGGACTATATAGCCTTTAGGGTTCCCGTTCTGGTTCTGCATTTAACTAGATAGGTGACTTTCAGCAAATATTTTAACCTCTGTAGAGTGGCATATGTAAAATGGGAAAGAAAAAAGATTATCTGTCTAACTCACAAAATTGCTAGTGTGAAATGAAGTATTTGTGAAAGAATTTAGTAGCTGTGAAGTACAATTCAAATTTAGGTTAATTTGAAACTCTCTGCTCTACAGTAATACACGAAGTTTAAAATTTTCTCCAATGCAGTTGATCTTTCACCTGCTAAATAAAACAAACAAATATAAAGAGTATTTTAATGCCTTGCCAATCAGTGTTAGATTAATCCAGGCATGTTTTGATATCTCACTATCAAATATGAAATTTGCTAGAGGAGAAAAAATTTTTAGTTTTTATAAATATGGCTTACAGAAGGTGATCTTTAAATAAAATAAAGCAAAACAAGCTTTGGCTTACTCAAGGCAACTTTTTAGTTCAGCACATCGAATATGACTGTCAGGATCCAGGCACGTCAGGGTGTGAACCTGCCGCACCCTTGACGTATAATTTGCATGCTCTAGTCAGGTAACGGCATGTGCAAAGAGAGAATTAATTAAAAATTGGCTTTATTTAAATGCATTTTCACCTTTTTGTTTCACGGTCTACAGATCCCTGTAGGATTTTGAAATATAGGAAAGAATTTCTCAAATTAAATCTCAACAATATTCAGTTGTTTTATTTGCAGCTACAGAGATAAAGTGACTCTTGATATCTGATTTATTTAATTTATTTTTAAACAAAAATTAAATAAAATTTAAATAAATTTCTAAAATAATTTTTCATTTTAATTAATTAAATTTAATTTATTATTAGAATAACCAAAAAATATTACTAAGGAAAATGGTTTTCTTGGTTTGGCTGTAAAATACATTCTTTGCATATGCTATCATCTTGAAAATTCTGGATCTTTCTAGTTTTTAAATAATGGCTTTTTTCTAATAATGATATATAATCATTATAAAATTTAAAATAATAATAAAATATACAATAAAATAAAATTTTCTTCAGATACCTTCACCCAGAAACACATTAACTTTTAGAGAATATAATTTCAGATACTGGCCTGTACATCTATACATATAGAAAGGTAACACATAAATAGGAACACTTTTAGAACAACTGGAACATGTGATACACTCTAATTCAATTAACATTTTAGATTTCATTTCAGTTCAAGCTAAGCTTGAAAAACAAGCTGAATATAATCTAAAGGGCTGAACTCCAGATAACAGTTTCACTGCAGGATAAGTTGTTTCTAAAGGATCCCTCTAAAATTAAGGAAAAAAATGATTATAAAGAAATTGAAGTTCAAGTCAGTACTTATGTAACCAAACTTTTGCCCTTTAACCATATGCAGTTCTTGCTGTGAATGATTAATACATTAGATAACGTATGCTTCTTTTTCACTTTATTCTCACAGCCCCTAAATGTATTAGTTATAATATTATTTTTACATTTTTAAGGCTTCTACCATGTCATGATACTCTGTGGTCATTATTCCTGAAATTATTTAAAATTAATTTAAAAACCAGCAATCAAATTAAAATGGGAAATGCAAAAAGTACTTAGATATGAAAAAGGAGACCCAAACTTATTCATAATAGTAGAAATGCAAATTATAACCACAGTGAATTTCCATTTTTTACCTGTCAGATTGTCAACAATCTAGGAGTCTGACAACATCTTCTAATGGTGAGGCTGTGGGGAAACAGACCTTATCATGCATTGCTGGGAAAAGTGCAATTAAGAACCACTCTTATGGAGGGTAATTCAGTAATATCTACCAGAACTATAAATGCATTTATCTTTCGACCCAGTAATTTCTCTTCTGGGTATTTACCTTTTTATGTATATCTGCACATGTACAAAATGACATATGTACAAGGTTATTCATCTCAGAGTTGCTTAGAAAAGCATATCTTAGAAACACCCTAAGTGTCCATCAGTAGGGGACTTGTTGACATAATTTATTCATTTATATTTTGCAGCTAAGAAGGAGGGAGGGGATAGGAGAAATGAGAGCTCTTTGTATTAATGTAGAAAGATCTCTAAGATACGCTGATCAGTAAACTGTTCATGTTCAGAAGGTGTATAATAAAGGGAAATGATAAGAATATTCTTGTCTATATTTGCATATAGACAGTTATGTACGATATTAATGAAAGTATTTGCCTGGTGTGGGAGGGGCTGGGGCAGAAGGGGTACTGGTGGACACTAGCTCTCTGAATTATTCTGCTTTATTAATCAGTGACCATTACTTACTACAAAAAGAAAATTAAAGCATTAACTGAATGGATTCAGTTCTCAGCAGCACTGCTTTTGTCTCAGACTCTTCATTTCTGACTTCTTTCATTTGTTTGGTTTTTGGTTAGCTGGATTTTTGTCACGCAGCTAATTTAAAAGGAAGATTCATGAGTATTCTATGTCCTAAATTGCTGCATGAGTGAGAATATCTGTCTATCACAGTTTTGTTCGTGAATCCTGACTTGAAAACACTTACAGTCCTTTGGTCTCACTTGTTTCTGCCTCAAAATGTTGTTAGCATCATTTCACTTTCTTCTGGAATGGGACTGTGGCATTTTCACCAAGGTGGATCTTTTCTTTTCTTTTTTTTAACCTCTACTTTCGTTGTTGTTGTAGTTTTGGAGATTTTTTTTTAAGGTGGAGGAATTCACTAAAAATGGCTCATACTCTTTAATTTTACCCAGAAGTTTGGATTTCTTTTTAGGATATCTATTAGTGTTGCATTATTTTGTGAATCTTAGCTTTATCTCTAACTCTTGAGTATAAAATACATTCAAGGAGGAATTTTAGCTCTTAAGAGGTTTAATTCAAAATTTTCTTTGTGAAATTATTCCTATATTCTCCATGAGTATGTGAATGAAATACAAGAATAATCTGAAGTTTTGTACTTGTTTGAATTGCCTGTATCGTGAAACTGATGCTAAAGTTTTTAACTCTTTACTATATTGCTTAGGTTTTGAATTGTATGAGTGCTGTTTTATAGAGAGGTAGGTTACTTAATAGCTTTATTCTTTATTGACTGTGATATATGCATTGTAGATAAAAATTTTTCTATGTGCAGATGGTACAAAATGTCTTGCAAACCTCTATGAGTTTGCCTGTGCGATGCTAAAAAAATCTGATTGAAACAATAAGGGGAGGAAAGTCACCTGGGTACCTCTATGTGCCTGTAGTAGTCCAGATGATCTGAGAAGCAAGTGCCAAGATGGGATTAAATGTGAAAAGGTTTAATTAGGGGAAACGTGTGTAAGTGAAACAAGGCAGAGAGCTGGGGGAGGTTGGGAGAGCCTTCTGACTGAGATGTAAGTTTGGCCCAGAGTGAAGGAGAGAGGGAGAAGAGGTTGGTTGGAAGTATCCTAGACTGGCATGCCTTTTAAGGAGGGTACAACAAACTTGAAGGTGAATCCTTGAGGCAAAGTCAATTGTCAGAGGAGTCCCATGTCTCTTAGGAATGGGCCTGCCTTCACCTCTTCGTAAGGATTACTCATTGCCTGGGAGCACCAGTAGGGGCTGTGGCCTCAGCATAAGTGTGGTGATGGCTTTCAGAGGAGCTGAGCAGGCTGATTCCATCTTTCCCAGGCTTACACTGGGCCTCTTCCTTTGTATTTGTTTTTGGATGACCTCATCCACTCCTAGCATGTGGTCTGTCACTTACTCCAAGTCTGTAGTTTTGATCACTATCCTATCTGACATGCCAAAACTATCTTCCAATTGCCTTCTGTATATTTCCACCTTGCTGCCCTGAAGACCTTCCCAACTCAACACCCTACAATGAACTCATGTTCCTTCATCCCTCCCCCATTTCCTCTATCTCTCTATCCCTGTCTTAATTCACCACTTCATCTTCCTTCCCCTTCCCAAGTTAAAAACCTTGGAGGTATCTGTATCTCTTCCTCCTCTTCACCTCAAATATCCAACCAGCTGCCATGACCTTTCGTGTATCTAAAATTCTAGACTTTGGTCTCTCCTTCCATTTCTATTGTAACAGTCCTAATTCAGACTAAAAGTTTCTCTTCATGGTTAAATAGATTTAATTTAATTTGATTTAAGTAATTTGATGCACTTTTTGTTTAGCTAGATTTTGTTGTCTAGCTAATTTTAAAGGAGGATTCATGAGTGCTCCATTTCCCAAATTACTGCTTAAGTGAATAGAATAGAATGGATAGGGCCTGCCACTCCATTTCCTAATGGTAGTGACTGAGGCATCTCTCCTCTTCCTAGAATTCTCATAGTTGATCACCTCTTTTTTGACAGTTCTTCATCAGTTATGTTTGTATGAAAAGCCAAAATCTGCAATGAGGAATGCTGGCAGAGTCGTGGCGACTTTCTACCTCTGCTTGTCACATTGGTATCATGAATGATAATTTTCTTGTGTCATGGGAAAGTTCCAGATGCTACAGCCCACACTGCATAATCCAGTATAGAAGTACAGAAAGTATCAAAAGTTGGTAACTAAATCAGTAAATGTATAAGACTGTTACACATTTTATGGTGGTGGTGGTGGTGTGTGTGTATAAATATATAGACAAGATAAAGCATTACATAATTAATTACTGTATCAGTAAGTTATTCGTGTAACAAACAACCACAGATTCTTTGTAGCAGACGACTATGATCAATATTTCTAGGTCTCTTGTCTGTGGGTTGCTGGAGTTTAGCTGATCTAGGCTTGGCTCAGCAAGGCTTGACTTCAAGTCTATTCCCAGCTCTGGCTGTGGGTTAAGCTCTGGTCTTTCCTACATGTTTCCGTTGTGGAGCCCAGGCTCAAGAGCCGAGCCCAGGCTCAAGATCCAAGCCCATAGCCATCTGGAGAAGGCTCTTCTCAGGGTGATAGCAGAAGTGCTAGAAAGCAAGACCCATTGAACAAGTACATTTGAAGTCTCTGCTTTATCATGTCCACTAACATTCCTTTGGCCAAAGCAAGTTACATGAACAAACCCAACCTCAGAGGGTCCAGTGAGAGGAACTGCAAAGAAAATAGGCATAGGGAGGGGTGAAGTACAGGGAACAATAATGCAGTCTAACCCAATTATAATTATTGCTTTCCATAAAAAGAACACAGATATAAAAAACCTGGGCTCTGTTGTGTGTACATGCCTTTCATGCTGTATGTTTAATCTCATTGGGAGGAGAGATCCATTTTCCTGTGAAAATTAAATCGGAAACTAAAAAGAAGGTAATTTGTATTTTTAGACAGTAGATTTATGGCATTATTACATGCTAATTCTCTGATAGTAGCCACCAACTGACAAACAACTTTCACAGTTCCTTTGGAGACTTCCTGGGAATTGTTTATTTTCATTCACATTTGTATTCCCTGACCAATTCAAAGAGCTAAGTATAGTGTGATGGTTTTCACTTTTCAAAACTAGTCTCAACCAACTATGTTAGTGTCTCATAAAATGAGCTAAATAGTCAAACATTAACACATAAGCATTTAATATGGATTCCCAGGAAGTGGATTCCCGGAAGGTGAATTTATAATTCTTAAAGCATTGTGTAGTTGACTGTTACAATTAGTATATAATTAGTACTATTGTGATTTGATTGGTAATTAAAATATTTTGGTAAGTGTTTCAGAGGAGAAGGACTCTATAAATCAAATGATTTAGAAATTAAAACGAGACCTGTCCCAAGAGGTGAGTAGTTGTAATATTTAAACATAATGTTGCCTAAATGAGCATGATTTAAGTTTTCTATTACTAATATTAGGAAGAATTTTAATTTTCTACGTAAGCAAAAGACTCTTTCATTTGAATTTTATATAGAAGCAAAGATATTACACACAGAAAATGAGTCTCTTCCTTCTATACCGGAAATGTTGGCAGGTATACTTTTATCCAGTCATAGGAAACACAATGAACTTGTGATTGAATGTGCTAGAATTTTCTATCAAGTTGTGAAATTTGTCAAAATTGCAATGCATTATCATCTATGTCTTCTTAAGAAACATGGATATGATAATGTCTTTAATTTCAGTCACTCAGTCACTCAGATTTTCTACAGTCATGTTATTCATGGTGAAATTCATTCAATAAATTTATCTTTTTCAAATTGAAAGGATTCAAGAAGTGACAACTTCCCACGTCTTTCATATTTGTCATTCTTAAATTCCCTTAGAAACCACAATACTTAACCATTTACCATGAGTTAAGGGAATGTTTTACTAGAAAAAGAATTGCACAAGTGTGGAAGAGAAAAAAATACAAATTTTATCGAATAGTCAAGAAAAGGTCATGATGTGAAAACCAGATATCATATTCTTAGCATGTCCTGAATTAATAATGAACATGTGGCTTCACTGATCTTTTTTTCCCCATGTATGGATATATAAATATATGAAAAATACAGATTCCATACCAGGCAATAAAATCAGAGTTCTTATTTATTTTTTTAAGTATTTTATTTTAGTTTAGTTTATTTGGCCACGCCACGTGGCATACGGGGTCTTAGCTCCCTGACCAGGGATGGAACCTGTGCCCCCTGCAGTGGAGGTGTGGATTCTTAACCACTGGACCACGAGGGAAGTCCCTGTAAGTTATTTTTTTGAAAAATTAAATTCTAAATGGCAGGTGACACCAGTACCATTGTGTTCTTGAAGTATGGTCTGCATTCCCCATTTTGTTCATAGCACACATTCCTAATCCCCTTTTTGTGAAACCCAGTTAATTATTAAATAGGTCAGAGTGTACACACTACCTGAAATTATCAGATAAGTTGTTTCTTAATATCTCCTTTGTATTTACTGTTTAAAAAAAGTTAGCATTGTTTTTGCTTGATTCTGTGAAATTGTTCACTTCTACACTTTCTTTTCGAACCAGTTGTTCCTAACTAATAATTTTGAAGTTTGAAACGCCCTGGCCTTTCCTGTCATGCACAAATTCTGTACTTAATGGGCTTGATACCCGCATACAGCTCCGTGTTTATGATGGCACAGCAAAGTGAAGGTTTCAGACAATCATCTTGACAGTCAGGCCTCCGGGTTGGCTGGCTGCTGTGTTTATAGGCAAAGCAAGCTGGACGCTGGGCTGTCTGCAGATAACCTGTTAAGTACATAATGCTCCGATGGCTTTTTGTTCTCAGTGCCCAAGTCACTGGCTGGTGTAAGTTGGATATTTAAGGGTGAGCATTAACTCTCCAGGGTTACCAGGGAACCATTTAATAAGTAACCAGAGGCCTGGAGATGTTCATGTAATTCTCTAAATACCCAGGTTTTGTTAAGGTGCGGTTCACTGAAGGTCACTCCACAGTTTCAAATATTTAATGTCCTTTCCCAAGTGAGTGACCCAGGTCTGGTAGACAAGCTGCTTGGTTCCTTATTTGTAGCCGGCCAGTACATAGTCAGCAAATCAAGTACATAATTATTATATTCTGGCAAGGAAAAGCTGATCATCAGATGAAATAGGAGTTCAGAGAGGCTAAAATAAATCTGAGGTATAACAATTTTCATTAGATAAGAGTGTATATATTCATAAGGATTTTTGAGCTGAATACCTTTTGGGAGATTCTTTTGGGTACCTTTTAATTTTGATATATTTCAAACTTACAGAAAATTTGTAAGACTAAAACAAGGAACAGCTATATATCCTTCACACATATTCACTGATGGTGTCTAATTTTTCCCACTTGTTTCATCATTCTCTCTATCTACCAAGCTATCAATCCACATGAATTTTTTTTTTTTTTTTCTGAACCATTTGGAGGTAAGTTGCAGACACTATGTCCCTTGACCTCTAGGTAATTCTGTGTATATATTCTAGAACAAAGACATTTTTAACATTACCAGAGTGTATAATTTTCAAAATCAGGAAATTTAATAATGATGCATGCTTAATTGTGGGTGTTTTTTTTTGATGAATTATATGCTATATAGAGAAACGAGAATATGCAAGTGAATGACTACAATTCCCACATTAGTTGCACTGGAGCAGATTGTTATGCTACATCACTGTGAAATAAAGAGGACTTAATTATTTAATGGTCACATACTAGGCTAAATTTCAGTTATAAACTTGCTAGATGATCCAAAAGCTGATTAGATGAGGGTCACTTTTTCAATAACTCCTTTGCGTCTTTTAGTCACTTCGAAGCTTTCTCTTTTTTCCCAGTGACTTACCAAGGAAATGATTATTGGCACTTAAGCATCAGTTTACACTGTATTTGTATAGCAGGTTTGAATTAAAAATCAAGGAAGGTTGACTTTGACCTTAATATTCAGCCATAACTGCACCTCTTTGGAGCTGAATTTTTAGGTGAACTTCATTGCTGGCATCCTTGAACTTGATCACCATATTGGATTTCTAGTTTTAAGTATGGAATTTAGTACAAATATAATGAAGATAGAAAAAAAGGTAGGCAAAATCCATCTAAAATAAAGAGAACTGCTAATTTAACAACGTACCCTACGGGATAGTCAGCGTAACAATATAAGTAACACAAACAAAGCATACTTTTAGGAAATCAGATTTTTTAAAATGTCATAAATGTATTCAGACTTTCTAGTGTAGCACTATTGTAGTAATAATTAAAAAGTTTAAATCCTTCTTCCTGATGACTTTAGGCAGATGCCTGCCCGTTAGAATGATCTGTTCCTACCTGACTCTCTCATGTTCATTTTTCAAGTCTGTGTTTCAAGAAATGGTATTATGCCAAGTGGAGTTCTTTTGCCTTAGAAACTAATTCAAAAAATGTATGGCTGAAGTGTAGACTGCTAAGTGGTGGGGTTAAGATGAACACTGAAGAACCACATAAAGACAGGTGTAGCCAGGAGGATTACCCGCCTGTGAGGATGAGTTAGAGGTGCAGAAGGAGGGCTCATCTTCAGCTATACCTCCAGAGTATCTTAACATGCAAGCCTCTTAGTTGGCATTGGGAGTTTTTGAAAAACGAATGTAGCATCACCTGGATGATCACGTGAGTTATGGAGGTATGATGTACATCAGTCCCAAGCCAAGTATGGAGGCAGGATGGTCTCCAAGTATGGAGACAGGAGTAAATGCCATCTGAGTGGCACCAGTGTAAGTACCTAAGGATTCAGGGGGTGAAGAGAGTGTTTTAGAGACAAATAGAGAAGACTTGGGAGGAATTGGACATGGACAAAGGTGGGAAGAAAACTTTCTAAGAAGTGGTGTAAATAAAATTATATCGCTGCAGAGAAGCAGGTAGCTGCTGAGTGTAGCCAAATATGATGGGAGCTAGGGGTGAATGTGTATGTCAGAGATCTCCAGTTTGATGGCAGTTCTCATGAAAATAGGGTGCAAAGGAAATGGTCTCTAACATCCAGTTAGTAGAATAGACTGTCCCTAATGGGTGAATGACTTTCAAATATCCATTTTTAATACTATATATCTATTATATATATATATATATATATATACAATATATATATATATATATATACAATATATATATGTATATATATATTTTTTTATTACATCTATAACTCTGCTATGATATTTGTTCATGCACGTTACCAACATGAGGTCCAGCCTGGGAATTTCTGCCTTTGCATACAGAATTTATGACAAAAATCACAGGAAGAATAAGATGCTGACAAAGAATATCCAGTATAAAGAGGACTGTTAACTTGACACATTTTGTAGAAGAGGCTGTGGGAAAACAGACACATTCACATGTTGCTAGTAGGAGTGTAAATCATTACAATACACATATAGAGCAACTTGGTGATATCTATCAACAATACAAATTTGCTCTTTGTCCTGGAAGTCCAGCTTCTATAATTTTTCTTACAGATTCACTTATGCAGAAGAACTTTTGTGCATTGTTTGTAACAGAAAAAGACAGAAGCCCAAACTAAATGTTTGAAAATGGGGACTGGACAAATTAATCCTGGTAGATCCAGCCATGGAATACTATGCAGCTGTAAAAGAAAAATAAAAAAGAAGAAGAATGAAGACATGCTCTATGTGCAGATTTGGAAATAGCTCCTAGAGGGAAGGCAGGAATAATCTCATTTGCATGTATTTACATAAAGAAACTGGAAGAATATATAAAAAATGAATACAAGTGTTGTGTGGTGGGTGGAAATTGGCAGATGGAGACAGGGGTGGGTGTGAAAGTCTTCACTGTGTAAACCTTTTTATACTTTAAAAATTTTGAACTGTGTTTACATACTAGTTAATGAAAAAAATTAAAAAGAGGACTATTGCATTCTTATAGGAATGGCAGAGACTGCTAGTTTTCTACCCAAACATCTATCCTAATTGTTTTGATTTTAAACCAGAACATTGTCCTCTAGGCTTAAAATAATATTTTCCCAGCTTCCCTTGCAGCTAGGTGTGGCTCTGTGACCAGTAAGATATCATGAGAAGTGTTGTATACATTTTCATACTTTTTACATGGATCTATTCATCCAGGAGGGCCTTTCTTCCTTGGCTTTTTCTTCCTAAATATAGATTTGATGTCTGGAGGCTCAGCAGATATCTTGGACAATGAAATGACCTTGAAATTGGAAACCATGTATTAAGGCAGCAGAGCAGAAAGATAGAATCATGAGTCCCTGTGGGCACTGTGGAGCCAACGTATTGGCTCCTTCCTGTTTTCTGTTATATGAAAAAAAAAAAAAAAAACCAAACATCGAAACAAAACAAAAAACTAGCTCCTATCTTGTGTGCATCACTCTTATTTTGACCATTACGTTGTGGATTATACATTACAATTGAATCCAGTATTTACCCTCAATGTAGGAGAATCCTGTTTTCCTTAAGATCTTTTCTTTTGTGAACTTCATTAGGGCACTCTCTGCCTCTGCCTTTGTTGCTTCTTCAAATTTAGTCACTCTTTGGGTTGAAATAATATGGTTTGTGATAAATCTTTCCAGAGAATCATGAGATGTGACTCTTATCTGTCACTGTGTTTTACAGTCCAAAGTACTGGTCTTGGAAAAATTCCCATAAGTGTATCATGTCATTTTTCTTTTTAATATAGATGTACAGCTGAATTTTTAATATTTAATAGGCAGTTAAAATAACCATACTTGTCATGTCAGAATAAATGTTCAAATTCTCAATCGTGGACTTAAGGATGTGGAAATACATTGATTTTTGGAAAGGGACATGTCTGTGTTATTGCCATACCTATAATTCAGGCAAAAAGTATAATGAGTAATAAAGAAAAAGACGTGGAGACATGGAAGAAATTTATTTCTTAGATTCATGGGATATTAGTTTAGTGGTGGGAAGGGCTGATGTATTTTCAGCAAGACATCCGTTAATGTGACTAAATAAACAGTATCTATTAAGTAAACATTAACTTTTTTTCAAAAAGATATATTGTTATCTCATTGCTAGAAGACTCACAGTTTGTTCATATTAGAAGCAGGCGATTCCATCACGGTTGCACAGTACCATCTGTTTAAATCAAGATTTGCTCACTGAAAAGTGATGTCATAACTTCACTAAAGAGAAATCTTAATAGATTGAAGAAGTAAACAAATTCAATTGGTGTTTCATAATATCTAATTTCCCTTAGACCTTGAATGACTTCTTCTGGGGCCCTTATACTGATTCTAATTTGCACACACAATTTAGCAGCCTCTTTCTCTGCTTTAAGTAGAAAAAAATATTCTACAACACATTTTTACATAATTATTCTACATTATGGAGATAGGCTTTCCCACATGCTATTTAGTAAAAAATCTTTTACAAAAGTAAAGAAGAAACTATGCAAAAAGAAAATACTCTTTTGGAAAGAAATTTAGAAGATACAGCAATCATTTGTCTTTATGTCATGCAATATAAGGCTTCTTCTCCTCATCATAATACAATAATTTACACAGATAAAGGTCATATGGCCTTTATACCAAGTATATTCTTTATTCATTCATTTCTGTGTTCATTATTCTGAAGGTATTTATTGATCATCTACTTTGTGCCAGAACCTTGGAGCTGGAGATAATAGAGTTGGTCCCTGATGTCATTAGAGCTGTGTAAAGTAGTCTTACAAGAATGAATTCCTCAATAAATGCTGGTGATTACAAACTGAGATAGGTGCTAGGGAGGGAGAATAGGCCATCCTGCAAGAGTGCATGACAAAGGAACCTGACTCAGTGTATGGGCTCAGAAAGCCCTGAGCAAGTGGGAGCTGAAGCTAGGTAAAGTGTGGGTAAAAGTGGTGTGCACCTCATGTTCTAGGTGGATGAATCCTGTGGAGCTTTGCAGTGTGGGGAAGCTTTACCTCTGCCACCTGTAGAGCTTTACAATGTGAGGCCAATGCGGCTAGAGCTTAGAGAGCAAGAGGAAAAAACAAGTGAGAAAAGAGGGAGAGAGAGACTGAGTTTTAAGGACTACCTTCTTTATCCTACAACCCCATATATTTTGTAACCTTTGATTTTGACATGATTTTAGATCTATGTAAAAGTTGCAAAAATAGTACAACTTCCTCTAATGTTACATCTTACATCATCACAGTATAATTTTAAAAGCCAGCAAATTAACATTGGTTCAATACTATTAACTAATGTATAGACCTGATTTGAACATCACCAATTTTTCAACTGATGTTTTTTTGTTCGAGAATCCAGTCCAGCATCCCGTGTTGCGTTTGGTTTTCATGTTTCCTCAGCCTCCTGAAATCTGTGACAGCTCCTCAATCTTTCCTGGTCTTTCACGTCCTTGATACTTTTGGAAAGTATTGGCCAGTTATTTTGTAGACTGTATCTCCATTTGAGTTTGGAGATTTGGGATGTTTTCTCATGATCAGATGGAGGTTATGTGTTTTGGGCAAGAACATCACAAAATTGATCCTGTGCGCTCCTCAGTGCATCATAACCAGGGAGAAAATGATCTTTTGAAGTATCATTTGACAATGGGCTGTTTGACCAATTTGCCTCTAATTTGAGCTCCGCATCATTATTGAGCAAGCTCTCGATGACTTGCAATTTTAGCTGCCTACTCTCCATTTTACTCACAAATGCATAGAATAAGGAGGGAAAGATGGAATTACTTTACAGTTTAGCATTTTAGTCTGATATTTTTTCCTACATATGTTGAAATGGGAAACTAAAATTGCACACCCAAATATTGCTAAGTGTTCTTATAAGCTGGGGTAGGAGGAGGGGTAAAGACAGTTGCACTGAAGTGGGCTTGGGGAGGGGGTTGCTGCTCAAGTGCACCTACCCCTGCAAACAGCCTCAAAGGCATTCCTTTCAGTCTTGCTGTCGGTCAGAACCTTTGCTCCTTTTCCAAGGAATCCCTTCCCCATCCCAGTTTGCAGAGGCTGTGACACCATGGAAGAAGCAGTGGTAATGGACAAACGGACAGGCACAGACAGGCAGAAGCACCAGAACCCACTATCTGGACAGAAACATGTTAACTTTTGAGTATATTTTGAGTTTTTTTTCCTATGTGCTTATACATAATTGTTTACAAATATACAATTATATTTACCAAAAGTAGGATAATTATACACACACACACAATTTAGTTGCTTTTAATAATAGACATATTTTCCTTGACTATGAATACAGAGCAATATTATCATTTTTCAAGGCTCAACAGTATTCCCTTCTGTATTCTATATTCCATACTGGCTTGAATTGGTCTCATATTGTTGGAAATTTCACCATTCTCAACATTGTTGCAATGGATATCTTTGTATGTTGATTTTGCATTCTGCCCAGATATTTCCCTTTGGATAAAAGTCTAGAATTGGAATTATTAAATCAGCCTTATAAACATTTGAGTCTGGTTGCATATAAATTGACTTCCAGAATAAGATTGTTCCAATTTTAACTCCCACCAATTTGAAACTGTCCATTTCTGTGAACATTTGCCAAAATAAGAAAATTTCAACATATGAAGATATCTCACTGTTGCCTCAGTTTTATTTCTTTGATTGCTTTGAAGTTGAACCTCCTTGTATATATTTTACCTTCTTTTATTTTATCATTTATTTGTAATTTGTTAGTTATAGTTTACTTATTTTTCAACTAGGTTGTATGTCTTATTGATTTTATAGATTTACGTATTAGTGATGTATCAGTTATATTGCAAATAAATCTTCTATTTTGTAACTTATTTTTTAACTTCATAATTACTTAAATATTACTTATGAAATAATTAAAAACACAAATAACATAATGGGCATCTTTGTACCTATGGCTCATATTTAATATATAATAATGAAGCAATACTTGTGATTACTGTGACAGGTACTTCTCCACGAATTTATGAATTTTAGCTTATTTGATGCTCATAAAAATTATTTAAGAGAGGTCCTGATTTTATATCCATTTTACAAATGAGCATACTCAGGTACAGAGAGGTTAAATAAGTTGTCTAAGCTCACATAGCTACTGAATGGAGACACTGGGATTCAAAGTCAGATAATTGGTTTTAGAGTTCATGCTCTTACCACTACATTTTATTATTAATTTAAAAAAATATTTATGGTGGATACTAATTCTTTGTTGAATCATTTGCACTGCAAATATCTTCTTCCACTTGGAAGCCTCCCTTTTAATTTTGCTTATGCTATCTTTTGACATGAAGAAGTATGTCATAACTGTTGTATGACCATAATAATGAGGTCAGTTTTATCAATCTTTTCCTTTGTGGGTTATGCTTTTTTGTGACATTCTTAATAAAACCCATCCCAACTCTTGTATCATAAAGGTAGGCTCCAATACTTTCTTCAAAAAGTCTCCAATATTTATTTCATTCAGAGCTTTAATCAACATGGAATTGATTTTTCCGTTTGGTATGGGGTAGGAACTTCATCATTTCCATTTTGTCATAGAAAACTTATAGTCTCAGTAATATTTGTTAATCTAATTTCTTTATAAAGGGCTTGGACCTCATATTTTATTTACTTCTAGGTGCTTTTAAAGTTTTCTTATTACAGAGAATGAACTCATTTTGTTTACTACCTTGGTTATTCTAGTGTGTAGGAAATGCTGTTGTCTTGGAATGTTGATTTATTAACCATTAACCTCGATCAACTGTCTTTTGCATTCTAATCATCTTTTCTGAAGATTTTCTTGGATTTTCCATGTAGAAAAGTAATAAGTATATAATCTATACATAACCACATTTTTTCTTTCCAAACCTCTTTACCATTTGACTTTTTTCTTGTCTTCTTGAATCATCTAGGGTCTCTGGCACAATACTGAATAAAGGCAGAGCTGTCTGGATCTGTGTGTTTTCCCTGATCTTAGAGGGAGTGCTTCTCATGTTTACTGTTACGCATGATGTCTGCTTTAGAGTTTTAGAAGATACTCCTTAAAAAGTTAAGGAAATTCCCTTTTATATCTGATTTGCTGAGGGCTTTAGAACAATCATAAATATGTGTTAATTTTTGTCAGATGACTTCTCTGCATGTATTGAAATGAACTTTTCTCTTCTCATGTTAGGATAAACCCTACTTGCTCATTGCTAAAATCTGCTTGCTAATATTTTATTTTGCTTCTTTATTCACAAGACAGACATAGAATTATTCTTTCCTGTACTGTCCTTGTTCAATATCAAGATAATATAGCTTCATAAAATGTTTGAGAAATGTTCTTGTTTGTTTCTGTATCAGTTATTTAATGTTTTCTATGTTTCCAAATCTTCTCAGTTATTTCCTTTTAGTCCTTGGTTAATGTGTTACTAAGAAGGGGCTCCCTTGCCAACGTTATAAAGAGTCAACTCCCTTTATCTTATATTTTAGATATAGTATTTTGTTTGTTAACCTTTAAATCTTAAATGAGGTTTGCTCCTTATCTATTATAGGATTTCCTTCTCTATATACATGACCAAGATGGGGTTATGCAATCCTTATTTTAAAACCAGAGAAAAAAGTCCAAAGCCATTTTTAGCAGAAGCCTCAAATATATTCTTCATGGTACCAGCTGGGGTGCTCAAGAGATTTGCTATAGTTTTCAGGCTTAAAATAAATCTAAGTCTCTACCTAATTCAACAATATGATTCCCTACTTAATGCAGAAATAAGCCTTCATCTCGAAATATAACAGAGAATAAAATATGCTTGGGAAATCTTCTTAACTCATATAGACTATTACTCAGCCAGAGCTAAGGATTTACTTTGCAAGCAGTTAGAATTCCCAAGCATAGAGAAGCAAGGTGAATAGCGCCAAAAAAAAATGTGATGTTTTGCACATCTGGAGCTAAATTTTCTCTTAAGGATTTGCAATCAATGATGATACCATTGACATGATTTTAGATTAACATTGAAGGAAAATTATAACTTTTTAAAAAATGAGCAGATGCATGAAGAACACAGTTTACTTTTCACATGAATGAAGACTCACAGAGTTTTTACCTGTGTTGGGTTTTATGGGTCCTTCTTGATTCTTCCCCGTATTTAATACGTACGTTAGAATGAAAATTTCCAACATGGTTAGTCTTAATATTAATTTTATTCCTCAGCCAGTATATTCAGGAAGGCAGTATTTGGGGATGTTGTTCTTTATTTCTTGGTATTTGCTTACTTATTTTTTGACTCTCGTTAATGTTAATATTATACTATTTGTTACTTCGCTGCTGTGTGCCTGCATACTGCTCACGCTTATTACAAAGTCTGTTTCTACAGTGATATCTATCTGTCTCTGGATATTTAAGACATACATGCAGACATTAAAATGCAGAAGATATTCAACTATTTGTTGGACTAAATAATTCTGATATCATACATGGGAGGTTGCTTGTGTGTCTATTTAATTCAGTAACATATATTGAGAGTACATTGTGTGCCAGGCAATGCATTGTGTTCTGGCATTTCACACACAGATACAAATTTCATAATAGAGAGGGGGAGATTGTCTGCAACAACAGTCACATCAGATAATGTGATGATTGACAATCCAGTATCATGAATAATGTGTTGAGGGAGCACAGGGGAGAAATCAATCAGTTTTTCAGAGGTTTGGGGGTGGATGTGAGAGCAGAGATGAGGAAGGACATAAAGAGAAAGTAGAATTTGGTCTAGGCCTTGAAGGGAAGTGTAATTCAGGTAGAAGGGAACCAAAGCATTGAATCATGGATGCTCTTTGCTTCCTTGGGGAACAGCAGATTATATAGGGTATATGTGGTGAGCAGTGAATGGTGATTATGGACCAGAAGAGTTTAGGCTGAATGGGTTTATCCATTGTGTTTTTTATATAGATTAACCTGGCAGTTATATGGAGGGTCATGTACAATGTGGAGAAAGTAAAAATCACTACACAGTTGAGAATGCAGTTCAAAGTCTGAACAATGGTAATAGTAATAGGAACGTGGGCGAGAGGTGGAATTGATGGCAGTTTAATGTGGAGAATAAGGAAGAGAAGAAAGCAAAGATGATGTAGAGGTGTCTAGTTTGAGAAACCAGAGGGAAGGTGATGTCATAAATGGAATGGAGAATTAGAAAGAAGAAATTGTTTATTTTGTTTTATTTTATTTTTAAGTGATTTCCAGTGTGGTGATGAAGAGTAAAAAGATAGTGAATTTGGTTTTGAACAGGAGCTTACCTAACTATTTAGATGGAGATGTCAGTATACGATGGGGACGATGAATTTGGAGCTCAGAAGAGTGAGATGTACATATCACCAGGACATGGGTGATGGTTGTAGAAAAGGGAGAGCATGAACTTGTCCAGAGAGTGATGCACAGAGAAACCAGGTTTCTGATCAGTAGAAACTTTTAAGGTTTATTATGGGAAGGAGCCAGCCTCTTGCTGAAGAACAGTCAGTGAGATGAGGGAGAAAAGTTGGAGAATATTTTCTTGAAAATTGAAGGACAAGTGGTTCCCAAAGGGAATAGCCAAGAAGAGTGTAGATGGGAGTTGTTTAATAAGTCCCTCAGCTCTTTGCCCTTTCATTGGTACAACCCTGAAGCAAGTTCCACATAGTCTTCGAGAATTCTCCTGCAGGATTCAGCCCAGTTGCTCACAGTGAGTCACTTTTTCATTAGAATACACCTTTCATTGCATTCCTCCCTTCCTGTCTCACTTCTCAACTCCCCTCCCTGGGGTCACCTCAGTATAACCAACCTGCCGTCAAATCCTTGAATCAGGGTCTTTTTCTGGGGGAAAGCAAACCTAAAGCAAAATGGAAGTTTGGTTTTTTCCTTCCTAAAAATGAAAGGCTGAAACAGTGCAACTACTCACTCTTTGGACATTTTAAGAGGAGAGGCATGTGACTAGTCCATGGGGGATACAAAGGCACAAATACATACTACAGGAAGTAGATAAGCTGAGGATAGAGAGAACTTGGATGTGATGGGATAGAGAAGCCATTGATTAAGAGTCAGACCAGAGGAGGATCAAGGGCTCTTCATCCCTTGAGCCACAAACGAAGAGAATGGAATGAATCAAGTTTGAGGTGTGGTCATTCTTGATCATTCATTCTATCATTTCTTACAGAAGGAGACAGACTTGTTTTCAAGCATACCCTGGGATAGTCCCTTCGTTTCAATGTCTATGGTCATTATTCATTCAACAGATACTGTTTATCGGTATAAAGCACATACTGTGTGAGACACTTGTGATTTTCTGTCTTAAAGACAGGTTCCCCTTCTATCTTTTTTTTTTTTTCTTCCTTGCCATTTATTTGATAACACTGGTTGCTTCTACTTTTCTGACATCGAACTCAGTTAAACTTATGCTACTTATGCCACCTATGATAATAAATTATTATCCTAGAAATGTGTTTTGCATTTAAATGGAATATCCATCTTGAAGTTGCTGTAAATTCTTTGTGGTAAAATCCACTGATCATAATAATCAGGAAAGACAAAACTAAAAATTTAAATTATTTAAAATAGTGATTTAAGAGTGTTGCTGTGAAA
Organism: Balaenoptera physalus; assembly: GCF_965194825.1. NCBI lineage: Eukaryota > Metazoa > Chordata > Mammalia > Artiodactyla > Balaenopteridae > Balaenoptera > Balaenoptera physalus. Next base: position 37,247,294 of record NC_138898.1, read on the forward strand.
TATAGTGGGACTATAGAAGGTAGTTAATATTCCAAAACTTGCTGAAATAAAGAAAAATGAATTTTTCTTATCTCATTCTGTTATCTGGTTCTTCTCTGGCATCTAACTGTATTAGTGTGCACATATTGCATTTATATAATTAAAAGTCTTGTTGATACACCACCTATGAAGTAGTCTTGCCAAAAAAAAAATCAAACCTGACATTTATGAAACCTCTAGGTCCAACTACTGACTCTTTGGAAATACTAAGAGGAGAAGCATATGACTAGTCCATGGGGGATACATAGGCACAGTACATATTACAGGAAATAGGAAACTGTTTAGGACAATCAACCTGGTTTACTGAATAAATAAATTGCACGAAAAAGAAAAATAAAACAGAAGGAGAAACTATAGTTTAAAATACTTAAACTATAGGGACTTCCCTGGCGGTCCAGTGGTTAAGGCTGCGTGATTCCAATGCAGGGGGCATGGGTTCAATCCCTGGTTGGGGGACTAAGATCCCACATGCTACCTGGTGCAACTAAAAAAAAAAAAATGAATAATAATAAACAGAAGTGTTAAAAAAATACTTAAACTGTACAGTTATTTTAACCAATTGCAATGTATAGCCTTTATTAAGATTGTGGTTTAAAAAAGAATTATGACCTTTATGAGATAACTTGAACATTGAGTATTTGATGATATTTAGGAATTGTTGCTAATTTAAAGGTGTTTTTGTTATGTTAAAAGATAGAATCCACATCTTTAGAGATGCATTCTAAGTTGCTTATAGATAAAATTACACGATACCTGGGATATAATTTAAAATAGAACAGAGCAGTGGGAGGAGAGGATGGTCTGTGGATGGGACAGATGGGCCATGGGTGAATAATTTGAGGGTGGTTTACAGCTCTGAGTGTTAATTATACTCTTCTGTGTACTTTTGTGTATGTTGAAAATTATACATGATAAAAACATGAAAATTAAATTAATAATATAAAAATAGATCACCTCCTGTGTGTGAACAGAACATGATTTATGTTTCTATGAAAAATGTTTTATTATATAATACCATGGTTTCTTAAATTCATCTGTTTGATAGAAATAAGGTTAACCAGTTCAAGAATCAATTAAAATCATCCTATGATAAGTTTCATTGCAAATCCAGCTCTGACCTTTGTTCACAGAAGAAAAGAATATGAAAATCACACATTTGTGCATGTTCTTTCCCTTACTCATGGCTTGTATAGATGTTAGCACAGTGTTTTTATTTCTGAAGATATTTCACCCTTCTCCCATCTTTCTATTACCCTTCTTTAAATTTTAATCATTACCATACATTGCCAGTATTTTGAATAAGATGTCTAAATCTTATATGCTGTTCCTGCATTAAATTTGCTTAGTTTCAGAACTGCATAATTCAATAAAATGTGGTAGAAATGATAGGTAATTTAATAATGGAGTATAAAAGTATTGCTATATTTGTTACATTTTTAAAGGAAATGTCCTTAATCTGAGTTGGAAATTGTTACAGTTGCTTATGTAATACAGTAATTTGGTAAAATTAATAAAATTTATTTTTGAAGCTGCATCTAGATTTTGCTTCTGCCTAAAATATGAAATACAAAATAAATAATGCATTATACTGTGTCTTCGCTAGCACAGTTTTTAATTATTTTTATTCCTAAGAATGGTATGTATGAAAAATTATCAGAATTGCTATGCTGAATCATATAAATGTATCCCAAGAAAATATTTCAAAAATGAAAATATACACGAAGATAGTCACTATAGTATTTTCTAGACTAAAATAATTAGACATGAGTTGAATGATAAAAAGTTGCAAAAAGTAAAAGTAAATCATGGTATTTCAGCAAATTGAATTATTGAACCACTATGAGAAATGGATTTTTAAAATGAAGAAATATGGAAATGTTTAGATATGAAATTAGGGAAAAAGACAAGCAGAATAAAAATTATGCTTTCACTCTGATAATAAATATGTAAAATATGTTCATTTATAAAGACTGGAAGAGTATATTTAAAAATGAAGCCAGCTGTTGCATTATAGTGGTGCCATTAAGTGTGATTTTTTTTTCTTTAAAATTCCCTTCTGTTGTTATAATGAAAACAAAAAAGTTGTAATGAAACAAATACACAGAAAACAAAATATTCTGCTATGAAAAGCTCTAATTATTTCAAATACAGTTCTAAAGGGAAGAAAATGGAAGATTAATTTTAAGTCAACCCTAAGAAATACAATAAATAAATTGCAATGAACTGGCACATATTTTAAGTCTAGTTTATATTATAAGAGACAATGCAGGACATCTCATGGCTCTGTCCTTCTGAAACAGAAAGGGGAAGTGCTTTGTACATTCTATACTCTTAATGAATCATTGCATCAACAAGAAGATGAACTTGATCCATTTTCAGCAATGACCAGTGTCCAGTACAGTGCCTGGCCCCAGGTCATCACTTACAAAACACTAGTGGAGTGGTTGAAGGGATGCTCTTGAGTCCCTGCCTCCCAGAAGCAATATTTTCTTCAACAATGTCACATTTTATTTCTCTTCAAGTTCCTTTTTCAATAACTGCCTCCCTTTTCCACCTACATTACAGCTCTAGAATTATAGATAAAAGTTTAACAGTTCTGGCATTTGAGTCCTACTCTCCCTGTATTCTTGAGGGGTATTTGCATTGCTGATGGAGGGAAGAGGTTGGGGAAGGAGTTGACTTTTTGCTGGGGGTTATTGAAGTGCCAGGCATTTTCAAAACATCTGGTTGTTTGTTTCCCATTGTCAGGATCCCAAAGAGTAGACAGGCATTTGAACCAAACTGTAGGAAACTGTTTTTGTTTTTCTCTTTCTTCCCCCCAGACACTGTGGGTCCTCTTCTAAGGTTTTGTCCCATGGAGTTAAAGAAACTCTTGGAACGTGGGGTCAGAAGGCAAGATCATGCTTTGGAATGTTTCTAGAGCTAATTCCTTTTTACTGTACAATTAACTTAAAATTAGAAACTCTGAAAAGCTGGCTTCTTTTTGAAAGGAGATTATGGACACAAATTTTGATAAGGGCTGGCAATGGAAGAGGAAGGGAGGAGGTGTCATTTTTCTGTATATTAGTAAACACAGACATGCTTGTTTCATTCCACCACTCACATATTGCTACTGGGAAGCAAATATTTCCCTCTCTCTTGTTTATGCAGTACATTTAAAAAAGTTAATTAAAGGGTTTAACAGGCATTATTTCACTAAACACACAGATGTCTTAATAAAATGTAGACCTATGCTTAGTATCATTACATCTCTTTTAAGATGTAGTTTTCTTAGAGTGTGAAAATATGGTCTCTGTGCCAAGGAGTTTATATGTGCTTTTTGACATACATGTTGTATAGATATCAAATATGAGAAATTTGCAAATCCAATTAGCAATGAGGACTAAAGTAATGTTTTTCATTTATTTCATGAGATTGTTGAAAATAACTTAATAAAAAATGAAAATATTGTTTCAGATAAGTTAGTGTGCAAAATAAGCATTTTATTGATGAACTTAATTTGTTTAACCAAAGCCACAGATCAATGAAGTAAAATGAAGCACAGAAGAGATTTTGGTCCTGCATGATACTAACATTTTCCTCAGCTTTTGTCTTGGCTTTTTTAGTGAAGATTATGGTCAGGTAGTCAAGATTGAATTAATGTTTGTTTCTAAAAGTGCTTTGCTCACCGTTATCTTTGGAGAGTGTGATTGATACTGGCAGAGATAACAGTAAAGAAAAATTGGTTCTATGGACTGTACAGATGGTCTTTGAGGGGCAGCTGCCCTGACCATAGGAACTCTGATTGCCATTTAATTAAACTTGAGGGCAGAAGAAAAGAGCCTTTAAAAAAAAAAAAAATGAGTATTGAGGTTACACAATGTGTTTAACCTTAAGGTATGTCAACAGTTGTAGAATAAAATGAACAGTTCACAGGAACAAACCAGTATGCAGTTTTACAGGTCAGCCACCAAAATGACTTTTCCATTGTAACTGAAAGTAGGAAATAACTTTCCTTGGCAAATGTAGCATTTGTTCTCAGAGGAGTTATTGTCTTAAAACAATGGGTATATGTAAAATGTAATTTAGGAAAAGAAAAGGAATGTGTCATTTTATTGTAATTTTGCTGTGGTGTGTTATATTGTTTCACTTCTCTAAACTTAAAAATGTGTTTTTGTCATTTTTTAAATTACAAAAGTAGTACTTGCTTAATGAAAGTAGTTGATGATTGTCAAACTCCAAAGTCAAAATCCCAGTTGGAAAAGAAAAACCAAATGTATCTGTATGTGAAATAAAAGTATAATTTCTCTTCATTTCCTGGCCTTTCCAGAAGTCATGATTGGGGTAAGTTTGGTGTGTTGCTATACAGAGTATTTTATTCTAAGTAACAATAGCATTTTAATATGTTATTGTAAGTAAGAGGAAAACTTACACATACATATAATCATCATATTTAGCATTCATGAGTGTTTATCCCAGCCCTGCCTCTATTTAAGTGCTTTTCTACACCTTTGCCATTTAAATTTTACAGCCCTCTATGATACAGATATCATCCTCCATGTTATAAAGGAGAAAATGAGACAGGGAGAAGTTAAAAGTAATTTGTGCAAACTCACACAGTAAAAGGCTGAATGGGGATTCGAACCTGGGAGTATGTACTCCAATGCTTAATTACTACATATAACCCTAAATAAATAAACTGAATATCTGTGTATGTCCAGATGTATAATATTTGTTTTTGTAATAAAAAATAGGGTTACTCTATGCATATTCTGCATTTTCCTTTTTTTAATTAACAATAAATCAAGCCCATCTTTCCATGTTTGTGTACATAGCTCTGTTTTATTGTTCCTAAAAGTTTTATGACTTTTAATAATTCCATAATTTGTATACACCATCATTTGTTTTAGAGATCTTCTCTTTATTGAAGGCATTTAGGTTGCTTCTCTTTGAGTCCTGTGAAAACAGTGATGGACATTCTTTTATATACATCCTTGTGCTCATGTGGAGGTATTGTTGTAGTACTGATTCTTAGAAGTAGAGTTGTTGAGTCAAAAACTGTGTTGACGTACTGCTAAATACTCTACCACCTTACACTCCCACCAAAGGGCAGTTTGTAATAAAGCAGGAAGGATCACCCAAGAGAAATGTAATCATTTATTCAATAAATTAATTGAGTTATATGCCATGCATTCAGGAGTACTATCGAAGAAGAACAAAACATGATTTTTTCCCTCTGGAAGCTTCTGATTCATTTACATAGGCCAGAAATACAGTCAAACTGACACAGGCAATTTCTGCAGGCAAGCAATTCCATAGATAATGTTGTTTCACGGTCTCTTAACTTTGACCTCCTTCTAGGGACACACATCATGGGTAGCAGAGACTTGAACTCCACTTAGCCTGATCTTTTAGATCCAAGGTGATCAAAGTTTTAGCTAATGTACCCTCGAAAATAATTTTGATAATCTATACGTCTCTTCACAAATGTTTAATTTAACATATAGATTTTTAAAATCTGAAGTTTAGATAGCCACAAAAGATGTAAATTCTGCCTTTATTATAAATATGAACATTAAAAACATTGATCACCCAGAATGTCTCCCATGGAATCCAAAAGCCATAGTTTTATTATGCCAATATTATCCAATTAGAAAACACCTAAGTTCTCTTTTAACAAGAGATTTATGTTTGGGTTTTGCTTTAACTTGAACCTCTATACTACTTCTCCCATAGAATTTTAACCTAACATATTTATGCTTGAAATTCTTGTACTGATTATTTTATCATTTTTCTGCAGCTAAAGCATATATGTATGTGTGTATTTATATGTGAATTAAAAAAATTCTGTGACCATAGTCTCTGAGTGTTGAAAACATTATTCTGGATGGAATATTTTAATTATTTTTAGTTACAGTTGACAAACACAACTCTTTCTTGGTAAATAATTATTTAATATTCTATAATTTATATATTATAATTCTAAAATAAAAAGTAAAACTTTATTGGAATTATATCTCTTAGACAAACAAGGTTATCTTTTAAACATTCATGCATCTGGGGTGAAAATTATGATTGCTAAAATGAAATAAGCTTGAGCATCAAGTGTATTCTTTTTATTAATACACATGCTGAGAAGTATGCTTGTATAAATAAATGGATGGTAATGGAAATACTTTTCTTATAGCAATGCCCCTCAAGTCTTTGGATTCCTAAGCTATGTATCAAAAAATATCATCATTGATATATCACTAAAAGTCATTTTATTAATCTATTGGCTGACAACTTAGACTCTCTTTAAATTTTGTTAAATTTAAATAATTGGAAACAATTTGACTTGTAAAAGGATTTGTTTGCCGATTTTGAGGTCTTTTACTTTCTGAATTTCCAGGAAAGACATCAAGAGATCATTCTCTATACCAGTTAGTCTTTCACGTAGAGGCGGCATGTGAAACCTTTGTAGGTTTCAGAAGAATCGGAATATTGGTAATCTCAATACACTCTGACTATATAATATTTTCTGAGAAAAGCTTTCATCATAATTTTATTTCTATCCAAACCTTGGAGCTACAGTCTTAACTCATTCAATTTATGGGAAATGTTCATCCTATAGTCTAATTAGGAAACCTAGCCATCATTGTTAGAAAAAGTCTGATTTCATTTATAATTCAAATAAACATGTTCATACAAACAGCCATCGTGCTGCAATGATCTGCCTCTCATTTCTGAATTCTGAGTGGGAGACAGAAGAGGCCCAAAGCTTTGCCATGCGTTGTTGTAGCACTCTGCTGCTGTCAAGATGTTTTCCAACTTTGTTTCCATTTGTTCTCATGAGACTCCCCCTCAGGATGGGTGCATTCATCCTCCAGAGTAGGGGATGGGAGAGGCAAGTGTGTTAAATGAAAATTGTTAGCTCTCCCATTGCCTTACTTGACAATATATCTGAACTCAGAGTGTACTCATGATGGATGGTCCAAAGCACCATTACAAGCTTATGTATGATGTTTGGATAAAGGAGCCTGTTATCATCCCTTCATTTGGGTGCCCCTGGGATAATGCCCTTTAGTAAGATTCTGATTGGATGACGGACAGGCTTTGCTTGGTAAGGAGTGTGAAGGGTGCCAGGGAAAGGGTGGGTGGGAGAGACAGAGCGGCCAATGTTACTAAGCTGTCTTCTCAGGTTGCTCAGACTTAAGAAAGATCAAGACTTGCTGGAATCTCATTCCCTGAAAACTCTCCATGCCTGTGTTTCTCTTGGAAAGTGTTGGTGTACCCTTACATCTTCATTTGAGTAACAGCATTCTAGATGGTGTGTCAGAAGAGTTAGTTGGTTACTAAGAGAAAAATGCCAGTGATGAGCATTAACTAATTTTCCTGAATTCGAACTTTTGGATTCTCTACACATAATTATATTCAAAAGAAATTGGCAGGGCTGTGGATTGGTCTATAAAGGTCTTCAAAAAAGGAAAAGATGCAGACCTGTGGGTGTTAATGATGAAATAAATGAGGAAAATATTTACCGTGTTGTCTTTGGTTGCTGAAATTCTTTAAGTTTTTCTTAATTTTGTATTTTATAGTGGTAGATGTGTTTATTCCAATTGCTGTTGAAATCTATGGCAGTTCTTCCATGAATTATGATTGGGAAAGATTGCAAAATCTCTTTGTATCAATTTTCCTAAAATAAATTATTCAAAGCAGTTCATTATCTATAATTCTATCCTGAGTTAAAATAAAAATCTGCTTTCTAGGTCAATCTTCATTAAGCTATTAATATCCTTTTCATATTATAAGACTTCTTAATTTCCTTTATTAGCAACTGCAAGCCACTGAAATACAAATGTCATTGCTTTGAGTATTTATTGATATTTGAATTCTCTTTAGCAGTTTTGCTCTGATGTCAGCAACCTTCAGCCTAGTACACACAGGTACAAGGTCTTTATTTACTGACATATATACAGTAAATATATATATACTATACATATTTATGCATATGTATTATGTATGTATATGTATATATACATATTTATGTTTTTATTTTACTTCTGATGATAGACATGCCTCTTTTCTATAATTTGTATGGCAGCAAAATGCAGAATTGTCACACAAACACTTAGTTATTGGTGCATTTGGAAAAGCTGAAACTTTATTATCCTACTTTATGTTCAAGAACATAAAAACCTTGAGCATAAGTAAATGAGAAGTCGACTTAAAAAGTTCAGAACAGCATCTGAATTTTTGGTTCATTATATTAATTGATATGCAGTTTTTTCAAAAAGAATATCTATACATTTTAAATATATTTTATTCTAAACAAAATTCATATCAAGGAAATGTGATAGGTGGAAAAAACACTGGCGTAAGATTCCAGCTTTTCCTTCAATTCTGTGACCTTTGCCCAGTGAACCCATCTCTGGGTCTCTTGGTGAGTCTCTTTGTCCCAATTTATAAAATGAAATGATTAAATCATGGTGATTATTCTTATTCCAAGTCCTGTATTTTAGGACCTCACAGAGTCATAAGTTTAATTGCTATTGTGTCTTAGGATTATAAAGGTAATATCATATAGAAAACACAAACCATATAGATATACATAACACAAAAGGCAAAATATCTCCACAGTTTCCAACCTTGGATAAAAGCACTGTTCACTGTTTGCTGACAACTGACTGATGTGCCCTTGCATGAATACACCATTGTTTATTTACCTATTAAAGGACATTTAGAGCACTTTTAAGTTTCAGTTACACCCCACACGCAGAGACTCCTGAAGAACATTCTTGTACAGTTTAGAATTCTTACATGAAAATGCTTCATCAAAGTATGTGAGAATTTAATTTTTTACCTGTGCTACCACAAAAGCTATGCCAAAAATCAACATTATGAATTTTTTATTGTTTGCACATTTGAAAACTGGAAGCCAAGTTCTCTCCCTTCTTGAGTCCCTTCCTCCACCCACTAAAGGCTCTCCAGCTGCCCTTTAGATTGTACACCATGTTTCCTTCTGGTACTCGAAGACTCTATATTGTCTCAAAACTTGATGGTGATCAAAAGTATATTCACTAATTCACCCAAGAATTTATTGCGTCCAGTATTTCATTGGAGGCTGAGGCCACAGTAGTGAACAAAAGCAGTATCTCCCATAGCTACTTTTTTTTTTTTTTAATATTTCAGCTTTTTTTTTTTTTTTTAAACTTTGGGTTTATTTTATTTATTTATTTATTTTATTTATGGCTGTGTTGGGTCTTCGTTTCTGTGCGAGGGCTTTCTCTAGTTGTGGCAAGTGGGGGCCACTCTTCATCGCGGTGCGCGGGCCTCTCATTATCGCGGCCTCTCTCGTTGCGGAGCACAGGCTCCAGATGCGCAGGCTCAGTAGTTGTGGCTCACGGGCCTAGTTGCTCCGTGGTATGTGGGATCTTCCCAGACCAGGGCTCGAACCCGTGTCCCCTGCATTGGCAGGCAGATTCTCAACCACTGCGCCACCAGGGAAGGCCTCCCATAGCTACTTTTATGAAACTTACAGTCCAGGTGGTCAGGACACAGATGTCACTGAGATAGTTGCAGGAATGCATGTGGATTTTGCAACTGTGGGAAGAGACCTGTGAGTACAGAAGGACCTGTTTCAGTCTGATGGTGGTGGCTGGCAAGGAAGAGTTCACTGGGAAGAGATCTTAGCTCTGAAGATGCATAAAAGCGAATTGCTCTTCATGGTAGGGGTAATAAATGGGCTGGGAAGAAGAGCTTTGTAATTAGAGGAGACCGAACATGCAAAGCCCCTGTGGCAGGAAGCAACAAAGTGAGTTTGAGGAGCTGAAGGAAAGGTGTGTGGCTGAGCTCAGAACACAAGTTGAAGTTTGGTGAAAGGTAATGCCAGAACAGGGGCAAGAATTAAGCCTGCCCTGCTGGTCAGATTTATTTCTTAAATGCAGTAGGAAGCCAGTGAAGAATTTAAGCAAAGGTGGAAGTCAAAGCAGGGATGGGTGTTGTGTGTGTGTGTGTGTGTGCGTGTGTGTGTTTACAGGCAAGTAACATGATTAGATATGCATTAACATAAATTGTAATAAAATATGAAAAGAACGCTTAGATTTTAAAAAGTTATGATCTTGCTTACCTTGTACCAGTTACCCATGTAAGCAGATAGTTCATAATTCTTTTGGAAGTAGTTCTTTTCAACAATGCAGTGATTTTCCAGAGTTAGCAAAGAAATACTAATAAAGTCATTTTCCTACTGGGCAGAGAGTCCCAGTCCTATTTAATGTCCGCAACTAACAGTTTCAATATAATTTATCCTTAACTACTCGACCGAAGCTGGGACAATGGTAAACATGTTTTTAAAATCTTCGTCATTAAGGCTGCTAAAAAGCAAAAGTTAAACAAAGGTGGTGGAAGTAAAGAACAGCTTTAGATGGAATGTTTTAGCTTTGGGAACGATGTACAAATAATGACTTGGTAGAAATGGGTCCAATATATGCTGATGAAAGTAGCTGTGTCTTCATTCATTAAAAGGCTCCTGAAATGTACCTCATACTACATTTTGCAGCCTTGCTTTTCCCTTATTTAGGACTAATGTCTTTTGTTTTATGGACGAATGTAGCCTCATTCCTTTTTTATGTGATAATATTCTCTGATGTGGCCTTTGTGTTGACCATTAAGAAATTGTGGGGTTTGGAATGGTGGTTTGGGGGTAATGTGCTATTTAATTTGTCTTTTATTCTCTCAGATACAAAGGGCCCAGGCACCACTCCTGAATTATTTGGGAGACTGTTTGCCCTTTCTCGCTTGAGGATTGTGTTTGTGGGGTTGCTAAGACTATAGAAAAAGCCAAGCTAACTTGAAAATGGTGCAGTTATGGCTGAAATATGTCTCCCACCAACTAATTCCTTTGTGTCCTACTGGCTAAGAAAGGCTTTCCTTACCAGCTCCATACCAGCTTCTTCGGGACTATTTACATCTCATCTCCTAGGCCTAATGCAGAAGCTATGTGTTTGCCATATGAGTTTAAGGCCACTTGTTTTTCTGATCTCTTGACTCCCAGAAAGCTCCCATCATCCCTTTCTCTCCCACCTACTGCCACCACACTATGAGTAGAAGCCAGCCCATAGGCGTTTTACATTTCTAAGTCAGTTTGTGAATCTCAAAAGGTCATAAAAATATTAAACTTAAATAGCTAACAGAGAAGAAAATGTTAAACAAATTCCTGGATGACTTTGAAGCTAGGATGTTTGGGGAGCATCTTTGTTGTTTGCTGAAGGCTTAGAAATGACAGAGTCCTGTCACAGAGCAGGACATACAATCCCTTTGACTTATAGCCAGTCAGAGGCCATACTTTGTTTTGTAAGGTGGTGAAGGCCAGTTTTTTCCCCTTCAGATAGCTGACAGTTCACTGCCCCTGCCCCCTTTGGAGCACTACAGCCCTAGATTATGCAATCCGTTTGGAATTCTCCCTCAGCAGTCCTAGTTTGAGGCTCAGGCTGGGTTGTGAACATTGAGAGATTTGGTCTGTCTTGACAAACTTGAATTCGTTGGATGTTCTGTTTTAGTTATATAGACCAAGTGCTCTGGGCTCGGATCCAAAACTTGAACAAAATGATCAACCCTGGAAAGAAGCCTGAAAATCTTTGAGGAGTACTTAAATGGGGCAGAATATTAGATAATCTACCATTTAAATTTTATATGTAGTATATACTTACATATATATATATATTTACATTTATTGAAGGGGGCAGTACACACACCATGAATATAAGAGAAATATCTAGTTTATGCAGAGTTAATTTGCTGATACCCTAACCACTCAATAAATCAGTGTTGGGCTTTCTTTCTTTTATTCTTATCATTTAAAAAGCTATTTATGTGATTTTGAGGGGTTTGTTCAAATTAGCTGATATTTTAAGATCCTTTTGACATTTTACATGATTATAGGACATGGGGACATAAGTTCAGAAAAACTGGAAGGCTCTCATAGTCACAGAACTGCCATATTTGGGAGTTCTTGGCAAAGTTTTATGTAAACTGTATGTTTTTGACCCAGGGAGTCTTTATAATGGAACTAAGTCCATACTTTGTACATAGACTTTTAGCCACAGAATGAATATAGGAAATCTATTGAGGAAGATAGAATTGGAATCAGAGAAAAAATTTGCAGTTAGAGAAAGGAGAGAGTACTGTACAGACCTAAGGGCATGGTGGGTCTTAGGTTCAGCACCAGGCTGTAGGATTTTTTCCTGACACTTGAAACAGACAGGAACCTGGGACTACACTGGAATTGTGAAGTTGTCTTCCAAAGAGCCAAAGCAGAGTTTGTTGTGTTCTGTTTTGGTCTTCACAGTTTTAAAGGGATTTCTAAAACCAAGACAGACTTCAGAGATGCATCTGAGTTTCAAAAGAAAATTTGGAGAAAAGACAGGAAGTGGGTATATTTAAGTAGAAGTAAAAATCTGATCAAGGTATATGGTGTCCACTCAGCTCAGGGTAGATTTCTGGGAAGTAGAAGATCTTTGCCCTCAAAGAGGTCAACGTCCTTTACAGAACCACACACAAAAAAGGATATAGCATAAAAGAGAGAAATTCAGATGATTTCCCTCACTATACATGAACACAAAATATCTGTTATCTACTATATAGAAACCCAAGTACTTAGAGCTCTAAGTCTACTAGTGGAACATTCAGAAGCCAGAATAAACCGAAATGGTAAGTCAGCCAGTTCCTCTGACCTGACACAATTAGGAGCAGAGACTCCCTGTCCTCCTGCGTCCCCAGAGACATTCTTCCTAATGTGTCATCTGTATACATCTTACCTCTGAGGTGGGTTGACTCACTCCCTTTCTCTACATAATTTCAGTCTACACGATGGTGAGTGACTGCCGTGAAGCCTTGGTCTACCCCTCCTAAACCTTGTTTCAGATTCACCCTACTTTACTAAAGGTGACATTATTCCCAGTCATTCCAAGACCACATTCCTCATCCACATCTTTTTAAAAGCAATCGGAACCTTGACACTGAAACCAAAGTGTGTTATATAATTCTGAGTAAAGACCCCTTGGGATGCAAGGGGTCCAGCTTGGTGTTAGGAGAGGGTCTCCACAGCAAGTTGGGGTGAAGAGACAGGGTCAGGGTATTAGGAGATGGAAAGAGTTGAAAATAAGCTGATCGATTAGCTGACAGGGAAGAAAGCTCAGAGGAGATTGAAGGGATTGAGTCAAGCAGAAAAAAAAGTGACAGGAGATGGAGCACCCCATCTCTCCCTGAGGGTGGAAGGAGGGTGGGTAGGGGGAGAACAGTACAGAGGAACTTGCAGGTGGGGGGATGGGTGGAGATATGCAGTAACCTGGAGGAGATAGAAAGGAATTTGTGGGCATTTGATATCAATGACTATAAACTTCTTGCCAAAGTAAGAGATGAAGTCATCTGACAATAGCATGAGGCATAAAACTGAAGGTCCTGAGGAGAGTTGGAAAGGGTTGGGTTAACTGCTGAAGGAGGTGAATGTTTAATTCACACTTACTCATCCATCCATTCAACAGTATTTAGATTTCTCATAGTTACATACCCAAGGCTCAGAGGGACACGTGCAGTGAACAAGGCAGGTGTAGTCCTTGTTTACGTCAGTGGGGAATGTGGTGTGGTACCTTGCTATTCCAGGTCTAATGAACAGATGAGCAGCATCTGCTTCCCTGGGAGGATGTAAGAGATGGGCAACTCAATGTACATTAAAGTGGGTAGCGTTGGTATAGGGTATTGATTCTAGAACCATACTGCCTGGGTACAGATCTCAGCTTCCACCTCTTACTAGCTCTGTGGTCTTGGGCAGGTTTAAAAATCTTTATTTTCCCTTACCTAAACTGGTAAGGAGAATAATACTACTTACTTCATAGAGTTGCTTTGAAGATTAACTGAATTAATATTTATAAAATGTCTTGGCACATGATAAGCACAATGTAAGTATTGATAAATAACAATAGGTAGTTAGCTAGACAAAATTCAGAATATAATAGAGAACATAGAGCATGAACTAGTGGGTGCGAGATAGTACCATGCTCTAGATCTAGACTATGTTTTAGAATTTTGTGGGGGGTTGGTTGTTCAATTGACTGGGGAATATAATGGGAAAGGGCTAGCACATCCTGCACAAGTTTCAAATTTCCTAGCAGACATTCAAGTAGGTGAAAAAAAAGTTTATAATGTTCTGAAGTTCCATTAACTCCATCTTACATGTAATTGCAAAAGTAAGGTGTTACAGAGTTTCATTATGCACTGAACTTTCCAGGGCTGCAACTGCCTTGTAAATTGAGGGATGATCATACTTTACTTGGTTCAGGACATTACCAAGAATTATTCATCATTTCAGAATGTCACTAATCCAGCATCAGTCCCAGCGTATGAGTCCCGATGCAAGGCAACTCTGTCAGCCCGAAGCACTCACTGTGGTTCTCCTTATTTGTACAAAAATCCAGAGACTTCCCATGTCTTCTAGTGAAGCTGTGGCCAAGCATTGATATATTGAAATACATGTGCTTTTGGAGTAATTTACTTTCTTCTTATTTCTTGGTACTACAATAAGAACATTATGTTGGTCTTTAAGTCATCATATCAGTGGATGGCTAGATAATGGTTACATTCTCAATGAATTTTATTTTATTACCAATATTTGTTAGACGGTGGCAGAACTGGGACTGATATGGGTGGGATCCACTGGTACAAGAAAGTGCTCTGGGGAAGCATCCGTGAGAGGTGTGGAGCCTGGGCAGTTGTTGCAGGCTGGACCATGGCTTCTGTCCATGAGGAAGGTATTTGTTAAATGGGCACAAATTGTCCCATGAGGGATTTAGTGTAGTCTTAGCTTGCCAAGCTCTGTTTACTTGAAGAGGATATTGACACTTTTCTCTGAACCTTTATAAACAAGGTAGAGGTTAATATCTTTCTGGTGGAAAACAGGCACTACACCTAAACCAGCCTTGAATTTATGTCTAAACCCATTCACGTACTCACTCACTTCTGGACTTATGCTCGGTTGCTAACAGGAGATTGTTTTCCTAGACCCCTTCCTTCTGCCAACGAGTGTGACATTATTACACAGATAGATAAGAATTTGAATTGTTATATATTAAAAACTTACTCTTTCACAAGTGTAATACATTGTTATTCCTAACAAGTATATATGGTCAGTTTAAAGAATCTGGATTTCACAAGTGATTTTTTTCTTCGAGGTTGCAAACTATTTGCAGACAGGGAGTCAATTTTGATTATCTTTGTGAACCTTGTAACTAAAACAGTGCCTGGCATAGAATAAGAATGCAGTACATCTTTGAGGAGTGGATGAACCCTTATGTGGGGCACTGGTGAGTTTGGGAAGGTAAACTGAGCTGGAGTCATACATTCTAGGTTTTACTTCCAGATTTGTCACTCAAGTGAGTTTTGAACTTGGGTTCAAATTTTAGAATTTTGGATTCATCATCCAAAAGCTGAGGTAATATATTTCTTGCCCAGATTATGTATAACGTTTTTAAAATCAAAAGAGAGAAATCAGATAAAACCACTTGAAAACCATAAAGTGCGAACCAAATGCAAACTTTAATAATGCTCACAAAAAGTGTGGAATCGAATTTGGGTTTATTCACAGAGGAATGGTGCATTCATGAGGGGTGTAGTAGGCTGAAGAGTGTACAAAATTCACATCTGCTTGGAACCTCAGAATGTAACCTTATTTAGAAATATTATTGTTTTTTGCAGATTAATTAGTTAAGATGATGTCATCCTGGATTAAGGTGGGCCCTAAATCCAATGACTGCTGTTCTTATAAAGAGGAGAGAGGGGAAGAGGCCCACGTAAAGACAGAGGCAGAGATTGGCGTGATACAGCTACAAACCAGGGAATGCCAAGGACTGTCAGGGGCCACCAGAAGCTAGGAAGAGGCAAGGAAGTCTTCTTCCCTGGAGCTTTCAGAGGAGCATGGCCCTACTGACACTTTGACTTTGGGCCACTAGCTTCCAGAACTGTTTAAAGTCACCCAGTGTGTAGTACTTTGTTATGGCAGCCCTAGGAAACTGATACAAAGGGTAATCGTTTTTTCCTCTTGTGAAGAATTGGATAGGATCAGAGGTGAAATCATGCTTCTGGAAATTTGCCTGGTGTCCTTGGCATCATTATCATTAACCAGACCTTCGTGGAAAGAGAAGCAGCTAGCACAGGGTTTAAAAGCAGGGCATTTGAGACAGACTCAGTTGGGATCTGGTTCTGCCATTGGCAGCACTCTGGGAGGCTGGGCACATTCCACCTTCCGGCTGTAAAATCCAGGTGGTAGTAGCTGATCTGAATATTAAATGTGGCTTGGAATATATTGTGTATATGTAACTTGGAGTAATACCTTTTAAAGTTTACTGGTTATTGCCATAAACTAGGTAACTTGAGGCAACCATAGTCCAATTCCATATAGTTCTACTCTACCAAGGTATCAACAAAGAACTTGATTCAGTATTCTTGATCACCGTGTCCTGAAAGCCTCAGAATTCGCCTTTGTCATGATGACGATAACCAGAACTGATAAATTAACCTCATTCGGCTGACGTCCATTCCAATTGTAGATGTCTTTTTATTACATTTTTTAAGTAACTGCAACAACTTTTTGCCACTATTTAATAGGAACCCGGGAATAGAAAGCAGGAATTTGAAAAAGTCCTTGACCTTGCAATTGCTTTAAAGTCTTGGCTTATGTTTCAAAATAAAAACAAGATTTTATGTTATTTATTTATTTTTAAAAATTTATTTATTTATTTATTATTTTTGGCTGCATTGGGTCTTCATTGCTGCGTGTGGGCTTTCCCTAGTTGCAGCGAGTGGGGGCTACTCTCTGTTGCGGTGCCCAGGCTTCTCATTACATTAGCTTCCCTTGCTGTGGAGCACGGGCTCTAGGCACATGGGCTTCAGTAGCTGTGGCACGCGGGCTCAGTGGTTGTGGTGCACAGGCTTAGTTGCTCTGGGGCACGTGGGATCTTCCCGGACCAGGGCTCGAACCCGTGTCCCCTGCATTGGCAGGCAGATTCTTAACCACTGTGCCACCTGGGAAGTCCCTAAGAGCAAGATTTTAAATGTTAGCTTCCAAACTGGCTTTTTGCCAGTGTTTTTTTTTTTTTTAATTTTTAAAAAATTAAAAAAAAATTTTTAACATTTTTTTGCTTTACAATGGTGTGTCAGTTTCTGCTTTATAACAAAGTGGATCAGTTATACATATACATATGTCCCCATATCTCTTCCCTCTTGCATCTCCCTCCCTCCCACCCTCCCTATCCCACCCTTCTAGGTGGTCACAAAGCACCGAGCTGATCTCCCTGTGCTATTTTGCCAGTGTTTTTGATTGAGAGACAAGCAGGCCAGATCCTCCTCACACACTATCACTACCTTCTGTGAAGTCAGGCTGGGCTTTCCTGTCCTCTGTCAATGAACGGTTCTTCATTAGCTTTAAAATCTCATATAGCAACCCAAAAGCATTAACAAAATAGGTATTACGAGAAACTTACAGAGAAGTTCAAAATTCAAATTCACAAAAATTTTCAATATTTGAGACCTGAAAATTCCGTATTCCATAGGTTTGTATATTTAGCTGTACTTCCTCAACATCTGCTTGTATGTTTTGTTAGACTGAATTGAAGTGAAAAGATCAAATGTCTGGAAATTTAGGCTTAACATTATTTTTCAAACAGTTTATTTTGAAAGTTTTCAAAACATCATTAATATTGTACCATGTCTTATGGAAATCATGCAACCCTATAGGCCCATTTATGTGGTTCTTGGTTCCTTAGTAGTTGTATGTTAGTTACATCTACATTCATTCTGATCCCAACAAGACAATGTTATAATTTTGCTTTAAGCAGTAGTATATATTTTAAAGAAATTCAGAGGAAAACTATCTTTAAAAAAATTTACTCACATATTTACTGCTTCCAGTGCTCATTATTCATTTCTGATGATTCAAGTTTACATTTTGTATCATTTCCTTTCAACCTGAAGAGCTTCCTTTGGAATTTTCTTTAGTTCAGGTCTGCTGAAGAAAAATTCTCTTAGTTTTATGATTTGAAAATGTCTCTATTTTCTCTTTATTCCTGAATGATACTTTTTCTGGATATAGAATTCTAGTGTGACATTTTTTCCCTTTCAACACTGTAAAGGTGTTCGTCTAACTCTTGTACCCATAGCAGTCATTCAAATCATTGTTCATCTGTAGGAAATATCTTGTTTTACTCTAGCAGCTTTCAAGATTTTTTCTATAGCGCTGGTTTTCAGCATTTACAAAATGATGAGTCTAGGTGTGTTTTTCTTTGTGTTAATTCTATTTGGGTTTTGTTGAGTGTCTTTAACTGCAAATTCATATCTTTCACCAAATTTGGCAAAATTTTAGCTATTATTCTTTAAATATCTTCTGTTCCACTCTCTCCATTCCTTCTGGGGCTCCAATTGCATGTATGTTAGACTTTTTTATATTGCCCCACCTTACATTATTTTAAATAATTTTATTCAACATATATCTTCAATATTACAATCAGATACAAATAAATTGGCTTTCTCAACCTTGGTTACTGTGGCATTCTCGGTGAAATAAATCCAGTGCTTTCACAATATCCTTTTCATATGGGTTATTATTTGTTTGTTTAAAAAAATACTGTTCAACTGTGCAGCAAGTATGTGTGACCAGGCCTTTATGTAAATCTGCTAGATCACCATTTTACTCATGAGCCATATTTATAGGTCAATATTTATTGACTATTTCAAATCAAACAGCTTCGTTCAGTTACAGTGATCAAGCTTCCACTGATAGGTAAATGTTCCAACCTTACTGTAGCACTGAGCAGTGCTTCTTTTAAGTGGAATTCTCTTCTGCTCCAGCCTCATTAAGCTTTCTTGTTTACGACCCATATAAGGACTTGGTTGCATTTCTACTATAGAAACCATAGGGCTAAGGAAAAAAAAAAAAAGGTCATGAAGAACCTAGGGGTAAGACGGGAATAAAGACACAGACCTACTAGAGAATGGACTTGAGGATATGGGGAGGAGGAAGGGTAAGCTGTGACAAAGTGAGAGAGTGGCATGGACATATATACACTACCAAACGTAAAATAGATAGCTAGTGGGAAGCAATCGCATAACACAGGGAGATCAGCTCGGTGCTTTGTGACCACCTAGAGGGGTGGGATAGGGAGGGTGGGAGGGAGGGAGATGCAAGAGGGAAGATATATGGGAACATATGTATATGTATAACTGATTTACTTTGTTATAAAGCAGAAACTAACAAACACACCATTGTAAAGCAATTATACTCCAATAAAGATGTTAAAAAAAAAGTGATAACATAATTCACAGTTTAACATTAATGTTACTTAACAGTATGGAATTTCAGACGAAAGTAGGCTTTTATTTAAGTGTATATTTTTATGACTAAGGACTAAATGAATGCTTTACAACTTAAAGATTTATTTACTTCAAATGATTCATCCCTGAGGAAAATAAACTAAAAATTATAGAAAACATGAATAAATGTTTAAATATTCAAATTTAAAAAAAACAAAAAAAAGAAACCATAGGGCAGTTCTGAGGAGTCTTACCCTTTTAGCGAACTTGTTATTCAAATAACTTGCCTTCTTTGAACATTTGTATTGTCTCACAACTCTATTTAGAACAAGGCTGTGAGACCTCTCTGTCCTGAGTAAGACTTAAAGACTCATTCTTACATCACATTGGCAAATACCCTGGAAGCCAGCCATTTGGAGGAACCCTAATTGAACATTCAAGCCTGAAGGCTTGGTAGAGTCCCAACACTGACCTTTTAGTCTTTCTTTCTTTTCTTTTTCTTAAGAAAATAGAAGAATGACTGCTTACTATTGATTACAACGTGTATCAACTTTTAAAATTCAGCAGTTGAGCAGTAAACTTGTTTTACTGTGCACATTTGCTTTTGTTGAATTAAGTCCAGGTCTCTTCATTTCCCAGGGCATAAAATCTTGGTTAAATTCCATGGGAAAGGATTAAGTTCTGAATATATAAACATCTAACCAAATTCTTGTAAAATTCAGAAAGAGCATACATTCTTAACAGTGACTCAATTCAAACACATGCATGTAGATTAAACCTCTTTTTCAAGGAGGCATATTGTGTTAATAGTTTTGAAAATGACTTTTCCAAGCCCGATTCAAAGAACTCCTATTCTTCAGAATAAAATACACCTTCCGTTCAGGTGGGAGAATTAGCATCACCCCTAAAGTACTTGCTTGGAGGGAGGCAATTAAATTTTAGAAAGCACAAGAGGCATAGAATCGGTATGTGAATTATAGTGAGATTTGGCACGTGTGAGGTTAATGGGATTTTTAAAAGCAAACCATTGCTTACAGTTTCAAATTGTTTTCATTTTGAGTTATTTTGGTTAAAAACAGAAACCCAAATTTAAACAAACATCCTGCTTAATGTAAAATAAACATGTAATGTAATTTGCACATTTGTTGGATGCTTGTTTTGGAAATCATTGTGGTGAAATGGAAATAGTCACATAGTTTTCTGAGCCAGGTAAGTGTGGGTTTGAATCCTGGATGACTAGCTCTGTGGCTTTGATCAAGTCATTTAACTCCTTGAGCCACAGATTCCTTTTTTATATGTTAGAAATGATGTCTACCTTTTAGGGTGGATTAAGGGGTAAGAGATTCAACCAGCACCCAGTGGGTCTTCAACAAATGCTATTATTATTGGGAATAGACAAGACCAGAAAATGAGAGCATTTTATTTATGACTAATAATTTCTAGGTTGTTTTTATAGTGATGTTGCTGGGTTGAAACAATTGAGACTTTATATTAAAATCTCTTTAATTCTTAAATATGTACCGCACATACAATGCATAAACCATAGATGTATGTTAATAGATTTAATGGTAACCATTACTCAATATTTCAGCTTTTTGAGGAAACTTTAAAAATACTTTTTAATGGAGTTATACATATAGAAGAGTACACAAGTAATAAGTGTACAAGTCACAATAATTTTCACAAAATGAACAAATCCTGTAGCCATTGTCCAGATCAAGAAATAGGACATTCCCAGCACCAACCGGAATCCCCATATGCTCCCCCCATTCTATCCTCTCCTCACCAAGGGTAATGTGACTTCTCATACGTGAGATTAGTTTTGCCTGTTTTTTAACTTTTTATACATGGAATCATATCATGTGTACTCTCTGATGTCTGGCTTCTTCAGCTCAGTATCATGTTTCTGATATTTATTTACTTATTTTTAAAATTTATTTTATTGAAGTATAGCTGATTTACAACGTTGTGTTAATTTCTGCTATACTGTGATTCAGTTATACATACATATACGTTCTTTTTCATAATCTTTTCCATTATGGTTTATCACAGGATATTGAATATAGTTCCGTGTGCTAGATCATAGGACCTTGTTATTTATCCATTCTCTGACATTTATTTTTAAAGATTTACTAATTATGGAAAATTTCAAATGTACACAAATAAAGAGAAAGCACAATGAATCCAAACATGTTCACTAACTGTTTAAAACCAAACTTTGTTTGTTTCATCAGAACAGCCACCTAATTTCTTACTGCCCCAAAGCACTGGATGACTTTCCTCAACCATTCTATCATAAATATTTCAGTATGAGTCTCAACAAGAAAAGGATTCTTTTTGTCAGACCTAAAAATTTAACAGTAATTACATTCTATCAGTATCCTATTAGGAACCAAATATTTCCCCATTGTCTCAGAAGCGATTTTTTTTTCCAGTTAGATTTTTCACAACAGGGTCTGAATAAAGTACGCGTAAACCTTCTTTTAAATGCCCAGTGTAAGGTTGGGGATTGTGTTCTATTTATATACACTGAATATTTGAGTGGGGATATGGTTCTTTATGACACATAAGAAGAGAGAGAAATTCTGAATATATTCAAATTACATTGGTTGCTGGGGAGTTTTAAAAATTGAGATAGTCTTTTAATTTCCTGACATGTCTTGGCATCCTTCAGATCCCTCTTTGGCTTTGGAGGTGAACTTTTTGGCTGATCTATCTTTTTGCCTTTGGTATTATAGAGTCTTTTTTTTTTTTTTTTTTTTTGCTGTTTTATTCCTTTGATTTACCTGCAAAATGACAAGCACAATGGGCTATTTTAGCTCAGCTCATCTGAAGAAATGCATCACTGAGCCCTGAGAATGTTCCTTGAAAGGAGCTCTATAGAGAAAGCCAGAGTGTTCTCACCCTCAAATTCTCACTTCTCCAAGTGGGGCTGGAATTTAACAGTAAAGCTGACACAATCAGATGTTGGTTCAAATGATTTTTCACAGAAAACATTTGAAGTTTCCAATTAAATATCTCTCAGTTTTCTCCCATTTAAGCCTCAGGTCACTCATTGGCCTTAAGTTTCTGCTTCCTTACCTGTCACCTGTGCAAGAGTTTGGCTTTTTTGTCCCTTCCATCACAAGATGGCACCTGGGTGCAGGGGGAGGGACATCTTGCCCTTAACAACTGTCACAGGTCGGTGGAGGGCTCTCTTCTTGTCTTTTTTTAAAATTTTTATTTTATTTTGGAGTATAGTTGATTAACAATGTTGTGTTAGTTTCAGGTGTACAGCAAAGTGATTCAGTTATACATATACAAGTATCTATTCTTTGATCATATTGTTTGATGTCAAGCCAAGTTTTCTGTGGTCGCTGAGAATTCAGTATCTTTTGGAGGTCATCCTGGCACCCCTTGTTGGTGACCTTCACCTTCGCCTCTAGTCACAAGCTCACCTCCCATTATGAACTCCTTGCCCCAACCCCAGGCCTTCATCTGTCCGCTGATCCTTGGAACTTGTACCCTCCTGGCTGCTTTCTCTTCACCTGCTGTGGTGTGCTGACTCTGTGAGGCCACCCTGAAGCCCAGTCACCTCCCTCACCTTTGCCATTTGATTGTGCCGGAGTCATACAGAGCACGCTGTCAGGGTGATGACTGAGCTTAGATTATACAGATATGGAGAAGCAGGGAACCAATAGCATTGGTTTTGAAATCTTTGAACCTTGGATGAGTGCTTCTCCCTCATCTTCTAGGTGTCTTTGGAGAAGTAACCAGGACTCTTTGAGCTCTTTCCTCCTTATCTCCTTTATGTCATAACCTCCCACGTCTTTCTCCAGCACTTGTTGTAAAGCTCTGTGCTTTTCAGTCTTCCAAGGTTGATTTGGTGCCTTCCTTTAAGTTATATAGGTAATGTTAAATATTCTAGTTTCCACATTAAGGGAAAATAAAAAGAAACAAATGAAACCAATGTAAAACTATTTTTATTTGACACAATATATCTAAAATATTATAATTTCAACATGTAAATAATATAAAAATAATTGAGATAGTTTACATTCTTTTTTTGTACAGAGTCTTTGAACTCCAGTGTATATGTTTTATACTTTACACGTCAGTTTAGACCAGCAGCATTCAGGACTAGTGTGGCCACCATATTGGACAGCCCAGGTCTAGGCAATCCAAGGTCCTATACAGGAAATCCGCTAGATAATTTTAAAAGAAAAACAAACAATAAATAAACTAAGCAGTTAGAATGGTGCCGTTTTGCCTGCCTGTCTTGGCTTCTGAGTGAGCACATTTTAGTTATCTAACCCCAGATCCCCAGTTCTGTACACCCTCCCTTTTTAGTTTAAGGTTCATACAGCCACACTTGAAGAAGATTTCATTATGCAGCATTTGGGAGTTAATAAAGAGAACTGGAAGCTGTGCAATAAAAGTGGAAGCTGTAGGACTTGAATAAAGCATGCCTCAAAGATTTAAGAATGAGAGTCAGAAATGGTCACTTTGACTTTCACACTCACAAAAATACAAGTAAAGTATATGGGATTAGGAAACTTTCTGGAACAACCCACCCAAAAGGATGATTTATCAATAGAAAGATGAGGCTAGATTAACTCCAAATCTTATCTAAAAAATGTCTAATGATAATATATGAAAGTGATAATTCTAATTAAATGTATTTCAATAAATTGAAAAATTAAGTCAGCTACATCCCCTAGGAGTGTGGCATTACTCTAATGACCAAAAAAAAAAAAAAAAGGAAAAAAATTCTGCCCCTGGAGGAGGATGTTGGCTTTAGTGACTTGCATTGATTCTTTTTTTTTTTTTTTTTTATAAATTTATTTATTTTATTTATTTATTTTTGGCTGCTTTGGGTCTTTGTTGCTGCGCGTGGACTTTCTCTAGTTGTGGCGAGTGGGGGCTACTCTTCGTTGCGGTGCGCGGGCTTCTCATTATTACGGTGGCTTCTCTTGTTGCGGAGCACGGGCTCTAGGCACGCGGGCTTCAGTAGTTGTGGCACGTGGGCTCTAGAGCCCAGGCTCAGTAGTTTTGGTGCACAGGCTTAGCTGCTCCGTGGCATGTGGGATCTTCCCCTACCAGGGCTTGAACCCCTGTCCCCTGCATGGGCAGGTGGATTCTTAACCACTGCACTACCAGGGAAGCCCCAGCATTGATTCTTGATGTAAGTACACACCCTCCACCCACATGCATCCACTCAGTCACCAAATCTTGTGGATTATGCCCCTTCAGTTCTTCTTGGAGCTGCACTTGCTTCTCTGTGTCACTGTCCACTTGATTTCTGGAATGGCTTCCTAGCAGTCTCTTTGCCTTATGTTTACATCCCTACCTCTACATTTGTCCTCTAGGCTAGTGCTTCGCTAATGCTCAGTGGAGAAGACCACTCAGTGGAGGAAAGCTTGATGGGACAATGCTGATCTAGTCTCTAGTACAGCATCCACAGGTCAGCATCATCTGCCCCTGCCTACCTCTTGAGCTTCAAATCCTGTGGTGCCCCAGGTTGATCCTTCTCTCTGAGATGAATGATCATGTAGTTTAGTTCTCATGTGTCTTCACACCTGCTGGTCCTTTGTCTTGAACACAGTTGTTCCCCTTCCTTCTCTCTACCCACCTCCCCATATTCTTCAATTAATCTGTATGTTCATCTCATGGGTAATCTGCTCCAAAAAGCTTTTCTAGAAACCATCCACACCCCACCCCCCCTACACACACACACACAATTTAGATTGTCCCCTTTCATTTCTTAGGGAGAAGCCTATGTATGCATATATCACATTCTTTGTTATGGTTGATTTATTCTCTCCCTTTAGATCAGCATTTCTCAACCTCAGTACTTTTAACATTTGGGGCCAAATAATTCTTTGCTAGGAAAGTAGGGAGCTGTCCTGTGCATTGTGGGATGTTTAGCAGCATCTCTGACCTCTACCCACCGGGTGCTGATAACACCCCCAGCGTGTCTCCAGACATTGTTGTATGTTTCCTGGGTGACAAAATTGCCAAAGGTTGAGAACCACTACTTAGACCTGTAGACTCTATAAAGGGAGTCTCTCAAGGTGTATGAGATACTCTGAATCCATAACACTTCAGTTTCTGCACACAACTGGCATTATGTTGGTACAAATGTTAAATGAATGATTGTCGGGAAAATCTGTCATCATCAGGTCTTTCCTTGCTTTGTTCCTTTCTTCTTTTTTTTTTTTATTCCATTTCTTTGCACAGTAAGCAATGTGTTCTCATGTCTAATTTGATTTCCTGAGTGAACTCACCAACCAGGAGGGAGGGTTCAACAGAAAGGACCGTCTCTGGTCGGGTGTGTCTCCCACGGTCAGTTGGTTTGGTTGGCTGATCCACAGTAGAAGGATGGACAAAAATCGTCAACCTCCTAAACTGAAGACTTGGGCTGGGAGTGAATCGGAGGTGACAGCCTGCCCGTGATGCTCAGTTTTACTGTTTTAACTGTGAGTCAGAGTTGGCAGATCTGTTAGCTTTTCAAGCAGCTATTAACTAAAGATTTTAGACTTTGGAGGAACCTAAAAGATCATGCATTCCAGTAGCCTCATTTTATCTACATGTGGATGTTTTTTTGGGTCCTACTCCAGTCATCATTATCATCCTGGATGAACATAGAGTTTTGTGGCTCCATCACTTACAGCCAATTAATGCAAAGTTGCAGGACAGTGTAGTTCATGACCTGAAATCCCTAAGCTTTGTAGTCTGCTGCATGCTGCTCTCCAGGAAGTCCCCTGGCACTGGAACAGTGTTATAGGATGGTGACACAGCTTAGCTCTATGGTACTGCTCCAGCCAAGCAGAAAGGACCCAGAAGTTATATCCCAGGTCTCCAGCATTGTTGAGGTCTGCTTTTCTGCTTTGCTCTTCTTTCTAGGATCCTCTGAGAAGACTGAACCCCCACCTCCACATTCTGAAAACCTGGACTTCATAACGTCTGTCCTTCATGCTGGGTACCATTTCTGCCCAGGGGTTTCCTGTGTGTCTTTATGCCAGGCTCTGATTGTCAAGGCATTGCCATTCTTTTGTTTTGGACTGGCGGGAAGATGGTGAAGTCCTCTCCCCTGTCTTGGTTCATCACTTTTGCCACTGCCTTTCTAGAGCTTGATCACATTTGATCCCCACAGACGTCTGATACCCTTGTAGCAGCTTATGTTAGCATCTCACTCTGACATTGCCTTGAGTCTGGGCTTGAAATGGAAATGTGTCAACATTTCTCTTTCGTGTGTGCTGGGTAAAATATGTATAACATGAAATACTGTCTTTATCCTAAGTTCAGTGGTATTAAGTACACTCATATTGTTGTGCAACCATTACCACCATGCATCTCCAGAACTCCTTTCATTCTGTAAAACTGAAACTCTGTATGCAATAAACAATAACTAACCAAGTTCCCCTCCACCCAACCCCTGGCAACCACCACTATACTTCCTTTTTAAAAAAATCTCCCCTTTTCTCCTACCACCTACCCCAGCCCCTGGTAATCACCATTCTACTCTCTCTTTCTATGAATTTGACTTTTTTTTTTTTTTTTTTTAAAGATTTCACATGTAAGTGAGATCAGGCAGTATTTGTCTTTCTATGTCTGGCTTATTTCACTTAGTAGAATATCCTCCAGGTTCATCCACATTGTTGAAAATGGCAGGGTTTCCTTCTTTTTTAAGAATGAATAATATTCCATTGTGTGTGTGTGTGTGTGTGTGTGTTCTTTATCCATTCATCTGTCAATGGACATTTAGTTTGTTTTCATATCTGGGTTATTGTGAAGGTTGCAGTGAATGTGGGAGTGCAGATACTGCTTTGAGATCCAAGGAAATAAAATCACTGTCTTGAAGAAATGTGTATACAGTTCTTCACAGCAAAAGTGAGTTTTCTCTCTAGCCCAGGAGATGCCTTTCCCAGCCCTAGCACACTCTCAACTCTGGGTAGCTGTTTTTAGCTTCCTTTGTAACTCAACCACATGGTCAGTTAGATGGACTGAGAGAAAGACCCACAAGTCACCTGGGACCTACTCATCAGTCCTGGAGCTTTGTTACAGACTTTCATTCAATCCCATCAAATATTTATCAAATACCCGCTCTGTTCTAGCCCCTGTGGATACAATTAAGATGTTTTCTTGTGCTTCAAGCTGCTGGTCATCCAGTAGGACCGGAAATGAAGCAAAAACATGATTACAGTACAGTGTGGAATAATTATACAAAGTGATATGGTAACACAGATAAGGGGTGAGTCAGAGAATGATGATATGAATAAATACTCTTTGGAGGGGCAGACTTTATGCCAGACACTATTCTAGTCATTTTATAAAAAAATTTACACTTCTGTTTAAAGTCTCACAACCATTTGGTTAGGTGGACAGGTATCCAAGATAAGGGAAAGCCCCTTTAGAAATTGATACCTGTCTGAGCTTTCTTCTTTCTCCTTCCTTCCTTCCTTCCTTTCTTTCTTATATATTTTTTATTGAAATATAAAATACATTTAGAAAAGTACACAGTTCCTGAACTTTTACAACCTGAGCATATCCATGTAACCAGCACCCTGACACCCAGATTAAGAAACAGGACATTCCCAGCATCCCGGAAGTCCTCACATGCCCCCAACCTAACTCTCTCTCCCCCTGCCCCGCTCATCCTGCTTCCTTCCAGATGCTACTGCCCCTCCCCCCAAGGGTAATCTCCTGACTTTAACAGCGTAGATTAGCTGTGTCTGTTTTGTACTTTATATCAGTGGAAACATAAGGCAGGTCTTCTTTTGTGCTGAGTTCTTTCACTCAACAAAGCGTTTGGAAGACTCATCCATATTGTCATATGCAATTGCAGTTCTCATTGCTGAGGAGTATTCCGTTGTGTGAATGTTCCAACATTCATTTCATTTATCCATTGTAAAGTTATGGGCCTTTGGCTAGTTTCTAGTTTGGAGCTGTTATTAATGGTACTGCAATGGATTTTCTAGTGCACATCTATGTTGTGTGTGTGAAAGTTTGTCTTCTGGGCATGTACCTCAGAGTGAAATTACTGAGTTATAAGCAGTCGTGTACTCGACTGCAGAGTGGAGAGGACCTGTGTACAGTGGGCTTATGAGCTGGTGGGTGCCAGCTTGGCACACCACTGCTTACTGACAGCGCATATGTCCAGCTTTAGGAGATACTAACAAACAGTTTTCCAAAGTGCTTTTACCCAGTGCTCAGTTTCGAGGAGCAAGTAAGAGCCAGAGGGTTAAAAAGAAAGCAGGAAATAGTTTTCCAGCAATGCACAGTGTGCGATTGTCAAAATTGGTTGTTACTGGTTTAGCCATGTGCATGAATTTGAAATCCTGCCACGGGCTCGCCTTGCTTATTCTTGCCTGAAATTTCCAGCCACTAATGGAATGTAACACTTTACCCTTTTTGAACTTCTTCCTTCTCAACGCAGTACCACATTAAAGGTCAACTGTAAAATTTCCACATCCTATTAAATCCTGTTCCTGGAGCCGGATATGATACTTCAAAATGCTACTCCTGTTCAAAGACATACACATACTCGTTGTCATGGGAGGATCTAGTGAACGTGAAATTTTTTGTTTGAAAATCCAGAGTTTTTTTGGCCTCAGTTGTCTTTGCTTTGACTTTGTGGATCTGACAAAAATTGATACTTTTTTTTTTTGGAGTAGAGGATTATTAGGTTAAACAGTATTTTACTAAAAATAGACCTCTTGGCTGACTATTAGTGTCTCAAGAGACAATGTGAGTGAGTGTCTGTTTCTGTTTACCACGATGTTAAGTATCACCGGGAACGTAATGCTGACAGCTTAACCCCTTTTTGTCTACAATATTATGGTTAGAATTCCTTTTCTCTCTTTGTTAGAATCTACCTTTGGGGGGTTCAGAATTACATAGTGAATGTGCCAGATGAATAATGCTTTCTGAGGTAGTCATTTAAAAAAAAAGTCATTTCCCCTAAAAGGTAGCAAAGAAGTGCCTTTTTGCCAAGTGCAATTCGTGTAACTTCTTTTCGGGTTAAGAAGCTGTTTATTGGACGTTTCTGAACATATGCTCTATATGTGATTTTCTTGGAAAGCATTACCTAAGATAATTTTATAGCCTTTCTTCCAACCATGTAGAAATATGGGTGGAGCTTTGAGAAAATGAAAATATTACATGCATTATTTCCTATTAATTCATATAATGTATTCCATTTATAAACCACCCTGAAGAATTATTCTACTGGGTGAATAAGATTGAAGGTGTCTACACATAAAATCTAGCATTATAAGAAACATACAACATAATAAAGTAGAGATTGATCCTCAAATGTAAGAATATTCTAATATTGGAAAATGTATCTATATTGGCACTACTTTAACAGACAAAAGGAGGAGAACCATGAGATCATACTGATAAAGTGACAAAAAGACATGTGTTCAACATCTATTCCTAATAATTTTTAAGAGATCTTACAAATTAAGAATAGTAAGATACTAATGTCAAACTGGCAACCAACATCATACATAATAGTAACATTTTGGGGGCATAGTTCCATTAAATTAAGAAGAAGCCAAGTTTTTCACTGTCATTCGTATTAGTGAACACAGGCCCGAAAAATGAAATAAGGACTATAAATATTAGAAAAAAAGCCATTTTATAATTTGCATATGACATGATTATCTACCCTAAGAACACAAGATCATCTGAAAAAATTAATGCTAATAAAGAATTCAATAAGGAGGATATTTCCAAAATAAATTTATGAAATGAGAAGTTTCCTATGTTTGGTAATAAAAAGTTTGTGAAAATGATATTCAAAACAACAACCCAACCCAAAATATAAAATACCTACATTTAAAAAAATCTTATGGAGTATATGGAATCTATACATTAAAAACAATCTAAAACATTCTCAAAATAATAAAAAACAGTTTTAAATAAATAGAGATGCCCTATTTCTAGATAGGATAATATTTTAAAGACACACATCATTCCCAAATTAAATTAATGCAAATTCAAAGATGGAAAGTTATTTTATAAATTTGGCAAACAACTCAAATTAATCTGAAATTTTTTGGAGAAACTACTTGAGAAACACTAAGAGGGAATACTGGCAATCAAAATTTCAAACACAGTGTAAGACAGCTAATGCAGCATTTTATTGACAATGGAAACCAACACATCAGTAAAACAGAACAGAAAGTTCATAAACATACCTAATGACTATAAAGCAAACAGACAAACAAAACTAACACATAATAGAGGTACTAAATCAGTTAGGTAAGAGTGGATTATTCAAAAAGAGGCAGAATCTACAAAAGGAAAGTTAAATTTGACAGCATTATTAAAAATACTTCTACATAAAGCAATTCACAAATTAAAAAAACAAAATGCAAAGGCACAACAAAACAAAGCAGACGGAATATTTTTTTGCAAAATAAATGACATTTAGAAGATATAGATCCTTATTCAGTACCTAGAGTATAAGAAAAACAGAAAAATGTGCAAAGAATACAAATGGGCAATTAATGAAAAAAAAAGCAAAAGAAAGAAATACAAGCATAAATAAGTTTAAGAAAATTATTAACTGTACTACTAACCAAAGAAATACAAATTAAAACAGCAGTTATTTTCACCCATAAAGTTTCCTTTTTTCTAAAACTAAGAGAGCTGGTGGTTGGCAATGATGAGACTAAATACCACTCTAAGCTATTTGCAGAGAATTTAAATTGATTCAGCTTTTCTGGGTAGCTTTTGACATATTTATCAAAAACATAAAAACTCTCAAGTCCTTTGATCCAACAGTTTCACTTTTAATGCATTATTCTAAGGAAATTTTCATGAAAGTGGGTAGAAATTATAAAGAAGTTCATCGTGGTACTGATCAATAGCATAATAAATTGGAAAATAAACTATAAATATTCAACAATAGGAAATCAGTTAAATAATTAGGATATATGTCTATAATGGAACCTTATGCAGGCATTAAAAATGATGTTGCCAAATTAACTAATACATAAAAATGTTCATGTTCTAATGTCAAGAGAAATATGCAGACTACAAAGGAAAATGAACAAAAATATCTTATTTTTTAAAAAAGAGAAAATGCTTAAAAACTGTATGGATAAGCACCAAAATAACAGTGGTTTTCTGTAGCTCGTGGGCTTATGAATGATTTTAATTTACTTACTTGTAGTTGCCTCACATTTGCAATTTTCTCTACAGTGACTATACATAACTTTCATAATTTATCGTAATAAAATCATATTTTACTTTACAAGAGATACGTTTTGGTTTTTAAAAATAGAAATCAGAAATTGAATGATTAGAACTATTGATTAAATTCAGAGTTTGAAAGAGGAATCTTTATTCACTGGTTTCTCCATTAGTATTTTTTTTGGATAAACTGGCTTTTTCATTAACTTCAATGCAGACACAAATAACATTAACAGTATAATCTAGGCACCAACCATAGAATTAATTAGTTAACTGTTTACTTGAACTGGATCCCAATTTCAACAATCATACTTATGCAAAGAATGTCCTTTTCTTTGCGAAACTAGTGAAATACCAACTTGTAAAATGAATTCTGTTAACTTGTTATAAAAAGCTTGTGTAATGTCCTGAGAAAAGATTTAGAATGTTCAAGTTGAAGATGACCTTTGAAAAATGGGTAGATTTGAATTCAATATTTACCTCTTCTCTAAGGACTTAAAAGTTTTCTCCAAAAGAAAATGAATGCTCTGAAGACTTGACAAAATATTTTCTAAATGAGTTATGCCCCCAGGGTGCCCCCTGTAGGAATTAGAGTTGAATGAGTTGAATAAGTGATGATTTGTACTCTTGAGAAACTTACTGGAAAGAGAGGTGGCTTGGAGGGTGTAGGTGGGAATAAGCAAGGTAAGACTGTGATTTCAGGTAAGATGACTTGAGGAGCTGGCAGGTTACCCAGTGGAAATATCCAACAGGCATGTGGGAATATGGAATTGGCCCTTGAATCAGACATGTCAGGGGCGATGATCCTGATGTGAGGAGGCACTTGCCAAAAGTGAAAGCTGAAGCACAGTGAAAGTATGGGTTCCAGGTGGGTTCAGAGGCCCCTGATCGCACAATTCCTAGTCCGGGAATAGTTCTTCTTATTCTGTTCTCTGAAGTTATGCTCCAGGGCAAGACACTCACATAAACTGTATTAAGAACAATGCCCCTTTTATGCCTTCATCATGCAAGGTGGCACATACTAGATGAGTTCTCTCAGCAGAGCCAGACAAGATGTACAAGGACTCACATTTACATGTAAAATGAGAGAGGGGAAAACAGGAGTCAGTGGAGTGGTAAAAAATGGGAAGAATGAAAAGGGGCAAATTTCAGGGAGTGTTAGGCCCATGGTGTCATATGTTCTAGATACACCATAGATAGTAAGAACTGAGGCAGACCACTGGGCCTCAAAGTATAAAGAAATGGAAAATCCTGGACACAGTGGAGTCCACTGAGCAACGGAGAAGACATCAAGGCACCGGGAAGCAGAGGCCGGTCCCTGGGGAGGAAGGAAGACTCTGGGTTCCGAGTGTAGTATCCCTGATTGAAGGACTTTTATTTCTATTTAGAGAAGCCTGAGCATTTCTATGTAGAACAAAAGGAATCAGGGGAAAGGAGGAAATTGGAGGTGCAAGAGAAAGAGGGGAAGATTAATCAAACAGAGTCACGAGGAAAGAGGGATGGAATTGGATCAATATACCAAGGCCAGGATTGGCCCTAGAAAAGAGAAGGGATGCCCATTTCTCAGGATGAGACTGAGGTAGATGAGCAATTAACTCTTTCCAGAAGAGAAATGGGTTAAGTCATGGAATCCAACTTAAAATCTAGTTGGAATGTGAAATAAAGGGAGAGACCTGAAGTCACGAACAAGGTCTCTTGCGAGCTCGCAGTCACTAAGTTTCTTGTGGTAGATGCGGAAATACTTTTAAGTCATTATATGCAGTACTAATAATACTCTTTCACTGTGTCACCATCATCGGATGTAAGACATGGGCGACCAATTTACAGTTTTGCAAATGGGCCAGTGATGGGCATGGGTACATTGTGCCAAATGCAGTTTGCAAAAGTGTTACGTTTTGCCTCCAGTAAACTGTGTTTAGTTTTACCAAACAGTGCTTCGGTGTTTTCTATACCTGTGTTTCCTCTCTCTAATACTTGAAAAAAAAAAAAAAAGATAAAGCCAGGTCAGGTATACTCTGAGATAACTCTTGAGAAAAGAATATTGAATGGGATATTGAGTTGATTGGTTAACACTTTAGAAAGGTATGATGCTTTATAGCAGATCCTTTTTATTAAACACAGAGAATAGCATTTCATTCTGTGCCTTAGAATTTTGTGGTAGAATTGGCAACACCAGAGTACTTTGAATTCTTTTAGTCCAGAAGAGCCCAGCACTGTAGCCACTAACACACTGTAAATTGGGTCCTTTGTTGATGCTGACTTGGAAACCATGTTAAATATCCTGCCCAAGGCTCTGAGGATTTGGCTACAAATCTATAAAGCTATTTCACCTTTGTGTCACTTCTTTTTGAAATGATAGGTAATTCCCAACTGTTTGCTTGTAAATCAGATATGGGTTTACAAAATACTAGACTAACAGATAATAAAGACTAGTTAAGTGTAGGTATGTTACGATATGAGATATAAATTAAGATTTCCAAATGAGAAATCATCCATACTTTCTCAACAAACAGAGAACTCGGAAGGGACTTTGAGATTATCTAGACTAGGACTCTAATTTTTTTAAAAAATTCATTGTAATTACACATACAATCTATGAATATCTTCTTCGTGTGAAAACCAAAAACAACACAAATGAGGTCAGCGTCCTCTTTGGCACTTCTGTTTCCTAAACAAGCACCAGTGGTCAGTCTGCTGTGCAACCTTCCAAACTTGTCACGAACATTGACATACAAATACATGTATCTGCAGGAAATATGTAATATCATTTAGTGTATGTGCAATAAATAGCACTATGTTTTATGTAACTTGCTTTTTATATTTAATGATATGTCTTAGAGACCTTTGCGTATTAATAGACATAGAGCTACTTCACACTTTTTATCAGATGCAGAGTAGTTCATCATATGGATGCCCCATAGTTTGTTTCATGTCATTCTCTTCAGATGGATATTTGGCTTGTTTCAGAATTTTCCCTATTACAAATAATGCTGGAATGCACGCGCTTCCTTGCACTGGCTTTCTTTAGGATGCATAGAGAAGGGAAATGCTGGGCCAGAAATTATAAGCATTTCACATTTTAGTAGGCATTGCCAAATTACCCTTTAAAAGGATTGTACTAATTTTCTCTCCCATCAGCTATCTTTTAATTTTATGAATGAGGAAAATGAGGAACAGAAATTATATAATTTGCCAAATATCATAAAAATCTAAGGAATAGGAATCAGATATCCCATCTCCCTGATAGATTTCTAATACCTGCACCAAATCTTCTCCAAATTTATAAAAGAAGAAAAGAATATATATTAAGCTAGCTTCCTTGAAACTTTGCTTTATATTTTTCCTATCCTTTACTAACTTTGCAAAACCATTTCTGATTGGTCATTTAACTCAATGAGTTGAAGAATAATAGGAATATAATTTTCAATTTAGGGGTTATGGGAAACTATTAAAAACACAAGATTCTTTACTTGTTGGCTTTAAGTTATGTTTTCCGGGTTGTGTGATCCTGTAATCTTATATCTGCTAAAATTTTCATGGTTGAGGTATTTCCTAATATAATTGAAATTCTTCTGGTTAGAAATTTCATTTTCATATACTTATCAACCGAGTCATCTTTATTTCTTCACTTGATGTGTTTCCAAAAGTAATAAAATATGCAGAGTGAGTTGATGGGAAAAATACATGCAAGTAATATACTTGAAATATCAAACCTTTACTTTCTAGGAAAAAATCATTTTAATGGAGTTTGGGTTCACTCTCCAGAAGTCCTTTCATATCCTAGGGTCAGGATGGGTCACAAACATCTAGTGATCCAGGCTAGGCATTCAGTTAACCTCGCTTGGGTTCTCTTCACCTCTTGATCTGGAAGAACATATCACTTGAACTTTCTGATATTTGAAGATAATTGGACCCACATCATACGTACTTCTGAATAACTGACACGTCTTTGTTGCTACCTGGTGGCAGCTTGATGTTGAAGCAAAGTTCTATAGGAATCAAAAAATAGAAGAAATGCAATGGACTATTCAGTGGGCACGGAATAGAGCAAGGAACTGGCTAGGCATTTTCATGTATGTTCTCTAATGTAGGCTCACAAGAAACTCATATAGTAAATTTTATTTTACTCGATTTCCATATCAGGAAATGGAGCCTGAGAGGGGAAAGTAAATATAAAGTTTCCCAAGCCTTCCCTGACTCCCATCTTGGTAGAAATCAGTGAAAGCTGGAGCAAAGAGAGCCTCCTGGAAGAAGTGGAGTGGAGTTTAAGTCCAAAAAGGTGGCCTAGAGTCAGATGTGGGGGCGAGGGGAGTGCGGGTAACATTTAAGGACAGGGAGGAGTCTATGTGAAGACACACAGCTGAAGGCAGGCATGGTGCTCAAATAAGGCTTAGGCAGATTTATCCACAAGGAACAGAGCCCTGTCCAACTGGCTTTGGGCAGTATAATTTTGGAGGATAAAGGGCTTTGGCAAGAAACTCAGTAGGCTCTCATGAAAAATAGCAGCCAGAAATTAGGAGTCAGGAGCTCAGATGACTACCTGTGTCTCTCTAGGAAATTTAGTGTCTCTTCCCTATTTCTTTGACCTCCTACTACATACTTCTTTGTCTCTTTAGAAGGGCTTGTTTGCTTTGCCTCGTGTGGCCGCCTCACTACAGCAGAGATGCACTAGCATCACTGAGCCTCGATGCCAGATTTCAAGGGCCAGATGTCCATCTCTGGTCCAGTCAGCTGTGATGAGAAGAATGGCTTTCAGTGGTCACTTCCCTTGGCCTGGGAGGAGGGTCTTTGATAGTGTGGCTCAGGCTGCTTCTCTAAGAAGGAATGACTGGCATTTGAATCACAGGAGCAAGAGAAATGGGAGATCATTAGGGTCCAACTTATAGAGTATCTCGAAGGCCAGTGGAAACACATGCACTTGGTTCTCTAATTGAGAGGGGAAGGTTTGCAAGGTGGAGAGGTTTGGTGCGGGGCAAGTTGCAAGGGTGGAGAGACTGCGGCACAGATAATGGCATAGGACATAGTAACTAGACTTAGAGGGATGGGAAAGGAACGGTGATGGCAGAGGAGACAGGACCTACTTTGAAAGGCCAAGCAGGATTTATTGACTGGGTATAAAGAAAAGGCAGCTTTCACCGCCAGGGACAGGGACAAGGTGTGTGACTTTGGGAGATAAAGAAAGAGGAGATGGAATGTAATTTCAAGGAGAGGGAGAGTGCATCTATTTGGGGGAATGTTGTCTCAGATTCATCTGAGGTGTGTAAACACCAGCCATAGGCTACGGGTGCTGTGGGCAAAGGGAATTGGATAGGATGTGAAGTCATGTTAATCTGAAGTTAAAGAGTTGAGATGGGGGATGGACTTTGGAGGAAAAGGGGAATCGAATCCATGGCCAATAGCCTTCCATCCAAATTTGCATCATTGTAGGACAAGCTGTCTCTGGGTTTGTGACTGAACTTCCAGGTGGACAGGTCAGGTCATGAGGTGGTTTTCTAAGACTGAAACACCTGAAAAATATCATGACCTAATACTGTGCTGAAACAGTGATGATAGATGAGGTCCCTGCAGTGAGGAAAACTCTAGAAGCAAGTCCAGTTTTACTGTGGATAAGACCGATGCCGGAACCTGCTTTAAAGACTGTGCTAGGCTGATGGTCAGTGATTCCCAAAGTGTGCCTTAGACCACCAATGCAAACAGGAAATGGTTAAATTTTCAAATATGGGGATAAACATTTCTTTCTCTTATATCAATACTAATGGGACTTAGCCTAATGCAGTCAACATTGGTCTGAAAGAATGGTTGTGTTTTGGCCAAGCCACGAACTCCTTTTTGAGATTCTGCCAGTTCCTGGTGGAAGCCAGGAAATATATTTTTAGGTCTCTATACCTTGAGCTAAGGGAGCTATGTACTGCCTAATGGTTGTCATCCAATGGATATAAATAGAACCTTTAAGGAGACAAACCATATGCTTTGTAGTGGTTACTTTATTTAACTCCAGATCTGATTTACAATCACTTTAATTCCCTAAACCACTCAATTTTATTCATTAAGAATATGCATTGCACATAGGAATGCTTTGTAATTTGGCTGTGGAATCAGAAACCAAGAATACTTTCCTCCCCCAAACTTGTAATAAGGTCAAACACTAAAGGCTTATAATAATTGTTTTTAGCTGTTCTCTTAGAATTGAAAACAAATGTTATCTAGTTCCCCAAAAGTAGTATACTGTTAATAATGTATTCATATAGTATACTTTCAATTTCTTCATCATTTTTATGCATTATCTCAAAATTAAATGTGGCAAATGCTTTAGTCCTCTATTTTTTTTTTTTAATAGGGAGCATTTTCTTTTCCTTTTTTTTTTTTAATTTTATTTATTTATTTTATTTATGGCTGTGTTGGGTCTTCGTTTCTGTGCGAGGGCTTTCTCTAGTTGTGGCAAGCGGGGGCCACTCTTCATCGCGGTGCGCGGGCCTCTCACTATCACGGCTTCTCACTATCGCGGCCTCTCTTGTTGCGGAGCACAGGCTCCAGACGTGCAGGCTCAGTAATTGTGGCTCACGGGCCCAGTTGCTCCGTGGCATGTGGGATCTTCCCAGACCAGGGTTCGAACCCGTGTCCCCTGCATTGGCAGGCAGATAGATTCTCAACCACAGTCCTCTAATTTTTGAAGAATTATAAGAGCTGGGTTTTACTAATTAAGATCAGATTTATGCTCCTCTGTATCAGAGATTTTTATGGTAAAAATTAATATAGCAAACTTATAATGACACATACTTTTACCCAGTGTAAAGATATGCTCCATGCCCACCAGAAGGACAAAAATTGAACAGACCAACAGTACTAAGTTTTGCAAAGATGTGGATAACTGGAACTCTCATGCAGTGGGAGAGCAAATTGGTTGGGAGTGTAAATTGGTTACACAACCACTTTGGAAAACCGTTTATTAGTATTTATTAAAGGAATGTTTGTGTTTACCATATAAGCCTAAGAGAAATGAGCCTATATGTTCTTCAGAAGACAGTTATTAGAATGTTCATAATGTTTTCTATTTGTAATAATCCCAGACTGCAGACAACCCAATTGTCTATCAACAAGAGAATGCATAAACACATTGTTAGAATGAACTATTAATACATGCTACAATAGGGATGAAATCTCATAAATGTCATGTTGAATGAAAGAAGCCAGATATAAAAGATACAGAAGATTCCTTTTGTATGAAGTTCAAGAAGAGGCAAAACTAATCTCTGGTGATAGAGATCAGAATAGTAATCTACTTTCCTCTTGAGGAAGGTAATGTTGGAAAGTGGCACCTGAGAAATTTGGGGGTGATATGGAAATGTAGATCTCGGTTTGGATGGTGCCTCCGTGAGTGTAAACATATGTAAACATTCACCCAACTCTGCTTTAGAGTACTTCACCACGTGTATGTTATACCTCAGCAAATGTATAGAATTCATGTTGTATGTTTCAGGGTGATTCACAACAAATTATTTTCCTCTTTCCAATTCTAATGAGAATGCAGAGGCTAATTCTAATGTAAAACATTGATCCTCAGCTAAATTGGGGTGGAGGTGGATGCAACTGAAATATTGAGACAAATACAGGGGGCTTTAACGTCCCTGTGTTTATTGCAAAGAGTTCTACTGTGAAAGTAGTAAAATGGTGTGGCTTTGGAGAGATCCTATTTTTTTTTTTTTTGGCCTGTAGAACAAGTAATTACACTTTTATATTTGATACCACATCACATCAGATATATTCAAAAAGAGAAAAAATATTTTTAATTTTAAGCATATTTAAAAAAAATTATATATACATATCCATATATATCCATCTCCTATAAATAAGATCATACGCATGCTTGTAGGATTCTTTAGTGCAGTTTTTTGGGGGGATGTTTTTCCTGTTTCTTCTAATGTCACTTCCTCTCTTAGTGTTACAACCTACTGTGTATCTTACATAATTTTCTTTAAGCTCATGTAATAAAGCACACTTATTATATATACATAGATATTTGTATGTATGTATATGTATATGTCCATAGATACAAGTGTCTTTGTCTTTGTGCTACAAAAGTAGTATTATATCACACATTTTCTTGCATCTTGCTTTAATTCTCCCAATAAAACTCCATGAAAATGCCTGCAAGTCAAGTGGTATGTCATGGTAGCCTAATAGTCCATGGGGTGGATATACCATAATTTACTCAACCAGTCCTTTGTGTATGGGCTTTGGTTGGGCAAGGTCTTTTGTGTACTGTGGTGAGAGAGTTTTGGACTCAAAAACAGTGACTAGGGTTATGTCACTTAAATTGTCTGAACCTGTGTCTCCTCATCCACCAAAGGGGGATGCATTTATACCTGCCCACCCACAATACAGGGAAACTATATGAATCAGAAAGATGGTATGCAGGCATATACATGTTTGACATGATGGGAAGAGCTTTGTCATTGTAACCATCACGACGTATTTGTGTTTAGTGCTTGTTATGTGTGAAGCACCATTCTAAGGGCTTTAAGTGTATTCATTTAATTCTCACAATAACCAAATGAGGCACTGTGTGTTATTATTTTTCCCATTTTCCAGATGAGAAAAGTTGAGGTAACTTACCCAAGGCCAGCAGGAGATCTCAGATTCGAATCCTGCATGTCCCACTTTGATTTTATCTACCATGCAACACTGCCTCTCAAATGTGATGCTCACTAGACATTTTATTTTATACATAAATATTCACAGAAAACATAAAATAGAATGGTTCTCAAAAAATGATGGAATTACATTGTCAATTGTAAACATTTAAAAACAAAAGCAGAGGCTTGTATCAGATAGCTATTTATGTGTAGGAAACCATCAGAAATGTAATGGCTTAAAACAACAACCATATATATAGGTCACGATCCTGTGAGCCAGCAATATGTGCTGGGCTTAGATGGCTGCTTCTTCTGGTTTTATCTGGGGTCACTCAAGAATCTGTGGTTAGCTGCTGGGTCAGCAGGGCAGCGCAGCCTGGAGATTTCCTGACCGTAAACTGGGATAATGGGGACAGTTGGACCATGGGGGTCTCATCCTCCAGCAGGCTTTGTCAGGCTTATGCAAACAGTGATAGTGTGGTTTCAAGAGGGAGAATGGAAACACACAGGAATTCTTGAGACTAACAATTAGTACTGGCTCACCCTGGCTTCTACCACATTCTCTAAATCAAAGCAAGTCACAAACCTAACCTAGATTCAGCCCCTTGATGGGACTAACCACCAACTCACATGGCAGAGAGGCTAAGATCTAGGGTGATGAAAAATTTCTGTCTCATCCAATGTGGGAAAGAAAGAAAAAAATGTCTTACTATTTTCAACCCACAGAGCCCCAGAACTGGTTTCTTATTAGTATCAATACTATGCGTGTGTTTGTGTATGTGTGTGTTTCTGCTGAGAATGCCTCCTATATACTATCCTCTGGCTTGCAAATAGCTGGTTTTCTTTTGGGGAGACATTTATTCCTGAGATAGTGGCTTACTCTGAATGTCTAAGCTGAATCAAATCTCCCACGCTTTAGAGCCATCCTCATGTTCTTGATTAAAGTCCCTCTGTCTTGAATGATTTTAATCTGTATTTCTCAGGCAGCCAGAGGACATGATATTACGTTATGGCTTTTCAAAGAGCAGGACTGTTTGGATACATAATCAATGTATCACAACCAAATTTTCTAATTCACATGGCTTATAATATGTGTAAGTTGTACATTTTACAATGAGCACCGTCATGCTTTCTTTCCAAGACAGGTACCCTTCCTACACCTTCAGCATCCTCTCTTAATACTCTCAGTTCCCAGCATCCTTGCCCCATTGTGTTAAAGAAGGACACACATTCAACAGATAAGTAACCTGAGACACAGGAAAATATCTGTCAATTTCATACAGAGTTCATGGACTGAGATGCAAGATTTTCTCATTTCTTGGCTGTTGGCCATATGCACTGTCTAGTGTGATTTTCAGGTTGTTCCAGGATATTCTAGGGACCACCTCTTTTTTTCTTTTGAAGGCTTAAAATATGTTGCTTAGCTCATCCTTTCAACATATTTCTCCTAGCTGCAGAGAAATGATGGTGTCTTTGCATAAGGAGCCTTAGAAAACCATGTAAAATTGGTTAGTGAATGTTCCTTTTTTTGTTTTAGTCACATGGCATAGTAGATGAAAGTATGGATTCAGGAATAGACCAGCTTAAGATTTGTATTCCAGATCCACCACTTACAAGATGTGTGACATTAGGCAACACACACACACACACACACACACACATATTAGCATATATTAGGCTGGCACATTGTGGTAAAAACTCAATAAATGTTTATTATTATTATTTTTATTGAGGTATAATTAACGTAAAACATTATATTAGTTTCAGGTATACAACATAATGATTCAATATTTGGATATATTGAGAAATAATCACCACAATAAGTCTAGTTAACATCCATCACCACACATAGTTACAGTTTTGTTTCTCGTGGTGAGAACTTTTACAATTTACTCTCTCAGCAACTTTCAAATGTGCGGTACAGTTTTAACTATATTAGCCATGCTGTACATTATATCCCATGACTTATTTGTCTTATAACTGGAGGTTTGAACCTTTTGACTCCATTCACCCATTTTGCCCACTCCCCACCCACTGCCTCTGGCAAAGAACAATCTGTTCTCTGTATCTATAAGCTATTTTTGTTGTACAGATTCCACATGTAAGTGAGAGTGTATGGTATTTGTCTTTCTCTGTCTGACTTATTTGACTTAGCAAACGCCCTCCAGGTCCATCCATGTTGTCACAAAGAGCCAGGTTTCCTTTTTATGGCTGAATAATATTCCATTGTATATCTGTGCCACATTTTCTTTATCTATTCATCCATCGATGGACACCTAGGTTGTTTCCATATCTTGGTTATTGTATATAATGCTGCAAGGAACAGGGGCTTGTGTATACCTTTCTGAGTTAGTGGGTGTTTTTGACTTCAGATAAATGTTCAGAAGTGGCATTGCTGGATCAGATAGTCGTTCTATTTTTAAATTTTTGTGGAATTTCCATACTGTTTCCCATAGTAACTCCACCAATTTGCATTCCTATCAACAGAGCATGAGGGTTCTTTTTTCTCCACATCCTCACCAACATTTGTTATTTGTTGTCTGTTTGATGATAGCCATTTTAACACGTCTGAGGTGATATCTCACTGTGGTCTTGATTTGCATTTCCCTGATGATTAATGACATTGAGCATCTTTTCATGGACCTATTGTCCATCTGTATGTCTTTAGTATTCTTGCTCTTGAAAACAAGGGGCAGAATAGGTATATACCCTTCTGACGTCTGATGTGGAGGCCACAGGACAAAGGATCACTTGTGCAGACTTCCTTGTGTTTCTCTACCTTAGACGATCCATGTCTTACCCTTCGGTAAGAGCCTATGAAATAATATATATGAAGTGACTAGTGCAGGGTCTGTAAATATTAGCTTCCTTCCTGTTTTACTCCCTCTCCTCCTGGAGACTGAACAGTCCTTAACACCAGCATTTTGTCTTAGTTTGGGTTCCCCAGAAGCAGACTCTGAGATGTGGGTTTTGTGCAGGGGAATCCTAGGGAAGGATCCCAGGAGAGAATGGCAAAGGAGTGGTGGGAACAGGCCAAGGATGGGGACGAAGCCAAATAAGGGCTCCATTTCGGGGGCAGTCCAGGCCTCAGCATGATGTTGTGGGGTGCTCTAGAGCAGAAATACGCCTCAGAATATGCCCCGCCTTGAGGCAAGAGACCCTTCCTTTCATATTCCTGCACCCGTCTCTTATTGGTCATGGGCCGTCCTGGTGTAACTTCCAGACACTTCCAGCTCTCCATACTGAATGGGCAGTCCCAGTGGCCCAAGGAAAACCCCTGAAGAAGGCTATAGGTACAAGCATTTAGAAACAGAGCACATAGAAGCTGGGGGTAGGTGCATAGAAGCTGCAAAAAGGATGGAGGTGGCATATCTGGGTGGGCAAGAGCAGTGTCCACTGCACCCTCTCGGAGTTTATAGGGACCAGGTAACCAGTCTCTGGTTAAATGGTGGCCTTCCAGTGGGAAAGGCAAGGCTACCGTTTAGGTCAAAGTCACGCCTTATTTTTGTAAGCGGCTACTAAAGCAATATCAATCAGCAAGAATAAGTCCATATCTGAACATCAAACACCCAGGAAATCTGTGTCAAGCTTCAGTTTCCCCTGTTAATCTTCTGCCGGACGTGATCTGAGTGTGGCTAGGGGTATTTGATGAGTGCATTAGTGATAAAGGCAGATAGTGTTCAAGAATCAACTCTACTATAGTGTTCAAGAATCAGCTTTACTACTATCCCTTTTAAGGAAACAACTGGTGATTAATTTTCAGGCCATATAGGGCTCTTCCTCCTAAAAAAATGGCTAAACTGAGAGATTTACTTCTAAAAGTGTAAACTTTCAACTGGAGCTTTTAGGAAAGAGCAGCTTAGAAAGAAAGCAAAGAAAGTTTCAGGATTGAGAAGGAATTCTGAAATTCCTCTTTTGGGAAATGAAATACTAACTGGTTCATGGATATTTGTTAAAATAAAAACGAAATATTCTGGTTACACAAATCTTCCATTATAGTCTTTTAGTTGAGGAAATGTAATAATGAAAAAAAAATCCAAGGGCTTGATTAAATAAGAAATAGAGTTATTAGAAAGGAAATTTCCAAAAAGCTGCTCATGGTGTTTGACATATTAAAAAGGGCACTTATATTTGTGAAAAAATGAACTATTTTAAGTGTAATTATTTCTAATGTTCCTTATTTTGGGGTCTCATGAGAAATTAGAAATTGCTGATAACCGATTTTGAATATTTCGGAGATAAATTAATAAAACACTTTATCTGTGATTCATGGCTTTTTATCCTTCTTACATTATTCTTGTCCGGGTTAAGGACCTGTCCATCACTGGAAGCAATTGGAAAGAAAACTTTGCCTGAAGCTGCTTGAGAACTGGAATCAGAATCTTAAACGGTGAATGGTGGCAAGATTCCAAAATTAATTATGAAGGCTATTGAAATGATGTGGCATTTTCAACCTATTTTGATTGACAAGAGGTATCATAAATGGAGAGCTCATTTTCCATTTCCCCTTGCTTCCCTGTGATTTTGGGTCTCATCACTCTGAAATCTGAGCCTTCATGGAAGCCATGTCTTCATGTATGTCAGTCTGAAGCAGCAAAGACGAGACCGCTTGTCTGTGTATGTGACTCTGTAGAGTCCCATAACCAGAAGGCCTTAAGCTTCAATTTGTTTCTTTTGATTATTGGCAGATTGCTGTCTGTGCTGTCTCTCTG
Source organism: Balaenoptera physalus (assembly GCF_965194825.1). NCBI lineage: Eukaryota > Metazoa > Chordata > Mammalia > Artiodactyla > Balaenopteridae > Balaenoptera > Balaenoptera physalus. The sequence goes on from NC_138898.1 coordinate 37,292,178, forward strand.
ATGTGACTGTTTGAGCATATTAGCTATGACCTCCCTAATTATTCATGCTTCCAGTGTTACCCGTTCATAATGTATGACCATAAGGACAGTGCATTAGAAGCCTGAGAAATTTAGGCTTAAGTCTGCTGCCAGAGATTTATTGTCATTGTTTTAGTTGCAGTGTATTAACAGGCAGGCCAAGTCACTCCTGTTCCTGGCTTTTGGTACATTTAGTGTCGAATTATCTGAGAAAGAGTGCATTTTCTCTGACACACCAGAAAATCAAACAAATAAGTAGTTGTTGAAAAATAGGATTTAAGTTTAAGTCTGTTATTCTGTATCTGATGGGCATCACCCCATATCTGTGAAAATCTGACGCTAGGGCTGTTCAGGCTTAGATGGATGCTTTCAAGGTGTGTCTCAAAGGCTGTCTTACTCCTTTTGTTCCCCATTTAATACTTTGCAAGTTTTCCTTAGTTGATTAAAAAGAAAATCATTGTCTAATCATATAGCATATATTGCTGCTATAAATACCTCACCTTCTGTGACACAATGTCTTTTTTACTTTATTATTGTGATCTGTTGGCTTTTGTGACCTAGTGCTTCAAATGCTTTTGCATTTGTAAAGTACTTAGTAATTAGATACTCTTCATCATACCTTTTGCCATCTTTGAATGGTCTTTTAAACCTTTTTTAAAAAGAATCTCTAAATGTATAGTCTAAGCAAATTAGGAAAAACTGCCTATAAAGTATACTGACAAGTTCCATTTTAAATTTTTAGTGAACTGATGCATTTAATCTTCCTTTCTCTCTGTCAGTCAACAAATATTTATTGAGCCCAACAATATACTGGAGGCATTGCTGGCTGCTGGGTCACGGGGCAAGAACACTGATGCATTTCATCTTACTTTGAGGTTGTCAGTCCCCAAATATTTATTGAGCCCTAACAATATGCCAGGGATTTTGTTAGCTGCTAGGGATTCAGAGCTGGAAAGACATAGTTCCCTTTTTTCACAGAATTTATAGAAGAGACACAAACAAGACAATGTAGACTTAAGGTACATACTCTGATGAAGGGCTAGGCCAAGTACAGTGAAGTCCTCACAGGGAAAGGTTTTATATCTGCCAGGGAGAGTAGGAAGACAGCCTTGGAGCTGAGTCTTGGTAGATGGAGAGGAGTTTGCCAGGTGCATAAGAGCATGGAGGGGCATTTAAGGCAGGGGAAACAACACGGTCAAAAGCACAAAAGCCTGCCAGAGCCCTCAGGATCTACCAGTGACTCTGCATTATTGGAGAATGAAGTGTAAGTCAAGGAGCAGCTGCAGCTGAGAGGCATGGGTGGGTGGAGGTCAGATCATAAACAGCTGTAAATGCTGTTCAAAGTGGTTCATATCTTACCTGCATCCTTCTAGGAGGCAACTGTTATGGTTAAGACAACAGGAAAGAGAATTTCCCATTAGCAGAAATTACATACTTGCAAGTGATGCTCAAACCCAGATGTTCTTGCCCCCCAAACCTTTAGAGTTGGAATAGATTTTGTGATGATAAAGTTTGCACTCATTTGTTTGTTGCAGTAGTGATGATTAGAATTGAGAATGGCCATAAATGAAGGATATTTATTGCTGTAGACTTAGGGATCTTGGTATGAGTGTTTTCTCATTGTTGGGTCAGCACTGACAACTGCCCTTTGCAAGTTCTTTGAAAAGGCAGGAGGCTCTGAAGGGCCTGGATGATGTTGCTTGAGGGCTCAATCAGAGATCGATATTCAAGATGAGAGAGGAAGGTAGTAAGAAATTATGGATGATGAGAGAGCAAGGGTAGAGTGGTACATCCACCATAGACTGGAAAGGAAAAAAAAAACCTCAGGGGAACTTGAGGGCCTCCTGATACAGCTTCCCAAATAGGCATGGAGATGCTGTCCTTGGCCAAGCTTGACTCCAAAGGGGCACTGCTTGGAATCAGGCAGCTGCTGGTCCCACGTCCAATGGGAATATAGCTCTTCCAGTTTGTAATGAATGATACCCAGGGCTCTCAGATGGTGTGAAACTACCGGCTTCACTTGGAAAAACTGTCTAATTCAACACAGGTGTAAACGGTCACTAACAACAAGAAAACCTTACATGGTAACTCCTTTCTGTTATGCCTGCTGAGTGTTGCAATGGAGGGAAAAATAACGAGAAGAAGGTCCTATAAATCAGTAATGGCTAATTCTGATCCAGTGAGCTCATATAACATTAGAGTAAATGTGAGCTTCATTTTGAAGACATTTCAGTTTTATTAAATAGCTGTTTTCATGCATAAGCAATACAGCTGGACCACACTATTCCAAAGATTGCTTTTAATAATACCTCATTAGCACACCGAGGCAAATTGAATTCTCACTTGATTAACCCTCCCACCATCCCTCATTTACCTCTGCAGTACAGAGCACTGAGTGTAGAATTTCACTGGCCACTCCACTGAGCATTTGATGGAGAAGTGCATGTAGGGAACGACCTTTATCTACACCATGTCTTCCTCTCAAGGCTAAAATTAGTATCAATTCAACAGGCATGAGATAAAACAGTATCTATGGTAACATTATCGTTTTCATTTGCCTTGCTTGTATTTAGGTGACCGCATGTTCAGGTTTATCTGGGACAGTCCCATTGGAGTGACTTTACATGTGTGGGTCTATTTTTGGACTCCCTTCTAATCCATTGATCTACCTTTATACTGAAACAAGATAGCTGTATTTATCCCCAGGTGACTATAATTTGCCATCAGAGTTGAGCATCACTGGTTAAGATAAATCATGATTCGTTGCCTAGGGCTAAATGCATTGCTGATCTAAATGAAATTGGGATTTTATTCACAAAGAAGTTATAAGTATTGAATTGACAGATAACAGTGACTGCTACATATGTACTTAAATCATATGTTGTATTTAGCGATATTTTTTATGAATACTGCTTTTATCTTACTCATTTCATAGAACCTCTCCCACCCTCCAAATCTTCACATGACTTTTGGGCATATTGCCTTTTTATTTTTTACCACTGGAGCATCTTTTGGAGTCATCTAATAGAGTTTTCCAGGATAAATCTATCCACTTCCATTTATATTGTTTGAAATGCAGCAATTTTCGAAACCCTATATGATACAGCCACTGGAAATTTTAGCCCAAGCCATAAATATCATTTGCAAAAAGTATGATAGTTTTTTGACCATTAATCCTGCATATATTAGAGGAGATCTGTGAAACCACTTATTGTATTTATTTTTAAAGTGATCCTGAAAAGGCTCCTTTAAATTATCTACAACATTTGCAATTGTGAGGTCATGCCCACCTGGGAATAATCCTCTTACTTTCTGTTATGCTAGTTCTGTTTATGTAAACCTCTAAAAGTATCTAAACTAGGATTAATAGAAGTAATTTCAGGCTAAGGTATCATCCCCAAATATTATCCTGTTGTTCAAAATAAAGTAATTAAGAAAACCTGGTAACATTAGTGACTTTATTAAAACCTGACTATATAAATCAGGCCCTTTGTTTCTGAGGGACACTTATCAAGAATAAAACGTCGCCACTTATACACAGGCAGGCTTATCTAATTGTTTTCTGAGTAGAGATCTTTTTAAAAAAAATTTATTGAAGTATAGTTGATTTACAATGTTGTGTTAATTTCTGCTGTACAGCGAAGTGATTCAGTTTTATGTATATATTATTTTTCCTATTCTTTTCCATTATGGTTTATCACAGGATACTGAATATAGTTCCCTGAGCTATACAGTAAGACCTTGTTGTTTATCCATCCTACATATACTAGTTTGCATCTGCTAATCCCATCCTCCCCAGTCCATCCCTTCCTACCCCCACTCCCCTTTGGCAACCACAAGCCTCTGACTACAGATCTTTGACTTTGTAACTTCTTTTGACCATGGTTCGAAGTGGTAAATTCTAAACAATTTGAAAACTGCAATTTAACATGGTTGCCTTATTTTATATGGCTATGAGAAGCTTTTTGGTTCAAATAATGTGTACCTTTTCCAGAAAATCCCTGCACATCACACATTCAAAACTAACTAATTTACCAGGACATGGGAAAATGATGTGAGGTGTCTTACTTGCTGAAGTTTCACTTTATCTTGAATAATGAAATTACAGATCTACCTAGAATTAAACTTAATTGCATAATATTGTGTTTCCTTTGCCAATTAACCCAATGGAGGTTTGAAGTAATATATATGAAAACTGCCTTGTAATCTCAAAATCACTAGGCAGTTGTTAATCGTTGTCATTACTATATTGGGAAAACTACCTGTGGCCACTCAGAGTGGAGAAAAAGTCTTAACTGTGAGCAAAGAACAGCTCAACCCTTAGGCAAGTACTTTATCATGAAAACATTTTCCAATGATTGTGATTCATAGCAGATGGAAACTAACTCCTAAGCCAGCGTTTTCAAACTAGAGGTCTTGACCCATGAGTAGGTTGTGAAATCAGTTTATTGGTTAGAGACCAGCATTAAAAGAAAAAGAAAAGAAAAAGAACAGGAGAATAGAATATAACAGAACATAGAAGACAATAAATACTAGAGATTGTATGGACACATATATATATATTTTTTAATTTTATTTATTTATTTATTTATTTATTTTTGGCTGCGTTGAATCTTCGTTTCTGTGCGAGGGCTTTCTCTAGTTGCGGGGAGCGGGGGCCACTCTTCATCATGGTGCGCGGGCCTCTCACTGTCGCGGCCTCTCTTGTTGTGGAGCACAAGCTCCAGACGCGCAGGCTCAGTAGTTGTGACTCACAGGCCTAGTTGCTCCACGGCATGTGGGATCTTCCCAGACCAGGGCTCGAACCCGTGTCCCCTGCATTGGCAGGCAGATTCTCAACCACTGCGCCACCAGGGAAGCCCCTGGACACATTGTTTTGATGTATATATTTACACAAACACTAGACGGAAATTAAAATGTTCTTACTGAGAATCACTGCTTGAAAACAAAGCAAAACAAATCCTATAACAATGAATACCATTGCCCTAATCTTGTTTCAGAATTTTAAGAACATTACAGTTGTCCTTAGACTTGACAATTATTTTATTAAATTTAAATTGTGACAAAAAATCTTAAGGGTTTTGTACATTATAAGATCATTATTTCTGAATCCAGAATAAAGGTTTTTTAATTAATATTTTTCTCATAAATCATTGAGTTATAAAGGACAACCAGATATCCAGTTCGATTCAACAAGTTTATTGAGAATTAGGCATATATAAAAGTTACATCAAGCAAGAGGAATTAAGATAATTATGTAATTATACTATATGTTAAATGACAATTTAGTTTCTTCTGTGAGATATAAATATTTCATAAATAGTCAATATTTAAAAGGCTGACACAAATTTTAAAATATTATTTGAATTATTTTTACAAATATTTTCCTGTATCAGTTAGCTATTGTTGTGTAACAAACCATTCTAAAACATAGCGACTTAAACAGCAGCCATTTATTTAGTGCCAATTCCATGGGTCAGTAATTTAAGCTGGGCTATCCTGGGTTGTTCTGGTCTTGGTTGGCTCCCTTATGTGCATGGTCAGCCCTGAGCCTGCTAAGCTGCTCTGGTTCTAAGAGCTGGTTGGCTGTTGGCCGGGGTGCTTCAGCTCTCCCCTACCCCAATCATCTCTCATCTTCAAGAGGGCAGTCTCTTCAGAGGGCAGAGACAGGGCCCTGAGTGACAGAGAGAGAGAAAGTGAGAGAGAGAGAGAGAGAGAGACAGAGAGAGAGAGAGAGACTGGGAATAGAAAGCATACTGAGGCTAAATTGGAACTGGAATGGTGTTACGTTGGCTGCATCCTGCTGGCTAAAGCAATCACAGGTCAGCCAGATTTAAGGGGAGGGCAGATAGTCTCTACCTCTTGATAAGAGAAATGGCAAAGTAGTCACAGGGCAAAGGATAGAGATACAAGAAAGTCATTAGTTGGGACCATCAGTGCAGTCAACCTAACATTGTTTTTTCCTTGCCATCCTGTTCTTTGGAGCAGTATAAAGGAATTCTTCAGACAAATGTCTATAAAGACCCTCTTTCCTGCTTCTGTCTGAGCTTCTAGTAAAAACAAGATAAATGTGGAAATTTATCTAATCCATGCATTAATAAGTAGACATTTACTTAAACTGGTCAATTTTTCTCTCAATTTGATTGTAATAAATATTATGCTTTAAAAAGTCTAATATTGCTAACAGAAGGATTGTGTTTGCTCTGAGAACACTATGAAGCACGCCTTACTTAATAAATGCTTTCCTAAAAGGGTGTGGGTAAATAAAATTGTAACTCAAACCAGATTTTGTATATTGAGACTAAAATTTAAAGAGATCCTTTTACATGTATTCTCTTTCCATAGATGTCTCTGAAAGTCCTAGTTTTTAGATGGCACATTCCCCAAAGTGACCTTCACCTGTAGAACATAATTGCTATATTTAGCCCAAAACTTGGGCCAGAAGGGCTAATGTGTCATTTAAAACTTGCAGATAAAATGAATATAATCTGCTGAGAATAGTTTCATCAACTAAGTCTAGAAATAACTAGGTACTCGAGTGATTTTTACATAATCATTTGTTTCATTTTGAACAAATTAGAAAGAAAATTAGAGGAATCTAGAAGGAAAATTAGAAAGGGTGGTGCTAAATACCTATCTATATGGTAATAATTTTACAGTATAAGGAAAACTTAAGCAAAATATGGCATTTGTATATACCTATCTTGCCTGTGAATACTGTAGTCTATTATAATTAGCAAGCTAATATTATGAAGTAGTTAGAAGATGACTGACTCCAAAGACAGACTGCTTGGATTTGAATCTGAACTTCATCATGTGTTACCTTTGCGTTCCACATTACTTTATCTTTTTACACCTCCCAGTAGAATGGAGATGATAATGGTACCTAATTCATAAGCTATTGTTAAGATTCAATAAGGCACAGGGCAATGACCATGCATGGTAAACATTCAATAAATGTTAATTCTCACTATCAATACATACGGTTCGTTTTTATTTCAAACTTCATGTATCTTCACGGATTCATTCCAGACTTGTTTGGACTCACATGTTCTGTCTTGTGCCAGGGGCCTGAGAGACAGAGATGAAAAACAAAGGCATTCCCCCAAGTAGCTGGAAGCATTAGATGAGTGCCCCCTCCGCCGATATTTACATGATGATGCACCCATAAAGGGGATATCAAGCTTGAAGGTCATCGAGAATGTCCGTGAGACTTGTTTCTTTTTTTAAAAAAAGATTTTACACATACAGTTCCCTGAACCAAGGTGCATACTTTCAGTTGTTAACTAAAGTGTATTGAATTAGCTGGATTTACTGAAGTTTACACTCAGCCTATATATTTCTCAGAAATATACATATATTATTAAATATTATATTATTAAATATCTTAAATTATTATACAGAAATGTCCCAATATTATGTAAGGCATGCTTTGTAGATAGAGTATATTAAGCCTTAGACAAGGGGCACAATTCTTCATTCTTGCAGTATTTAAGGATTTTAATCTTCATTTGGTGGTTCCTAATTGTCCCCTGAAAATGACCCCTCCGTGCCAACCTTAACATTGACTGAATTCTTCCAAAAAGGAAAGGAAGTGATTATAATTCTCTTTCTAGATCCTGGGATCCTGTAAAAAGCATTGGTTGGTTGTGGAGCTTGCCTGGAGAACAGGCTATGTCAACACCATAAAATCTTTACTACCGACTTTGCTACTCTTGGTTCAGTTCCATCCCTTTCCCTGCAGTGGATTCACATTTGCTTTGAAGTGATTATAATTCTCTTTATAGATCCTGGGATCCTGTAAAAAGCATTGGTTGGTTGTGGAGCTTGCCTGGAGAACAGGCTATGTCAACACCGTAAAATCTTTACTACCGACTTTGCTACTCTTGGTTCGGTTCCATCCCCTTCCCTGCAGTGGATTCACATTTGCTTTGAGCGTGGTGAGCTATGTGGTAGGAAAAATTATGGTGTATGAATTTCATTTGCTTTTTGAAGAAATGGGTCTTGAGTTCAACCTTTTCCTGCCAAGTCCCAGGCCCTGGGTCAGTCCCCAAAATGTAGAGTCGACAAAGACCTCCCATAACTGCAAGCCTGTAGAGAAATCAGAGATGGGTTCACTTTGGCTTTTATCTGCTCCTGGGTCATTAGAACAGGTCCAGCACACGCAGCGTCTGGGCGACTTCCTTGTCAAACAGATGTATTGAAACAGATATTTAGATGGGATTGACTTTTTGGAGGGCTACTTTGAATGTGTTTTACTCTAACAATCTGATCTGCAATGGATTTGACTATGAATGGATTTGACTAACTATGAAGGAGAATTCATTACAGATTAAAATTAATTTTTTGAGGACACAATATTTTGAAATTTCTCTTAGAATTCAAGATTCTGATGCTTGCAAATTAAAAATGGGCAGAGATTTTTAAGGCTATCAATAAATTTATGAATTATGTTTTTAATTTTATTGTTATTTTGGCTTATATAACAATAGGTTTATTGGTAAGCTGTGCTTTCTTTTTTTAAATTTAGGTATAATTTGTATAGAGTTAAATTTACCTCTGTTAAGTCTACAGTTCTGTAAGTTTTAACAAATGTTAAATGTTGAAGTCTTGTAACCATCACCACAATTAACATATTGAATACTTCTGTCACCCCCCCCACCCCAAATTCCCACGGACCCTTTTGTAATCAGCCCTTTCCCCCAGTCCCTGGCAAAAACTGATTTGTTTTCTTTCCCTATAATTTTGACTTTCCTAAAATGTAGTATAAGTGGAATCATACAGCATGCAGCCTTTTGAGTCTGGCTCCTTTCATGTAGCATAAGGAATTTGAGATTCATCCATGTTGTTGCTTTTGTCAGTAATTCATTCCTTTTATCACTGAGTAGTATTTCATTGTATGGATACAACGTGGTTCGTTTATCTATTCCCCATTTGAGGGACATTTGTTTCCAGGTTTTGTTAATAACAAGTATTATCACTTAATTATGTTTTTACTCATTTTGGAAAAGGTCAAATAAGATGGTGAAAGAAGTACTTTGTGTGTACAGGGGTGAGGGTAGGGGTGGGGAAGTCTTAGTCCATTTGCATTTTCCAAATCTTAAGTTTTTCTCTAATGAACTGTTTGAAATACCTTAGTAACTCACAGAGCAAAAAATGATACCTGGTTTGGCATAAAATCATTACATTGATTTTCCTGAAATTGAATCAAGTAATTTGGGGGTGTACCATATAATCATTTAACTGCCAGGTGCTCCATCCCTCAAAAAGAGTATGCCATATGGAAATGATTCTAAATTAATCTATCAGGGTGTTAAAATAGGACTCTTTTTGTGCCAGTTTTGGCCAAGGAGTAAAGACAATGGCCACCACACTGCTTCATGAAGATCACCAGGAACAGCAGAGAGGCTTGGAGAGGATGAGGGAAGTGGAGACTAGAGCTTGGTGGAGGATTTGCGGGAGAGCTCTTAATGTTCTCTGATTCCCATCATACACCTTTGGTGTCGTGAGACAGGGTTCAGTAGGACTATTTTCAGGATAGCCTGTAGCTAGCATGGGGTCTCCTTTTATCCTTTCCATGGGGCTTCCAGGAGGGGCAACCAGAGCCTAGCAGAGAAAAGCTAGGATTATCTATGCTTAGTGCTGAGGAGGGAATGAAAAATGAGCTACAGGAAAATGCATCGTACCTATCAAAAGAGCTACAGACAGAAGGGCTCTAGTCGGGGGAGTGAAGTTAGCACGTGTTAGTGCTCTGTCCATGTCTTTACCTGAGGAGGTGCGTCCATTCTCAAGCGGCTGTGGGTACCAGCTGCTAACAACTCACAGCTGACCTTACGCTCTGGAGGACTGCCCTTGGCTGACAGGAGCCTCCTTGCCCAGAGATGCCTTGTGCTTTATACCTCCCATCAATCTGGAGGCTGCCCATGGCCACTGACTGAAAAATCCAAAAGTGTAAAAACTCAGCATCTTTGCCTGAAGGCATTAGAGCCATGCTCCAGAGCTCTCCATGGCTCAGGCTGATAATAAACTTCAGCTGAAATAAGCTCTTTGCCAAGCTCGTTCTCCTGTCCCATCTCAGTCCCTTAGAGGTTTCTTCTGAGAGCTCTCCCTCGAAAATTATTTGCACAAGAATCCCTGTCTCAGGCTCTATACCTAGGGCACCTAACTTAACATAGGGGTCTCTGAAGAATCCACAAAAGCATGAGAAATTGAGAATGAGAGAGACACACACACGGATAGGGATCATGCATTTTAAACATTTGCCGAGCTTACGGAGGTTAATTTCGGCTTGCTACTATAGCAGTCAGGTAAGAACTTTCCTGCCTCCCCCATCTCTTCAGTAAGTTTCTCGAAGTGTCAGAAACCATGATAGCAGGGCAAGAAGGAGATGCCTAACCAAGCTGTTTAGGGAAAGAGCATAAGTCAATCATGGACCTTTCCTTCCTCCAAGATTCCGGTTTTTTCAGTGGCCTTGTGCCTTAGGAGGAGAAGCCTTAATGCGAAAGCAACATGACTTTTCCACGATCCAGGATACTGATTGGGGGACCTGGGAAAGTGTAACCAAAAATTTCATGGGGTCTGCCTAAGTTTTCATCTAGGAGCTAGAGAATAACCAACTCACCCAGTCCATTTAAGGAGAGAGGGGGGAAAAGTGCTTAATGATCGTATCTCATGAGTCTTGCCCATTTGGTTACTTGTTACCCTAGAATAATTGAAAGGGCAAAAATATAATAAATTGCTGGACCCTGAAAGATGAAGGCAGAGAACTTGCCTTCCTTCTTAAGCTGAGGGTATGAGCATTCTAATTAGTACTGAGATTAATTCTCAGTGAGATATATTCTATTAAACACACAAGTCTCTATTGTCTTATTCATCCTGGCAGTCCCACAGATACCTCTGACAGGGAACTCTTTTTCTCCCAACTTTATTGAGGAATAAGTGACAAATACAGTTATACATAACATGATAATTTGATTTACATATACACTGTGGGATGATTATCAAAATCAACATTATTAACACATCCATCGCCTTCCATCATTAACTCTTTGTGGGTGTGGTGAGAATGCTTAAGATCTGCTCTGCAACTTTCAAGTATCTAATGCTGGATTATTAATGACAGTCACTGACAGGGCACTCTTAGTTGCTTCCTTCTTGATAGCAGGTGGATCTTTTTCCTTCCTTGCTTAGCACAAGAAATACCCAGATACCTGGAGGAAAGAAAGAGTGGGGAATGCATAACCATGAAGTCCTTGTTTTATGAAAACCCCAGTGAAAGGAGAGAAACAGGAAGACACAGCTTAGAGCACAGGACTGAGCAGAAGAGAATCAAATTTAGAATTGCCTTCAGTCATTGGAAAACCTTCAGTGTGACTGATGCTTTTAGATGCCTAGAAGCCCAGTTTCATTTTTTGAATTTCTTATGTTCCCCTGTATTTCTGGTTCTAATGCAGTATAGAGGTGATAGAGTCAGCATTGTAAACTGACTACATGAGTGACCTTGAACAAGTTATTTAATCTCTTTAAGACTTAATTCCTTCATCTGTTAAATGGGGAAGAATTAGCTAATGTCTACAGCACCTAAAATTGTGTCTGACACATACTAAATATTCAATATTGTTAATTGTTAGCTTAGACTAAACTCTGGAGTAGTTAATTGAGAAATAACAATTATTTCGTTAATAAGGAGATGCTGAGCATCATACTGTCAACAAAATGTTCTGTTGATCTGATATTTCAAATAGTGACATTAAATGCCCTGAGGTTGTTTCCTTAAACATGACAGCATCAGTTGACTCAATTCCGAAGAAAGGTGAGTGCCTACATAATGTAACACAAACGTTGAGAATTCAGTTCTAGTTTTATATATATATAAATATATAATATGTGTATATATATATTTCTTACTCTCTCATGCATGATTAGGTTTCTTCATTAATGTGATATAGAAGGTCAATATTTATTGGCATCGAAGCATGTTTTCACTTTAGCAAGAGCCAGATATGAAGTCTCATGCTAAAAATTTTTTGTACTTTCTTCCTGTTTCCCAAGAAAAATTTAGCAATTCTGCATGACTCACCAACATGTATAGTTGGGGATGCATTATGAGAAATGATTAACAAGGAAGTCTTAAAAGCTGGACTCAAATTCTCCAGCTCTTAGAGAGGAAATTCCTCATAAGTCCAGGACCTGGCCATGTCAAGAATAACTTATTTGTCTAACATTATACATAATTCTGAATGTTTAAGAGCATAGGCTTTGGTGACAGGCATATTTGAGTTCAATCCTACCAGTCATGAGCTGTGTGATTTTGGGCAGTGTCAGTTTTCTCATCCATAAAATGGGAATAGCACTGTCTATCCTGTAGGACAGTTGTGAGAATTAAATGAGCAATGCATATAGAACACTTGGTCCTGTATCTGGTGTATGGTAGCACTAAGGTAGTTATTATTGTTGGAATTGTCTGATTCGAAACATTTTCATTTTACAAGGGAATGACGAAGTATCATTTAAGACTTGCCAAAGGGTGGGAGAGCTCTTTAATATCCAAGTAATGATATCACTGATAATTTCTAATTAACCTGAGGTCATTCCATATTTTTAGTGCAAGGGAACTTTTAGTAGAAGCCAGCTCTTTCATAAGTATTTTCATCCTTTCATTTATGCTTTAAAAAATGTTTTTGGAGCACATACTATTGTGGGTATATCCCAAGTTTACATCTTAATGTTGTCTTGTACTTAAACTTCTTTGATTCTGCACTGCCTGCACTTCAGTAATTTCTAAAATAGAGAATTGTGGAGCATAAATACATGTATCCATTTTCAATCATGTTTGCTATATCAACACAATATTATTAACGAAATCATAATCTTTTCACTGCAACAGTGACTTAACAGAAAGAGCATGTGCCAAGACAGAAATAACAGTTTTTAGTGATTTTTGAACCACTGTTTTATTATTTTTATTTTTTCTACAATCACCATTAGGAAATCATATGAGTGTCTTGGTAGAAATTAAGTCATCAGATTAGGGTGGAGAATTCATTTTTTATTGTAAGAATAGCCATATTGACCTGGATGTTTATGTAGAGTATAAGTAAGATTGGCTAACTTTTAAAGCTCCTTACTTTAATGCTGGGTTACATGCTGCTGAACCTCCAGATTCTCCTTGGACAGCCAAAGACAATGCTGAGTCTTTGTGTGTTGGCAATTTTGAATTGTGTATCAGTTGACTATTGCCACAGTAATGCTGTGTAACAAGCAACCCCAAAACTCAGGGCTTAAAACAACAACCACTTATTGCTTCTTGCAGTCCAGTTGTGGTGGTCCTGCTGATTTGAGCATGTCTCAGCAGGATGCACTCAAGTGTCTGCAGTCGGCTGTGGGTTAGCTAGGTGGTGTCATTGTTCTTGGCTAGGTGCTCACATGGCTTGGCCTCATCAGAGAGGATTAGGCTCGGCTCCACGTGGCAACTCATCCTCCAGCAGGCTAGCTCTGCCGTTTTCTCAGGCTAGCCCAGTTATATTTTCATGCCAAACACAAAGCAGCAAAAGAGAGAGTAGGAGTACTCAGACTTTGCATTGACACCTGAGAACATAGGTAGATCATTCAACTTGAGTCTCAATATCTTCATATGAAAAATAGGAATAATATTCCTATTGTGAGAGATTATGTTGAGAATTGTTAAATGTGATAATGCACATCAAAGGACTTTGTTAAGGGGCAACAGAGATGTTACTTTTACTTGTATTGTACCAATAAAATAGAGTAATGGAGTAATAAAGAAAACTGGTTTTATGCTTACTATTTTTTTTTCAAAAATGGATTTTGTTGCTTACTGTTTGTTTTTTTTTAAAATGATTTTGTTGCTTACTATTTCTATCATTTAGTAGAAATTGAAACATAAGTTTTATATCTCTATCCAGGGGATATGAAGACAGATTTTTGGCTTTAATCACATCAGTTTAGTAAGATAAAGGAATGTTCACTTCATTTTAACTTCCTCTTCTAAATGTTACTTCAAGCCTATGGCAAAATAAACTTTCAAAATTAGTAAGCTTTGAGGAATAAATGATGATTTAAATATTCTTTTTGTGTGAAATGTACATACTTTTTAAAATTTTAATTTTAATTTTTAATTTTATTTTTTTAACATCTTTATTAGAGTATAATTGCTTTACAGTGGTGTGTTAGTTTCTGCTTTGTAATAAAGTGAATCAGCTATACATATACATATATCCCCATATAGTCTCCCTCTGTGTCTCCCTCCAACCCTCCCTAACCCACCCTTCTAGGTGGTCACAAAGCACCAAGCTGATCTCCCTGTGCTATGCAGCTGCTTCCCATTAGCTATCTGTTTTACATTTGGTAGTGTATATGTATCCATGCCACTCTCTCACTTCGTCCCAGCTTACCCTTCTGCCTCCCCGTGTCCTCAAGTCCATTCTCTATGTCTGCATCTTTATTCCTGTCCTGCCCCTAGGTTCTTCAGAACCATTTTTTTTTTTTTTTAGATTCCATATATATGTGTTAGCATATGGTATTTGTTTTTCTCTTTCTTACTTACTTCATTCTGTATGACAGACTCTAGGTCTATCCACCTCACTACAAATAACTCAATTTCGTTTCTTTTTATGGCTGATTAATATTCCATTGTATATATGTGCCACATCTTCTTTACCCATTCATCTGTCGATGGACACTTAGGTTGCTTCCATGTCCTGGCTATTGTAAATAGAGCTGTAATGAACATTGTGGTACATGACTGTTTTTGAATTATGGTTTTCTCAGGGTATATACCCAGTAGTGGGATTGCTGGGTCATATGGTAGTTCTATTTTTAGTTTTTTTAAGGAAACTCCATACCATTCTCCATAGTGGCTGTATAAATTTACATTCCCACCAACAGTGCAAGAGGGTTCCCTTTTCTCCACACCATCTCCAGCATTTATCGTTTGTAGATTTTTTGATGATGGCCATTCTGACTGGTGCGAGGTGATACCTCATTGTCGTCTTGATCTGCATTTCTCTAATGATTAGTGATGTTGAACATCCTTTCATGTGTTTGTTGGCAATCTGTATATCTTCTTTGGAGAAATGTCTATTTAGATCTTCTGCCCATTTTTGGATTGGGTTGTTTGTTTTTCTGATATCGAGCTACATGAGCTGCTTGTAAATTTTGGAGATTATTCCTTTGTCAGTTGCTTCATTTGCAAATATTTTCCCCCATTCTGAGGGTTGTCTTTTTGTCTTGTTTATGGTTTCCTTTGCTGTGCAAAAGCTTTTTAGCTTCATTAGGTCCCACTTGTTTATTTTTGTTTTTATTTCCATTTCTCTAGGAGTTGTGTCAAAAAGGATCTTGCTGTGATTTATGTCATAGAGTGTTCTGCCTATGTTTTCCTCTAAGAGTTTTATAGTGTCTGGCCTTACACTTAGGTCTTTAATCCATTTTGAGTTTATTTTTGTGTATGGTGTTAGGGAGTGTTCTAATTTCATTCTTTTACATGTAGCTGTCCTGTTTTCACAGCACCACTTATTGAAGAGGCTGTCTTTTCTCCATTGTATATTCTTGCCTCCTTTATCAAAAATAAGGTGACCATACGTGCGTGGGCTTACCTCTGAGCTTTCTATCCTGTTCCATTGATCTATATTTCTGTTTTTGTGTCAGTACCATACTGTCTTGATTACTGTAGCTTTGTAGTATAGTCCGGGTCCAGCAGCCTTATTCCTGCAGTTCCGTTTTTCTTTCTCAAGATTGCTTTGGCTATTCGGGGTCTTTTGTGTTTCCATATAAATTGTGAAATTTTTTGTTCTAGTTCTGTGAAAAATGCCATTGGTTGTTTAATAGGGATTGCATTGAATCTGTAGATTGCTTTGGGTAGTAGAGTCATTTTCACAATGTTGCTTCTTCCAATCCAAGAACATGGTATATCTCTTCATCTGTTTGTATTATCTTTAATTCCTTCCATCAGTGTCTTATAGTTTTCTGCATACAGGTCTTTTGTCTCCTTAGGTAGGTTTATTCCTAGGTATTTTATTCTTTTTGTTGCAGTGGTAAATGGGAGTGTTTCCTTAATTTCTCTTTCAGATTGTTCACTGTTAGTTTATAGGAATTCAAGAGACTTCTGTGCATTAATTTTGTATCCTGCTAATTTACCAAATTCATTGATTATCTCGCATAGTTTTCTGGTAGCATCTTTAGGATTCTCTATGTATAGTATCATGTCATCTGCAAACAGTGACAGCTTTACTTCTTCTTTTCTGTTTTAGATTCCTTTTATTTCTTTTTCTTCTCTGATTGCTTTGGCTAAAACTTCCAAAACTATGTTGAATAATAGTGGTGAGAGTGGACGACCTAGTCTTGTTCCTGATCTTAGAGGAAATGGTTTCAGTTTGTCACCATTGAGAACAATGTTGGCTGTGTGTTTGTCATATATGGCCTTTATTATGTTGAGGTAAGTTCCCTCTCTGCCTACTTTTTGGAGAGTTTCTATCATACATGGATGTTGAATTTTGTCAAAAGCTTTTTCTGCATCTCTTGAGATTATCATATGTTTTTTATTCTTAATTTGTTAATATGGTTTCTCACATTGACTGATTAGTGTATATTGAAGAATCCTTGCATTCCTGTGGTAAACCCCACTTGATCATGGTGTATGATCCTTTTAATGTGTGGTTGGTTTCTGTTTGCTAGTATTTTGTTGAGGATTTTTGCATCTATGTTCATCAGTGATATTGGCCTGTAGTTTTCTTTCTTTGTAACATCTTTGTCTGGTTTTGGTATCAGGGTGATGGTGATCTCGTAGAATGACTTTAGGAGTGTTCCTCCCTCTGATGTATTTTGGAAGAGTTTGAGAAGGATAGGTGTTAGCTCTACTCTAAATGTTTTATAGAATTCGCCTGTGAATCCATCTGTTCCTGGGCTTTATTTTGTTGGAAGATTTTTAATCACAGTCTCAATTTCAGTGCTTGTGATTGGTCCGTCTATATTTTCTATTTCTTCCTGGTTCAGTATCGGAATGTTGTGCTTTTCTAAGAATTTGTCCATTTCTTCCAGGTTGTCCATTTATTGGCATATAGTTGCTTGTTGTAACGTCTCATGATCCTTTGTATTTCTTTAGTGTCAGTCGTTACTTCTCCTTTTTCATTTCTAATTGTATTGATTTGAGTCTTCTCCCTTTTTTTCTTTTTGAGTCTGGCTAATGGTTTATCAATTTTGTTTATCTTCTCAAAGAACCAGCTTTTAGTTTTATTGATCTTTGCTATTGTTTCCTTCATTTCTTTTTCATTTATTTCTGATCTGATCTTGATGATTTTTTTCCTTCAGCTAACTTTGGGGTTTTTTTGTTCTTCTTTCTCTAATTGCTTTAGGTGTAAGTTTTGGTTGTTTTTTTGAGATGTTTCTTATTTCTTGGGGTAGGATTGTATTGCTATAAACTTCCCTCTTAGAATTGCTTTTGCTGCATCCCACAGGTTTTGGGTCATCGTGTGTTCATTGTCATTTGTTTCTAGGTATTTTTTGATTTCCTCTTTGATTTTTCAGTGATCTCTTGGTAATTTAGTCTACTTTATCTGATATGAGTATTGCTACTCCAGCTTTCTTTTGATTTCCATTTGCATGGAATATCTTTTTCCATCCCCTCACTTTCAGTCTGTATGTTTCCCTAGGTCTGAAGTGGGTCTCTTGTAGACAGCATATTTATGGGTCTTTTTTTTGTGTCCATTCAGCCAGTCTATGTGTTTTGGTTGGAACATTTAATCCATTTACATTTAAGGTAGTTATCGATATGTATGTTCCAATTACCATTTTCTTAATTGTTTTGTGTTTGTTATTGTAGGTCTTTTCTTTCTCTTGTGTTTCCTACCTAGAGCCGTTTATTTAGCATTTGTTTTAAGGTGGTTTGGTGGTGCTGAATTCTCTTAGCTTTTGCTTGTCTGTAAAGGTTTTAATTTCTCTGTCAAATCGGAATGAGATCCTTGCTGGGTAGAGTCATCTTGGTTGTCGGTTTTTCCCGTTCATCACTTTAAATATGTCCTGCCACTCCCTTCTGGCTTGCAGAGTTTCTGCTGAACTATCAACTGTTAAGCTTATGGGGATTCCCTTGTATATTATTTGTTGTTTTTCCCTTGCTGCTTTTAATATTTTTTCCGTGTATTTAATTTTTGATAGTTTGATTAATATGTGTCTTGGTGTATTTCTCCTTGGATTACTCCTGTATGGGACTCTCTGCACTTCCTGGAGTTGATCGACTATTTCCTTTCCCATATTAGGGAAGGTTTCAACTATAATCTCTTCAAATATTTTCTCAGTCCCTTTCTTTTTCTCTTCTTCTTCTGGGACCCCTATAATTCAAATGTTGGTGAGTTTAATGTTGTTCCAGAGGTCTTTGAGACTGTTCTCAAATTGTTTTCATTCTTTTTTCTTTATTCTGCTTTGCGGTAGTTATTTCCACTATTTTATCTTCTAGATCACTTATCCATTCTTCTGCCTCAGTTATTCTGCTATTGATTCCTTCTAGAGAAATTTAATTTTCATTTATTGTGTTCATCATTGTTTGTTTGCTCTTTAGTTCTTCTAGGTCCTTGTTAAACGTTTCTTGTATTTTCTCCATTCTATTTCCAAGATTTTGGATCATCTTTACTGTCATTACTCTGAATTCTTTTTCAGGTAGACTGCCTACTTCCTCTTCATATGTTTGGTCTGGTGGGTTTCTACTTTGCTCCTTCATCTGCTGTGTATTTCTCTGTCTTCTCATTTTGCTTAACTTACTGCATTTGGGGTCTCCTTTTCTCAGGCTGCAGGTTCTTTGTTCCCATTGTGTTTGGTGTCTGCCCTCAGTGGGTAAGGTTGGTTCAGTGTGTTGCGTAGGCTTCCTGGTGAAGAGGACTGGAGCCTGTGTTCTGGTGGATGAGGCTGGATCTTGCCTTTCTCGTGGGCAGGACCATGTTCTGTGGTGTGTTTTGGGGTGTCTGTGACCTTATTATGATTTTAGGCAGCCTCTCTGCTAATGGGTGGGGCTGTGTTCCTGTCTTGCTAGTTGTTTGGCATAGGGTGTCCAGCACTGTATCTTGCTGGCTGTTGAGTGTAGCTGGGTCTTAGTGTTGAAATGGCAATCTCTGGGAGAGTTTTCGCCCTTTGATATTATCTGGAGCTGGGAGGTCTGTGTTTGACCAATGTCGTGATCTCGGCTCTCCCACCTCAGAGGCACAGGCCTGACATCCAGCCAGAGCACCAAGACCCTGTCAGCTACACGGCTCAGAAGAAAAGGGAGAAATAAAAGAAAGAAAGAAGGAGAAAAATAAAATAAAGAGTAAAAAAATTGTTAAAAAGAAAAAAAAAAGGCAAGAAAGAAAAAAGAGAGCAACAGAACCAAAAAACAAATCCACCAACGATATCAAGTGCTAAAAACTATACAAAAAAAAGAAAGAAAAAACGGACAGACTGAACCTTAGGACGAATGGTAAAAGCAAACCTATACAGACAAAATCACACAAAGAGTCCTACACATACACATTCACAAAAAGAGAAGAAGGAAAAAGATATATATATCTATATATATGAAAAAAAGGAATCAATAAACAAATCTACCAATGATAATAAACTCTCAATACTAAATTAAGATAAACATAAAACCAGAATCAAATTAGATGCAGAAAGCATACCCCAAGTCTACAGTTGCTCCCAAAGTCGGCCACCTCAATTTTGGGATGATTCATTGTGTATTCAGGTATTCCACAGATGCAGGGTACATCAAGTTGATTGTGGAGACTTAATCCACTGCTCCTGAGGCTGCTGGGAGAGATTTCCCTTTCTCTTCTTTGTTCTCACAGCTCCTGGGGTTCAGCTTTGGATTTGGCCCCGCCTCTGTGTGTAGGTCGCCTGAGGGCGTCTGGTCTTCGCTCAGACAGGACAGGGTTAAAGTAGCAGCTGATTAAGGGCTCTGGCTCACTCAGGCCAGGGGTAGGGAGGGGTACAGAATGTGGGGCGAGCCTGCAGCGGCAGAGACCAGTGTGAGGTTGCAATAGCCTGAGGCGTGTTGTGTGTTCTCCCGAGGAAGTTGTCCCTGGATCACAGGACCCTGGCAGTGGCGGGCTGCACAGGCTCCTGATAAGAGAGGTGTGGATAGTGACCTGTGCTTGCACACAGGCTTCTTGGTGGCTGTAGCAGCAGCCTTAGCATTTCATGCCCGTCTCTGGGGTCCGCACTGATAGCCACAGCTTGCACCTGTCTCTGGAGCTC
The DNA here is from genome assembly GCF_965194825.1 of Balaenoptera physalus. Lineage (NCBI taxonomy): Eukaryota > Metazoa > Chordata > Mammalia > Artiodactyla > Balaenopteridae > Balaenoptera > Balaenoptera physalus. The sequence continues at coordinate 37,312,434 of NC_138898.1, forward strand.
CTTTAGGTGGTGCTCTGAATCCCCTCTCCTCACGCACCCTGAAACAATGGTCTCTTGCCTCTTAGGCAGGTCCAGACTTTTCCCCGGACTCCCTCCCGGCTAGCTGTGGCACACTAGCCCCCTTCAGGCTCCGTTCACACAGCCAACCCCAGTCCTCTCCCTGGTATCCGACCTCTGAAGCCCAAGCCTCAGCTCCCAGCCCCCACCCGCGCCGGCAGGTGAGCAGACAAGCCTCTCAGGCTGGTGAGTGCTGGTAGGCTCTGATCCTCTCTGCGGGAATCTCTCTGCTTTACCCTCTGCACTCCTGTTGTTGTGCTCTCCTCCATGGCTCCAAAGCTTCCCTCCCACCCAACCCCCATCTCCACCAGTGTGTGGAAACTTTTCCTCCTTAGGTGCAGGTCCTGTCCCTATTCTTCTGTCTCTGTGTTTTCCTTTTTCTTTTGCCCTACCCAGGTACGTGGAGAGTTTCTTGCCTTTTGTGAAGTCTGAGGTCTTCTGCCAGTGTTCGGTAGGTGTTCTGTAGGAGTTGTTCCACATGTAGATGTATTTCTGATGTATTTGTGGGGAGGAAGGTGATCTCCACGTCTTACTCCTCCACCATCTTGAAGGTCTCCTATTTTTGTAAAAACAAAATTCAGTGAATTTTATTTAATTCTACTGAGCTGTAATAATTCTTGTATATTAAGATGGGCAGATTGTAGGTTCAAGTTGAAAATGACACTTTTCTTGGTACCACATTAGTGGTAAAATTTACGTGTACTTTGAGTTAATGTAGGGTTAAATTGAAAATAATCTTTTTTAGGATTGTGGCCAGAATGATTAGTAAACAATCTACCAAAACAACCATTTTTTCTTAATGAAAATAAAATGCTGATGGGGATTTTGCAAAACACTGTGAATCACATTCACACACTCAGAATGCTAGTGTCTGCAGACAAATCCCCTCTTACAATCACTTTTCTAATCACACTGCATTTTTATTCACGTCTTTCTTTTTCCTCCCTTTTACTTGGTGAAATACACACTGTATTTCCTTTCTTAAATACTTTTTCTGTTCAAAAATATTTTTTTAGGAATTTGAAAAATTCAAGGGAAGGCAAAAATGATAGTAGACTTAAATTCCATAAAGGTTGATGCTGATTATGATGTAATGGTGGGTGTGTAATAAATGGGCTTGAAAATCTCCAAGACTGTTGATACTGGCTAGTGTTTGGGGGAACTTTGGACACAGATGTTCACATGTATTACTGCACTTTCATTTAATGAGGGAAAAAATATGTGTTTAGATTGATAGATTGATTGATCAAGTAAGAGATTGCTTAATCTGGGGAAAAATAAGAGGATGGAATTTGGCAAAGAAAACGTAGTGATGAGAATTATTAAGATTAAGATTTTTAAAATTCTTTTTCTTTGAATTTGCCCTCTGGTGTGTGGTAATCTTGATGTCTGTGATTAAAATCCAACTTTTGCTCTTCTACTTTTTGAAAGTGAAAACTGGTGGAAGATTCTTGTTTCTTTCTGTCAGTAATGTTTGGAATAAGTCATCTGTCTTTGGATGAAATGCCTCAGTCATATAACAGCATTTAAAAATTATAGATCTGCTGTTATATAATTGGCCTCAATCACATCTTGTACCCCTTCTGCTGATATAGCAAAACATACCTATGCAAATGTGGAAGAAATTGTCCACAGCAGACACCAACCCCCATGCCACACAGTAGAATGCATTGTTTTACCTAAAATCAAGATGAAAATACTGAACATTCTTCAACCATGGCCTTGTGTTACTTGTCATACCATTGTGTTTTGTTTGCTATTTAAAAATTTTTCTTTACAGTAAGTTTCACTGAAAGTGGTAGGAATCATTCCCCTTGAAGCTTTGGTTTGCTTAGAAGAAATGTCAGAAAAAAAAAAAAAAGAGAGAAAGAGAGAGATGGGGATGATTCTGGCTTCCTCCCATTTTTCCCCCTGGGGTTTGGTCTAATCTCCTCATCATTTTTTGTTGATTGTATAATATTAACCTTTAAGGCATTCAATAGCAGGTTATATGATTGAAATTTCTGGCCATCTGACTCATATACCTTGAGCTTTCATGAAGTTTTTGCTACGTTCCTCCCCAGTATAATCACAAAATCCCACTGTTTCATTGTCACCCTTGAGAGAATTAACCATATTCTAAAATTAATTAAAACCTGAAAATCAGATTAAATTTATTTTAAGGAAAACAATGTATATGGCTTTAAACCTGTGGTTATTCTTTGTTCCCTACACTGTTATTACTTTCTAACTCTCTTTTGATCTAAGGCAGAGAAATTTCTGCATAAGATTATCTAAGAAGTATAACATATAAAATAGCTGGGGCATACGAGAGTTTGACTTATAAATTGTCTGATTAATAGAGAAAAGAGGCAAGGCAGAGTGTCTTGTATTCAAAGATAAAGTTGTCCTTAAAAGTGTAAAATTAGAGCTTGAGTGTCTTGGAATCACAGGACAGAAATAAAATTAATATTAATGTAGGTGTATGGGCTTAAGCATCCTACAACCCAATTACATAACAGGGACAAAATGAGGTAACCATGGTATAACATTTTGTAAAAGAAGAAGTGAAGTTATATAATTAGTCTGCATTTATCAAGCAGCCCATTCCTCCTACATAGGCTCTGAAGAAAGAGGGAGGAGGTGGATAGGAAAGGATTTCTAAGGAATAATGACTAAGAACAGTTTGATATGTGCATTGGTTTCATCCTTTCAAACTTTTTTTTTGGTATCACGCAGAATATCACACAGGTGCCTGATGACCTACAGTTTCATTCTTTAAAGTTCTTGATCAAGATGGTCTTTGGAGCAAAAAAAAAAATGAGCTCAGTGATTTGAGAAACAACCAATGCTTGCCCTATAAGAACTGAGTCTAAGGAAAGAAGGCAAGAACCTCTAACTAAGAACATATTTATTTGGATAGATTGTCTTTAGTATTGAGAAGGAGAGTTATTAGGTGTGTAGAGAGCACATCTTTTGTGCCACGGGATGTGTGAGCTAGAAAATTGGACTAATATATTATTAGCACAGTTAAAGATAATGCAGGTAATACGGTATGTTTTGTTAGTTCAACAGTATCATGGTAAGGTACAAAAGAGAGAAGGAAAAGGAAGATGCTAATAAGAGGTTTTATTATAGTAATCAATGATTCTGGTTCTAAGGGGCAATCAGTACAGCAGAATCATTCCAACCACCATGCTTACAGTTGTTTCCAGTTCTCTTATTCAATAGCAGTCTTAATAAGACTTTTCTCTCTCCTGTGCTATTAAATCTGAAACAACAGTAATTCCTGATGAAGAAGTGTACTAACTGTCCTTGAGTGCACCCAAATTGGAAAAATCTGAACTGATTTCCAGATTGTTTCTACTATTTTCTCCAATGTTGGAGCTTGTCAACAGTGATGAACCAGCTAGAAATATGTCCTGATACCATCTCTGTCAGACACTAGGAGTTTAATGACTTTTGCTTGTCTCAAGTTTGGAGTGGCAACTTAAAGTCCCTGATGAATTAAATGTAATTGCTGAAATTGACAACATTGTAATTAATACATAGCTATTTTGCTACCTACATTTATGCTTCCTCTGAATGCCAAACATCTGGTGATGAAGATGCAATGCATGTGTGACTTCCCTGTTTTCAAGGGAACTATTCACTGAGCAATAGAATTTTGAAACTCAAAGAACAAATAGGAGTTAACCAGTGACAATAAACATGTAACAGTTCCTGAAACCAGCTAAAGAGGTAGCAGTAAATGGAAAATAAATGTTATCAAACAGGTGAGAAAAATTGTCTCAAATTCTACCCTTTAGAAATTACCATCATTAATGTTGGATGAACTAAATTTTAACAAGGGAGGCTGGCCAATAACCAAGTTTGTATTTAAAGACATTTGGTGGGTAATGTAATCATTTCATAGTATTTATCTCTCATTTTATGACTTGGCTTTTTATTTCATTAATATTAACCAAAAACTACTTACTTTTGGCTCTGATAGACTTAAATCTGAATGTCTCAAAAATTGAATTTGGCAAGAGTGAATTGAATTGCTTTTTAAACTCATTTCTGATGGTTAATTTGACTTGTTTTAAGATGGGATTATATTTTACGTATATATCATTTGGCAACAGTTATTTGCTTCTAAACTTTTACAGTGGAAAATAAATCACCAACTTGGTGGCCCTAAATCAGTGAAATTACCTCTTTGTTGCTTCAGAGCATCCAGCCTGAGAATGTTTATAAGCAGGCAAACTGCCCACTGGCTGAACCGAGGTAAAGAACTGCCTCCCATGCGTTCCCTTATATATGAATTTTTCAAGCCTCTTTCAAAATATTGGATTTTAGGAGTGGTAACAATTTCCATTTATTTCATGAAGTTGATTTCCAGTAGACTTCAAAGGTATTACTTTTCTACATAGATTCATTTTTAAAAATAGAGTAAGAAAATAAATTGTTCCTAAAATGTTATGGTGTAAATACTGTGGGCACTGGCTTGAGACGGATCTGGGTACTGATGTCACCTCTTTTGTGTAAGGTGTACTTGGGAAAGCTGTTTCCTGGTCTGTAACATTCAGATACCAATAGTTCGAAAGGTAACAACATAGAAGATGTAAAGATGTCTCCATATATAAACACTGTTGAAAGTGTTAGAAAGGGAAGTACAGGAGGAAAATCATATATTAATAGATGCTATGAGTGCGGACAGGAGAAACTGATTGGGACTTTCAATATAAAAACTTATTTTAAATGATAAATAACCAGTGTTAGCAACTTTCCATATTTACTTTCAGTCTTTTTTTTTTAAACGTGGCATTGTTTTTGTAATACACACACACATATATTCACGTATGTGTATATGTGTATGTGTATTTCAGATAATGAAAATCGGACAAAAGTCAAGTTAAAAAAAAATCACCTGAAATCCTAATACCCAGAAATAACCATCATTAACATTGGGTTAATGTCATTCCAAATATATTTCTAAGCATATATGCAGATAAAAATATAGATAAAAGGATTAAAAATAGTTTTATAAAAATAGGATCATTCCAAAGGTACTATTGTAACATGAAGCCTTAAAATTTCGATCTTGTACTGAATGCCTCTCTATGAAGCATGAAAACATTCACCCCTAGTGTGTCTCACCCTTTCCACCTGGCCCCATGCCTCCATATTTGTTACTTGTGTTATGTTTCCATTGTTACATTAAAACATTCACACAGGGAACTCTGCTCAATGTTATGTGGCAGCCTGGATGGGAGGGGAGTTTGGGGGAGAATGGATACATGTATATGTATGGCTGAGTCCCTTTGCTGTGCACCTGAAACTATCACGACATTGTTAATCAGCTATGCTCCAATGTAAAGTAAAAAGTTAAAAAAAACAAACAAAAAAATTCACATTGTCCTAGAACCATAATTTCTATGTTTGATTAGTATTAAGAGTATATTTCAATGAAATCAGTGTTCTCCATCCATCATTCACCATGGCTTTGCATTTCTAAACAGTTTATCGTCTCTCTAAATTGGCTCTGTTTCATGGTCAAAGTCTATGTAAAGATAAATTTCAGAAGGGCTCATAAGTGCCTGTATATCATGAGGTCTTCCATGTTTGCCAATGTCACTCTTTTACGTTAAACATGAATAATACTAAACCTGAATGCGATATTCTTGGGTCACATTTGTAGCCATTGTTGCATGGTCTTCTAGCACTAGATGTTGCCGCACAAAAGTCTAAGGAGAACCTGAACTTTCCCTGCAAAGAGTTATTTGTTTTTTATGCCCAGATGCTTTAAACATTCTTTTCTTTATTTTCCTCTAGACTGGGATATTTTGCATAGTTGCTCTGCTTTTTTTCTTCATCTTGTTTGAATGGCCCTTTTCAAACATTCTGGTTTTTTTTTTTTCCTAATAAAGTATTGCTGACTTCTTGACTGTCTCCCTTTATCTGAGACCAGAGTGCTTTCCCTTCACAGGCTATGGTTTGAGAGCTGAGAGTTTTTAGTTCTTTCTGTTTCTCTTCAGAAAGAAGGCTTGAGGGAGTACTGATGGCCATATACATTCTTTCTTAGAATACTAGGGTCTGTTTTCCCTTCTGACATTTTGGTAAATGTCCTGTATCAGGGAGGAGGGGTATCTCCCTTTCCTATAGGGAGACATCCTCAGTCTTGAGGTAACTTTCTCAATTCATTATGAAGCACTGGTTGGATTCCTCCCTTATTTCAGAGAGAAGCATTCTCTCCCGCATTCCTCACTCAGAGGCATGCCCGTATTTCTCAGACAAGGGAAACTGTAAGGAAACCTATTCAACTTATTTTTTTCTCAATTTGTGGTTATGGACACGAATTCTTAGTAAGTTTGGACTCAACCATTGGCTTGGGGGAGGAATCAGTGTTTGAAGTCAGACAGTGAGTCACAACAACTCTCTGCCCCAGAAGTTTCTCTTATTTTCTTAGCTGCCAGAGCTACTGCACTGGGTCAAGCTTCATTTCTTGTTTGTTTGTTTTGGTTGTATTTTGTGTTTAACTGTTTTTGCTCTTTTTAAAAATGTATTCTGCAAGGCAGCTTTCATCCTTCATCTTAACCTGAAAATCAGTACAGGATTTTGACCTAAGCCCAGAAAGCTTCTCCTCTGGTCTTTGAAGGTGGTGTGTTGTCCCTGTGGGGAAACTCTCTGGAAGAGTAGAGCCTCCTGTGTGAGCTAAGCTTCTGAGAAGGATATTTAACCAATAGGCTCTTTTATTTTTTTACTCTTAGCTCTCGCCAGTGTCAAGGGTCCTGTATTTTTCCCAGTTTTGTTGTTGTTGTTACCGCTTAGAAGCTGAATAAGAAAGAAGACTCACACCTCCCTGACTTCCCTGTGGTTGGGAAATTCTTATATTTCCTCTTGATTTATTCTTCTTTGCTCTGAGATTTACAACCCTAAAGGGAAATGGGGAGCAATCAGATAAGACACACTATCAAGATTGTTTAAAACTCCAGCATCTTTAATGATTTGAAAGCAAAAGTTTTAAAAAAGAAGTAGCTAAAATAAAGTAAGCCTAAAATTGAAAGGCCTTTTCCTTTCCAAAATGTGTTTCTGCAGGAATTCTCTCAGATTTGAAAGGCAGAATTATATCAGGTTAATATCTCCAGGTGGAGAGCTAGCTTTCTGTTTTACTTTCAAATGCTATTAATTGAATAATATTAAAAATTTTTCCTAAGCATCCATCTTGTTCATGCATGAGAATAACGAGGTGGAGTTAGGTTTTCCTCCGTATTCGTCACTGTGAAGAGCACTGCTTGAGAAACCTGCCTCATACCATGGCTATGAGGATTAAGTGAGCAAATATTTAGAAAGCACTTGGTAAATGCTTGATGAGTATTATCTGCAGCGGCAACAATGGGAGTTTCCTCATTTGTCTTTGTTCTTATTGAACATTCTCCTTGAGGTGTTTTGGCCTTAAATGAGATTTTGCACAGTATTTAAAGCGTAAAATCTACTGGTTTTCCATTTGAACTTTTGTCTGGAACATGTTGGTTTCATTGGTTAAAACACGATGTAAGTAAAGTTGATGGGTTTTGTTGAGGACAGGCCTCAGGTGCACTTTTTATAATGGTCCCCAGCAACAGGCTTAGTCTGCTTAACCTGTGTCCAGGCCCATGGAAGTAAGGAAACCACATATACGACAGCACACCCATAGCCCTTCCATGAAAAATGTCACTGGAATTGAGGATTTGGATTGCTATATCCTTGACTTCAATCTTGACCTCACTCAAGCGTAGTTCACCGTTCATTATGTTGCATTTCTCCAAGAGGTTTACTCCCTTTGCACACATGAAAATTATACACGGATTCATTTATATATGAGGATGCCATCGTACCGAGACACCCACAAAAGAGAAGGTATTTTGATTATAGCATCCTAAATCTGGATTATTTTAAATAAATGATTATTTTACTTGATTTGCTTTGAATTTCTTCGTTAAGTTGCTGTGACTGTTTTATACCATCCATGATACTCAGGTGGGTCCTTGGATCTGCAGCTTGGGCACCATCTGAGACTGTGTTAGGAATGCAGAAGCTCAGGCCCCAGCCCAGACCTTCTGAATCAAAATTTTCATTTTTCCAAGATTCGCCAGAAATTCACATGGACATTAATGTTCAATGTTATAGTACCAGTGTAGCTGAGACCTTCTTTGATAGGGGAAGCCGTAACACTCAGAAGAAACCTGGATATAAAAGACCTTTAAATGTATGACACAGAAGCTGATAATGATAATGAATTGTAGTCTTAAAATGGTTAAAATGGTCAGTATTATGTTATGGATGTTTTACCATAACAAAACAAAACAAAAAACAAATTACAGTATATTCACAGAAAAGAACAGAGATGAAAATAAAGGTAGTACAGCTACACTCAGTATGATGAATCTCTCAAATATAAAGCTGAGTAAAGAAAGTTATATAGAACATAATGTATAACATTAAATGTATGTAAGTTCATTTATATAAATGACAAAGTAGGCAAAGCTAAAATATAGAGTATAGGGGTGTAAGTGAAGTGATTAGTGTAAAAAGAAAAGCACTGAGGCAATTACCATAGAAGGCAGATTGGAGGTTATCTTTAGTGAGGTGACATCTGGGTATCTTTAGTGAGGGGGGGGTAAGGATCAGGAGGGCAAATGAAACGTCCTCTGGGGTGCTGGCAGTGCTCTATTTATTTAGGTATTCACTTGATAAAATTTTCAGTGTGCATTTTAAATGCATTTTTCTGTATGTGTTATATTTCACAATAAAATGAAGAATTATAAAAGCGGTTATGTGGTAAGGATACTAGTGGAAGAACTGGATGGAGTGAGTATGATTCTTTTAATTTTGTGTCGTTTCTATTTAATGTTTTTAACTATGAGGTTATTACATTTATTTTTTTAATTTGAAATACTATATCAATAAGCCATCAAATGACCTGGATTAGATAACTGCAAAAAAAATCTTGATTTTACATATTCAACCTCTATCACCTTCCAGAAAATACAAAGACTTTTTGTGCAAATATAAATACACATGTCTTAAATGTAAGTATTAAATTTGATTTCTCTTCAAAATCCAACATTCTGTATTAAGTTCCACTTGGAAACCCTACTTTTTGACTTAGGTCATTAAACACTAGGCATTTAATTATTACAGATAAAAGGAAAACTTTAAAGAAAGATGAATTTCTTTGTTCCATTTTCAGACCAAACACCGCTTAACCAGGGCCTGTACCAGGGCAGAAGTCCTCCCCACAGAGAGGCCTCACAGCAAGCCAAATTAACTTCCTTGTCTGGATCACACATTACATTGCTGAATAAAGCCATTTCCCTACCGAAGATCAGGAAATGCTGATGTGCAAAAGGTTAGGCTTCCAAGTTGAGAATATCATGTTACCCTTGGTCCATTGGGTGGCTACTTCTTCCCTGGTCTATGTTCCTTGTTCAGGTGTCCTTCTGAATGGCTACACAAAAAATTAATAACCCCTTCTAAAAGTAAAAGTCTTATTTTGGGGTAAAATGGCATTGAAAGTTGAACAAAAAATCAGGGTAAACAATGTTAGCATGTTTCATTTGAAAAAATACATTTAGCTCTGAAAGCAGCATCCTGTTGGAAATCCAGAGAATGACTTATCAAGGACAGCCAGTTTAGGAAAAGGTATATACTTTAGGAAGCTCATGGGTTATATTTGGGCAGCCATTCTTTACTTAAAATCACTGAGACTTTTTATTTATGTTTAAAAAAAGTCATGTGAGTAAACCTAGGACCCTTTTTTTTTAAATTGAAGTATAGTTGATTTACAGTGTTCCGGGTGTACAACAAAGTGATTCAGTTATACATACATACATATGTGTGTGTGTGTGTGTGTGTGTGTGTGTGTGTGTGTGTGTATATATATATATATATATATATATATATATATACACATACATATATATTCTTTTTCAGCTTCTTTTCCATTATAGGTTATTACAAGATATTGAATACAGTTCCCTGTCCTATGAAGTAGGTCCTTGTTGTTTATCTGTTTTATATACATTAGTGTATATTTGTTAATCCCAAATTCCTAATTTATCCCTTTCCCCCCTTCCCCTTTTGTAACCATAAGTTTGTTTTCTATGTAGGACTCTTTTTAGAGCAGTTTCTTCCTTTTTTTCTCCTGTGCTATGTGTTTTATTAAATTATTTTTGAAAATCATTTTACTGTGTTGTAGACACCATGAACTATATTCAATAAATAATTCAGCAGCAAAGATCAGATTTTAAAAGTGCATATGAAGTGAGGATGTTTGTTTACTAGATACCTTTAAACTTTTAGACTCATCTTACCAATAAATCTTCACACATCAAAAAACAAAGATCTACACAAAGGTTTCAATTAGGTAACCCTTCTTTCTGCTCCTTAATTCATTTCCAAATTGACTTTGTGTCTTTGGCCTAAAAAAATTCTCAAAAGTGTAGGTAGAATTTGGATGAAGATGTTGCCTAGTGTTATTGTCTTCGTATGGTTGTTTTTAATTATTGCATTTTACCTTTTTCCTAATTTTTCTTTTAAATTAACAGATAATAACTGCTATGCTTATCATTCAACAAATACATGTTTCCATTTAGAAGTCTCCCTTCCTTTTATCCTTTAACATTCTAGTTGTGGAAGATACTGCATATACATTACAATAACAGGCAGTATTCTAAATGCTGTCTATTTAGTAATTCAGAAATTGAGATGCTTGATTTTTTTCACTTTATTGTTGTGTATTCCTAGTATATTTTGCATCTACTTATTATTTTCATTAAAAAGAAAACTTTGGATAAACTATCATAGGAAAATCTGACCTGGAACCTTTAAAAAACATTTGAAAAATTCAAGTGTTCAAATGCTCAAGCTAACATTTCATATTTAATACCTTGTAATTATTATATACATTGGTTTACATGTAATACAGTCACCGTGATCTCCTATTAGAATGTACCATTTTTATGTAGTACAGTTTCTCTGGCAGTGTGGAGAATACCTACTATGGGGATCAGCTGTACATCCAGCATTTATGTTGTCCTTCCTACTGGTTTTAGTTTATGGTAAAAAGGGGAAGAGGATAAAGATGAAATAGAAGCAATCTAAAGTGTGTAAATCGTGCTTTCTCCCCTTATGATCCTAATCTTGGCTTTTATTGCCTCATTTGGGGACAAGGTTATGTATACCCATGCTATTAGACCTAGGTTAGGTCAGCTGGCCGTATTGGGTAAGAGAACTCTTTGGCTCTCAGCTTTTAAATTTGCATTGGGAGGCAATGAAGGCGTATAACCCATATTCTGTGTTCCTTCCTTCAGCAGGAAGCTGTTTTAAGTCAACTGTTTGTTCAGATATCTGGTTAAAAATGAAATAATCTTCACTTTGTGCTATATGCAGCAAAGAAAATGACAGCAGCAATATGGAGACAGGATATAAGTAGATTTTATTACCTCAAATCTACTTGTTTAAAAAAGAAACGAGCAAAATAAGGGAAAATAGTCAGTCAAAATGGTTATATTGGTTTGGCCAAAAAGTTTGTTCGGGTTTTTCCATAACGTACAAAACCTGAAAGAACTTTTTGGCCAACCCAATAGTTTGTTTTATTTTTTTGACTATGTACTTCCCAATTAGGTCAAACAAACTGCTTTCAATTAAACCTGCATTTCTCTTTCTTTTAATACTGCTTTTTTCCCCCATAAAATTAATAAGGTATCATTGTAGAAATTTTGGAAAACGTCTAGCTACTGTAACAAAGATTCAAGTGTCTTATGATTAGAGTTTATTTCTGTCCCACATTACTCTGAGATAAGCAGTCAAGAGCTGATGTGGTGTCCCATCGTATCGAGGACCTGGACTTCTTCCATGTTATTATACTAGCCTCCTCAAACATTGCTTTTGCCTTAAGGTCTAATATGGCTGCTTCCACTCCAGCCTTCACAGTCACCTTTCAGCAAGAAGCAGAAAAGAGAAAAGAATATTCTGGACATTCCTAGAAGCCTTATACATCACTTCCATTTAAATTCCATTAGTCTATGCTTAGTCACACAGCAGAAACTGAAAATTTTAGTCTTAATTTCAGATAGTCATGTGCTCAGATAAAATTAGTGGTCCTATTACTACAGGAAGAGAAGGAAGACTGAATATTGGGAAACAGCTGGAAATCTTTGCCGCCATACATAAAAGTATAAAGAAGAAAATAATTATCTCCCATAAACTCACCACCTAAAGATAATCTCACCTTTAACTTTTGGCACATTTCCTTTCATTACTTTAATGCATTCAATATTGTAAAACAGAATTACACTGTATGTTAAAGTAAGCTGTTTTTGTTTTTTGTGAGCGCTTACCATTGAACACCTCCCCCCAAATTTAATGACCTTCACTGCATTCTTTTTAATGGCTGCACAGTATTACATACTATATATGTATCATATATTTAACTGAAGTCATACTTTTGAATATTTAGATTTTTCTGAAGTCATCAGTGTTTATAAATCTTTTTGTGGCAAAATCCTTAACTTAGAGATACAATGAACATTTTAAAGTTATTAATAATTTCAAAAAGGTTATACAAACTTATAGTCCCATAGTTATGTCTAAGAGTACTTATTGCACCAAGCATTTCCCACTACTAACTAGTATAATTTTTAAGATTTGAGAGTTAACAAGTGGTCTCTTATAATTGTTTTTTTTTAACATCTTTATTGGAGTATAATTGCTTTACATTGTTGTGTTAGTTGCTGCTGTATAACAATACATATATCCCCATATCGCCTCCCTCTTGAGTCTCCCTCCCACCTTCCCTATCCCACCCCTCTAGGTGGTCACAAAGCACGGAGCTGATCTCCTTGTGCTACGCATCTGCTTCCCACTAGCTATCTATTATACATTTGGTAGTGTATATATGTCAATGCCAGTGAACACTATTGAACCTTTAAAAACTTTTCTTGGTAATTTGAGCATCTAGTTTAAATTTCCTGCGTATGACATTTATCTCTTTCCCTACTTAGCTTATGAAAGTTCTTTGTATGATAAAAATATTATTAATATGTCTTTAATTATGTTCAAATAATTTCCCAGTTTCAAGTTAGTCTACTGTTTCATTAAGTATTTATATTCTTGGAAATTTGTTTTGTTACCATATTTACAAGTTTTTATTCACATTTAGTAAGCAATCAATAAATGTTTATTTAGAAATAATGCCATCTGCAGCAACATGGATGGACCTAGAGATTATCATACTAAGTGAAGTAAGTCAGAAAGAGAAAGACAAATACCATGTAATATCACTTATATGTGGAATCTAAAATGCGACAGAAATGAACTTATCTATGAAACAAAAACAGACTCACAGATATAAAGAACAGACTGTGGTTGTCAAAGGGGGGTGGGGAAGAGTAGGATTGGGAGTTTGGGATTAGCAGATGTAAACTATTATATATAGGATGGATAAAAAACAAGGTCATACGGTATAGTACAGGGAACTATATTCAATATCTTATGATAAACCATAGTGGGAAAGGAATATATATATATATATATATATATATATATATATATATATATATATATATATATAACTGAGTCACTTTGCTGTACAGCAGAAATTAAACACAACATGGTGTTTAAAAAAAATAAATGTTCATTTAATGAGAGGCTGAAAGAGTAAGCAATTAGATTTATTAACAGGTTTTATGATACCTGATTCTACTGCTAGTTTTTTCTTCTTTTTATCAGGACTCCCCCATTCTGAAGCTTTAATTTTTGTTTGTATCTTGGTTGACTAGAATATATATTTTAGTGATACTTTAGAGAAAGATTTCATATATATTAAGCTTGATGTTCTCATGCATATCAAAATATCATTCTATTGACTTTACCCAAATACTTGGATGATTTTATAGAATCCTTCATTACAGCCATTTCCCTTCAAAACTCTGTTGACCGTCTTCCCTTATCTTCTGGTATGTGATAGGAGAGGTGCAGGCATCCTGATTTTTATTCCCTTGTAAAAGATTGTTGCTGTTTTTATCTTCCTGAAAGCTCTAAGGACTCTTTCTCTCCCCTTGAAATATTAAAAAAAAAATCATTATAATATGTGTTGACATTGATAATGTTTCATGACTTTTGCCTAGAATCTTGGGAATTATTTTAGAGGGACAGATTTGGAAATGTTTCCTTCTGCCTTGTCCTTAATTCTTACTTCTGCTTAGTCTGTCTGGCCTTAGCCTCTGGAGTATCAGTTTGCACTATTTGGGTGTATTTTTCATATGTGTTCCTCATTGTTTTTATCTTTTTTTTTTCCTTCCCATACTGTGAGAGTTTAAAAGGTTTGTTTCTGCACCAGTGACTCGATTTTTCTGCTCTGACAATTATGTGCCCTATTTCTAATAAAGACTTTAATTTTGTTATGGTATTTTCCTTTCTTGATGTTGTCTTCTTTGGCTATTCAGCTCTTGTTTTTTTTTTTTTTTTTTAAATGAATTGACATGTTTTTATTTATTTATTTATTCTTGGCTGTGTTGGGTCTTCGTTTCTGTGCGAGGGCTTTCTCTAGTTGCAGCAAGCGGGGGCCACTCTTCATCGTGGTGAGCGGGCCTCTCACTATCGCGGCCTCTCTTGTTGTGGAGCACAGGCTCCAGACGTGCAGGCTCAGTAGTTGTGGCTCATGGGCCTAGTTGCTCCACGGCATGTGGGATCTTCCCAGACCAGAGCTTGAACCCGTGTCCCCTGCACTGGCAGGCAGATTCTAAATCACTGCGCCACCAGGGAAGCCCTCAGCTCTTGTTTTGTTTCTGCCTGTGTCTTAGCTCCTGTTTTATCTCATCCTCTGGCCCTATCCTCTCATTGTTTATATGCTTCTTATTTCAAGGAATTTTATTGATCCTATAAAACAGATTCCTCACTTGTTTTGCTCTATTAATATTTCTCCAAATATATGTTCCTCCTCTTTGTTTTATTTATATATAGTGCAGTAACTTTAGGGCTCAAGCTTTTAAAACTTTTTTATTTTTTTTAATATTTATTCATCTTTGAACAAAGAGTCATCTAGATGTAGACCTGACATTTGCCCATAACCATGAAATAATGATGGTTGGATTCTTGGATCCTTTCATGTATCTATAGTAAAAGAAAAATTTTAAAGGAATCCTTTTCTGGGTGTTATATTAATATATTTATATTGCTAGTTCAGTGACCTAGCTACTTGAAAGACATGGTGGTTTTCTGTATTTAACTTTCTTCCTGGCCTGGCCTCCTTATCAGGTATACAATGTGACCAGACATGACCTCCTTCTACCTGCTGCATCACTGAAATATACTCCGGGTCAGGAAGATGATCAAAACTTTTCTTGGATAGCTGGTTCACAAGGCCAGGGCCTCTCCACTGGGCCAGCTACTTTCAGCCTCCTCACTTGTACCCACCACTTGTGGGGGGGTGGTTTCCTAAGATCCTGCAAGGGTTACTTTCAATCATGTTGTGTTTATTTCTGAAGATGGAAGCATGCAAGATAGCCCTTGGCGTTTTCCTTCAGTTTCCCTTCTGTGTAGCAGAATGTGTAGCAGAAGTTTGATGTTGAATATTGTTGGTGTTGTTTTAGGGCTAATCTATTATTTCCTGCATATTATAGTCCACTGGTGATTTTAGAATGGATCTGAGAGGCATAGCATAAGATAGTAAAGTGTGTTTTCTTAGGCTGCCATGTAAGTGCCAAGTTTATGTCAATGCCATTAACTTAGCCTATAAAGACTTTTATGACCTGCATAGTATATAATGACCATATCTCCATATTATTTGATATTCTGACAAAAATTATTTAGATGATTTCCTTCTAGTCCATGAAATTATCATACATAATTTTTCTACTTTCTCTTGTTAACCTGGCCCAGTTCCACCCATAAGAGTCAGTGATTGGCCAAGGTTGACCCCAGGATAGACCTGTAGGCTCCAGGTGAGGCAGCTCCCATTTGGATGAAGGCAGTTTTCAGAAAGGGTAACTATGAGCTGTTAGCAGCCAACACTCAGGAGCTGGAAGATGGGTATCAGGAGGAGCACCCACAGCGTCTCATGTATGAATCCTGTGCATTTCCTTCCATGTGCATTACATGTGTATGCTCCTTATCCAGTCCCTGTTTGTTAATTAATTGTTAATTACTGAACAAATAGTTATATAGTGCCTATTATATGTTAGAGATCTTGAATATTTGTAAGAGATTTCCTTCAGTGAAACTCCAGAGATCCACTGATCAGAGCTCTTTATGTTAAGGAGAGGATCTCTTCATAATAAGGCCATCTCTTCTTTTTATCTATTTTATTTCTAATAAAATGCCTTCCTAGTTTTCTCTTTTCTTTGTATATGACGGTTTTAGCCTAAAGAAGTTGATAATTTACTGTTGAAATTATCAGTGGTTTTGTTTTTAATTCTTCCATTTGTTTTATGTGTGAAAAAATATCCAAGTGATCAATAAGGCTGATAGATACCCAGATCCATATTTTTCATCTTTTATTTTAATATTTACCTTTTTAAAAATCCAACAGGAATTTATTTTGAATTTTTGTGATAAGTGAGATTCAAATGAATGTATTTACTTCAGAAATGACCATCCAATTTTTACAATGTTGTTTATTAAGTATTTCTTACCTGTTCATATGTGACTTTCTTTATCCTGTACCCAAAAGGATCACACTTCAATATTTTATATGTGTATATATATAGTATATGTATATATGTTTATATTTATGTATACATATATTTGTATAATGTTATATAATACTGGCATATAATACATTTATGATATAATATTATTTGATATAATATGAACATAAATTTATATATTTGTGTACATATATATTTAGCGTAGTGTTGCAGGTGTCAGGGATGTTTAATAATACAAAATTTGTGATTAGAATAAAGAAGGAGACAGGATGCCACCAGCTTATTGATGAGTACTGCCACCCAAAATACTTCATTCTGACCCCAGGAGACTTGCTGGGCATGTGGGGGAGGGACGGAGAGCCAGATGGTGCCTGTGGTTCCATGTCGATGATTCCTACAGGGATGGAAAGCAATTACTCAGCACTGGTCCCCTGGGAAGCTGCCGACAAGGCAAGCATGTTCCCTGCATTCATCTCTACAAGGTGTAATAATTAAGCCAACAGAATCATAGCATCCGCCTGATGGATGTACAGAGAATCAGCATGGACCCTCTTGGCTTGTTCATCAGTGTTACCTACACAGACTAGTAATTGCTCAAAGAATTTATGACATTTACATATGACCATGAGTTTTGTGTCATTACTGCCTCAGAAACCTTAAGTACATTGGACAGTTAAAAATTTGTTTATGACCAGTGAAGCTTAAGAATTGGGGGTTAGGTAGCTTTTACTGATGTCACTCTTATGAAAGAGTTTATATGTTTTCATCAGGAAGAGGACCAAGGGTATGTCCTGGATTGGCTGTTTTGATACGTGAAGTTGGCAACTGTACATATTAAGTGCACTATAAACTAGAGGATTTCTCTATTCGTGATGTAATTGTCAATTATGTGTCTCTCCATGACTCAGGCTAGTTGCCAGGAAGCTGGACAGCAGGGGACCCTCGCAACTGGTACGTTGAGAATTCTTGGCAGATCTTGAAGTCTGTTTTATAGGTCTGCCCTTCCCTACTCTTGCATTCCCATCAGGAGGCCAGTGCAAATGGAAATGGGGCCTTTTGCTACCCTGATTCCTCTCCTGAAGGGGCCTGGAGGCTACAAGGAAGTGAGAGAGAAGTGGCTACTCATATAGATTGGGACTCTGGCCGTGGGACACTGCAGGGAAAGAGAATTCTGGAGAAAAGAGAAGTTACTATCTTCTGTCAGGGCCCCTAGAAGCAGAGCCAGAGAGTGGGATTCTCCTGCAAGTAATGTATTGAGTGAATCCTCTCAGGAGAAAGAGAGTGAGGGAATCCGAATAGGGTAGAGCTGGAAGGAAGTAAAGAAGGCGACGGAAGGGTCTCACCTCAGCCTGTCCCTCAGGAAGCTCTGGAGTAGGAATTGCCCCACGTGGACCCCAGCCCATCCTTGGCTACCAGCAGCTTCCCCAACCCAGGGGTGGGTTCCAGCCACCTCCAGCCAAGGTGGTACTCCTCAGAAAAGGATAATTCCCCCTGAGAAGAATGTGGGTGGGAGCTGCTAGCAAGCACCTGCGGCATCTGCGGAGTTGGGGCTCCCGCCCAGCACAGGGGACCTAAGTGGGGCACTGAAGCACCAGCTATAGTTTCCGACTTCACCTTCCTCTCCCCGCCCCGGCAGTCACTCTATTACTCTGTGAATATAGTCTTAGCACGTATCAGTGGCTGGAAATATCTCATATATCTATGTGTTTACTGCTTATTGTCTCTCTCTTCTCCACTAGATTTCATAAACCCCATACCATATTTCAGCAATACTCTATATCACCAGCTTCTAAAGCAGTGCCTGGCACTTAGTAGATAATCAGGACATAATTTTTTGAATACAGAAATGAGTGCCTGGGAGTGGCGTGAGGTAGGATGGCAAAGGGTCCCATTTGGGACCATCAGACATCTGGGTAGCGCCCAGCTGTAGTGGACAATGTCAGTTCCCTGCCCCGATTGCCGCAGATCCCTACTTCTTGGTCCTGGGTTCCCATCCCCCACCTGTCACATGCTTCACTCCTAACACCTGCTCCCTTTTTCAGAAGATAGCCCTTGGCTCCTCTTCCAAGGTGCCAGGAGGGCCTGGGAGTTTCCTCCTGGGGAAGTCTTGGCCAGTGATTGACTGGGGTATGAGGATGAATGTCCAGCTCCCTTGCCTCAAAGCTGGAAACACTGATTTAATCTATCCTCTGGAGTTCCCTGTAGGATCAGGCTAAGGCCAGGGCTTTTCCTGAAATCATAACTTGCTCAGCTTCTTTCTCTTCTCTACCCTGTTTTTTCCTGCCTCCACTATCTGTTTCTCCTTAAGTCACAAATCACGTGTGTATGTACCTTTCCCACAAGGATCTCCTTTTAGGAAATCAGATCTGTGATATCATGTAATAAGTCCATGAGAAAGACGCGAATCAAGTAGCTATGAAAAATATGTAAAAGGATGACTGTGGCTTGTGCCACAAAAGAATGGTCTTATAGAAGCACTTACACGACTCTTGGAGATCACTAAAGACTTTCCTGGGGAAGTGTCTCATCAGCTGAGATAATAATAGCGAAAATTGATTGGGCACGTTCATCCTGTCGAGCTCTGCTTCAAGCACTGGACATGTGTTAGTCGGTGCTTCTCAGGCTTTAATGTGCACACCCCCCCGCCCTGAGGATCTTGTTAAAATGCACACTCTGGTCCAGGGGGTCTGGTATGGGGCCTGAGGAATTTCTATCCAGCTCCCCAGTGCCGATGCTGCTGGATGTAGCTTAGCTCATTAATCCTCATAACAGCTCTATGATGTAGATTCTATTATTATTTCCATTTTGCAGATGAGAAAAGTGAGGCGCAGAGAGGGTAAGTAATTTGCTCAAAATTACACAGCTGGTTAGAGGTGGAGCCAGGGTTTGAACCTGGGCAGCCCGACTCCCAAATATATCATCTTAAGTGCTATAAAGGAAGGTCTCTGCTGAAAGATGAAGTTATGAGTGGGGTTGATCAGGCCAATAAGTGAAGCCAGTGATCTCAAGGTGAACAAAGCCTTGATACCATCCCAGGAAACTCAGAGTCACTGAGCTTGTGTGACTCAAAGAGAGACTTTTCTACCATTTTTCTCTTCCAGCCTCCCATCACTTGGACCCATTAGGTGCTGGGTTCTGACAGTGTTTCCCAACTGCTTGAAAGTAGCTAATGAGTGAATGCCAGTGCCTAATAGAGGTGAATGGCAACAGTTGTAAATAAGTTCTCAAAGATCATTTGATTTGTCTTTTGTGATATTTCAACATGTAATGTTAAACAGCAGGCAACTGGAGATTTATAACCTGATTCACTCTAATTGATTTCTTGGCTTCCTTGGGTCTAATTAACTTTTCCTGTGTACCTAAAATGGTGCAGTAGGCTTCCTGAAAGCTGTTTGAAGGCAGCGGTATCACAGTTATGAAAAATTGAGACCTGGCTTTTATTCGGTAGTTAAATAGAAATTGATTTTACTGTTGAGGTCCAGACATAAAGGAAGAAAATTGACTCCAAAACTCAACAGACTACTGTGGATTACCCTGTCTTGGTTTGAGTTCCCCCAGGAGGAGATTCTGAGACAAGGATTTCTGTGCAAGTAGTTATTTTGGAAGACAGTGCCAGGAAAACCCCTGTAAGGAATGGGAGGAGAGACAGGGAAAGAAGAGTCCGTAACACTCACGGTGGGTGCGTTGTCAAACTAGTTACCACTGTGGGAGCTCCGTCTCTGGGCTTCCCTGGGACACAGTGTAGACCTTCCACTTCAGAGTAAGTCCAACGAAGGGACAAGTAAACTGGGATATTTATTCAACCCTCCCATCAGTCATGGGTGGAGGGCTGTGCCTTGGGGAAAAGGGCATGAACCCCCTGCACTTCTGGCCATAAGCCTGGCAGGCTAAGGCAGCCAGAGAAAACCCTTAATCAAAGAGATGGAAGTGATTTTTCACTTGGAGTCATAGGGTTGGGCCTGCAGAGGGGTGGTCAATGCCAAGGGGATGTGGGCAGGGCACCTACAGCACCTGTTACAATGTCCATAAATCAGTTGTGTTGCTTTGATCTTCTTTTGTGCACAAGAAACGCCCCACTCCCCACCCCCAGTTCCCAGCCTCTTGCACCTAACCTTGCATAGATCCCAGAATCTAGACTATGCCACTGACTTGGAGACATTTAACTAAGGCAGTTACCTGTCTTACATTTTATAGTACAACACTGTATCCTAGTCTAGAAGAATAGAAATTAGACTACAGCTATGGATGAGGTTATGCAGACTATAAAGTGCTTTGGGATTGTTTTCATCAGTTTATTCAGAAAGCCATCATGATGATGACTTGGCCTGGAGTAGACCCTCAGTAACAGTGTTTTGAAAAAAAAAAAAAGAATTCCCAGCCAAACTGAAAATTGAATAGAAGCTTCTATGTTGCAATACTTTTTAATGGGTTTAAAAATTAATCTTGAAAATGCAACATTTATGTTTAGCATTATCAGAGGAGAAGGAAGAATAACAAAGTGCATTCCAGGCCAAGGTGAAATAAATTTGGCTCCTTCCCAGGGGCTGCTGCCTCTGTGGTATCATTACCTCGGTCTTTGGACTGGCACCACACAGGCCGTCTTACCACCTCTCGGACCCAGCTGCTGTTTGCCCACCTGTGTGCCTTCGTCCTGCCCACAGGAAGAAAAACAAAACAGAAACAGTGTGATCTGGCACCAGACTCAAGGTTCAAGATAGACTTTGCCCTCTGGTTCTATTGTCCTCAGTGTGAAGCTACTCAGAGAGGCCCGGGAGCATCTAGTTGTTGACCTGTAGGCGTCAACCACTTCCTCAGGAATAACGTGCTTTATGGGGCCTACAGACCAGGAGAATGATTCACAACCTCTCTCTGATTTACTCTTTGATACTGGAAATGTACGTCCATTTTTGTGTGCTCCATTACGTAACTCAGTAACACATTTTTAAAAAATTTTTATTTATTTATTTATTTTATTTTTGGCTGTGTTGGGTCTTCGTTTCTGTGCGAGGGCTTTCTCTAGTTGCGGCAGGCGGGGGCCACTCTTCATCGTGGTGCACGGGCCACTCACTATCGCGGCCTCTCTTGTTGTGGAGCACAGACTCCAGACGTGCAGGCTCAGTAGTTGTGGCTCACGGGCCCAGTTGCTCCGTGGCATGTGGGATCTTCCCAGACCAGGGCTCGAACCCGTGTCCCCTGCATTGGCAGGCAGATTCTCAACCACTGCGCCACCAGGGAAGCCCAATAACACATTTTCATTTTCATTTTATTTTAATTAACAAAGCGTAGTTGTTCACCATATGCCAGACAATATCCTAAGCATTTGGCAAATTAACCTCATTTCCTCTTCATCACTTTGCCATGACGTAAGTGCTGTTTTTATCCCCATTTTGCAGTTGTGTAAATTGAAGCACTGAGAAGTTAGCATGGTGGTATTCTCATGAAAACAGCATTAAGACTGATGAAATGTATGTATTAACTCATTTTGACTCCTAGGTTAATCCTTCTACCCCTCCCTGCTCCCACTCCAGATGGCTTTAGGAATGTTATTTATCAATACATATTAGAGGGTTTTTCTGTGTTCTCTCGAGATTATTGTGAGAAAAATGTTGCCCTGGTTTAGTTATAGTGAAGGATGGTTTTAAAGTCAATCCATAGGGGATAAAATGCCACAGAGTCAAAATTGCCCTTGAAAATGCTCCCAAACATCTCCAAGACACTTCTGTATGATTTTTTGTGCACAACTCTCTGTAGTAATTCTAAGGATGCTGAAATTCTAGAACAAAAGAGCTTGACTAAAGAAAAGAACAAAAAGTCTAGATAGATTTTTGGGCTCTCAAATCAGCAACTTTTAAGATAACCATCAAATCCCTAAGTATAAATGAGGGTTGGATGAATGAATCACAGAAGGTTTTGCTTTCCTGCCAAGTAGATTCCCTTCTATTTTCACATCAAGCTTCTAAATCTTAATTACTGGTAATTGGTTTATTTGTTACCTTTGAGAATGTGAACTCAAGCACAATTGTACTTTACAAGTATAGCCTAATGTCTAAGAAAAGGATCTCAAGGAGCAGAAGGACTGAGTTTGACTCTTGTCTTCTTAGATATTTAACACTGGCAAATTACATAAAGTGTTGAACCTCAGTTTCCTCATCTGTAAAATGGGCACATAATCTGTACTTACCTCCTAGGATTAACTTCCATGAAGCTCTTTGAAGGGTATCTGGAACTTAGTAAGGATGCTCTGAATGTTTGATGCTATTATTATTCTAGAGTCAGAGGGTAACTTAAAGTGTTTGTGATGAGATTAAACTCTATCATATTGTCCTGCATAATAGTACTATGATGAATAGACTTAATAAGCTCTTGTTTCCATTACTTGCAAGCTTGTGACATAATCAAGATACTCAACTTCCCTATGGCTCATTTTCCCCAATTGCAAAATGAGATTATTAATACTGCTTTTCTCATAGCATTATTTTAAGCGTTAAATTAATTAATATATGCAAAACTTCTAGGACAGTGTCTGGAATTTTTGTCTTTTAGTTATTACTACTCTATTCCAGAACCTAGCCCAGAGTAGGTGCTCAATAATGAATCAATAGCCACAGTAGAGAAGAACTTTTCACATTAAAGTGTCATCTTTAGTTGTAGTTCCCAGGACATATTATGTGGTCTTAGCATGAACTGATTTCATATGTGGGCCCATTCATTAATATTATTACTACCACTGATCTCATCAGAAAAGTCTGTAAGCGTTGAGAAGCTGTCAAGCTCATGGTGATGGATACAAGTTTTCCAAACTAATTCTTGCTTAAAAGCTTGCATTTTATCTCTGGAAACAAATACTGTCAGTTATTTACCTCGAAGTGACAGACTCTCTTCATTCATTTTCAAGAAAATGTCTGCCATGTCCCCAAGTCTGAATAACCCTGATTTCCCTGTCAGGCATTTTTTCAAGTAAAAAAAGGTTTTACATGGGAAGAACAACTTTAGTTCAAAATTCAGACAATCTCATTATGCTTCAGTATCCTGCAGGAGTAATACTTCTGCATAACTCCTGTTTTGCCACACAAAATATTTTTTAAAACATGCTCTTAAGAATCAAGATTTAAGAAAATTGATAATTGTTACTGCTTCAAGAAGGACATATTTTCTAACAGTGTGTGAGAATGAAGAATCCAATGACGTCTGGTACCCTAAAAGTGTGGTACCGTCATCTTGATCCATGTGAATTTATCAGCAGTTATATCCACCATTGCTTTTGTATAAAGTGTGAATGTCAACATAGTGAGAAAAGGAATAACCTCTTAGGATCATTATAAAATCCTTTTGACCCCAGGGATGCTCTGAAAAGGGTCTTCAGATAACCCAGTGATCTGTGGACCATGCTTTGAGAATCACTGAGCTGTAGACACATTCAGTAGGTAAAACTGGCAGGATTCTGTCTTCAGTGAATGAAGGCATGAAAGGTATAAAAGAGTCAGGGATGATTTAGTGTTCCATTCTGAAAATGGGGGTGGGCACAGATGTCACTGCAGAGAAGGCAGAGACTAGAGGAAGAATAGGTTTGGGGTAGAAAAGATTATTTCCATTTTGGGGCATGAGGTGGTTGGAAGATACCCTTTTTGAGTTGTTCATTTTAGGACATCTTGTGCAATTGTTCATTCATGAAAGATTTCTGGAGCACCCAGTGGTGCTGGGGACAATAATACTGTGTTTCGTTCTGAACTTTTTTCATGCAAGAGCCATTTTCTTAGTGAAATTGTAAGCTTCCTTAGAGGATGACCTAAATTGTACATTTAGAAAAAAAATTGTTATGACCCGATCATGGTGCAAGGCAATGACAAGTTATCCCAGTTTGCCAAAGACAATATTCTCCTCCTTGCCTCCCCCCAATAACATACAGTTTTCCTCCTTTCTTTATCCCTGGTCAGATTAATATACACAGTTATTCTAACCCTCATCATTAATCAGGGAAATGCAAATATCACCCAAAATGGTGTCTACTCAATAGATGGGTGAAAATTTTAAATTGGCCAATCCCAAGGGTTGAGGATGGTGTGCATTAACAAGACTGCTCGTAGTCTTCCAGTTGGGAGAGGAGATGGGTACTGCCATTTGGAAAACAATTTCACAATGCTTTGTGAAATTGAACATTATATTCCCTACAATCCAGAGAATCCTCTAGGGAGAGACCCTACCAAAAGTCTGGCACAGGTGCACCAAGATAACTCTAAAAGAAAATGGATAATAGCATGTTCATGATGACAAAAGAAAAGAAGATGGGGGTAGCAATCTAAATGACCATCAGGTGGGAAGCAGCCGCATAGCACAGGGAGATCAGCTTGGTGCTTTGTGACCACCTAGAGGGGTGGGATGGGGAGGGGTGGGAGGGAGGGAGACGCAAGAGGGAAGAGATATGGGGATATATGTATATGTATAGCTGATTCACTTTGTTATAAAGCAGAAACTAACACACCATTGTAAAGAAATTATACTTCAATAAAGATATTAAAAAATAATAAAATAAAATAAATGACCATCAGTTGGAGCTAGTGATATATTCCTACATCAGGATACTATACTACAGTTAAAAGGAATGAACTGCTAAATGCAATTATATCTGGAAATCTTAGAGATACAAGCTCAAAAAAAAGAAAACTCTAGAAGACTACATACTGTAAGATACACTTTTTATAAAGTTCAAAGCAAACAAAACTTAAATGTGTTATTTATGGATATGTATCTATTTGATAAAACTATACAAGAAATAACACAGGCCTGCAATCAACCCAAAATTTTAAGGAAATGTTTTCTTCTGGCAGGTGTGTAGACAGAAAGATGTGATATGGGAGGAAAATACAGGTCATGCAATAGTATTGGTAATCTATGTTTTATATTAGAAAGGTGGGTAAATCAGTGTTTATTTTATTATAATGATTTAGAATATATGCATATATCATATATATATAGTATATATATGTTTGTAACAAAATATATGCAAATTTTGTACATATATATTTGTAATAAAATATGTATACAAATATATATATTTGTAACAAAGTAGTATTAACATGAAATAAAGGAAAAGTTTCCTTGTTAAGGTTGTTCCTCACTATTTAGTCATTTTTGTATTTTTCACATTGTGTTGTGAATATGAGTTTATCTGCATGTTTCCTGATAATTACCAGAGCTTCCAGGGCAAAAACCTAATTTTAGTCACGTTTATATCCTGCCTTAAAGAAAAACACCAATTTTTAGGATATGTGAGGTACCAAATCTGTTTGCTGACCAAAAAGAATTAATATAAATAAATAAACGGAATCTACTTTCTGTATTGATCTGTAAGCAAGAAATTCACTGACTTTTCATTTGGCTGTATTCAGAATATATATAAAATCCTCAATTATTTTTCCTACATAGGATTTTAGGTAAATATTCTGAGGATTATATTTTATATGCATTCACACAAGAAGGAATGTCTTTTTGTATTTGGTTTAATACTAGTTGTTCAACCTAATGCAGCGATGAATAAATTTTATATTTTTTTTAAGTAGGAGAAAGATTGCTGGGCTGATTTTGACTGTTTATTGAGTGAGTTTGCCTCAACCAACTAAGACAGGGAATTGACATCTATGCTAAGATAGTTACTACAGTTATTTTCATGATAAGACCATCTGTCCAAACAATGCCACATTTTACAAACAAATATGTAGTAACCAGCCACTGAATATGTGAATCTAATTACATCAGTTAAGCCTTGCTGTGGCTTCACATGAGAAACATACACATTTATTTAGTGCAATGTTGTATTTTAATAATGTGTGTGTATGTGTGTAGAGTGTGTTCAGCTATACTGCAAAATTATCTGAAGTCATTTCCCATAGCCCATCAGTATCATTTAGGGAATCATAAGGATTATCATTGTCCCCATTTCCCGTACTGTGTCCTGCTCCCCTTAAACCTTCATATAGTCATGACCGTGGGGCATAGAAACAAATATGTGCTCACCAAGGACTGTGAGTTCTCTACATCTTGTCCAGCTGAGGCAATAACACAAGTTTATTGGCCTAGAAAAGTTCTCTTAGGTCCCTTTTCCCATTAACTTTTTAGTTGTAAACACTAGTCTTGAGGTTAGGAGGAAAGGTGATTTGAGGAAAACAAGGGAGGAAAGGGAGGGAAGATGTGAAGAGTCATTTTCTCCTGAATTGTATGTCTCCTTGTTTTGTCTTCCTTCCTTTGGGTGTTTTGTTAAGTCAGCCAAGGTGTGTCCAACTTTTATTGATCCTGTTCTCCCACCAGCAAATCATGGCGCCGATGGAAGATCTCTGGAGCAATTGGGCTTCTTCATAAAGCATGGGGCAGGTACAGAGAAAGGTTATAAAAATGACAGTAGCTTTGCATGTGCTGTAGCTTCATCCAGATATGACTTGTAGATGGTGAAGCAATCATATGTTGGAGTAACCATATATATAGAAAATGAGAGGGTTTAAAAGTTGACTTTTTTGATACAAAATAATTTTTATTCAGATACAGCCTATGCTGTGTTATTTTTGCATATATATATGATATATATATAATTTATGTATATATATTACATATGTTTGTGCATGTATATATATGCACATATATACATATATATATTAATCAAGGATTAGATGGCTCTGGTATGGAACTGTATCACTTGAGGGCTTTTTCCTTGTATTGAAAACTATCAGCCTTTTTCCTTATCTGCAGGAAAGATAAATTTAAACTCAGAAAGGGTGATTAGTCATGTGAGTGGTAACAATGTCCAATATGCAGAGATCAGCTGAGTACATTGATGTCCCATACAGTCAATACCAAAGTAACATAGGAAAAAAACACACTAAATAACATGTTCTCTTTAACTGTTTATTGATAAAAATTCTGAAGGGGAATGGGAGAAAATGGGGAAGGGCAATTTAATGGCAAGTCATAATAATGATAACCACTGCGGGACGGCTGAGTGAGGATGCTGTTCTTTGGCTGAAGAAAGCTTTCTTGGAACTCTGAGGATGTCAGTATCATTAATGCACGACCATGGGGAAGGATTTTAAAAGGCGAGGTACAGGGCTTCCCTGGTGGCGCAGTGGTTGAGAATCTGCCTGCCAATGCAGGGGACACGGGTTCGAGCCCTGCCCTGGTCTGGGAAGATCCCACATGCCGCGGAGCAGCTGGGCCCGTGAGCCACAACTACTGAGCCTGCGCGTCTGGAGCCTGTGCTCCGCAACAAGAGAGGCCACGATAGTGAGAGACCCCCGCACCACGATGAAGAGTGGCCCCCGCTCGCCGCAACTAGAGAAAGCCCTCGCGCAGAAACGAAGACCCAACACAGCCTAATTAATTAATTACTTAATTTAAAAAAAGAAAGAAAACTTAAAAAAAAAAAAAGGTGAGGTACAGACACAGTCTTTAGAAATAAAAGCAAGACATTTTTCAAGAAGGTTCGAGGCATTCTGGTCAGTCAAGAGCTATTAATTTCAATGCATTCTGTGTGTGTTCTATGAGCAGCTCCCCTGCGGGGCCACCTTTGATCTTGAACCTCCACGTTCATTTTCTGTCTCACTACCCTAGTGGCGTTCTCTTCCATTTTGTTGCCCAAAGCTTCCCTGTGTGATTTGGCAGACTCACACGCTCATTTGCCATTTTAAATCAAAATCCCACCAAATGCCTGTGCTCTTTTATAAGATGAAGCAAGAATTTGAATCAAGATCATAAAGCTGAAAACCCAGAAGAGTCATTGATAGTTTCCATTCTCTGTTCAAGAGTCCTTGCAGCTCACAGGTACTGAGAGAAAAATACATTTTGTTTCCCTGTTCCTCAAACTATTCATTATTTTAAGAAATATGACTTAGTCATATTTCTAATATTTGTTTTTTAATCTGATATACTTTAAAGTACTGAAAAAGGCTTTATTCACTGACTGAACAAGGACTTCTGTTTAGAAGTGTGGAATCTGGGCTTATTTTCCCCTTACCATGGAATGAGCCAGTGTGAAGCACTGATTCTTTATTCATTTGAGTATTTGAATTTTGTTTTGTTTTCGCTCTTTGTATGTGGTATTTTTTTTTGTTGGTCAGAAAAATAAATAATTGCGTGTAAAAACCATCTATTCTTTAATTTCAGAAGTATTTATTCAGCACTTATTGTATTGCAAGCTTTGATGGTATTACACAGCACATGGGAATTTATTTATTTATTTATTTATTTATTTATTTATTTATTTATATTTATTATTTTAACATCTTTATTGGAGTATAATTGCTTTACAATGGTGTGTTAGTTTCTGCTTTATAACAAAGTGAATCAGCTATACATATACATATATATGTGTGTGTGTGTGTATATATATATATATATATATATATATATATATATATACACACACACACATATATATGTATATATCCCTCCCTCTTGCATCTCCCTCCCATCCTCCCTATCCCACCCCTCTAGGTGGTCACAAAGCACTGAGCTGATCTCCCCGTGCTGTGCAGCTGCTTCCCACTAGCTGTCTATTTTACATTTGGTAGTGTATATATGTCCATGCCATTCTCTCACTTCGCCCCAGCTTCCCCTTCCCTGTGTCCTCATGTCCATTTTCTACATCTGTGTCTTTATTCCTGTCCTGCCCCTAAGTTCTTCAGAACCATTTTTTTTTTTTTTAGATTCCATATATATGTGTTAGCATACGGTATTTGTTTTTCTCTTTCTGACTTACTTCACTCTGTATGACAGTCTCTAAGTCCATCCACCTCACTACAAATAACTTAATTTCATTTATTTTTATGGCTGAGTAATATTCCATTTTATATAAGCACACAGGAATTTAAATGCTGTGGAGCATCCCAAAGGACCCAACAGAGGGATGGGGCATGTGTTCTGCTAAAAGGAAAAGATATCTAAAGTACCACCCTAACTATAAACATGTTTCAGTACAATTAGAGAGACAGAGAGAGGACAGAGAGAGACAGAGAGACAGAGAGAAGGAGGGAGGGAAGGAGGAAAGTCGAGGGGATGGGGGTAGACAAACTACATTTATTCATTTATTTATTTTTTGCCGACAGAATAGCTAAAGGGAGACTGTAAAACTTCCTAAATTCTCTTAAGGCAAAGTCCTAATCTTACAGCAGCTGTTCTTCCCATTCTTCATTCCCACAACCACTGCTTTCTAGATCTCTTTTCTTCCAGGTGTGTCTCCATGACTTTTCTGATGGAAATCTATTTGGACTCTTTTCTTAGACTATTCTATCCATTATGCTGATCAACATATAAAGGCTTAGGAGCCAAGCGACCCAAAAACTATGCCTTAGAACAGTGTTTTTGAGGTTTTTTTGTTTGTTTTTGTTTTTGATGAAGTCCCAATAAAATATATTCTATCATTTACCTCAAGGTACAAATGAACAACATACACACTCACACTTCTTTTATGCCCAGGCCTTCTTTTATTCTCAATGAATAGTCTTGCTCAAGGTCATATAATTCAATCTCATGGATGGAAATATACCTGCTGTCCACTCCCAAATTCATATCACCATTCCTTCTCTATGCTTCCGTTGATCTTGAAGTTGTCTGACATTGCCACTTGCATGTTTGTCACGCACCCTGATTCCTCATCTGCCACTGAACCCACAGTTTCCATACACCCCCAAATTGCTGCTCCTCCTTCCTTCCTTTTTAATAAATTCCATAACTATCTACTGAGTTGCCTAAACTGGATACATAGGGATCATCCTTGGGTACCTCTTAAACCCTTGTCTCCCACTATCTGATCTATCACAGTGTCCTGTTGATTTATATCCAATATCCATCTAGAATCCACGCACGACCCTCTAATTGCACTTTCTCTCAAGGCTCAAGGTCTTCCCTGGATTTTCTTGGCTGCCTCTTCCTTAGGGCTCAACTCTAATGTCACCTTATGTATCAGTGATCTCTTGCCACTTAATGCTGTGTCATAACCACAAAACCTCCCTGGCATACAATACAACAGTGGGCATTTGTTGTTCACACATTTTGGGGGGTGGTATCTACCTTGATAACTCTACCTGTCTTAGCTGAGCTCACTCATCTGTCTGCTGCCCAACAACGTGTTGGCTGATCTAGGATGGCTTCAACTAGGAAGACCAGGATGGCTTGGTCCTAATCCACAACTCATCCTCCAGCAGCCCAGCTGGAGAATATTCTCCAGGTGCATGGTAGAGACACAATGGCACAAGTAGACACCCCACGTCTGTTCAGTGCTCTGGTTTGTCACATCTCCTAACATCCTATTGGCTGAAGCAAATCACATTTCTGAACTTGGGATCAAGGGGCAGGGTATTAGACTTTGCTTCCTGAGTGAAAATCTGCAAATTCCACGGTGAGGGGCATGGATGGAAGGAGGACAATGAATTGGGGCCATTAAAGCAATCAATCTACCACACTGGGTCAGAGATGCTCTTCCCCCCAAATTAGAGTCTCACCTCCCCCATCTATACTGTCTCACAGCACCCTTTCAATTACATCAGATCCATATGTTTGGAAGTGGTTATTTTTCAGTACCTATTTACTACTTAAAACTATTATCCTTCTGAGAAAGGAGAGAAAGGAGCTCCCTTTTGTTTCTTCATTCTCAGAGCCTAGCACAATGCCTAGTTCGTGGTAAGTGCTTGATGGATGTGGAATATGTGACAGAGCAGAATCAGCAGTGGGGGTCTCAGGGTGCCCCAAACTAGGGTGCTGTTTACATCTGCAGGTAGAGAGAAGGACCTCAGATCAGTGAATTGGCCCATCCACCATGAGACCTCTGATATCATGAGCCTTTTGAGAAATGCCCCAGTTCCTGAGGCTGTGGCTGTGATGTCCCTCTCTCCATGGACCAGAGATGCAGGCAGGAGTCATTACTAGAACACTGAACTCAGAGGCACCTTCCCTGCCTATTTCTTCCTGTTAGACTCCTGCCTGGAATCACAGGAACCAGTCAAGGGAGCTGGAGAAACCCTACCACTCCCTGAAAATTCAACTCCCTGGATATTTAACTCTCCTTCGAGGAATGTATCCTAAGGCAATGTTTACCCTGCTAGTGGCAGGTGAGGCAGTATCATCTTCCATTCAAAGGGCAACATTTTTGTTAGTGAAACTTTCTTGCAGTTCAAAAATAGGCCACTTCAAAGAGCTGAGTTTGGTACTTCACAATTTAATAGTTAAGTCATTCTCTGTCTATAACTCTGTAAAGAGTTTTCAAGAGAATTCATTAAGAACTAGGAAGCCCTTGAAAGATCCATAATACTCTTTTTTTTCTGACCAAATAGCGAATGCAAGGTTCATTAGAACAGTTGAGTACAGTTGCATGGATTCAAGAGGAATCTATATCCTTTGAGAGAAAAGGCAGCCAGAACTCTGGTAAAGAGAGCCCCCACCCACTGCTCTACCAAGACCTGCCATTATGCATCCCGCCCCGTCCTCCACATGCTGAACAAATGAAGCCCCCACTGCTGCTGGACCCGGATCCCCGTCATCTTGCTGCTCATGCTGTTTCCACCATCTGGAATACCATCTTCCTCCCTTCCTGCCAGCCCAGAGTCTGTGTGACATCTAGGCACTAGGTATTATGGAAATTCAAAACGGGCATATGCTTTGACCCAGTGAATTTGTTTTGAAGGATTTACTCTAAGGATGGAATTGAAGTTGTGCTTTGAGATTGCATGGCAAGACTCCAGAACATCAACAGTATTTCTGTCATGTCCAGGGGTGGGAATTTGGCGACCAGGGACGTGGCTTTGACATCACATTGCCTGGATTCAAATCCTGGCTCCACTATTTGCCGGCTGTATGACCTTGGCCAAATCAGTTAACCTTTTTGCCCCAAGTATCTCATACATAAAATGGAATTAATATTAGCAACTACTTCCAGGGGTTGTTGGGAAGATTTGAAGAATCAGTAAACGTGATGTACTTTGAACACTGCCTGGCACCCAGTAAGAACTCGGTGCATATGAGCACTAATTGTTTCCATTATTTTTGGATTTTTCTTCCTTTTTCTTGTGCCGTTGCTACTACTAGCAGAGTTAGATCCTACTCTTTGTTGAGGCCTTTTACCTGGGGCTTTAGCTAGTGTAGATGTTCCATGAATAATTGTTAACTTGTCAAGAAAAATAATGAAGATTCTTAAACTAAACTAATTTCTCTTAGAGGAACACATACCAACTCTCTAATTTGGAGAAACTACTTCTCTTTTATGATAGCATCTGAAGATGTCATGATAGTTATTCAAGACACTGGCAACTTGATAATAGGCCCAGATATGTGGTCAATTTAAATTACTATGAGTCCAATTTAAACAGGCTTGATTGGGTCAAAATTAGCCTTTTAATTATACTGTATCTAACATCAGGAGTCAGTGTTGTGCTATTTAAAACTTTGGCTTTCAATTAGAAATGTAATAGCACTGCATCACATCTTCTCATTGCATGTGCAGAATGTAGCTTTCTAGTTTTTTCTCTCCTTCGATTAAAGAGCATTCTAATCACAGCTGCTGAGAGAAGTTGCTAGTTGCATGCTCTGATGCCTCTTTCAATGTTTAACTTTCTTTTATTTTTTAACACTCTTATTTATTCATATCCAAACTGTGTCTGAGATGAATTATTTCTGTCTTCCCTTTCAAGTAAAACCTAGGGTCCTTTTTTATTTTCCAAAGAACAATTTTATTTATCAAATATCATATTGTGTCATTAATGTAGTATCTGGACAATGGGATGGAGTCTTGAAGATGGTAGGAGACAGTCTTGGTGTAAGAAGATGAAAAAGGAAAATAGACAAATAGAATTACAATGGAATACATTGATTGCAGGTAGGGAATCTATTACAAGGCTTGGTGTACATGGAAAGAGTTGGTGGTCCCTCCTAGGAGAACAAATAGAGATGAGGAATATTCTTTCCTGGACCAGGCAGGGTTGACCCCATCTCAGTGTCCTGCGTGTATCCCTGAAATGGAAGGTCTTCTCCCATGAACAGCTCCTGAAAATATGAGAAGAACGTTTGGGCTGAAAGAAGGTTTCCTGTTCCCTCTTTGTTACATTAGTCTTTATATAGATCTGGGGTTTCAGATGAAAGGTCATGATTTTATCTCCTGGATTATTTTGTCTCTGGGTTGGTTTGCCTTTACAGCAAGGGGAGCCGCTACTTCCTGACCCTGCCAGGAGGGCTGGGCTTCACCTCCTGAGCAGATGGAAGCTAGAAGAATATCACAAAGATGGATATAAATTTTAAAAGGAGTTTGGGAGAGAAACAAGGGAAATTCAAGGGTGATAAATCATTTTTTTACTACCCTTCTTATATATGGTATCTTACTTCCTTCATAAAGAACCAGAGAAACACAATATGAAGAGGGTCATTTTTAAATCTCCAAACAGAGAACATTCTAATTTTTTTTTCCTCCAAATTGGCCTTTTATGTCCAGTCCTAGGTAGAATTTTTTTTTTTCTGGCAAAAATCAGCAGGAACTTCCAGGTGGCTAAAATCCACCCCGCATGTTGTTGCAGAGAACATTTATAGCACATTGTTCAGAGCAGAATAGCTGAGAACGACAGGGGGCTCTTGAAATATGCCTCTTCGAGCCCCAAATTGGAGACCTGTTTTTGTCATTTAAAAGTTTCGACTGGGGTCTAGGATTCAAAGCAAATACCAGCTCCTGTGGAACACAAACCTTAATTAATTTCCAGCAAGAGATGAGCGATTGCCAGTAAGCCATGAATTAAAATGGAATGGTGCACCAAAGGCCAGGTTCTCATCTCAAATGAATAGCATTTCTTGCTGTTTTCTTGAAAGATCATCTCAGACGGAGAGGTGAGCAAGCTTCCACGCCAGCTCTCCAACTCTGAGGGGTGAGCAGTACTGGCAAACGCAAAGAAGTAAGTTCTGGTCCAGCAGAAAAGGGGGAACACGCCTGATGGACTCAGAGGCATTTTGTTAGTGTCCCCACCAGTAATAGCTGTGATATTTATGGAGCATTTATTTTCCTGGACTCATTGTTTCTCATATCGTCATAAACCTCGGTCTTGGGAGGGTTCGTGAAGGTTGTCTGTTCCCATCACTCAGTGGAGGCTTGTAGGGACCACTTGTGCCAAAGGCATGTCCAGGTGCTGCTTGAATCCTCCTGTGACCTGAAACTCCCTTCCTCTAGGAACAGCCTGTTTCATCTCTGAGCAACTCGGCCAGTTTCCATTTTTTCCTAAACTGGAGCCAAAATGCATCCCCTACTGCTTTAATCCACCGAGGCTGATTTATCCCTGAGGGCCAAACACAATGAATCAAAACCCTTGTCGTGCTTGATAGCTCTTTAATAAAAGGGAAGGCAGGTCTCGCACTCCCCCTGAGGTGCCTCTTTTATGGGCAAAACATCTCTGAATCTTTCAAACAGGCTTCATTGGGCATGATCTGTGTGTGAGTGTATGTCCACTTGGTCTTGGGCAAATGATAATAATAATCATTATAATCATAAATAGCACTTACAGTGGGCCAGGCAGTGTTCTAAGAGCTCACATACTCCCCACTGCAATCCTATGAACTGGTTACTGGGATTATCCCATTTTATAGATGAGGAAAAATGAGACAGAGGTTAAGTAACTTGCCCACCAGGATTTGAATCCAGAATTTACACTCCTAACCATGACATTTCAACATTTCCCATGCTCTTGTCTATTTCAACCATACCTTTCCAGAAGACAGGAGCCATTCACAGTTTCCTGTGGGAAGCTGATATTTCTAACATTTGCTCCGCACTGGATGTGTGCCTGTAATTTGAGATTTATTGTCTTGATTAAGCCTCTCAACACTCAGCAAACATTATGGGCCCCGTTTTTCCTGCTGAGAAATGGACTCAAAGTGGTTAAAGATAACAATGCAGTAGAGTCAGGATTTGAACCCAGGCACTTCTGGGTCAAGACCATGGAGTTTCCATTCTACTGTCTGCCTTAAGGTCCACAGCCAGTTGAGGTTTGCCACAAGCTTCAGCCACCTGTGGTGAATGAATGAGGAGCTACTTCCTGCAAAGTGGAGCCAGGCTGTCTCGACTAGTGTCCCCTAGTGGTGTGAGAGATGGGGCGAGGGGACTTCTAGTTTATGGTTTGACCTCAGGCATTCAGAGGCAAAATCACCACAAAGCTGGTTCCCTGAACCCCCTTCAGTCTTGTTATTTATCTTTTCCTTAATCCTGAGGTCCTCACCTCACATGCACTGCCATGTAGATTCAGCCTTTAGCAACTGTGCAGATTATCTACTGAAATGCTCATTTCTGTGCCAGTCCAATGGCTAGCTTTGCTTTTTATAGAGCTGCATGCAAAGAGAGAGTCTGAGAGTGGGAAGCTTGATTTGTGGGTTGCTAAAATAACTTGGGTCTGTGAATGTGGCCCCCTAATGATGAGTGGCCAGTAGCGGAGGGTGGGCAGGGATGCTCCCTGGAGTGAACCCTAGGAGCCTAAATGAGGGCCTATTCTTCCATGTCTGCCACGGACAGGACGGTGAGGGGTTTGTGGAGATTAACACATTCTTCTT
Organism: Balaenoptera physalus; assembly: GCF_965194825.1. NCBI lineage: Eukaryota > Metazoa > Chordata > Mammalia > Artiodactyla > Balaenopteridae > Balaenoptera > Balaenoptera physalus. The sequence continues at coordinate 37,348,694 of NC_138898.1, forward strand.
TTGGAGCGTAAATACTCTCAGAGGATGTGAAGCCAGTGGATAAATCTCATAGAATAAATTGCTTCATTGGGTTGCAATTTACAGAGATTGGCTTTAGGGAATAAGTGATTTGTTGGAAAAGAAGGAAACCAAGAGGGTGGAAAGATCAAAGGCCCATCTTAGTTATGAATCATTAGGGTTGGGAGGTCCCATTTGGATTCCTGGACACGTTTAGAAGGAATGTCCCAGAAATACCACCTGCAGGTCACTGGTCATGCCAATCTGTGGAATCTTGTACACAAGTCAAGTATAAGAAAGAAACTCATTACCTTTTGATCACATTTACTCAAGTGTTGGATGTAATGCTAGGCCAGCTTCTCACTTTGGGCAAATTCTTTAATGTTTGCAATCCACAGTGTTTTCATCTGAAAGTGAAGCTTATAGTACTAACTTTTTGAGACTTAGAGATTGAGCTAATGTCTTATATATCAGAGACAGACTAGTGCTGACATGTGCCGGATGCTCAATAAAATATAATACTATTAAAATTATTGTTGTTTGAATATTAGGTTGTGGACTTATTGAAAAGTGAGTGAAGGGCTCTCCTCTTATACAGTTTTCTTTTCAGTTTAAATAAATACTTGATTTGGAAACAGGGAATCCTTACAAGTTACCATGAAATGTTACCATCTGAGAACTGCCCCTGCGATTTATAAGCATTAACCAAATCCCCAAGAATTAAACTAGAACTGAGTGCTTTCTTAACAAGGCAGTTTGGAGTTTTCAGACACATCTTTTTTCCTTTAGCTCGTTTGCAAATACTTATCTCTGATTTAAATCATTCAAATGACTTCAGAAACACAATAGAAGCAGTGCAGAACTAACTGTTTCCAACTGTCAGTTCTGGTGAGGGATGATGTAAAATGGGACGTTTAGCTGGCATCCTGCAATGGTCTCTAAATAGAATAAACAAAAGCGTCATGTTTAGTGGCTAAAAATAGTGTTTCTTGTAACTGCAGCGTTCCTGGAGATCTCACGGTGGGAGTGGGTGCCTCTGGGAATGGGCGAGGTGCTTGCGGGCCGGGGCACTCCGAGGGTCAGTTAAAAGGTTCTTAGTCTCTGGATTCAACTTTAATTGGATAAAATTAAGTAAAAATGGCCTTTCTTCTCTCTCTGATGTCATCTTGAACTGAATTATGGACTGAATCTACAGAGGTAAATCTAGTGGGAGAACTGAACAATCCATTGATTTACTACAGATTATGAGTTGGAATAGTCCACTGAAGACCTGACTGCAAAGACGAGACTGCTCCCCTTTATCCTTCAGACAGTATTTCAATGTTAATGAGATTTTTTGTTTGTTTTTTTGTTTTGTCTTCTTTTTTTTTTTTGGTTCAGCAGATTCCCCTCCCTGCCCTGCTAATCGTTAATTATGTTGTTAGTTAAGAACATGTGTACTTGACTCATGGAGCTTTATTTCTTTTCTACAGATTATACAGTAGAGCTCTTTATTGTCTGTTTTATAGGGAGCTTTAAATATCAAAGTGATTAATCCAGAAATTTTTTGCTTGGATTGAACAAGCAAAATACATTACTGTTTTCTGCACAAGACCTGCTTTGAATAAGGGGACAGTGTTTCATAGCCAACAATGAAAAGCCAGATCGGATAGGAAGGCCATACACAATTTTTTTCTGAGCAAAACATTTGCTTTGAATTTATTATTCAATACATGCGTATATAGCACTTACCATCCACCAGGTAATCTATATTCTTCGCAAACATTATTTAATCTTCATAATGATTAAATGAGTGAAATACGATGAACTTTCCCATTTTACGGATGAGTAAACCAAAACACACAGTGAAGTTGAGTAACTTGTCCAAGACTGTATACGTAGTAAGTGGAAAAGGTGGGATTTGAACCCAGGCAGTGTTCATGAGCTCAGTCAGCACTCTATCTGTACTTTTATTCACACCTCTTGATTAAGTGTAATAAAAGATATAATAATGACAATAATAAAGCCTGCCAACATAAGCATTGTCACTCTTTTGCCTTTTTTTTTTTTTTTTTTGGCCTCTGCCTTTATGGAGTTCAGCCTCTAAGGCAGTGTTTTGTTTTAATTAATTAATTAATTAATTTATGGCTGTGTTGGGTCTTCGTTTCTGTGCGAGGGCTTTCTCTAGTTGCGGCAAGTGGGGGCCACTCTTCATCACGGTGCGCGGGCCTCTCACTGTCGCGGCCTCTCTTGTTGCGGAGCACAGGCTCCAGACGCGCAGGCTCAGTAGTTGTGGCTCACGGGCTCAGTTGCTCTGCGGCATGTGGGATCCTCCCAGACCAGGGCTCGAACCCGTGTCCCCTGCACTGGCAGACAGACTCTCAACCACTGCACCACCAGGGAAGCCCTCTTTTGCCTTTATAATGCTGTTCATTCAGAATCCCAGATAGAAATTCTCATAGAAGCTTTCTTTTTAGTATTAAAAATAGCCTCAAATTTGGGGATTTAAAATAAAGATCCAAATAGAAAATTTCCAAAAGGTGGACTTAGAAGCAAGTATTATTGGGAGAAAACATTGTAGACTTAGAACCAAGTGTTACTGGGAAAAACATTATGTTTCAGTCAATAGTGTGGTCTTTGGGATCATCACCTGATGGGGCTGGGAGGCTCAGTATTTTTTTCTCTTTGTTTTTGGAGATGAAGAACCTGAGATGTAGAAGGGAGAGTGGCTGGACCAGGGTTTTACGTCCCACTAGTGACAGAGATCCATCTGGGCACATGATTCCCAGCTCCTAAACCAGCCTTTCTGCTGGACCATTTTCCTGAAATAGCTTCAGACATCACAGCCCAGAAGCCAGGTCAAGGACATGCCAGAGTCTGAATCCAGCAGTTGCCCTTAGTCTTTTCTGTATTCCCCAAGCAGCTTAAAGCAACTTAACAGTTTTTCCATAGGACCTGGAGCAAGGTGGGTGCAAGGGCTGTCTGACTCTTTGGCAGGAAGGAGCCAGCTGTCTTTTGAAAAGGTGAACAGCCGATGAGTATCACCTGGACTTGTCTTGTGCTAATTGATGATGAGTTTTTTAAGTTGGTCCAATCTCAGTTTCCCCACCTATCAATGATGGTGTTGGATGAACTTCTAGAGTGAGCCTGACTGGTGCTTGATTTTGAAAAACCGGAGTGAGGACACCCTTTGGTGGAGCACAATTACCATATGCCCCTTGCCTGTTTTCAGAGGTTGGGAGACCACTGCAGGGTTGGGGGCTCCATTGCTGCCTGTCTCAGTGTAGGATGTCATCTTGCCTTAACTGGAGGGGGGCTTTTCTCTCAAGCCATCATGGCCTTGCAAGGTGTCCAAGCATTCCTCCCATCTGTCTTGTGCTGGGGAGTGGATGGCACCGTGAGTCTGATGAGTGTCTTGGGCTACGTTTGAGGATTGTCCACGTGGGATTGGCTAACTGGATGGGGGCCTGGAGAGATTCTCCGAGCAGAGATGCGGGCACTCATACTGGGCAATTTATGAGCTCTGGGCTGATTGTGGATTGTGGGTGACAAGTCAAGGGTCAGTTTAGTGCTGATTTGGCTTTCCTGAAGCTCCAAGGTACTGTTAGGATATCAGGGGTTGTTAACCTCTTCTGAGTCCTTGGCCCCTTTGATGAAACCCTTGGAATAATATTGTTGTTTTCAGTACTTTACTGAGATAAATTTACATATTATAAAATGAACATATCTTATGTACAGTTGTGACAAATGTAAACATAGTCACCATCATCCAGACCAAAATAAGAACATTTCTATTATCATAGAAAGGTTCCTCATTCATTCCCCAATTAATCTTCCCTACCCTAGAGTCCACTACTGGTTTCTACCAGCACAGATAGTTGTGAACTTCATACTGTTGTCTTTTATATATAGCTTCTTTCCTTCCTTATAATGTTTTTGAGCTTAATCGTGTTACTGTGCATATCAGTGGTTTGTTTTCATTACTACATAATTACATAAGGTTTTTTAGTATACAATTCTATACATGCAAAGGAAACTATTTTGAAATACAATTGTCAGCATATTTTTGGAAAACATTGATTATATAGTTTCGTATGTATGCCTCTTTATTAATGCATTAATAGCAAGCTCTAGCCATGGGTCTAATAGTCTAGTAACTACTGTAATTGTGAAGTAGCACTGAGCATATGCAGTGGACATCTGGCATATCTGTAATGTCATATGAAAACATCTGTCATGTTTTTATTGGTGGCAAAATAACTAATATTACCAATATTAATGTGGTTTATTATCTACATTCTTAATTAAAGAAATTACTTTGTTAGAGGCTAGTAAAAATAAAGATATTTTGCCATCCTAACCACTGGCCCCCTGAATTCCGTGGATGCCATGTTGTAAACCCTGGTGATCTGTGGTTGTTACGTGGGAGGGTTCTCCTGGCTGAGTCATTCATTGCTTCTCTTTCACTTTTTTGGCCTTTGAAATCTCTAATAAAGTCTTTGGGGGCTGGATAGCTGGCTTCATCCAACTCCTCTCTTACACGTGGAATGGGAGCTTTTAGCCAAAAGGTCTTTTCAGGTCTCCATTTTCATACAGCCCTAGGCTGTCTCTCTGAGTGGACTCAGGGAGGCACTTGGGATAAGAGAAGGACTTCTGTGAACAAGAGGGTATGGTTTTCTAAGAGAGCTTTGATTAGTCCTTGGAAATATCCCTCCATGAGGCGTTGAGAGGGAAATTCTCTCTGCCCCCAGAAGAACGCCCAAGACATTCCTAGACCACAAGGGTCATGCCAATAGAACCAAGGACAAGAGAATTCCTGTGCCCACGAAATAGCTGACAGAGAAAAGCATTTATTTTATTGTTTGAACACAAAATATAACATTTGAAGATTTCTACAAATATATTCCTTAGATCTGGAAACAGTAACTAAAATAATGTCACACATTGATGTCTGTATTCTAAATGGCTAAGAGTTTTGTCAGCTGAGGCTACGAATGAGAAATAGAGGCCCCATGATGACCTAGTCCATTCAAGTGTCAAGTTTAAGTCTCCTGGTTCAGAATTAAAGGGAGCCATAGGGTGAGAAGCAATCTGTGTCCATAATCCTGTTGACAGCACTTTTCTTCAGGCTTTGATTCAGAGCTTATCTGCTCCTTGCAGATAACCCGATAGCCCGGAGCTCAGCATTGCCAGGCTGGTTTCCATGGAGCTGATGTGCATACCAAACCAGGACTTGTATTTTTGTGTTTGCCTCACACATTTCCAGTGCTAAGTGTTCTTCTAAGAAAGGGATTAGCGTGCTAGCCAATTAAGAGAGTATGCCAGAAATAAAGCACCCAGGGAATTATTCTTCAGGTTATATTACTGCTGCTATGCCCAAGAACAGAAAAACGGTTGATTGGCTTTCTTAGGCCAGCACTGAGTTTTAAAGATAAAATGTCTCCAGTGAGATCTGTAGTGGTTTCTTTCTTTTCTTTTTTTTTTTTTTTCTTATTATATCTTTTAAGCAGTTTGCAAATGATTAAAACAGAATTTGTGTGTGCATGTGTGTGTGTGATTTTATTGTGGAGCAGGAATGGATTTCTGGAAGGTTATTAACTTTGGAGATTTTCTTTGTTTTTGTGGCCGTGGGTCTCTCTAGTGGAAAAATATTGCCAAATTCACTTCGAAGTATTTTCTTAAAAGACATCATTTTTTTTAGAAATTATCCAAATTATCTGAATCAGCATTTTTAATCAGCTTTAATCATCAGGACGAAAGCTGGAAGAAGTTTGGTTCTAAAATTTCTCCATTGAATACCACTCAGCAACTCAAAGGAGTGACGAGGTGATACACACATGGATGAATCTCAAAAACATGATGCTGAGTGAAAGAAGCCTTTGACAAAAGAGTATATACTGTTCGATTCTATTTAGATGAACTTCTAGAATAAGGAAAATTAATCGATGGGGAAAAAAGGAACAGTAGTTGCTTCTCGGTAGTGGGGGCAAGGACTGGAGTGAGAAGATGTTTCGTATTTTGATGGGGTTTGGGTTACGTGTGTGTGCATTCAAAACTCAGGAAGGTATACTTAAGATTTATGTGTTTCACCTTACATACATTTTACCTCAAAAGTATAAAACAATAAAGTTCTCCATTGCAAAATCTGGGGTTATTGTATCAGATATTTAGAAAACCTAGGAGCTCCATGGCACAACTGGTTAGCATGTGGTACTTGTACACAACAACTTGACTCTGAGAAAAAGTGGCATAATGAGTGGCAGTTCAGCCAGCAGTACTTGGAAATTATGTGTGGCTATGTTCATTCTGCTATTTCAAATATTTACCCGAATCTCTAGATACCTGTGGAAAGGAGTCTGCTTCCAGAAAGCACTACCTTGATTTATAATTTTGTTTGGTCAGCCATGATTTGATTGGATTGGAAAGTGGACCATTTGGACTTCATTTTGATCCATCTTCCTTTTTAGAAATGAGAGGAAAGGTATCAGTGACCATGCCTTTGACTGAGTGGCATTTGATAACCCAGTTTCTCAGGGCAAGCTTAGTTTTTATCTCTTTTAAATGTATCAGTTCTCAGACAGTGGCCTGTCTGATGGTTCAGAAAGTCTTGGCTTTCTAAAATACTACTATAACTCTGGAGTGATCTTTTCCTTTTACCAATGCTTTGACTTCTCTAAGTTGCCACTTGAACTTGGCAAGGAAGCTGAGGAAGTGGTACCTGAGGCAGTTGAATCTGATGGAAGTTGGCTCTGAAGTCCTGCCTTGAAGTTATGGTTGATCCATATTACACAAGTGACAGAAACATGAAAGTACAGATGTGGGCTTAGAATGTGAGCAGCGAAGTACACCTAATGTCTAGATGGGAGGAGAACGAGTTCTTGATCTCCATCTGCTTGATGGATTTTCTCTCTGTTGATGCCTCTCTCTCCTCTCCCCACTCAACCTCAGAGTCCATGCTGCTGTAGAAATCACTGTGGCGGCTCACCCAGAGTCCCTTCACAAGGCTGTGCACCTCCATCCTAGCTATGAGTGGTTCTGAGGCTCACAGCTGCCTCCCTTCTCAGAGAATTACCCTTGGCCAATGGCAGCTGTCTTGTTAGGGAAATACAGATCCACCCCCAACACACACACACACACACACACACACACACACACACAATTCTCCCTGTTGCCACAAGTAGTAATAACTCTGTGGTGTGATTCATGCTCCAGAGCTCCCTATGGGACTGGGGCAAAGACTGCACTCAAACACTTGTCTTCCTATTTATCTTCCCCATGAAAATGGTGAAAATCCTCAGCAGAACTCTAAAGGGACTGATTCAGATCAGGATTCTTGGCCTTCCCCAATCAATAGACGTTAACCAGAGGCCAGTCAAGAAATTCAGGCAAGGCTTTATTGGGGCCCCTGCAGCTGCAGGAGGGAGCGAAAACAAGTAACAGGTTCCCTTGCTCGATCCCTGAGGAGGAGGAGGGGGGCGAGTTGGTTCCTTATATGGGGTGATGGTAGGGGTGTGTCCAGGGGTCGGGCTGGAGGTGTGGCTTAGGTGGTTTGCCCACCCCTTTGGTGGTGTTGAGTGCAGGGGGCATGTGCAGTACGCTGATTTTACTCCTGACACCCTGTTTTTGCTCTCGCCTCTTCAGAAGTGGCAGTCGGGGTTTTTCTGGTCTTTTTGTAACTTATCATCCATAATTTGCCCCAACTGAGCATGCACACAGTTATTTTTACTCCCTTATAGTTTCTTTGTATTCTGTTGCTCGAGGAGACATTTGTCTAGGTGCAAGCTCTGCAGCCAAGGGTCCCAGGTCCCAGGCCCCAGTCTGTCTCAGGACCAAGGCACCCACCTTAAGGCAGCAGCAGTGACTGCCTCTAAGATGAATTTACATGTGCGTAGTTGGGTCCATGTAATTAGGTATTGGCCATTTTCATGTTTTTCCTGCCCTGAAACCAGCTGATTGTTGTGCTTGGGGAGAGCAACAATTCTTGTATGAAACAGAACCAAGAGTAATTAACCTCCCACATGTTAATATTGGAGGGAAAACCAGGAAAAGCATGTTTTTAACATTTTACTTCTCTTGCTTCCCTACCGTATCTGAAAGGGCATCACTTATGCTCATTGCATCTGTAGAACTTTTAACAGGAGGGACACATACAGAAATATAAACCCTAACCTTGAGCCATTAGAATATTCATCCCAGATACGTTGTAGCTTCTGGGAGCCAAGAGCCTCTATGTTTTCTCTCTGGGGGAAAAAATGACTCCACCCTTCAGTTGGCTCTACCATGTATTGAAAGGGCCACCACTTGTTGCAAAGTGACTGTTCTCTTCAAAATAACTGTGATTATAGAGTCACAGAAAAAGTATAACTGTTTATTCTGCTTACTTTACATTGAAAATGATGTTTATGCATATTTGTATGTTAATGAAATGTGAAAGGAAGGGAAATCCATTTCTTTCTCTTTAGAGTAAAATTTGGGTGCCCTGGAGGGCTTCTCAGCCTGCCTGCAGTATGAATTTTATTTAAAGCAGAAAATACCAGCAGTTTCCCACTAGCTATCTATTTTACATTTGGTAGTGTATATATGTCCATGCCATTCTCTCATTTTGTCACAGCTTACCCTTCCCCCTGCCCAGCAGTTTTTTTTTCTTTTTTTAAGTAAGAGGAAGCAACAAAAACAAAAAAAAATGTATCAAATATTTGTTTGCAGAATAGTGCTGTGTAGTGAGCTCAGGAGTCTGTGGTTCACCAGGAGAGACGAGGCTCATCTGGTGGTTCTTCTGGTCCTGGCCAGGCTCACTGATGTGCCTGGTGGTCAGCTGGTAGTTGTCTCATGGCTGGAGCCATGGAGACAACTGAGCCATCTCTCTCTCATTCTCCAGCATCCAGCCTGAACATGTTCTCCTGAAAAGCAAGGATGAGAGCAAGCAAGTTCACTTACCCAGTTTTCATGCCCCTGCTTGTGTGACATTTGCTAAGATTCCATTGGCTAAATTGTGTCACACAGTCAAGTCTAGGATCACTGTAGGAGAATCTATAAGATTAGTGACCAAAGGTGTAAATACTGAGAGGGACAAAGAATTGTATGCATTGAAGCATCAGCTTTACACAAATACATAATTTTATCAAGTGAAATAGAAACCTCCCTAGTTGGAACCCTAAAGAACTTGATATTTTCTGTTTTTTTCCTTTCCAGACACCTGCTTCTACTCATTTTGACCTTTTTCATTTATCATCAGAAAATTTGCACCCATCATTTCTCCTTCTTGGATTATCTTTTTTTCTCTTCCCTTTATCTATCCAAATCCTAACTATTTCCCGAAACCCAGCTCAAATTCACTTTCCTGGAAACCAAATGCCTGTGTCATTGCTCAACATTTACAAAATACCTTATTTAATAATTATTTTTTATGTGTGTAAAGGTCTGGATTGCTCCAGATAAGTTCTAATAAATTCCTTAAAGTCAGGGACCATGTCTTATAATTATTTGTGTCCCCCAGATGTGCTTATTCTATAGTAAGAGCTTAATAAGTATGTTGATTAATTTCCTCTTCCTTGTGTCTACCAACATTATCTACTTCTCTGAGTTAGCATGTTGAGTGTCATCTTCAGTCAATTAGTACCAGCTGCCTTAGCTGTGGTATTGAGAACTCCATAACCAGGAAGAGTTGTAATGAGCATCATCATCGATTAGTAATGTCTGCCATGGATGCAAGAAGAGGATAGGCCATTCATATTTGGTACCAAAACAGTTCTTAGTTCTTCTTTGAGTGGCATTACATGTTCTAAACTCTGGAGGAAAATAGTAGTAATAGTCATTCAAAAACCATACATTCAATCAAAGTATCTTCATAAGCATTAGTAAACTGCTAAGAATGAGGCCTTCGGTCAACCAACCTGACTTTATTTATTTATTTTTAAAAATTTATTTATTTATTTATTTTTGGCTGTGTTAGGTCTTCGTTTCTGTGCGAGGGCTTTCTCTAGTTGCGGCAAGCGGGGGCCACTCTTCATCGCGGTGAGCGGGCCTCTCACTATCGCGGCCTCTCTTGTTTTGGAGCACAGGCTCCAGACGCGCAGACTCAGTAGTTGTGGCTCACGGGCCTAGTTGCTCCGCTGCATGTGGGATCTTCCCAGACCAGGGCTCGAACCCGTGTCCCCTGCATTGGCAGGCAGATCCTCAACAACTGCGCCACCAGGGAAGCCCCAACCTGACTTTAAATTATGGTTTTGCTGACTTCTAACTCTGTGCCTTTGGGAAAGCTATATAATCTTAGGTTTCCTGAGTTTCCCCATATGCTAAGAAATGACACCATGTGACACAAAATGCTTAGGATTGTTCTTGGTTCCTAGTAAGCACTCAATAAAAACTAGCTACTGTTTTATTATTAAGCAGTAGTAAAATTTACAAGGAAGTAAAATATACATTTAAAATGAAAATAAATATAACTCCTGAAATTGGAAATCTTAGATGATGGTAGTTGATGAGAAGAATGGAAGATTAGTGACGCTGGGTCTAACATTGCTTCAGGCCATTCTCAACATACCAGGAACCACTTTGAGCAATGATTCCATCAGCACCTAGTTTCAGTCAAGTTGAATTCCAGTTGGAAAACCACTAATATGGATTTGTTATAGGGTTTTATGACAATTATAACTTAGACAATTGTGGGAGCTACTAAACAGTCTCTGTAGGTCTGTTGTTTGCACTTCTGAAGCCGGAGCTTGAAGGGAAGATGGGTGTAACATGGGGGAGAACAGGACAGGCTGGACCTCATGAGTATGAATGGGATGGATGCCACTAAAACAGACTGGACCTGTGACAGTTCTCACTTCCTCCGACCTTGACAAACAGGTGTCCTGCAGGAGAAGTCTCATCATGGAGCTGAACACGTGACTTACCAGGAGTGGACAACGTGAGAGCAGGAAAAGGCAGAGCAATTGCCTGCCCATTAAGTGAGCCATCAAATAAGTGACAGTGAGCATGAACTACAAAGCACGGTGTGACCCTCTAAGTGTGAGGAACAGTATGGCTGCCGCTTCACTTCTTCTTCTGACTCCTACAAGGCATCTTTTGTGACCCACCCTAATCAGAAACATACAGGGAAGGAAACTGGGGAATTTTGTTCAGCCCAGCTAAGCTGACACATTACAGAGTCACCACATACCTCTAGTGACCATGTTTTACAGTAGAGAGAGAACTGGCCTTCAGATTGGGAGATCTGGCCGTGTGACTTTAGGCAAAACCATGTAACCTTTCTCTCTGGGTTTTAGGTCTTAATACTCTCATGTGTAATAGTGAGTGTGGGGTGGACTTTTTCATCCTTAAGACCCCTTCCAGCTCTAAGTCTATACTTTGTCATCCTACCTCCATTATGTTTCTTGTGTCTGCCAGTCTTGTTTACACATTTCCTGCGATTCTGTCCTAGGGCAGTCAGCTAAGCCAGAAGGAGCTCCAGACAAGTAGAAGGAGCCCGTGTATTTGCCTAAGCTCTCAGAGCTGCCGAGGTAAACGCTGGGGACAAAGGGCAATTGTCAGTGATGGAATTAAATATTTACCATGTTAACCATGACCACTCATGGATTTCAGGGGAAGTTGACCATACTTACTGAAACGTTTCACTCCAATTTTTCTAATGATGTGCAATCTTGACTAAATTTGCCAGCTGTCAGAGGGCTGCACGCTCTTCAGCAACATTAATTTCTTTGCCTCCTTTCAGTTACGAGCAATTATCATCGTGGCAGATTTACTCTCCTTGAATAAGCACGTGCACACTTTCTTGAAGTCTGGCAGGGCTGACGCCCTCCACGCAGAGACTCACTTAGGGTTTTGACATGAACTTGACAGAGTGCTCCCACTGCAGAACCACACTGCGGAGCATTCTGGGGGAATATGTTATCATGGAATACTCTGGAACAGAAGATTCCAAGAAAGCTGAAGGGAACTGTTTTGGGGGCTCTTACATCTTTCCCCTCCTGCCCAAATTGGTAAATTGACCAGTCCTGGTAAGGTTCTAGTTACTGGTTCACAATCTCTTATTGGCAATCCCCTCTTTAGGAACTGGCATTGCCTGGAGAGAGCTATCTTGCCCATAGTTACGTCCTTTCCTGCCACGCACATCCAATGAGTGTTGATTCCAGTACATGAGACCCCACTCCCTCTGTCCAGTTCAGGACGACTCTGGAGGGCCATCTCAATTCAGAGCCCTAGTGGGGTTGGCTGAGACTTCTTTAGCGACTGTATCACAGCCTAACTTCTCCTTCTGCCCCCACTGGCTCCCTTCCCTCCCCTCCCCTTTCTTCTCCCTTCACCTCCCTTATATAGGTGCTGATCCCACACGCATTCCCTAATAAATGCTTGTGTAAAAATCTCTATCTCAGTGTCTGCTTTCCAGGGAACCAAAGCTGCAACTGCAGTGACATGGTGAGACATTAACGTTTGGAAGGCAGAGACACCTGGGTGGAAGCTACCTACTAACTCATAGATCTTGGAAGTTGAGTTTCTTTTCCAATTTATAAATTGGTTTTGTTGAGAGGATTAAAGGCCACTCACTTAGTACAGATCTCTGGTCCCTGTTGGGAACATAAACACTCTCACAACACTTATTACCTTCTAGCTTATCCAATTTGTTCATGTATTATGTTTTATGTTTTTTGTTTACTTTCTGTCCACCCTCCCCTTTGCCCACACACCCACAAACAAGAATGCAAACTTCACAAGGACAAGCATCTTTGTTTTGTTTGCTAACATGTTACAAACACATAGTGGTGTCAATAAATACTAAAAGAAAGAATGAATGAATGAGTGAAAAGACAAATAGAGACAGGGAGACCAGTTGGGAGGCTGTGACAATAAGGTAGGTGAGAGGCGAAAGAGGCTGAATGACACTAAAGAATGCAAATGAGAAGAAGCGGAAATATTCTAAGGATTTGGGGAAAGTACAGTACACAGAAGTGCTTTAAAAACAACCTCAACTTCTCAAACTTGAGGGTGCATCAGATTCCCCTGGAGGGGTTCCTGGGCCCCACCCCTAGAGTGTCTGATTCTAGAGGTCTGGGATGGAGACTGATGGTTTGCATTTCTTACACATTCCCAGGTGATGCTGCTGTGCTCATCTGGGTTCACACCAGCTTAGAAGAGCCTGCCTCTGGCTTCCCCTGGGTTTCCAGCCTTATCCCCTGTCCTTGTCCCCTGTACCCACCCTGCTTCCTTCACAAAAGTCTCCTTCCAGTTCATCAGACGCATCACTGTTTCTCCTTATCTTCTTTTGGCTTTGAGATCTTCACATCTTTGAGACCTCAAAGCCAAAGCGCTCAAAGCGCTCACTTGGCGAGTCCTTGGAGAAGCCTTCCTGAGCCTCCCAGACTAGCATAAGACCTTCTGTGAGTCACTGCAATAAGCAATTTGTAATCCCAGCCTCATTTGGGTAATGATTTCTTTAAGGAATGTCCACCATCATGGACTGGGAGCTCCATGGCGGCGGGGGCTGCGTCATGCTTATCACACACGCTCTCTCCTCTTACCTACTGGAGTGGTTGGCACAAGTGAGCACTCTCGAAGTATTTGTTGAATGAGCAATTTTACCCCCTGCACCAAACCCATGCAAATATATGAAATCGGGGAACTTGCAAATCCTTTGTATCGTAAAATGAAAATAACAATTCCTATACCTGAATTGTTACCAGATTCGATATGGAAAAGAGCTCAACATCCAACCCAGACTGTTGTTAAAGCTGTACAGCGGGAGAGGATCCTCAGCCTCTTCTGGTACTTGCTTTTACTATTTATTGTTTACCCATCTGGGTTCAGTTTAATAAGGTTTTGGTTATTTTGTTCATTGTAGACATAAGGAGTAAAATGTTAGTGTTCACCTGGTAACAATAAAACTTCATAGTTTTAAAGATAAGTATTAAATAACCCATTCATCTGCTCTCTTTTAGATTGTTTGAAACTCTCATTATTTCTTATCTCCTCTTGAGCACTATTGGCATTATTTTCCTTCCATGGAGAGTACGTTAAGAGTTATTTCTTTTCTTCTTCTTTTTTTTTTAATTTAGCAACTCAACTCCTATATTAGAATGCAGAGACCAACAGTGAGCTTGGAATTCATAAATAAAGTGGCAGTTATAAACAGACATTATTTCTCTAAAACCTGATCTCTGTGATACATACTAGTGTTCATCCTAGGGGTTTAATCAAAAAAATTTTGTAATTTTTTGTATAGTTTATATGACCTTTGGGTTTTTTTTTTTAATTCTTTAACTATATCAGAGATAGATATTTGTATTGTTTTCTGACCTTACAGTTATTCAAGTTCATTATTAACTCCTACTTTGATTTTCCAGGGGAAAATACTTTTATTGAATATAATGAACCTGAATTAAGACCATTTTGACTAGTCAAATGCAGATCTTCTGAACCTTTCATTTCAGAACATTTTTAAGGTACTAGGCTAGATGTTGTTTTATAGAAACTCCTCATTCTTTTTCTTTAAAGTAATATTCTGTGTTGATACACAGTTACACAGATAAATTAGCAAAGGACCAAGGCTGCTTTATTCATCCCTGGGTTCCCACTGGTTAGCACTGTGCCTTCCACATGGTAGACACACAGTGAATGTTTGTTGACTGATTGCCATTAACAAAGTTTTATTATTATTTCTTTACCCAAGGGCACTGTGTTTCCTTGTGTGTATATTTTGTGGGTTTGCATGACAATATTTTGTTCCTTGAAAAGCAGACAAGAAAAAGTTAGAAAAAAAAGATGTTTTCAGTGAACCAATAAAATGCTTACCTTTGGGTATAATTTTGTGGTCTGATTTTCAAATAATATTGAGAGTCAAAGAGTAAAATCCTTAAAAAATAATGATTTATAATCCGTTAAGTATTAAAAGTGAGAGTGGTGCTCCCCGCTTGTTTTTATAAAATTGTCATTTATTTTTTGTTTGGCCAAGGTGATATATTTTTACCCTCCTTCCAACAGCTAATCTGTCCTACTGAAAATAGGCTTTGTTTAGTTGTACTGTATTATATCTATGTCTACTCAATATATCTTTTTTGTAATGTAATGTATTATATATATATATATATACACACACACACACACATACATATATTTTAATTATGCAGTGACTGCTTTTTTACAGCTTCAAGGACATAGGTCTTGGAGTCACAAAAACTAATGTTGGAATCTTACCTCCATTATTGTATCAGTTATCTATTGCTGAATCATGCTACGTAACAAATTACTCCAAAACTCGGTTGCTTAAAACAATAAGCATTTTTTTAGCTCCTGTATCTGTAGGTTGGAGATGGGCAGGGATCAACTGGACAGTTCTTCTGGTCTTCTGGTCTGTCTCACCTGTATGTCTGTGGTTGTTTGACTACAGTGACAGGGGTGACTGGGTCATGGGTCTCACTTCCAGTGGGTTGGCCCAGGCATGTTCACACATTGGCTGGTCTGGGCTCTGAGAAAGAGAGAGAGAGAGAGACAGAGAGACAGAGACAGAGACAGAGAGAAAAAGTGTGGGCCTAGGCTCCACATGACACACTGTCACTTCTGGTGCATTCTTATGGCCAAAGAACATCACAAGGCCAGCCAGATTCAAGAGATGTGGAAAGAGACCCAATTTCTTGATGGTAGAGGGTATGGTTACAGGGAGGTTGGTGACCTGGGGCCATTCATGCAGTTTTCCACAGCTATTTACAAACCAGCTTGGAGCAATTTCCTCATACCTCGCCTGGGTAAGGAAGGAGGGTTCACGCTTTTCTTTTCCTTATTGTGACCTCATGGGTGGTGCATTACTTTGATGAAATAGAGACCCTCCTCACTCAACCAAGGCACTGAGTGAGCCCCATGCCTAGGGTCACTACGAATGAGATGAGGGGAGGAGCAACCTCAGTGAAGGTATCATCACCAGGTTTGCAGTGACAGGGTAAGATGTGTGACTTGGTATTGTGGCTGCCTGTGTACACCTGGATTTAGAACAGTGCATGGAACTTTTTCCATAAGTATATGATGCATGAATAAATGTTCTTCTCTTTGTGTTGTTATTGAGTTGTCATTAATAAAGTAAGTATGTTTTAACTTTAGGATCTTTCATATGAAATATATGAAATATATATTTCATGGACACACATACATATGAAACTGAGGATTGTGGGAATCAACCACAAACATCTGAGAGTCTGTGTAACTGCAGTTAATATGACAGACTCTGTTCTAGCTCCCTTCTATTAGCACATTTGAGTTTTAGAAGGTACATGTAAGGCATCATGAACTTCCCCGTTTTGCAGATGACGAAGTTCAAGTTCATAGACATTGTCTTGCTCCAAGTTACACAGCTAATAAAGGTCAATGGTGAGATTTGCCCTCAGACAGGATTGTTCCAGGCTCAGAGCCCTAAACCATTGCTCTGCAGCTTCTGCTTCAGTGAGGACTTCCTTATGCGGTCCCCTTTCCTTCAAGCCAACTCTCAGGGAAACCAAACCATGACTTGCAGATCATTCCATGGGCATTGTTCATCCAACTCTGGCTTTGCCCTGATACCCACTCGGTACCTAACTACACTAATAAGATTTTCCTTTGCCATCCATTCACATGTTATCTTTTCAAGGAATGTAAATCATTTTTATGAGAAGTAGTTTTTTTCAGCTTTACTGAGACATGAGTGACAAATAAAAATTGAATATATTTACACTGTACAATATGATGTTTTGATATACAAATACTTTTTGAAATGGTTACCACAATCAAGCTAATTAACAAATCCATCACCTCACATAATTGCCTTTTTTTATGGTG
Organism: Balaenoptera physalus; assembly: GCF_965194825.1. NCBI lineage: Eukaryota > Metazoa > Chordata > Mammalia > Artiodactyla > Balaenopteridae > Balaenoptera > Balaenoptera physalus. The sequence continues at coordinate 37,365,470 of NC_138898.1, forward strand.
AAAACATTTGAAACCTACTTTCTTTACAAATTTAAAATTACAAATTATTATTGACTAGAGTCACCATGCATACATTAGGCCACCAGAACTTAATTGTCTTGTAACTGAGAGTTTATATCCTTTGATCCATAACTTCCCTTCTTCCCTACCTCCTAGTTTCTGGTAAGCTCCGTAAAGAAAGAAAGGAAAGAAATAAGGAAAAAAGGAAAAATAAAAGGACAGAAAGAGAGGAAGGGGTGGAGGGAGAGGAAAAGACAAGAGAAGAAAAGAGAAAAGCAAGCAGAGTGGATTGCAGTATTTTTCTATTGTCCGCAGTTTTGGGCTCATCCAGCCATCACTATGAACTTCTCTGAGAGCACACCATCATTGAAATAAACTATTTAGGTAGTAAGCTAATTTTCTATGTTCAAAAGAAGACGGTACACAATCTCACAACTCACAAAAGTATTCTTCTTTCTTTATTTTGTTTGTATAGTTCTGTACTTGTTTCCTTTTATAACAAAATGTAAACACGTGAGAAAAATTCTGATTCAAAACAGATTTTAAATCAGGCAGCCCTTTGCCTGCTCCCAATTGTTTTTCATCAGACCCCTTATTGTCATTCTCTAAGCATTTCATAAATTTGTTTTTCAGTCCTCTGGTTTCCTCATATAAGCCTTCATATTCTGTTGCCTATGTGTTTGGTATATTTATTAGTGAAAATCAACTTTTTTCAATAAACACTTTTGGTTCCCTGGAGGTTAGGAGAGAATCTGAAGCAACTGGAGGGATGATATGGGTCCTGAGATGGGAACAGTAGGCTTCTGATAATAAGCCAAAGAGGGCAAGGGGTCCTTTAAATATTTTATCAGTACTCTGTGATTCTCAAAACAGCACATATAATAAACTCTGTTGGTGCAGGGTTAACAACAAAATTAGACTGGCTTTGGTAATGATAAATGATCTATAGCTGTGTTAAGTCATCAAGATGTCTCCATGTAAGTGAAAATCCCTAATTAAAAACAACCATCATGTATCTGGTCTACCCTGAGCATGGCGTTGGGGAGGACATGGGCTGCTGTAGCGGGTGTGTCGGTGCCCCACCCATGCTCCCTTGGCAGTATCTCTGCTGCTAGCTTCTTGCTGTAAGTACTTGTGACTTTCTAACTAAGAGATCTCTCTGGCCTCTAGAATGTTCTCAGCATGTGCTGGGCAGGCTGAAAGTGTAGAGAGTTAAAGCACCTGGAAGCAGCGCTCTGCCAATTACAGATGGGCTTGGTAGAAGCCAAGTCTCAGTTGGAATAAATCTGTGGTACTTTCTTCCCAGCAGGACGGAGACCCGTTACCAGCAACAATTACCTATTTAATAAAAAACCCACTTCTGGCTTCCTTCGCCTTCCTGCCCTGCCTCCCCACTTACATTGTTTCTTGGGATCACTTTTCCCATACAAACTCCTTGCACACCAGCCTTTATCTCAGGTGTGTTTCGTGGGGAGCCCTACTGAAGACATCTACCATAATATTCCAACAGTTAGATGATTGAAGCCATCCTAATTTTTAAATTAATTTTTTCTGTCCTCTTCTTTCCTCTGTCAACCCTTTTCCCTTTCTCCTTTTTCCTTGCATTGTAAGGTTATGCCCCACCCTACAAGGTAAAAATCTTTGGGATAATGTATAAGGAACGCACCAGAGAAGGAATAATGTATAAAGTAAGAGAGTAGGTAAGTAGAATGCAACACTGGAATCTTAATAATTCTTGTGGATGATGATGCCCTTAAGATAAAACAAAACATTAAATTCTAAGATAGAAAGTGGTTATAAAAATAGAATAAAGAGATAGGAGATATTCTACAAGCATTTCTTAAACTACTTTTAAAGAGCTTTAGATCATCAGACATAAAGTAGAAAAACACTTATCTAAATCAACACATGGTACTTCTCAGAAAGTAGAGGAGCCCATAAATTTACTTCCAATGTTTTGAATGAAAAATGGCAGGTGAAGGTGTACATTTGGAAACGCTTCCTCCAAATTCTCCTTCTCTGGGTAGAGTGGGCAGCCTACGTGGTCTGTCAGGGAAGAGGAAGTAGCTGCTACTGACCAGACAGGTGTTGAATTGTCTAGGGCTGTACCACACGTCCAAGTGTGATAGAACTGACATAAAAAATATACCTCACGTTGTGTTAGAATTGAAAGAAACTGTTTGTGTTCATTAGAGAAGTGAAACTTTTCAAACAAACTGCCTGCTGCAGTCAGAGCTCCATCCCACTGAGTGAAAAGGGTTTAAAATCCAACCCAGTTCACCGATTGCTTTGGAAACACAGTCCCAAGATGGATTTGACACCAGAATGAACTTTGGAACACACACCTGAAGAATTTGGCCCTTCTTTTCTTTCTAATATGTTTTACATCCTTTCTAAAATATAGTCTCGGATACTTTAAAGTAGGACAATTTATTTACAAGTACATAATGTGACAGTTATCGGTTGATATATAATATACCACTCCAAACTTAGTTTTGTAAAACAGAAATAATCACTTGTTATCATTATATATTATGATTCCAGGTTCATGTAGGTAGTCATCATTGGAGGTCTCTCAGGAATTGGTACTCAGAAGGTACCTGGGGCCAGAGTTACCTCAAAGGCTTCCTTCTCCACTCATACATTTGTTGTCTGGCTGGGAAGACTCCAACTGCTGGGGTGTGGAAGAGCTGGGGCTCCTGGGCTTGGCTGTCTATTCTTTCCATGTGGGTTTTGAGCAGCATGGATTCAGGATAGCTGGGCTTCTCACTGGTGCCTCAGTGCTCCAAAGGGGCAATGTCTCAAGAGAGAGAACCAGACAACGAGCTGGGTTGCCCTTTGGGACCTAGGCTTCTGTAAGTTAGAAGAAAGTCACTAAAGCCCCATGTTTAAGAAAGAGACTCCATCTCTTGAGGGAAGGATTATCAAAGAATTTGAAGACATTTTTTTTTAACATTTCATCATTACAGGGCCTTATGTAAGCCCACTGGCTTGTAGCATCTGTCCTAATACCATGCTCAGTCATTGCTGAAAAAAATTGGCTAATTTAATATATCAAAATTATCATACAGCAATACTTTTGCTAACCTGAATGTGGAGTCCAGCTGTTCTTTTAAACATATTTATCTAGAGGGAAGGGTTAAGTGGGAGAACTGGAGATTCAGAAGTAAGATGTTGACTTCTAAATCAAGAAGAAATATGTACTATTGCTTTTTTCCTTGAATTCAGCTGACATCTACAGTGGCCGCTATAAGCGTAACACTGTGCTAGGCTGCTGTGATGAATACAGCTCACTAACACAACATTGTAAATCAACTATACTTCAATAATTTTTTTTAAATTCAAAGAGTATTTATAATATAGAGGAACTAAACAGGAAGGAATGATGGTGAGGGATAGGGGAACAGAAAGAAAAAATAAAAATAAAATAAAATTATGAAAGAACTTAGTGCCAGGTCTTTCAGGAGCTCACAGCCATGTGTGTGTGTGTGTGTGTGTGTGTGTGTGTTTGTGTGTGTGTGTGAATGCGCACAAGCGTGCACGTGCACAAAGTTTATTAACAAAGATTATTTAGCCATCATTGCAGAAGTTGTGCTAATGAAATATTATGGAAAGGTGTGTCTTAATATTCTGTAGAAGCATCAGGCAAGAGTTCCCAACATTCTCCCAAATCCATAATCAATCCAAAGGACATTTTAAACAATAGGCTTTGTTAGAGAGGGTACAAAAAAGGTTAATCACATCTGGTAATAATTACCTGGTTGATATTTTTTCTGTCCTACAAATTATGATTTATGTATCATAAATATCATGCAAATGTTTGCTGAATTAATGAGGCTTTACCTAGTATCATTGGGCAAAACCTGCCATTGAGAGGTCTTCTATCTGGGGACCAGGGACTTCCTGAGCTGTTTTGAGAGAGAACTGTTGAAAGGGAATAAAAGCACTAATTTCCTCTCACTTCATTTTATAAAAGTGTAATCGATATAAAGAGGCATTTTCTCATTGGTCTTCAGTGTTATTTTGGTATCAAGAATGCATAAACATCAGTATCCCAACCTATTTCCAGAATCACTTTCTCAATGAGCAGACACAGGTTGTGTTTATTTGTTAGGTTCTTTCTCTTAATTATTTAAGTTCTTTTCCTCTCAGAGTTTATAAATAGACAGAGGATTAGTTAGGTAGAGCGGGTGCCATCAGCATCCCCTCCCATTTCCCTCATACCTTTCGCTGTGCTCCAGCCCTTTTCCAACTGCTGGGATCTACAATGTGTGTCTGAATACTGCTCCTTTTATTTTTTCTCAAAATTCTGACTGCTGCTCTGTTAGAATGTGTAGCAGCTGGATGTGCCATCGAATGTTGGTAACCACAGGAGCAGTCCTTAAACAATGACTTTCGTGAGTTGGTGTATAAATGCCTGGGCTCCCTCCAGCCTTGGGCATGATAATGTGACACGTGTTTTACTCTGGCTCTGAGAGTTCTAATGAGACCTTCCCGAAGGTCTGCAGAGCTGCCTTTCTTGATATCACACTTTCATTGGCTTTCGCGCTCTCCCTCTCTCTCCTTTTCTCTCTCTCTCTCCTTTTCTCTCTCTCTCTCTCTCTTGCTTTACCTTCCAAAAAAATGACTGTGCTCAAATCCTTGTCACAACCACTGCTTCTGAAAACCCAAACTAAGATGCTATGACTGGGGTGCTAGGTATTTGCCAGGTATTCATAGGGACTTTCCATGTAAGCAGAATTTTCTAAATGATTTTCAGAGAATGAAAATGTTAAATTAAAATTTTTGATGCTATTAGACACTGACACAGTAAGGAGACATATTTTCAGGTATTTTCTTGTGAATCAGTGCCTTTAAATAGAAGTTTTTTTCATGTAACAATCATGATATACGCAATTAGAGACACCAACTCTTCACAGGAGTGGAAGTTATGGGCGTTAAAAGGTGAGATGGAAAAGAAGAGGCATTTCAGACTTTCTCTGTAATAAATAGATGACTTAAAACTACACATAGTTTTCTTGGTTAGATAAATTAATGCATATTCTTTAAAGCAGTATTTTAGATTTCCAGACACAGGTCTTCAAAGGAAGGACAGCCATTCTGAGCTAAGATTTTGCATTTTAGACCATTATTCTGGAATCTTCTCTTGAGATAATTTTGTTGGGTTGTGGCCATCCCAGCATTTCATGAAGCTATGTTTCCACTGGAAAAGTTTTAAATATTTTAACAGCAATACTTGCTTGTAAGATTCATATTATGCTTGAAGCTGGTGTGCCATGGTGTTAACCCACCTTTCTGTTTAAATAAGTTCTTATTAGGCACCTGTGGAATCTGGAACTGACTTGAAAAAACACTTACGTGGCACTTACTATGTGCCAGGCACTTGTCTGAGAAATTTATTGTGTATTAACTCATTTAATCCTCAGACTTGCTTGCCCATTTAATACTATTGCCTATTTTAGAGACCGGGCTCAGGAAGGTAAGGTAACATGCCTAAGGTCATGTGCACATGATTTGGTGAAACTAGGATTTGAACCTTGCCTGTCTTTAGAGTTCATGCTCTTGAACATATGTGAGGTTCCATCTAGGGCTGTTTTCAAGGAGTTCCTAGTTAAATGGGAAGGCGGTGGAGAAACAAATAATTACAGAATTAAGTGGTATAGTAGAATGCTCAGGAAGTGCTAGAAAGTGCAGAGGATGAAAGGCTGACTTTGCCTGGTGGATTTGGAAGCTCCACCGAGGACAGCACCCTTGACCTGAATTGCAAAGGACATAGTTCATTGAAGAAGCTGTTGTTTCCAGGGAGCAAAATATTTTAGAATATATTGAAAATGTGTATGAAGCTACAAAGGACTTATACCCACTTTTCTACTCTAGTTAAGAGTAATTAAATGTTTATTCTTTTAAAAGAGATTTACCCTTTGGGATTATGTAAGTAAATATTTTGCTCCTTGTTAAGTATTCCTGCTTGGAAGTGTAAATATCTGCTGATGTGTTTACCTGGGTCTCTAACTTCAAAAAGATTCCTAACCTATTTTCTTAAAACTCTTGATACTAAGAATTAATTCTCTGGGAAATTATGGAGTAAGTATTGACCTCTAAGGAGTAGATTTTTAATACAAAGTAATTTATGTGGTTTTAATTTTGTGTTGTTGCTCATTTGTCAGCTTGTAAATGTTCACCCATGTACCAAGAATAAGACTACGGGGCTGGAAGGTCTGCATTCCAGCCCAGCTCCCGAAGCAGAGCAGAATGATGGCCAGAGTAGGCAATTTGCAATTGTTCTAAAGCTTTCTAGGAATGATAGGTTATGGTTTTCCTTGGCCTATGATTAAACCAGTCCTGAAAAATACATTTCTTTCTCATGACTCAGAAAATTGTTCTTGGTGTAGGTTATTTACATCTTCAAAGTTCTACTGGTGACTTAATTCAACTACTAAGCAATGACATTCTGAAGCCACAAAGTGCCTGTCATTAGACATACCTTCTGTCCAGGTAACCCCAATGTCTTCTCCTTTTTAAAAACAAACTTTAAAAAGAAATCAGAGCCAGGTCACATCTTGTTTCTATTTTACTTCTGTGGCTTTCCAGAAATTTCTAAAACGTATACCTGGTTATCAAGCCTGAAACATACACTGAAACAAAAGTTCATATTTGATATTCAATAAAAGTTGAATGTTGACATGGCTACTTTCAAGGTATGTAAACAGAAGATCTAAACAAGATGGAAGGTTTATTTCTTTTCCATGTTCTATTTCATGTCTGAACCTATGGACAGTTTAAGGTGACCCTACCCTATGTGGTTGTCCAGATACCCTGGCTTCTTTTATCTAGATTCTGCCATATATATGCTTGAGTAATTCTGTGGCTGAACATGGGTTACAGCACCATATCCTCATTCCAGCTGTGGAAAGGGAGAAGAAAGTGGAGGACAAGCAGTTTCCTTTTAAAGATGTGAGGTAGAATGTTATACATCCTGATGCTTACATCCTATTGGCCAGAACAGAGTCAGATGACCATGCTTAGCTGCAAGGAAAGATGGGAAATGTAGTCTCTAGCTCAGTGGGCAAGAGTCCATCCAACACTTAGAGGTTGCACTTACCTTAAGGAAGAAAGGTAGCTTGGATATTGGAGAGCAATTAGCAGTCTCTGCCAAAGAAGGTTGCTCAACATAGTTTAGTTTGGTGGATAAAAGGGTCTTCCTAATTTCACTTCATGCACATTCTGTATTCCAATTTTTAAATGAACTCGTGGTATACTTAGGCCTCCAGATACTTTTCTGAGGCTTTTCTGTCTGGTAAATTATTTCACACATTGTTGAAAAAGTATACTGTCTTCTATTTTTCACCATATAAAACTAGTTATCTTTAATTCATTTCACTAACAACAAATACATATTATATATAATACATACATAGTGATATATATAAACATATATGTAGTAATACACATACGTGCAGACACAAACACCCACATGAGAAAGTGATTAGGGGTAATTTTCTTATACTGTTCACCAGAACGTTTTTCTCTCATTTCTTTTGCTGAACTTCTTTGTCATAGCTTAAATTTGAATTCTGTTTCTCCTGCAGACCATTCAAAATGGAAAGAGGAGGCAGATGCAGGAATTGCTGGTGTCTGCAGCCAGCCCTTCTTGTCACTGTGTTGGCTTTTATTATCCTAATTTTTAAGCATATGAGTCGTGTTTTTTTTTTTTTTTTTTTTTTTGGTGCATTGTCTGATAGTGGTCCTAAACATTCCATTCTGATTTTAATTTTTGTTCTACATCATTTCTATTGGTATGTTTTATCTATTTATTTATTTACAGGACTTATACATATATATTTTAGGTATTATTATATAGGACTTATATAATTTTATGAATCAAATAAGTATATAGACACATAAAACCATAGCTTACTACAACTCTACTGCTTTTCTACCTTGAGCATATTAAAGTTGAAGCTGTTTTAAGTTTTGATATGCTCTGAGATAAAGGCCCCAAAATAAAATATCTCAAGAGAGTTCTTGCTGCTTCAGGGTTCCTAGAAGACTCCCTTGGGGAAGGAGCAAGGGGATTGCTTAGAAAGAAAAATGAACCATAAGCATAACATTATGGTATTGACAACTAATCCTGGACATTTAGTCAACTAACTAAGCAGATACATAAGACACAGCATTGAGTGAAAAATCAAGATAATGCTTTCAACCTTGAACAGTGCCAAAATTTCCAAAATTCAGTGTCAAACAAGAATGAAACATTCCAAAAAGAGTCATGTACCACAATGTTCATTGCAGCACTATTTACAATAGCCAGGACATGGAAGCAGCCTAAGTGTCCATCGACAGATGAATGGATAAAGAAGATGTGGCACATATATACAATGGAATATTACTCAGCCATAAAAAGAAACGAAATTGAGTTATTTGTAGCGAGGTGGATGGACCTAGAGTTTGTCATACAGAGTGAAGTAAGTCAGAAAGGGAAAAACAAATACCGTATGCTAACACATATATATAGAATCTAAAAAAAAAAAAAAAAAGGTTATGAAGAACCTAGGGGAAGGACAGGAATAAAAATGCAGATGTAGAGAATGGAAATGAGGACACGGAGAGGGGGAAGGGTAAGCTGGGACGAAGTGAGAGAGTGGCACTGACATATATGCACTACCAAATGTATAATAGATAGCTAGTGGGAAGCAGCTGCATAGCACAGGGAGATCAGCTTGATGCTTTGAGACCACCTAGAGGGGTGGGATAGGGAGGGTGGGAGGGAGGTGCAAGGGGGAGGGGATATGGGGATATATGTATACATATAGCTGATTCACTTTGTTATACAGCAGCAACTAACACAACAATGTAAAGCAATTATACTCCAATAAAGATGTTAAAAAAAAAAAGAATGCAAGATTCAAGTGGTATCCTCACTCAATTGGCTAGCTTTGGGAGGTCTTAAATAGCAAAATTTAATTCTGTATTCCTGTATTTATAGCCAGTATTTTATTTTATTTTTTTAATTTTTTGGCTGTGCTGAGCAGCATGCGGGATCTTAGTTCCCCTACCAGGGATCTAACCTGTGCCCCCTGCAGTGGAACCGCGGAGTGTTAACCACTGGACTGCCAAGGAAGTCCCGGCCAGTATTTTCTATAAAAGATAAGTTTGGTTTTATATGTGTTCCTATTAATCTCAGCCTCTTTCAGAGAAGATTTCTAAAATGTTTACTTGCTTTTCTACCAGATGTGTTTGGAAATGGTTGAAAGTCTCTCAACCAGAGCTGCCAGATCTTAGAAGACAGACAGCGTTTTGTCCCATCACCATAAAATAGAGTCGTTTTCTATCTGCCACATTTGCAGCCATTGTTTACTTTCCACCCTTGCATGCGGACAACTGGAATGTTGGCTTCTTTCATCTGCAAGAAATGTCAGTGATCCACCTTCCTCATGAAGCTACCGTATTTTGTCCCATGTGCAATGATAATGCCACCAATGGCAATGACATCTTCCTCTGCTAGTGGAGCCCAAAGCTAGATTTACAGTGAGACTGTTCAGCATCGTTCTTTTATGAAAATCATCTTTTGATTTGGGTTGTGGTTCACTCATAGAGTTTGCTTCAGAGTTGACCTGTGCATTACTCAGAGCTCTGCCCCAGCATGTACTTGGTTAGAGTTAGGTCTCTTTAACTCCAGACTGGCTCACCACAGTGCCAACTCATGAGGACCTTGCATTATGAATTTCATGAAATCTCCTACAGCTGAAATGTGCAGTAAAATAAGCATTACTTCAGTGTTTGTAAAGGAGATGTGTTTCAGGTTGCTTTCTTGTCATTAAATGCTTTTTTGCATTTAAAATAGGAAAATAAGTAGGTGACAAAGTCTTTAGGAATCATTCTTTCCTTGTTGCAAAACCTACTTAGTTAAAGACTAACTCCCCCACTCCTGCTAAAAAAAAATGTAGGATACAATTTGGGAGCCTTAGAATGAATGGAAACAATTACATTGAATCAATAAGAAGAGCTATCATCTATTAATTGCTTATCCTATGCTGGGCCTTGTCCTTAGAACTGTACACTGTATTAACTCAATCATTACAGCAACTAGAGGGGGCAGATCTTACTCCCATTTTCTGTTTTAGATGGGAAACTGAAGCACAGAGAGGTTAAGTAACTTGCACTGTCTCACAGCTGCAACCAAAAAGCTGAGATGTGAACCGAGACCGTCTAATTCCTGAGCCTGTATGCTTAACAAGGACACAGTTCTTCCAAGTGTTGTATGTAAATGCTCAAGAGGCTGCATTTTATGGCCATAGAAGAGCCATGCTGCATTAGTATAGAGTGTTCATTGAAAGTCTCTCGAATGTTACTCTAGCTGACTGGATGGGATTATCCAACCTCCTTTCATTGATTCAGTTGCATCAGACCATCACTTATATCTCATATCCACTGACCAGCTCTCAGTTCTGTAATTCTGATGAACATCTGTCATTGTATGGAGTTTTCCTGTTTCTGTAGAAGAGACTGGTTCAGGATTTCTGTTTTCTCAATAGCATTCAAGGTTTCCTGCAAAGTCAGCAATGTTCCACAAGCCTATTTTAAGGATAAACTCGTTGGCATGTAACAGATTCTGAAAGACTGTGTCTGGGCATTTTGATGGCATTTGTTGTTGGTTGAGTTGAAGGAATATTATCTGGGTCTATGATAAGAGCCTCTTAAGTCCTTTGCTGTGTCATAAAGGATGGATGTAAAATAGAACGAACTATGAAGGAGAGAAGTAGGAAATATGATGTCATATTCTCCCAGGGCATAAAGTAGGTTTTCGATGTACCTTGCATAGTTCATATATCTTAGGCACTTCTTGAATATATGAGGTTGAACCCTAAGTAATAGCCATTTTTGAAGGTCAAAAACAGTCGACTAGAAGAAATTTCACTCACATACATGCACACATATACACAGACTCACATGTACATACATATCAAAGGATACTTACGCTGTCAACTCAGTCAATAAAACAAATAAACAAAGCTCAGAAGTACCCAGTGGAATTTTGCTTGACCTCTAGATGATATTAAAATCTTGCATAGCTGAAATTAAGAGTTAGCTCTGAGAACCCATTCTTAGGGTTCTATCTGAAAAGAATGTTTTTGAGACTGAGACTTGCTTTTGGAATAACATGCTTGCCATCATATTCTCAATCCCAAAATTATACCCTAAAAGAATGAGACTCAATCCATGTGAATTTTTTTTCCTTATTAAAATCAGGAGAAGCACGTTACCCAGAGCTGACATTTGAGATGTTTTTTTTTACACTATTCTGCTGAAGACGAAGACTCTGCTCTTGGCAGGCTGATGCCGTTCATGAGGTTCTGTGGTTGGGGGCATGTCTGTGCCAAAGTGATGGGAGCGATTTTTCATGCCTCATCTTTTTGACAGAAGTTACTGAGGTGTGATGTCCACATCCACCAAACCATTTCATCTTTAGCTATCAAGCCTCCAACGGAAAGAAGGGCTTTGGAGTATTTTGATCCTAAACAAAGAGCTTGTCATTGGAGTAAAGTTGCTTGTTTTTGTTCAGCTTTGTTTTTATTAAACAAATAAGGTCAAGTGCTCACAGAAGGTGGGGACTTACCTTCAATTTGGGGGAAATATCTCTTAAACTGGAAGAGGCGTTTGTGTATGGGAAAAATTGACAGCTTCTGGAAAGATACTCTGTAGACTTCTGTATTTGCCTCAGGTAGCTTAATATCACTTCACTTTGTAGAACTGTGGAATATAAAGTAACACAGATATGAAAGCAGCACAGGTAAGACAACTGGCCCAAGAATTGGCAATTGTGGCTTTGGGACTCATGTCTCCTATTTTTTTTTTTTTTTTTAACATCTTTATTGGAGTATAATTGCTTTACAATGGTGTGTTAGTTTCTGCTTTATAACAAAGTGAATCAGCTATACATATTCATATATCCCTATATCTCCTCCCTCTTCCATCTCCCTGCCACCCTCCCTATCCCACCCCTCTAGGTGGTCACAATGCACCGAGCTAATCTCCCTGTTCTATGTGGCTGCTTCCCACTAGCTATCTATTTTACATTTGGTAGTGCATATATGTCCATTACACTCTCTCACTTCATCCCAGCTTACTCTTCCCCCTCCCTGTGTCCTCAAGTCCATTCTCTATGTCTGCATCTTTATTCCTGTCCAGCCGCTAGTTTCTTCAGAAACTTTTTTTTTTTTTTTTATATTCCATGTATATGTGTTAGCATACGGTATTTGTTTTCCTCTTTCTGACTTACTTCACTCTGTATGACAGACTCTAGGTCCATCCACATCACTACAAATAACTCAATTTCGTTTCTTTTTATGGCTGAGTAATATTCCATTGTATATATGTGCCACATCTTCTTTATCCATTCATCTGTTGATGGACACTTAGGTTGCTTCCATGTCCTGGCTATTGTAAATAGAGCTGCAATGAACATTGTGGTACATGACTCTTTTTTGAATTATGGTTTTCTGAGGATATATGCCCAGTAGTGGGATTGCTGGGTCGTATAGTAGTTCTATTTTTAGTTTTTTAAGCAACCTCCATACTGTTCACCATAGTGGCTGTACCAATTTACATTCCCACCAACAGTGAAAGAGAGTTCCCTTTTCTCTACACCTTCTCGAGCATTTATTGTTTGTAGATTTTTTGATGATGGCCATTCTGACTGGTGTGAGGTGATTATAGTTTTGATTTTCATTTCTCTAATGATTAGTGATGTTGAGCATCCTTTCATGTGTTTGTTGGCAATCTGTATATCTTCTTTGAAGAAATGTCTATTTAGGTCTTCTGCCCATTTTTGGATTGGGTTGTTTGTTTTTTTGATATTGAGCTGCATGAGCTGCTTGGAAATTTTGGAGATTAATCCTTTGTCAGTTGCTTCATTTGCAAATATTTTCTCCCATTCTGAGGGTTGTCTTTTCACCTTGTTTATGTTTTACTTTGCTGTGCAAACGCTTTTAAGTTTCATTAGGTCCCATTTCTTTATTTTTGTTTTTATTTCCATTTCTCTAAGAGTGTGTCAAAAAGTATCTTGCTGTGATTTATGTCATAGAGTGTTCTGCCTATGTTTCCCTCTAAGAGTTTTATAGTGTCTGGCCTTATAATTAGGTCTTTAATCTATTTTGAGTTTATTTTTGTGTATGGTGTTAGGGAGTATTCTAATTTCATTCTTTTACATGTAGCTCTCCAGTTTTCCCAGCACCACTTATTGAGGAGACTGTGTTTTCTCCATTGTATATTCTTGCCTCCTTTATGAAAGATAAGGTGACCATATGTCCGTAGGTTTATCTCTGGGCTTTCTATCCTGTTCCATTGATCTATATTTCTGTTTTTGTGCCAGTACCATACCATCTTGATTACTGTAGCTTTGTAGTATAGTCTGAAGTCAAGGAGCCTGATTCCTCTAGCTCTGTTTTTCTTTCTCAAAATTGCTTTGGCTGTTCGGGGTCTTTTGTGTTTCCATGCAAATTGTGAAAGTTTTTGTTCTAGTTCTGTGAAAAATGCCATTGGTAATTTGATAGGGATTGCATTGAATCTGTAGATTGCTTTGTGTAGTATAGTCATTTTCACAATGTTGATTCTTCCAATCCAAGAACATGATATATCTCTCCATCTGTTTGTATCATCTTTAATTTCTTTCATCAGTGTCATAGTTTTCTGCATACAGGTCTTTTGTCTCCTTAGGTAGGTTTATTCCTAGGTATTTTATTCTTTTTGTTGCAGGGTAAATGGGAGTGTTTCCTTAATTTCTGTTTCAGGTTTTTCATCATTAGTGTATAGGAATGCAATAGATTTCTGTGCATTAATTTTGTATCCTGCTACTTTACCAGATTCATTGATTAGCTCTCATAGTTTTCTGGTAGCATCTTTAGGATTCTCTATGTATAGTATCATGTCATCTGAAAATAGTGACAGGTTTACTTCTTCTTTTCCGATTTGGATTCCTTTTGTTTATTTTTCTTCTCTGATTGCTGTGGCTAAAACTTCCAAAACTGTGTTGAATAATAGTGGTGAGAGTGGGCAACCTTGTCTGGTTCCTGATCTTCGTGGAAATGGTTTCTGTTTTTCACCACTGAGAACGATGTTGGCTGTGGGTTTGTCATATATGGCCTTTATTATGTTGAGGCAAGTTCCCTCTATGCTTACTTTCTGGAGGGTTTTTATTATAAATGGGTGTTGAATTTTGTTGAAAGCTTTTTATGCCTCTACTGAGATGATCATATGGTGTTTCTCCTTCAATTTGTTGGTTATTCAGTAGCATATTTTATAGCCTCCATGTGTTTGTATTTTTTACAGTTTATCTTCCCTGTAATTGATATCTAGTCCCATAGTGTTGTGGTTGGAAAAGATACTTGATACGATTTCAATTTTCTTAGATTTACCAAGGCTTGACTTGTGACCCAAGATATGATCTTTCCTGGAGAATGTTCCACGAGCACTTGAGAAGAAAGTGTATTTTGTTGTTTTTGGATGGAATGTCCTATAAATATCAATTAAGTCCATCCTGTTTAATGTATCATTTAAAGCTTGTCTTTCCTTATTTATTTTCATTTTGGTTGATCTGTCCTTTGGTGAAAGTGGGGTGTTAAAGTCTCCTACTGTGATTGTGTTATTGTCCATTTCCCCTTTTATGGCTGTCAGCACTTGCCTTATGTATTGAGGTGCTCCTATGTTGGGTGCATATTTTTTTACAAGTGTTATATCTTCTCTTGGATTGATGCCTTGATCATTATGTGTGTCCTTCTTTGTCTCTTGTAATAGTCTTTATTTTAAAGTCTATTTTGTCTAATGTGAGAATTGCTACTCCAGCTTTCTTTTGATTTCCATTTGCATTGAATATCTTTTTCCATCCCCTCACTTTCAGTCTGTATGTCTCCCTGGGTCTGAAGTGGGTCTCTTGTAGACAGCATATATACGGGTCTTGTTTTTTTGTATCCATTCAGCTGGTCTATGTCTTTTTGGTTGGAGCATTTAATCCATTTACATTTAAGGTAATTATTGATATGTATGTTCCTATTACCATTTTCTTAATTGTTTGTTATTGTAGGTCTTTTCCTTCTCTTGTTTTTCCTGCCTAGAGAAGTTCCTTTAGCATTTGTTGTAAAGCTGGTTTTGTGGTGCTGAATTCTCTTAGCTTTTGCTTGTCTGTAAAGGTTTTAATTTCTCCATCACATCTGAATGAGATCCTTGCTGGGTAGAGTAATCTTGGTTGTAGGTTTTTCCCTTTCATCACTTTAAATATGTCCTGCCACTCCCTTCTGGCTTGCCGTTTCTGCTGAAAGATCAGCTGTTAACCTTATGGGGATTCCCTTGTATGTTATTTGTTGTTTTTCCCTTGCTGCTCATAATATTTTTTTCTTTGTATTTAATTTTTGATAGTTTGATTAATATGTGTCTTAGCATATTTCTCCTTGGATGTATCCTGTATGGGACACTCTGTGCTTCCTGGACCTGATTAACTATTTCCTTTCCCATATTGGGGAAGTTTTCAACTATAATCTCTTCAAATATTTTCTCAGTCCCTTTCTTTTCCTCTTCTTCTTCTGGGACACCTATAATTCGAATGTTGGTGCATTTAACGTTGTCCCAAAAGTCTCTGAGACTGTCCTCAATTCTTTTCATTCTTTTTTCTTTATTCTGCTCTGTGATAGTTATTTCCACTATATTATCTTCTAGGTCACTTATCCGTTCTTCTGCCTTAGTTATTCTGCTATTGATTCTTTCTAGAGAGTTTTTAATTTCATTCATTGTGTTGTTCATCATTTTTTGTTTGCTGTTTAGTTCTTCTAGGTCCTTGTTAAACGTTTCTTGTATTTTCTCCATTCTATTTCCAAGATTTTGGATCATCTTTACTATCATTACTCTTAATTCTTTTTCCAGTAGACTGCCTATTTCCTCTTTATTTGCTTGGTCTGGTGGGTTTTCTGCCGCATATTGCTCTGTCTTCTAATTTTGCTTAGCTTACTGTGTTTGGGGTCTCCTTTTCACAGGCTGTAGGTTCATAGTTCCCATTGTTTTTGGTGTCTGCCCCCAGTGGGTAAGGTTGGTTCAGTGCCTTGTGTAGGCTTCCTGGTGGAGGGGACTGGTGCCTGTGTTCTGGTGGATGAGGTTGGATCTTGTCCTTCTGGTGGGCAGAACCACGTCTGGTGGTGTGTTTGGGGTGCCTGTGACCTTATTATGATTTTAGGCAGCCTCTCTGCTAATGGATGGGATTGTGTTCCTGTCTTGCTAGTTGTTTGGCATGGGGTTTCCAGCACTGGAGCCTGCTGGTCGTTGAGTGGAGCTGTGTCTTAGCGTTGAGACGGAGATCTCTGGGAGAGCTGTCACCGTTTGATATTCCGTGGGGCCAGGAGGTCTCTGGTGGTCCATTGTCCTGAACTTGGCTCTCCCACCTCAGAGGCTCAGGCCTGACACCTGGCTGGAGCACCAAGTCCCTGTCAGCCACACGGCTGGGCTCCAAGGGCTTTGCACTCTCTGGACCTGCCAGGGCTCAGCCAGGGCCCTCTACTTCTGCTCTGAGAATGGCCACAGCAGATAGAGGGCTAGTGTTGGGGCCAGACTTGATGTCCTGCCTGCTGCCTGAGGTGGGTTCACAGCCTTTGCCTTGCATGGCCGGATCCCCCATGTCTCCTATTAAATCACCGATCTTGTTGGCCTTTGTTTCGTAATCTGTAAAACAAGATGACTCAAAACCATGGGTTGGAAAGTGAGGTTGGGTGCTGGGTTTCTGTTCTTGGCCCTAGAGTTTCTGGCCGCTGAACTGGCAGAAGAACACACAAAGTATTTGACCTTGCTTCCATCTTTCATGATGCTCCGTGCTGCCCTTGGTATTTAAATGAACATGATTCTACCGCCTTGCCGTCAGTGGGGCTTGCACTCTGGGCTGCTTTCCAGCAGTGGGGATAGATTTACGCTGATTCATTGGCACTTTCTTCCCCAGATGCCTCCTCTCCCTGTTTCTATTGTAGAAAGGAACAAATCTGCTAAAGTCAATGAGCATTTATTTGTTCTTTGTAATCAGGCTAATGTGGACGAACCTAAAGACACCCCAAATTCATAGAACTTAAATGTAATGTATATTAGCCAGAAAATTCTGTAAACTTATAGATAATGTATTATTTATTCCTTGTGGCATGATATCAATAGCCAAAATTTATTGTACATTGTCTTCAGTACTTTCCATGTGTCATCTCATTTAAACTTCATTATCCCCAGATGTGAAAATGGAGGCTCTGAGGGACTAAATTCTTTTTTGATGTCACATACAACCATCAGTGTCAGAGACAAGTCAGACTCCAGCATCAGTGCTTATAACACCGTCCCTCTTTGTAGCTAATGTCACTCTCTGCTCTTTAATATTCGTCACTTGCCTTGTAGTTGGAAACTGTTAACTGAGATTCAGACTGGGGTTCTGTCTCTAGGATATCAGCCCCAAGTCACAAGAACTATTCGTGTACAAACTTTACCATGTGTAAAATGGGAAAATAACACATATACAATTGCAGTCATATTTGCCTAACTTACAGTGTTCTTATTAGGCTGGAATATTTATGCAGCTGCTTTGGAAAATACAGAGCTGTGGCACAGATGGCTGGAAAAAAACACTAAAAATACCTACCCCTTTCCAAAATGTAGGGTTATTGTTGGAAGACGTTTTCTCAGTGCAGGACTGCCTGACCATTTTCCACCAAAAAAAATGTGAGGAGTGATGTGTGATGCTTCCAGGCTGATGTGGTTACACAGAGGATGTGCCATCCTTACCATCTCCCCTCACCACCCTGCCCCTGGCCGAATGGAATGGAGGGAATTCCAGTCATGTGTTAAATATGATGGAGCCAAAGACATAAGGAGATGGGGTTCCTGAGTGATCACCTGGAGTTAAGCCATCTGACAGGCACACCTATACTGGATTGTAAGGAATAATCTTGCAATGAATTAAGGCACTGAGATTTTATCTGTTATAGCAGCTAGAGTTACTTAGTCTAACTACCATAAAGGCCCAGAACAAAAGTACTGTTGCTTCAGTCTAGGTCCAGAGTTAAAAAACGAGGATTCTATTATTGTCCAGCCTTTAAATTGCTGAGCAAGTATCAGCTCAGGGCAGTGTTTCTCAAATAGAGCAATTTTGCCCTCGCCCTCCCTCTGCAGGGGGCATTTAGCAATGTCTGGAGACATTTTTGGTTGTCACAACTTGAGGGGGGACATCTAGTGGGTAGAGGCCAAGGATACTGCTCAACATCCCACAGTGCACATGACACCCCTTACAACAAAAAAATCATATGACCCCAAATGTCAATAGTGCTGAGATTGAGAAACCTTAGAAGCATATTTGGAGCCACAGCTATGAACAGTTATAGTGCTGTTGTGATATGTAGCTCACAAGAACTGGTGGGGATATTGTCCAGTTCCTACTCCATTGGGGTCCTGTTTTCTAGGTCTATCATTCAGGGCACATATGCTTGACAAGAGTCTTTTGGTCCTCAGGTTGCGTGTTGTGGGGGAATAAACATTGGGTGGAGTAGAAGACTTTGACTTTAAAGCTAGATCTTTCTGTTAATAGCTGTATGATTTTGGGCAGGTTAATAAACCTCCTTAAGCTTCACTTCTTTCATTTATAAGTGAGAATAATCTCATAGTTTATAAGCATTAAATGGAATGATACATATTAAAACATTTGTTATAATCTCTGACTTATAACAAGCATTCAATGTCAATATTCATTTCCTTCCCAGGACTTTATAAATGTGAGAAAAATAACTTGTTAACAAGATCTGAAACCACACAGTGGTATAAATCAGAAATAATTTACTGAACAGCATAATGTTCCGACCCATATGTTTATATAATGTCAGTTTATTGGTTGAATAAACAACTGGTTTCCAAAAAAAAAAACTAAACTAAACTTAATGTTCAGCTGTAACTCATATAGTTCTAGTTTTAATTCCAGGCCCTTCTTGACAAAGAAGTGGGAAACCCTCTATTAGCAGTGAGTTGGAAAAATGTTACTATGCTGACCACTATGCTGTGGTCATTCTGGTTCTTTGTAGTCTTTTGCTCTTTTGTTTCTCTTTCACATCCTAAGCTAGTCTGTGCCCCATACTTACCTCTGCTCCATGCTTTTCTGTGCATGGCTGCTCATGTTCTTGTATCATGGTTGATGGGCCAGTGCAGAATATGCTCAGGTGTTCTTTGCAGTGGCTCCAAGTTCAGACATTGGATTAGAATCTTTATCTACTTTCCCATAACCATAGGTATTTCTGAACCAAATAATGTCAGCACAGATTAATGCAGTGTTCAGACTTAATGAACAGGGGTCTGCCCATCAATGCTTGCACTATAAGTGTCTCTTTCTGTTGCATGGAGAATATTTTCTTTGCTCCACTGCGATGATGTATGTTTTCAAAATAGCCATGGAAGTTGACAAGAAAAAAATATCTTTTTATACCAGGGCTTCTGAATAAATATTTTTGTGTGGGAGAAGTGGATCAACATACATAGGAAAAATATAATGTGTCTGAAGTTCCCTTAGTGCTGGAGGTGACCAGCTGGGGTATTCAGCTGACCAGGCCTCACTCAGTTACGCCAAGAGGCAGACCTGTCACAACCCATCCGTGTCACACTGACTTGTCGTTCTAGACTTCCTTGACATGGAACTATAAAAAAGACAATTTCACACGAAGTTCTAACCCTCAGCCCCTTAAATATTTCCTATTAAAGTCTTATTCTTGATTTATATTTTCAAGGCTATTATTATATCAGTTGTCACCTTATCTGTAGGAACTCAATTCAAGGTTCTCGACTGTTCATGTAGGCTAACCTTGAGTGTCTGTATGCATATGACCAGAACACCCCCTGCCCCTCCCCCAATGCTTGTTCTCCTTCTGTCTTGGGAATTGCTTGGTGCCCCTGCATGGTTTTCCTTCAAGGACTATACACATGATAGTTATTCTTTTGTTTCTGTTCTATGCAATTACTGCCATTATAGAGCCCTTCCTAGCATTTCCAATACATTTGGGGCATCTCAGAAGAAAAAGACTATAATAATTTATGTGACTTAAGGACTAATTTCTTTCATGACTTTTAAAATGACATTTCAAAATGAAGAATTTATTAGCCAAGAAGAAAGCAGTCCTGGAGATCAACTGATTGCTATTAATAGTGCTGGTCAGGGAGATCTGGGTTCTGGCACTGCTCCTAAGAGACCTGTTGACAGCGTGGAGGGATCTAGAAGGGGGAGGTAAGGGTGGTAGAACAGCAGGAGCCACTGAGAACATTTGGAGACTTTAACCTGGAGAAGAAAAGTCCAAGGGGAGGCAGGGAGTTATTTTCAGCTCTCTGAGGAAGAATTAATAAAACTGATTTTGAATTTTCCAGCTGACAAGAACTAAGAGTAAAGGGTAAAAAAAAAAAGTAGTCACAGATTCAAACAAAGCATATAAAAGTTGCGTACTAGTGGCTACAATCGGGTGATATCCTTCCAGAAGTTTTTCTATGTACACTTAAACATACACCTACCTACTTACATACATCTATATATATACACATATATGCTTTATATCGTGCCTATATATTTAAGCGTATTTTATAGCTACTTTTTTTTTTTTTGGCTGTGCTGGGTCTTCGGTTCATGCGAGGGCTTTCTCTAGTTGCGGCAAGTGGGGGCCACTCTTCATCGCGGTGCGGGGACCGCTCTTCATCGCGGTGCGCGGGCCTTTCACTATCGCGGCCCCTCCCGTTGCGGGGCACAGGCTCCAGACGCGCAGGCTCAGTAGTTGTGGCTCACGGGCCCAGCTGCTCCGTGGCATGTGGGATCTTCCCAGACCAGGGCTCGAACCCGTGTCCCCTGCATTAGCAGGCAGATTCTCAACCACTGCGCCACCAGGGAAGCCCTAAGCATATTTTAAAAAGTGAGATTGTGGTCTATATATTTTTCTTAAACTGGGAAGCAAATTTGGACTTCATATAATAAAGACCTTCTAAGAATTGGGAATATCTAGGAGTGGAACAGCTGCCTCATGTGTAGTGAGCTTGCCACGAGTACAGGTAATTAGAATAATATAGTCCAGCTCGTCTCCAAATTTAATAAGCATGCAGATCCCCTGGGGATATTATTAAAATGCACGTTCTGATTCAGTAGGTCTGGGGTGGGGTGTGAGATTCTGCATTTCTGATAAGCTCCCAGGTGGTACTAGTACTAGGACCATATTTTGAGTAGCAAGATTCTAACTGAACATCTCTAGGGATGCTTAGAATGGATGCCGGTCTTGGGTTGGGATAAAATAGTTCTAAGTTCCTTTCAAACTGGAAGGTTGTATGTTATCTCGATTACATATACATCTATGGAAGAGAATGTTTGTTATATATAGGTGTTTTCATTTACTGTTTCACCATCACATATCAGCTTTCTTTTCTCTCCTTTTCTCTTTTCTCTAGTACAGACTGCACCACTATGCTGATAATCAGGTTTATCATCTTTCCTATTTTAACATTCAAAACAAGCATTATAGTCCTTAACTTCCACTGGTTCCATATATCTTTATTTAGAAAAAAATATGTATTTATATTAGGATTATTTCTATGTGTCTAAGTTAATTCCAATAGTTATAGAAGTGTTATATTTTTTTTCCTGTGAGAGCAACCCTGTAATATTTTATTTATTATTTAGACATTAATCTGTGTATTTGAAGCAAAATTCTTCGTTGATGGAAGCTTTTAGACTGGAAAAGCAGGTAGCTGAATCATGCCAAGGCAAGGGTATGGAGCTATAGAAATCCTCAAAGCTGCTGGAGGGCGTGTGGGCTGGGCTACCCTCCTGGACAGCAGTGTGACACTTCACTGTGAAACTAAGGATATGCACATCAGCAATATCACTCCTTTGATGTACATGGCACCATGCAGATATCAATTTTTTTATGGTCTAATGCATATAATATGACCACTTGTTTTCTTTGCTTTTTGTCTGGTTACTAATGATTTGTGCATCTCTTTGTGAGCTTATTACTTATTGTGTGTTGTCTGTAGAAGTGTTATATTTAAGTGCTGTCCCTAGTAATGCTAATAGAAGGAACCAGAATAAAAATAATAATAAATATTAATGGCTGAGAACAATTAAGCACAGCTTACATCATAGGCACTGCTTTAAGGGTTTTATATGCATTAAATGATTCAATCTAAAATACAGACCGATGAAATAGGCACTATTATTAACCCATTTTATGGCAAAAGAAAGTGAGGTACAGAAAAATTAATTAATTTGCCCAACGTCACCCAGCTGTAAGTGGCAGAATTAAGATTTGAACCCAAGCAGATTGGCCCCCAGTTGGCGATCTCAACTATTACAGCCAGATTGGGAAAATTCATTGGGATGATGTGAAATAAGATAGTAACTTAAACTTGTATCAAAGTGTAGGTTTTCATTTTATTATCGTTAGGGTACCATTTTTGTGATAACTTAGTCTTTTAAATATACATTGCTTAGCCTTTGAGAGATCCATGCTGCATTTTGTAAATTCTAACTTATTTGTGAAATGGTCTTAAACACATGGAATCTGTTGGACTAACCAATTTCATGAAGTAAAACTTAAAATAACACTTGTAGGATGCATATGAGACTTTTGTAAATTTATTATTATAATTTTATGACATTTGCTGAAACTAAAGGATACCTGCGTTTCAGTATTGGTTTGAGTAATTTAAATTTTTTCTTTGCAAAATTACACCATCTTTAAGAGGGAAGTTATTTCGGATATGCAGTTTTTTTCCAAAGAGGCTTATTTTCTTAGTAAGTTAACTATGCTTAAGTCAGTATTTACTCTTTATGTTTTTTTGTTTTTTGGTTTTTTTTTTCCTGTAAGCAAGATGAAAAGGAATAATTAAATGAATAAGAGTGAGTTCCTGGTATCTCAAGCCACACAGGTGTCCATAGTTAGGAGATCTGCCCATTTCAGCACATGATGTCCATTGCTAAGAGCTGGAGAGGAAGATGAGCAGTGAAATAGGGCTAATGCCCCAAAGGTGCCTGTGACCGAGATTCTGGTGCCCAAGAATCTAGAGACACTAGAATGTCAGTGACGTGGGGGCATTGGTGTTCCTTGTGGAGTGGTTCGCAGTTCTGGGAATTAGCAGGGACTGTTTGTTTCTATTTTCCAAATACTTAAGTTTATTAAATTTTAATAATACATAATATATTCCCATGATTCCAAAAACGTGAAAGGCAGGATTTTAACAATGAGAGACCTGCTGATTATTCAGAGCTTGGCACATTCCTAAAGAAAGCTCAAGTACTGTCCTGTTTCTCTGTGGGAGGATACCCTGCCAATGGAGCTCCAGCATTATAATTATTTTGTTAACGTTAATGGTATGTATGCCTTTTTATCAATACCCTCTTACAGGAAGAAAGCAATAAAATGGTCCACTACAGGGATAGTTGTTGAGTAACTCTGGTGTGGGTTCTCTGATGCATTGATTCTCTTTGCTTTTTATGATGTGTGGTGATGGTCAAGAACCTGATTAGCAGACCTGGGACAAGGGTGATAAACTTAAAAGTCATCAGTGAAGAGGTTTTCTTTCCCCAGCCCTCAGAACAAGGACAATTTTTAATATTTTTATTTTGTACACTAGTGGTTCTTCTTTAAGACACAATTTATATACAGTGTAATGCACAAATCTCAAATATATCAATATCACTGAATGAATTTTGACAAATGTGTACACCTGTATAGAGTAGCTCAAGATAGAATATTATCATGGCCCCAGAAAGTTCTCTTTTGCCCTTTCCAGGCAGTATCTCTCCTGCTACTCTTGCACATACAGGAATACCCAGGGACAACTATTATCCTATCACCCAGCTTAGTTTTACCTATTCTTGCCCTTCTAAGTGGAATCACACAGCATGTTTTTGTGTGTCTGGCTTCTTTCACTCAACACAGTGTTTTCGAGATTCGTCTGTGTAGCTGCATGTTGTGTTGCTCTTATTTATTGCTGTGTAGTATTCCTTTGTGTGACTTTACCACAATGTGTCCATTCTCCAGTGGATGGATATTTGCTTTGTTTCCAGTTTTGAGCTTTTGTGAGTAAAGTTGCTATAAACAATACCATACAGACTTTTTGTGAAGATACCTTTTCATTTCTCTTGGGTAATTACCTAGGAGGGGACTTGTTGAGTCATAAGGTGGGTGTCTATTTAAGTTTATTAGAAACTCGCAGTTGTCCAAAGTGTCTGTGTCACTTATACTCTTACCAGCAGTGTATGAGCAGACAAGGATGGTCCAGTTCACAGTGAGAAGCTTCCTCCACTCCTAATGTGGGCAGCTCCTCAGTCTTATGTATCCCTGAGCTGGAGAGAGTAGGATAGAGTAACGGGCTGGGGATGGGAGGCACTGGAATTAGAGTTAGTGCACTGGAGAGCTAGCCATCCTTCCCCTGCCAGCAGGACGAGCTCGTTTGCTCCCAGAATCTCTCCCCAGCCCAGTGATGCCTTCCAACCTTCCATTAAGAGTTACGCCATCGGCAGACTGGCTGTGTTACAGAATTAATTCCGGGACTGGCTTTCAGCCCACCTGCACCTTGACCTCATCTCTGCTTGTTCTCTCTCCACACCCACACGGCATTCATCCAGCTTCACAAAACCTCTGTCCTTCTATTTTTGGTAATTAACTTCATTGGCCTTCTTATCACTGAAACGTCGGAGTCATGAGTTCTCTCACTTAATAAGAAGTGTGTAACTCTGGTCAAGTTTCTTAACATCTCAGTGCTTCTGTTTCTTTGTCTGTGAGATGGGGATGGGGATGCTGTGAGTGATAGAAAGTTGATGCAGCTGTTCCTGCCTGCAGAGGGCGCTGCACAGGCTCTGGTGCCCGTAGCAGCGTGTGCTCGGTAAATGCTGACTCTGCTGATGCCTGCACGACCCCTCCTGCTGTGCTTCTTACAAATCGTCTCTACACTCCCCTGGGTCTCTTTAATTGATAATTCTAGTAAAAAGTCCTCCTTGGAACTGCCTTACGAATACTTATCCAATTCCCTTGCCTTTCCAAGGCTCAGCCAGAAACTCACTCTGAGAAATAGTTAAGATGAAACAGGAACCATTTCTACTGCAGACTTTAGAGCTCCTGCCAGTTTGACCTGGGGCCCTGTGGATTTCCTCTTCCCTATTTCTCAGGATGAGGAGTAAATTTTAAGGATCCTATGCTAAATCTATATCTCCCTTTTGCATTTTCGAGGATTTTAATAGATTGGTACACTCTGGTCTTGACATGTAGAGTGCCTCCCCCTTAGCACATGCTGAGCACATGAACACTATTCCCTAGGATCACATGGATGTCAAGGGTGCCTTTCAGATGACAACAGAGGGGACTTAGTGAGTCCTGGGAACAGAGAGGCCATTGCTTTTATTTTAAACTCTGCTGCCATCTAATAGCGGCTCCCTTTTTCCAAGCTCTCCAGCTTGCAGCATTCAGGCAGGATGCCCGTAACCAGTCTGGCTCATGTGGTCACTCCTTGCCATCTCTTGCTCCTGCTTGGGTACCCTGAGCCTGCACATGGACCTGCCTGCTTGCCCCATGCACCGTGATCCCTCCCCCGGAACACACGCCCCATGCTTCTCTTCTCTGTGCCTTTACTCACCCCACCCCTCTCTCTGGTTAGTGCTTCCTTTTCACTATCTTGGGATCACCTGATTTTGCTGTCCACTTCACGGCAGGACTCTTTAGTGAGCCCTCCACTCCTGGTCTCTACTTGCTCCCCTTCCTTTCTCTCCCCAACTCACTGCTGAAAAAGGTCTTTTCACAGTCACCCTTGTCCAACATCTTGTCATCTGTTTTCATCTCACTTGGTCCCTTAGCATCACTTGATATGGGGCATGGCTCCCAGACCTACTTCTTCCTTGAAATTCTCTCTTCTTGTAGTTTCTGAGGCACCATCCTTGCTGCTTTTTCCTAGTGAATTCTCTTCTCCTGGATCGTCATGGCGAAGCCACTTCTCATGGATTTAACCTGCTTGCAGAGGCCTGCTTAGTCCTGGACTGTCCTAACCAGAGCAGCTTCTGCTGCTCCTTTGCCTCACTTTCAACCTTTAAAAAAAACAGCATTTATCCATACCTGACACTCTCACTGATTGATATGCATGTTAACATTTCATGGGACAGTTTCTAACTATCAAATCACACATTTGGCAATAATGATAGGTGACATTTATGATGCCCATGCTAGTGCACTTAGCACTTTGCATACGTTAGTTCATTTCATATTCATGATAACCTTGTGAAGTAGGAAGTAGTATCTTCATTTTACCTGTGTGGAAACTGAGGTACAGAGAAGTCCAATAACTCATACTTTGTGTCAGTAAGTGTAGGTATCAGAGCAAAGATTCAGACCTGGACATTCTTACTCCAGGATCTGTGAGCAGAATCACTGTGGTGAAAACTACTGAATTATGCTGCTTCCCCATGCTTTCTGAGCGGACACAGGAAGACGTGGGTCAGAACATCTTCAGTGACACCAACTGGGGAGAACCAACATTTTATGTTTCCTCTGGAGCACTGAGAATTTCAAGGCTTGGTTTTGTGATGACTCAAAAAGTAATAGATCAGACACAGTAAAGTATTCATCACATTTTGCACTGAGTGTGGCAGAGATTCATTACGTGATAAAGAAGTGCATTGTAAGTCGTGTAATAATGTCTTAGAATACGAATACACCTTTCTGAAACTTGTAGTTTATAAATAACAAGATATGTTAGCTTACTTGTTAATGAATCAGTAATCTGGGCTGAACCGGAACTAGCTCCCAATTAAAACAAAATAAAGACGATGAGCTGGTCTCTATTTTCTGCTCTTTGACTCTCCACTTAATCATTAAAGCCAAGGCCTTCTCGCATTATTGGCAAGGGACAGCTGGCAATAAGGCATTCTGCGGCTAGAGAGAGCAGGCGTCTCCCACCTGTTGGGTTCTGTCTCCCAAGCTGAACTTTGCCTCCTTTACCCCAATCTGCAGCACAGATCGTTAGTGCTCCTGTAAACTGTTGATCTGTGGCTGGCAAGCCTGCGTAGCCCTGGGCCAGAGCCAGCCCCCCAGAAACCCTGAACTGGGGCTCACCTGATCCCAGCAAGTCCCATCTCTGCCTGCTGGGCGGCTACTTATGGCACCCTCACCTCCTGCCTGTGGTTCCCAAAAAAGAGACCAAAAACTCAGTGGAAGTGTTATATTAATGGATTCATATATCCCCCGCCCCCTCCCAGAAATGTTTGCATTTGGGGCAGAGAGGACAGTTAGAAAGGTTGATTGTGGAACCCCACAGGATGAAATATCTCTGTCATTCAGCTATGGTAGACCCTGAGAACCCTCAAATCCCAAGAGGCCAGCAAAGCGAGTCCCCACTGGTATCTGAAGGGTAGTTTCATATGATTGGATTACCAGTGAAGTGTCAGAGCTGTTCACTAACCTTCCCAAGCATCCCTCCAGGCTGTACCTCTTCCCCATACCCACAGCGGCTCCTTCTTTTCCCATCTTATTCACCTCCTAGTCCAGCCTTTCAAACTCTAATGTACCTATCAAGCACCTGGGCTCTGGATAAGACACAGATGATGACTCAGCAGGTGTGAGGTAGGGCCTCAGATTCTGCATTTCTAACCATCTCACTGGCTGGAGCCCTCTCTTTGAGAAACACTGCCCTCAATTATTATAGCAGCCCCCGACTTGTCTCTCTGCCCCTTCTACTTCCTTTATCAATGTCCTACCACCTGAATTCTCCCTAAAATTCTGAAAGTGATCATTTTGTACACTTTCTCACCTTGTTTATAAAACTGCTAATGAATCTCAGTGGGCCATCTAATGCACTTCTAGATGCTTCGGCATGGTATCACACACAGCTGGAAATAAGCATCCCTGAGACAGAATTTTGTCATAAGCCTGCCTCTCTGGTTAGCTAATGGCAACTGTGAGCCAGTGCTCATGTCTGTGTTTATCAGGGCTTTAAGCAATTCTTTATTTCAGGGACTTCTGCAGACAACAGAAGCATTTATTGAGAATGAATAAACATACACTAGAGAATGACGTCTACAAACTTTTTAGTAATCCATAATCAAAACATAATACCAGCAACGGGCTCATTAGACCATACATCAGACTTCTGCTGTCAACCCCATGTCCAATGTCTTGAGAAACTGGCCAGCGTCAGTAAGAGATGCTTCTCCACTCTCTCCTGACCTGAGCTGCCCTGTGCTTCGCAATAGTTTTACTAATTCTCTCCTGTGAGACCCAAGCCATTTCTTTTCCAGGCTTCTAGATGCGAGGATTATTTGTTGTTGCTGCTGCTTGTTTTGTTGTGGGGATCTTGGTCCTAATTCCTTTTCTTTGAATCTGTAAATACTCCAAGTGCAGTCCATAAAGAGGCTTGACTGGTCTCCAGAATACACTGCCAGATGCTGGCTTCCAGCTTTACTAACCAACCCAAGAGCTGGATTTTGTGGTTTTGTCTGGTCTCATGGTTTGTGCCAACTGGGCACCCTGTGCTCAGTCCACCTTCTTCTCTGCACACAAGTACAAAAGAGAACATGTTATTCCTCTCCCTTGGGTGGAAACAGTCACTTTATTTATGGGGTCTGAACTAAAATTTGATTTCCTGATTGCGTGATGCTCTGGCTTTATCTGTGTAAATTACTATTTTGCTATTTCATGGCCAAGTTCTTCTAGGCTTCTGAGAGCATCTGAGCCCTTGGTCGCCTCGGTCTTCCTCTTCAGCCTCAGCTCCTGGCACTGGGATACCTCTACCCCAGGGTCCCTCAGGAAAGTCACAAACTGATACCTCCCTGCCTCTGCTTATTTACTTAGTTCCCTCTTCCCAAAATGTCCTCTGCAGTGGCTTCTCCTCTGGTTCCCACCCCAACCTGGTGAAGCCCACACATGCAGGCCTACTCAGACCATACACTGATCTTTTTAAGCCCAATGAAAATCAGGTGGTTTGTCCCCAGAAGGCCTCTAACTTGTCTCGGTTTTCCTTTTGTCTGGTTTTCCTAGGAATGTGTGTGAGGGAGGGAAGGGGGTATTTGCTGCAGGCAAATATTTGAGCATCCAGGCAGATTTAAGGGGAGCAGGATATAAGAGTCTGTCAGTGTGGGCACAGCTGATGCAGACTTGGCATACGGAAAGGAATTTTTGCCCCTTAATGATCTCTGCTTTCTTTTTTTTAAGTAAGACCTAAGGCAATTAAAAGCAGAAAACAGCTCTAACCAACTGATATTTATTTTTCAGTATATTTGGTACACTGTATACTCATTCTCCATATTTTTAGAGTTTTTGAAAAGTAAAAAAGCTTCAAAACTGTCAAAGCCACCTCTTCCTTCTCTCTTCACTATGCCTTAGGAGGCAAAAGGAAAGAGCTGGGCTGTTTGTCCTAGGTTTTTTATGCGTTGACGCAGATGCATTTGAAGGATTTGAAATAAATTGCAATTTGAAACTTGAGTTCCTTTTACTCTTCATGTTGTTTTGTGTTTTCACCCATTGGTACCCTTGATTGATATTATATATTGTTCATGTCAGGGAACAGACCACGGGTTTAGGACTTTGATGTTTTCGGGGAATAGGGCAGAATGTCCTTACACCTAAAAGGGAGCTAAAAATTCATCATGTCTGAGGTTTTAAGATAGTATTTTTTTAATTATGCACCTATTAATGAGCAGCAGCTTCCCTCTTTAGGACTATGAATTTGGAAGCCTTGAATAGCAGATGATGTCAGTCTTCTACCAGACCCCTTTGGGGTCAGTGCACCCATCCTTCTGCTGTTACAGGTGCTGGCCTGGGCATTAGAGGATGATCAGCAGAACCCACGTCCTCTACCCATGGATGCCAGTAACGCCCCACCAGAGTGGCAACCAAATTGTCTCCAGACTTTTGCCAAATGCCCAGGGCTCGAGGAGGGGAAGCAGTGGGCAGCAAAACTACTCCCTGTGGGGAACCATCGGTCTTCTGCGAATCTAAAAGTGAGCTGGGCAAAAGCTAGGTCTTTCCCTAAAACTTTTCCAAGAACAAAGGAGAGCAGAGCTATCCTGCAAAACAAAGACTACATTCTTTTATTTTGTTCACATGGTATCACCATTTCCCTTCCCTCCAATTTTAACTGAACTTTTACAGGGAAGACTTCCTCAAACGTCCAAAATGGCAGAAGAGAGATGAGATGCTTTCTACTTTGAAGAATGCAAAGAGGTTAAAAACGGTTCTGGTTTAAAGTAGGGAGGCCAAGGATATTCGTGTTTTACATTAGATTGTGAAAGGATACAACATTTTAAAAGAGGTTTAACAGTGTCCCAGACTTCTACGATATTTTTTGAAAGAAAATAACGTACTGAATATAACTGCTTGACATCATAAAGATGGAGACACACTATTCAATGTTACCCCCAAATCATGGGCCTGACTAAACTAATTTTAACCTTTTCTTGCTGGTAAATTTCACCCTTCTTTTATCTGCCTTTGCAGCTCAACCCTTCAAATTTATCCCTGATGGAAGGCCTACACATGATAGAGATAATTAAGCCAATCTGATTTTCAAGGCTTGAATAATTAACTACTATGATTTTGACATTTTAAGAATGTTATGGTGACCTTGTACTTTGCTCAGTGAGGAGAATTAAATGCAAGAGATGTGCATCAGAGCAGGGCCTTTAGCATAATCAAGATTTAATTTATAATGTTTCCTAACATTCTCTTCTTTTCGGTTTACACTGCCCACATTGTGCCTTTTCCCAAAGTAATCATTAGTTATTATTTGAACTATTAAACACACACCTCCTTCATTTTTTATTATGTTGTTCCATTAATCAAGGCAGTGACAAGCAAAATATTGTCCCAAAATCTTAACCTGCTTTAAAATAAAAATAATGTTCACTTTTTAAATGAGCCATTAAACATATCCGCTGAATTTTGGGGTGAAAAATATTCTCCTATCTCGGGAGCTCAAATTGCACTTGACAGTTGCCTTTGGAATGTGTTCCTTCTCCAAAAGAGACGAGCAACAGCAGGAGTTGTGTCCTTGGAACACTTCTTCAGTTCCAAAAGGCAATTTCCATACTCTCCAGAGAGAAATCAAAGAGGAAAGGCAAGAATCATCTGCAAGAGAACCCAAGAAGAAATTGCACAGCTTGGTAGAAAGCTAGCCAGCAAGAGAGAGAGACGGAGGATACAGAATTGTGAGAGGAAAGGGAATTTTCAAGTGTCTGCGGGGTGGAGGAGAGATGACTGTAAACAAAGCCAAGAGCTAAATATAGAAACTATGGAAATAAATAGCCCATGCTCCCTGGATAGCCTTAGCTTTGATGTTAAGCAGTAAAGCAGCTCCGAAAGTGTTCCTGCCTAAAGCTGTAAACAGGAAAGCCTTAAGAATCAGCTGATTAAGAGAAACAAATATGTTTTACCTCTGGATTTTGCTGTTTATGAAATAAAAAACAAGAATGTCAGAGCAAGCATTTTTGTATAATTAAAATTCTAGAGTATATGGAGGGGAAATGGCATACCATCCATTGTCTCGGAATGCCTATTACACAATCTGTTGCAGTGGAGCTTTAAAAGAGTAGGTGCCTCATTCTAATTATCCTTGCTGACCAGGAAAGAAACCATGGCCATGAACTCTGAGGAGCAGGACTGAAACCAAACCAGAAGGTAGAGCGGGAATGAAGGGAGAATCTAATTGGAGCTAGGTGACATATCTAAAGTACACTTCATGTGTACTTTCTTTTTTATTTCCTTGGCTTGTTTATCATGTAAATTTCCATTAGTTGGGTGACACTGGGTACATAATGGACAGGGGCACTTAGTTTATTTGCTGTTAGTTGAGAATGTGGCTATTTTAGGGGAGTTGGAATGGTCAAAAAATATAAGTAGAATAGTTCCTCAGAATACTGTTATACCTACTGTTTCTTTTAGAGCTACTTATGATTTTTACTTACAATGTTACCATTACAATGGACTGACTTAGACCTTAGAGTTAAGACAAAACTTAAGGATGATGAATTTTTAAAGTTAAATTTCCATTTAATTCTATGATGAGAGATCTACGAAATCTCAAATTTACTTAGTTTCAAGTCGTTAGAAGACAAAGAAGTCCTAGCTCCTTAAGAAGCCAGGTGGTAAGGTGGTAAATCATTCCCCAGGAGAAAAAAGATGGGAGTATTCTGGGGGGAGATGTGATTGTAGGAACACTGCAAGTTTCTGTTGAAAAAGAGGTCTTTGGAGTCATGGCTGAGAGAGAATATTCTGGAGAAGGTCATTGGGCAATCCCAAAGAAAGGAGGAATTATTCATCCAGTGACTTCACTGTCTTAGCAAATGCTTATTTCAGTACTGTTGAATACACAAGTTGTGTTGATACACACACACATATGCAGAAATAAATGTTCTTCCACTAGACAGAGGAAGTCTGCTAGCAGTTGGGCCATATCCATTCCCCTTTACACTTCCCAGCATCCCTTGCAGCTAGGTGTGCCTATGAGACTAAATTCTGGCCGAGAGGTATAAGCAGAAGCCTGTGAGACTTCTGGAACATCATTTTCTTATAGGGAGGGCGTGTGCTTTTTCAACCTTCTCCCTTTGCTGTAGGCTGAAATGTTGCCAATATGAATTGTGTTTGAGCAGCCATCTCTACCATGAGGTTGATGTCATATGCTGAGGATTGAGAAACTGTCAGATAGAAAAACCTGGGACACAAACCACCTGGTGGTGCAGCCCTACCAAGCCTGGGCTCCTACCTCCAGGGCTTCTTTTATCTGAGAGAGAAGTAAGTCTCTATCCTGTCTAAGCTACTGTTATCTTGGCCATTTTTTTTTTTTTTTTTTTACTTATAGCTGAACATACATTAACTGTTGCACATTCGTTATGATTATAAGTAGGATTAAAAGACATTTATATTTAGAAATTTAAGTTATTTCCCCAGTTCATGCTAAAACTAGGGCAGTATCTTTCATTAAAAACAAATATTAATCAATTAATTGTATTTGATTTTATATGGATTGAAAAGAAGTATGAATGGGATTTTGGCCTTTGAGAGACTTTCTTTAAAGTGAAAAAAACATTTAAAAATGTGCATACACACACACATACATACATACAAAACAGTATAAAACATCCCATTGTGTAACAGTTCAATCCAATGGAACCAGTGGAGCACAGAGCAAAAGATTAGCACAGACAATAAAATCCTCAGCAGTTCAGAGGAAATAGCTGAAAAAGACTGAGAGTGACTGGAGAGTTTGGGCAGAGAACTAGATTTTGAAGATTAGAAGAAAAGATTAGACAGGTGACAAGAAGAGGAAATGGGATACAGTAAATATATTGTCAACAAAATGAAGGAACTTATGTTATCTTAGTATGACATATTTGCAGTCAGAATCCTGGTTAAAGGCTCTTTTGCTAATGCTCATTTCTTTCAGCTGGTCTTGGTGGAATGTAACACTGCCATGATAGACTGCACAGTTCCACTGGTGGCATTTTCAGGAAAACGGTGCAGTTGGTGTCTGGATTCTTTCTATGAAGAATCCTTACTGTTTCCATTTCAACTGGCAATTCTGTGGTCAAAGAGACGAGTGGATGACTGCAGTGTGGTGATTGTGTCTGGAAAGGAGAAAAGTACAACAGGATGCTTTGGTTTCTGTTGGCAGCATTTCTCATGGAAATTGGAAAGTTAGGGCATTTAAAAAGATGAAGCGAGAGGAGCTAAGTAAGATGGAAAAATGCGACGAGGAGGTTTGATGGGATCAGATGGAGAGAGTCAGTACTCTGAGGAGAAGAAATATGGGGTTGGTGGAGGCTGTGGAAAAAGTACCAATTATGGCCCAGTTGAGGAGGAAGAGAATCAGTGAATTAAAAAAACAAACAAATAAAGAAAAATAAAATTGTCTTCACTCACAAATGACATGATATTTTATGTAGGAACCCCCGAAGAAGCTACGAAAAAACTCCATCTGGATATAATAAGTGAGTCCAGTAAGATTCCAGGATACAAAGTTAATGTATCAATATAAAAAGTCAATTGCTTTTCTATATTCCAACAATGAAAATTGGAAGTTGAAATGTAAAAAAATACCATTTATAATCACACCAAAAATTGAAATAATTAAGGTTAAGTCTAACAATCTATGTCAAGGATCTTGCATGTGAAAAACTACAAAACACTGATGAATGAAGTCAAAGAAGATCCAGATAAATTGGGAGATACTCCACACTCATGGATGGGAAAATTCAATATGGTAAAGATGACAGTTCTTCCAACTAAACTACAGATTCAATGCAGTCCCAACTAAAAACCCAGAAACCATTTTTTTAAGATATCAACACACTTAAAAAATTATATGGTAATGCAAAGAACTGGGAGTTACCCAACTCAGTACTAAAAAGGAAGAACAAAGTTGGAGAACTCCCACTATCAGATTTCAAGTCTTACTATACAGTTATAGTAATCAAGACTCCTGTATTAGAGAATGTTTGCTGAAACGTCAATGAGATTCTGTCTACCAAGTCAGAGAACTGGGTTAAGCCAGCTATGTTGAGATCTCTGGGGTATTAGAATCCTCAGCCATCTAGGGGTCTCAGTCTCACCATCTATAAAATGGGGATAAAATTAGTTTTTCACTTACTTACAATTTTTTTCCCATTTTTAACTTTCTGTGTATGTATTTTCAGTGTTATCCAGAGAAACGGATCTATCTATCTAGAAAGAGAGAGATATATTGTAAGGAATTGGCTCACATGATTATGGAGGCTGAGAAGTCCCACAGTCTGCTGTCCAAGTCCAAAGGCCTGGGAACCAAGGGAGTTGATGGTATAAGTCCCGATGTGAGTGCAGGAGAAGATTGTTGTCTCAGCTCAGACAGTCTGGCAGAGAGGGAATTCTTCCTTTCTCTGCTTTTTTTGTTCTATTCAGGCCCTTAGGGGATTCGATGATGCCCACCCACATAGGGAGGGCAGCCTGCTTTCTCAGCCTACTGATTCGAATGCTCATCTCATTCCAGAAACACGCTTATCTGGACACACCCAGATGTTTGACCAATATCTGGGTACACCATGGCCCGGTAAAGTTGACACATAAAATTAACAATCACAATGTGTCTGTGATGTTTTATAACCTAAAATAGTGGAATTTGTCTTTTTTAAAAAAGGTCATATAAGCCCTATATTAACTGGAGTAGCCTAACTATTATAAAAGATAAACTCTAGAATGTCAATGGCTTAACACAAGTATTTCTCATTCACTTAAGAGTCCAGTGTGGGTGTATCTGGTATGGAGACGACGTTTTTCTACCTGGTGATTCAGGGACCTAGGCTCTTTGACCACTGTGTAAAGGAAGAAGGGGAAGGAAAAAGGCTCTGAAATGATCCTCATCCCTTCTATTTATGTTCTGTTTATGAAAATTAGTCATGTGACCCTCCTTAAATGAAAGGCATGCTGTGAAATGTGGTTTATTACTAGGCAGTGATTTTGCTGTAATTCTCTACAGTGTGTAAGGCAAAGTGCAAACTTGTGATGGAAAGTTAGTCACCTCTGCCTTAAAGCCTGCACTGCCCATTAGTGCTGAACTGCACAAGCCCACCCACCTGGGTACAGGGAACAGTGGCACCATAAAAATACAGTCCTTCAGAAATCACCAAGTACCATGGTGCAGTTAACCCCTTAGGTTTCTGTGCCCTGCAAATGACTTAATACTAATTCTATCAGAAAATGTTTCAAAAGCACTTGGGTATGCTTACATATTACTAAAATAATATTAAGGAAATCACTCATTCCAGTCTCAGCATTAAATGATACTTTATGTTACAAAGAACCCCTTCATGCTGTATTTTTCTTCTTTAAAAATAGACTTGCAGAATGGATATGACATGAAATGAGGACCATCGTGTCTGAAATTTATTTATCTTTATATTTGCACTGATAAGTTCTCTTTCCCTCTTTCTCTCTCTTCCTCTCTCCCCTCTCATCTCGATTTTCAATTACTCACGTATTTTATTTTAAAATAGCATCTGGTCATTGTTAACATCAGTGATTTTCTTTAAAGAAGATGAGATGCTTTTTCTGTGTGCTTTAATTTAAATATGAGCTTTTATAAGTCAGGGAATTATTAAGAACAAGAAAGCCTGTCATATCCACATGCTATTTGTTACCAATTTATGTGTGTCCATGCCAGTGGTTCTCAAACTTGAGAGTATATCAGAATCATCTGGATGGTTTGTTATAACACAGCTTTCTGGATCCCACCCCCAGAGTGTCCTATTCATTGGGTCTGGGATGGGACCCAGGAATTTGTTTTTCTAACAAGTTCCTAGGTGATGCTGATGCTCCTGGCCCAGGGACCATACTTTGAGAACCAATGACCTTTCTATCAAGTAATACCAAAGAGGTAGGAATAAAGACATTGAATCTATACCTTTGGACTATTTGATGTGTCCCAGCTTTTGTACTAAAAAAATAATGCCAAAAGACATACAGTGCTTAAGACTCAAGTTAATTTAATTCCATAATCATAAGGCAGAACAGTACCAATTTCGGTACATGGAGAGTTCTGTACTTAATTTTGACTGACCCACATAGAGCAAATGTGATTCATCTGACTTAAAATTGAAAGCCCAAATAACCTAGGTTGTGAAACACAATATATTTTTATGATGGGGCCTAAAAGGAGACAAATTGGTTATTAGAATGATAGGAGTGATTTGGCCAAAGGTACACAGGGAGTAAGTTGCTCAGACATTAAGCAAACTAACAAGAAAATTATGGAAACTTTATAAACAAGCGGGGTAGAATATTTTCACTAAACATGAGTCCAGGGTCTGAGCTATACAGATTTAAGAATTTTCTCCTGAATATTTACTTTCTTAGTAATACAGGGGAAGTAATTCTGAGGAAGATTTATTTTTAAGGTTTACTTTCATCTAAGCAAGAAGAAATCTATTGTGCAATAATGAAAAAAAAAATGGTCTGTTCTCTGGGTGTTCAACACTTATGTTAAGGATTCATGAGTTATTTATTTAGAAAATCATATACCCAGGGACATTGACCCTGGTCAAAATTTAGGCTTTATAGGAAATTATAAAATTCAGTTGTTCTATGCTCTGGAGAGTAAAGTAGTTCACCCTAACATGAAAAACTGTGAAATGAAAGAACAAGAATTACAGTGGGTCCCTTTTTGTAAGTATGGAGCCTGCCTGGAATCAGCATACAGGACTCGCTTCAAAAGGTGAGCAGTGATGACGATCAATAATGTGATTTTTCTAGGAGATGATCTGGAACAAGAAGATAATTCACATACCAGGAAGGTAATATTCAGGCGGCCAAGGAAGCTAATGATTATTTCTTCTGACTATTCTGCCCTTGATGAAAAATTTTAATACAACTATTTTTTCTCAGTTATATCTACAAAGGAGGCATTAACAATGAGAATGTCTTGATTTGAAGAAAGGAGAGGATACAAAGAGATTCTGTTCTGCCTGCTGCCAGTGACAGTTTTATTTGGGAGCAATTCCACTCTCCATTGCTCCTTCTTTTATCACCCGATTTAATATTTCAGAAAAGTTATCCAAGGACGGGTTCTTGTGGTTGTCTTTCTTGGCACCATTCTATGGCTTCTCTGTGTATTCAGAGTGTTCTTCTGCCTTGAGGAGGTGAAGTTCATGCCTAAGCATGTACAGAAACCCGAGGTCCGGTGCCCCTCCCAGGGCCCTCAGAGTGAGTTTTCAGGAAATCAAGTTGGCACACCGGCCATCCATTGTCATCAAGCAGCGTCATCAGGAAGGGAGGTGGCCCTGTGGCCCCACTGTTTCTTTCCCTCTCTCCCATTTTCAGTCTTGTGTGTGTCCTTCCTGCCCTGACTCAGTCCAGGAATGGCCAGCCTATGAGATGACCCCAGTATATCTGCTTTCCTCATATTCTTGCTCCATCACCTCACAGAGCTACCAGAGATGGAACGCTCCATGAATTTCTCGTGAAGGTCAAGACACGGATGGGTGGGAAAAAGACAGTGTCTTCTATTAACTGTCCTTCTGTCTTGTTTCTACCTGTTGTTCTGAAGCTGTAATTGGAGTAAACATAAGGCCTCATAAAAGAAGTTTTACACAGTATGATTTCCTTTCTTGTTGTGGAGTGCAAATGCAGAGCATATAGGTATGTCACCCCATCCTTCCCTTTTCGGCTCCAAGCTGAAGAATTCCAACAAAATCATTCACTCAAGCTTCCTCTTGACAGGTAGCTCACTTCCCACCTCCCAGTTCTGTCCACATCTTACTCTGGCAACTTAAAGTTCTGTATTCCCTCTTTAAAACATTTTAGTGTTTAACGAACTTACAGAGTTCATTAAACTTAATGTTTAATGAAATTCCCTCCTTTCCACGTTAGCTACTGAAGTCTGATTACTATAAAACTGTAAGCCCCAATTTCATCTCTCTAGTCTAAATCTGTGCCATCTCTGTGTTATCCCAAAATTCCTGTTGGGTAACCTTTACGAAGTCACTTGACTTGTTCTTGAACTTTATCCTTGTTTGACCCCTTAATGATTATCAGCTCTTTTCTTTTCCCTCTTCCTACAGGGTTCTCCCCTCAAGAGCTGTAACTCTTCAATTTCACAGTCTTCCCATACATTGCCTTTCAAATCTGTCCCACACTAGGTCTGACTGTGTTTGCTTTTCACTTAATTCCCTCGCCATTCATAGAGAGGTAGTAATACTAAACTAATAGCGTTTGTGAAGAACACTTAGAAAAGTGATGTTACTTATATAAAAGCTTTTAAAAATGTCATCTTTATTCACTTTTAAAGTTTTAATGAAATTATGAAATGAATTATTTTTCTTCATCTTTGGAGTAAAATTTGTATGTTTAGGGATATATTTTTTTTAAAGAAGGGAAGCCAGAGTAGCTGGTTGAAAATGGAATAAATCCTTATCAAAAAGAAAGTGACCTAAAATATAGTGGGTATGAAAATATTTCTTTTTAGCCCTGAATATCACAAAAATGAACTCTCGTTTTGGAATTAGGTAAGCTGATGCTTTTTATAGTTTTTTCTCACTAAGAAAAAGAGAAAACTGTTTGCACATTAAATTAGATGATATATACTCATATATGTATTTCCCAGGAAATAGTCAAAATATTTTAAAACCTGATTAAGGATGGTACAAGATAAAATACAGTGTACAGTGACCGAGAACTCACTGCTTCAAAAAATGCTCATTTAGTAGATGTATCATAATGATTAAGACTGTTTTCAAAGAAAATTTAAGGATTCCAAAAATCTGCAGAAATATATCAAAAGCCAAAGACAATAATAAATATACCAAATATATACAGAAATATATCAAAGGCCAAAGATGATAATAAATATAAAAATGTGATTCAAAAAATTGTATGCATGTGATTCAGAATGCTTTTGAGTTTAAGAATAACTTCTAAGTTGATTATTTGCAAATGATAGCTGTCTTGGATCATGTTCTCCAAAGAGACCCAAATACAAGTGGCTGCACACAAGAGATTTATTAAGGAAGGGTTTCCAGGAGACAACAGTAAGAGAGTGGAAGAAACAGGACAGTGAAGGAACAGAAGCCAACCCAGGGTGAGCTTTCAGGTGAAGTCCCGGCCTCAGCCTGGGAGTGTGTTCTGCCCCAAGGCAGGGTAGCTGGGCTTTCATGCTCCTGCACCTGTCACTCCTAGCTGTAGCACTCTGAGCAGAAATAGCCTCCCAGGCACTTCCCATTCTCTGTGCAAAGGGGTCAAGTGCTCCAGGAGGCCAAACACAGTCAAAGGTCAGAGGGTCAGTTGTTAGGAGGGAATCAGGCAGTCACTGGGGAATGGATGTACAGCCAGTAAAGGGGACCAGCAGGCATCAGGGTGGGCATTAATAGAGTTTCCTACAGGAGCTTTATTAAAATTTCCTGGAAACTAGAAAATGACCCTGGATTTAGTGAACTTTCTATTATATAAAGTTCTTGACATGAACAGCTGGCCTCATTATGTGTACTTACATTAGGGTTGAGGCTGATCAATAGTTGAATGAAAAAGAGTTCACCTCTGGTGAAATTACAGCACCCAGGCAGGACCTTGGGAATGATGTGTTCACTGACTAAGTGACTATTCTTCTAGGGACAATTCATTAAGCATGGTACTCCCCATTAGACATATCCAGTCCTTATCCCAACAAATGAGCATTGGAAGAAGCTCAGTTGGATTCCTTTTGTCTTACCAGAAAGCAAAAAGTGATCTTAAGAAGCAAGTCTTCTTTGAAAAGAAAAAAAATGACATGTTATTACATACTTGTCAACTTCAAATATCTCATTTTAGAAGCTATATTAACTCCTTGCATGTTCAGGGTGTCATGTGAGATTAAAAGGTCATCAAAATCCTATGGTTGCTGCTTTTCCTGCATCCCATAAGTTCTGGTATATTGTGTTTTCATTTTTGTTTGTTTTAAGATATTTTTTATTTTCCCTTTTGATTTCTTTTTTGATTCATTGGTTGTTCAAGAGTATGTTGTTTAATTTCCATAAATCACAGGTCTTAAAAAAGCCTTAGAATGTCCTGATTAAGCAGTAAAAATTTTATTAAATCTTAAAAAAAAAAATCTTGTGGTTGCCAGAACCCTGGGAGAGGCATGGCAAGGTAAAAACAAACTTCTGGGCAGAAACATTTGTGATAATATGTTGGAATGATTAGCTGAAAGAGAAAAATGAGACTACCTGGTTAGACATTACCTTGTGGCTACCAGGGAAGAAGGAAAGGATAAATGCCATTTTTGTGTACTTCAGAAAATTTGGAAGTCATCAGACATTCCATGATTGTGTGATTGAAAAGAAAAGGAAATACATCAGTTGCCAGCTCAGTTGTCTCATGAACAAGGTTGAATCACAACATCAGGAAATAGGCCAAGCATCTTTAGAACCTCTCCTTGACTTTGTCTGGGCTCTAGGGCACAATGAGGAAATCACTGCTTTAATCTATAATGTTATTGATGCTACCAATAAAAACAGTAGTCTGAAGAAGACTTTTCTCAAACAGTCTTATTATCAGTTCTCTCATTGTTTTTAGGATTCTGATGCAATTGTTTCTTAAATGGATCTAGGAAGCTTGTCCAATATCCTACAGAATGTCCTACAACAAGCCCTGGTGAATTAGCCATCTCTATGCGCAGCTGTTGTCTTCTCTTTAATATCTAGGACAGAGGTTCTCAAACTTCAGATTGCTTCTGAATCATCCCAAAGTTTAATTAAAATAAAGATTGCTGGACCCCACCCCAGAAGTTCAGATTCAGTAGGTCTCGGGTATTACCTGAGAATTTGCATTTTGCACATATTCCAAGGTGATGTTGATGCTGAGCCTGTTGGCCCAGGGACCACATTTTAAGAGCCACTGGTCTAGGGAAATGAAAGAATTTAAGTCATATAAGCAGATAAGTGATATGCTCAAATATTACAGTAGGAGAAGATTAAGAGACTAGAAGCAGCTTGAACTACCAGATAAAAAAAACTTGGCTGGCTGTTCAGCCATAGGGAAATAGGTGTAGACCAGAAATAACATTTTAGATGATTTAAGGAGAAAGTCTGGCTATGTTTAAATTATCTGGACTTTTCAAGCGGAAATAGCTTGTTTGCCTGATTAATTGATATCATTTCCATATTTCTTTTCAAGAGACCTTTTATGGAGATTGGATTTTATGCTCACCCAAAATATCCACAAAGATAGTTTTCCACATTTACGACACTATTTGCCAAATGATGAATGCTGTTTCTAGTTAATCTGATTAGACTGAAATCAGGACTTTTGCTGAGCACAGGCATAATAGAAAAATGTGACAATGCAATCTTTATCACCGTAACACAATTAAAAAACAAACTCTGAGTGTTTAACAAATGCAATATCATTATTTGTCCATAAAAATGCCATGAATCCCTCCATGAGATGCCTGTTAATAAATACAAACTAGGAAAATAAAACATTGGTCATCAACTTTCATTATACTTCTGAATTTATCTTTAGCATATGTATAGATCTCCCATGTTGATTATAGAGTATTTTTTCTCAGTTTTTAAAGCGATAACCAAATAAGTTTAAAATAAACCCAGTTACTATTATTTTAAATCTCCCCAGTTTTTCATTTATCATTTTAAAAAATTGCTAAAAGATATTTTCTGAAGTAATATGGTCTAGAAACTTTTCCTTCCGCAATCGTACATGCATGGAGTTATAAATGTATCGTTATAAACATACATGTTGTTAGAATTAAGTTTTATTGACATTATATCTTAATAAAAGGTTTGGTGCTATGGGCATAATTTTATGTTCAGCTGCGTTACTTTCAACTTAAGCAACTTTTTAATATTAGATGAATATATAAAAGTTTCTCAGGGCGCTAAAGAAGGAAGTAAGAAGGAGGAAATCTGGCTATTGTATAACCAGGAGCTGAACTGTCTTGCTGGTTATGTGCAAAGGAAAAGTTAAGTAGATATTTGCCAATACACTTCACATTGCCTTGTGGGGACCCAGCCTCACAGCCTCTTAAAATTACTGTTACATTCTATTTATCATGATATTTTTTTTCTTGTACATGAACAAAGAAATGTTTTTTTCTATTTGTATCACTCAGTTAATATTCATGCTATTTTATTAATACTGAAAAAAAATTCTTTAGCAAAAAAATCGGTCGGGGGGAATATGAATTCTTTTCCTATCCTGTGCTCAGTCTCAGTGATCTTGATCAATGGATATATTTTTCTCTGGGACTCAGTTTCCTCATCTGTGATCTCCCTCAGTTCCCAAAGTCTGTGGTTCCATTACAGTAATTGTTTCCTGTTGGACATATTCAAAAAAGATGATAGCGTTGCAGTCATTTTTATACTGGGAAGAGTGCCAACATATGTAAAGTCATTTACGTTCTAATTAAATGCATTAGAACATGGAAACAATGGGGGTAGTGTATTAGTTACCTATCGCTGCATAACAAATGACCACAAACTTAGTGGCTTGAAACAACACACATTTATTATCTCACAGTTTCAAGTGGGTTAGGGTCTCACCTGCCTAGGTTCTCACAGGCTGCAGTGAAGGTGTCTACTGGGCTGTGTTCTATGGAGCTGGAGTTCCTCCTCCAAACTCATTCATGTTGTTGCCACAGTTCAGTTCCTTGTCACCATAGGACTGAAGCCCTTAGCTCTTACAGGACTTCCCTTTTCATAGACAATACAGGACAGAGCCAACACGTAAGCATCTCTGCTGCTTTGAGTCTCTCACTGCTGGATCTCTTTTGAAAGACTCAGCCAGGATATCTCTCTTTCAGTTAAATTTAAGTCATCTGTTCAGAGACTTCAATGACACCTGCAAGATGCCTTCACATTTGCCATATAAGGTTACATAATCATGAGAGGAATAGTCCATCACATTTGCCATACTTTGTTGGCTAGAAGCAAGTTGCAGGTCCTGACCGCACTAAGCGGGAGGGTATTGCACAGAGGCGTGGATGTCAGGGGCAGGAGTCATGATGGCCAGCTTGGAATTCGGCTTGCTACAGGTGGGCAAAATGTTGGATTCCTGATGCAGTTGTTTAACTGACTAGCAATTGTCACTGAAGGTGTCCGTCAGTTCTCTCATCTGCAAAGGGGAGGAATATAATACTCATGACAGTGGTGCTGCCAAGACTGATGAGATAATATGGACGAATTATCTTACAATTCTTGGTATGTGGTTGGTTCTCTATTGTTAATAGTTAAAAGTATTATTGCTGTTGTTATTATTAATTATATTATTTGACTTTGCCTCTTTTAGTGATAGGAACCTTTTATCTCATTACAGTAATTTTTCAGTTTTATTTTATTGGCTCAAAACTGTCAATAGTTACAGCTCATAACACATGAACTAGTTCATTGCTTTTTCTCCATTTCAAATATTAATCTTATTGATATTTCGCATTTAACTGTGACATTAAAAGTAAAACCAATTTCCTCTACAAGTTGCCCCTTACTTTGTTCTCTTATTTTGTTTTATGAACTATCTCTGGAGTACTAGATTTTCATATCACGTTTTGTTTGTTTCTTTGTTTGCATTCTGTGCTTTTCTTCTAGATGCTTTCTTTACCTATCCATTTTTGGCTTTTCTACTGGGGTCTTTTCCCTTTCACTTAGAATGGGAACTATTACAAGAATAAAGGTTTATATGTACGCAGGACTCCCTGCTTGCTAAGTGGAGATTTCAGTTTAATATCTCAGTTGATTGAACAGCAGCCCACTGGGAAAGGTATTGCTGGCGTTGGCATCTCTGTTTGACAGATAAGGATTCAAGGCACAGACATCTGTGGTAACCGGCTTAATAATGCATAGGTTACAAATGATAATTCTGAGAGACAACTTAAGTGTTTTGCCTTCTAGTTCTATGAAATTTGCACCATATTAAACCTAGAATTTTTTAAAATAAAGAAATCCAGATGTATCAACTTTCTTTTTTCTCTGCTGCGTTGGTATTGATGACCTGGGCATCTCATTTCCTTGGATGTTTCCTACTCTGAGTCTCCATTGCAGACTGGGAAAAAAAGAGAAAAATCGAGGCTAGGGAACAAAGACAACAAGAGACCAGGTGAAACAGGGTGCAAGGATTTTTTGAGAGGTATACTAAATACATATTCACTCCCTCAGAAGTGGAATCAAGTTAAGGAACAAAGAGTCTATTTTATCTGCTTCTCTTTAAAATAAAACACTTCATTAACTGACTCTAAAGTTGTTTTATTTAAACATTGGACATTTAAACATGTACTAAAACATATTAATGTCTTCTACTTCAGGGAAATCGAGGTTGAACAACTTAATGAATATACCACATGGGGAGGTATACATACCCAGCCATTAATATCTTCCCTATGTAGTGTTT
This sequence comes from Balaenoptera physalus, assembly GCF_965194825.1. Classification (NCBI taxonomy): domain Eukaryota; kingdom Metazoa; phylum Chordata; class Mammalia; order Artiodactyla; family Balaenopteridae; genus Balaenoptera; species Balaenoptera physalus. Next base: position 37,410,370 of record NC_138898.1, read on the forward strand.
ATGACTGTAATCGCTGCTCTGATTATATATTGTGTGAACTTGAAGCACATTATTATACTGGGTGACAAATGGAATTTGGTGACAATGCACAGAAATTGGTATTCTGGAAGAGAGTTGAGTTTTAAATTGTATTCTTTCTTGAGTTTTCAGTGCATTTCATGGATCATCTACTTCACAGTGTGTTGGTGGCTGATGGATTGAAATCCTTCTGCTAAATAGTAAACATCAGAGACAATTTTGTCTTCCCTTAGCTCGTCTGTCTCAATTTTCTCATCACTCATTCAAAGTATCAAAAGTAAATCCTTGATTACTGTTAATTCACTTTTGTCCATACTGACCTAGAGAGAAGGCACATCCGTCAACACTTCAGGGCATGTATCGGGGGTCCTAGGAATGTGGTCTCCAAGCTTTGCAGGGGCCATTGTGGGCCTTGGAAATAACGGGGGTCTGTTAGTTCATTCTTCCTTTGCTGGTCCAGGTAGCCCACAGGCCTTTGGGCACCCCAACACCCTTTCCTTGTTGGATGGGCTTAGAGGCAAGAGAAAACAAATTTCTTCCTTTCACTTTTCTAAATGTCTCTAATGTTATGAAGTGTAACACAAAAGATATATAGTGTAGCATTTTCAACAAAAATAAAACAATTTCAATGATTGCTTGAATTTCTGAGCAGAGGCATTTATTCTACAGAGTAAAATTTAATGCTAAGGACACATTAGAATAGGAGTTAGTGGCATTTGTCATTCGACAGTTTATGTTTAATAAGTCAAATCTGAGCCTAGGTTATTCACCATTAGGCACACTTTTGCATTCAGTAGGTGTAAAATTTTTATTTGACAGTTCCCTATATAAAGAAATGACTGTTTTAAGTTCGTCATACAACATAATGTAAGTAGTGTATAGTTTTATCAATTATGTTCATCTAAAAAGCCTTATAATAACAACCCTATGAATTAGTACATCAGTGCTTTTCAGTATGCTCCATGGACCAGTGGCAACAGCATCACCTGAGAGATGCAGATCCTCAGGTCTGCCCCAGTCCCACTGAACCAGAAACTCTGATGGATGGTGCTCAGCCAATCTATGTTTTAACAGGTGTTCTAGGTGACTCCAACGCAGCCTTTGAGAACCACTGATATAGAAAGTGTTATCATACTCATTTTACAGATGATACAATTAAGTGTGGTCTGATAATTGGCCCAATACATGACTAGTTAATTTTAGGGCCCTTCCTCCAACCCAGGTTTTCCACTTAAAAATCATGGGGCCTCCCTTTCTTAAAGAAAAGAGTAAAGGCATAGTAAATCCCATAAACTGGAAAACAGTAACTCTTAAATCAATTGAGAAAGGGACCATTTTCCTGCTTTCTCATCATGAAAGTGGGATGTTAAAACTATTAACACAAGAAAATTAACCTAGAAAAGTTTTAATGACACAAGTAACATTTTTGTGGTCCCATGCATTGAGTTCCTCATTTTCTTTTTAGTGGAGGAGCGAATAGCATGTAGTTAAATCCCAGAGGGGTGGCTGTTGCGTGTTAATAGAAGTGGGAGACTATTTTAATCATGGCTTTCTAACCAAATGAGTCCGTGGATAGATTTCCACCTGGGTCTTTCCTATGCCACATTACCCACGCTGAGAGTGCCCTGCGGTGGTTTTCCTGCACGCACAATTTTACATGTGCTCCAGAGTCGCTGTGGTATCAGAATGAAACCCTAGGGCAGCTGGCGCTAACTACCCCCCTGTGACTTGGGAAATGAATGTTTCCTCTTGAGCTGAAAGTAGAAAACAGCGTTCATGATCTGTAATAGAAAAGTCTATAGAATGCTGCCTGCTGAGGTCTATTTCCTTGTGAACTCAATTTGGGCTTTGTGTGTAAAAACAAATAAGTAAAGTTTAAGTCTATTGTTTATTCAACTGGAATTTCCTTGAATAGAAAATGTTATACAATTAGGTAAATGTACCGTGTATGTGTGCATGATTTTTATTCTGCATATATATAAAACATCATGCCACGTTTATGGAAAAGTGCATCAAACCATCTAACATTCATGTCAGTGTTTTATGAATAATTACAAAGAGGATGTGCAGATAACGACTGCTAAGTTCAGAAGTGACTGATAACTCTCCATGCGCTTCTGCTGTTTGTCCAGAGTGACTTGTTTTCTGCCCAGGACTCCTGACTGTGCATTTGTAACTGCTGTTTCCTCTCCCTGGAACCCTCCCCACCAAACACACAGAATTTTAAGGCTGGCAAACTCCTTTTCCTCCTCGTGCGTCAGCTGAAAAGATGCCGTAGCCCTTTGTAGTCCACGTCTGCAGTGCACTTTGAAATGTCTCCTTTAGAGTATAATCATTGGCTTTGTGCATGAGCTCTTTGTATCTTGAGATATCATTCCTCAGTACCTAGCCTGTACCTAACACATTGCAGCATTCAATAAGTAATGCTCGACTGAATTAATGACTGGTATTTCCACTTGGATAAAGCCCTCAAGCCAGCATCTCCAAAATGCAGTATCATTTTGCCCAAACTTCCAAGTCCCAGCAAGGAAGCTGGAACCCCTAGAGCTGTAGATGCCTCCTGTCTTTCCTTTAGTCAATTCTACCTCCGTATCATCACTCTCATCTTTGTCCCTAATACCTCTACCCTCATTTGGTCTCCTGTCTCTCAACACTCCACTCAGTTCTGGTCTTCTAGATTAAGCTTCTTCAAGCTTGGTTCTCTTCCTGTTTCTTCTCTTTCAACAAATGTTTTGGCTGCCATTGCCATGGAGATGAAGAAACCTGGGCCAAATGCTCCACCTCCTCACGTCTGAATGCTTTGTATGCATTTGCCTAAGTGAGGCCTTGAGTCCAGCAGTTGATACCATTGGTTTCTAACACTCACTAGGTGACCTTTGATATTGTGGATGGTGTGTCCTTGGGGGAACCATGGCACCCGTTACTCTGTCTTGCAAGATCCTTGCTGGGTTGCTACCTATCACACCCCAGGGTTTGGGAGGGTTTCCACAGAGTCATAAACAATAGAGAATGGGTTAAGGAATTCACTAAAATGGGGGAAAGCAAACTTACAAGACCAGTGTGAGCAAAAGAAGAGAAGACACTGTTTCCTGTCCTCCCTGCAGCCCACGGAGTGGTGTGCAGGGCCAGGTGTTCTATTGGACCTGCTGTGTGGTTTGCACCCCAGTGGAGAGATTCCATCTCATCTTTGACCCTTATCATGCTGCAATCATGAAATCAACCTTAGGCTCAGGAAAATAGACCATTTTGCACCAAACATTTGGAATCAGGGGCAGCTGTTTGAAGGAATTGTCTGGGAACCCGTGGTGCCAGTCCTTGTAGATGTTGCGGCCTATGAGAAATTACAGCCACTCCTGTCCAGATACAGTTCCTCCTGCTGGGAGAAGGGGGTAGATGCCTGAATCCCACTGGCTCTTTGTCTAGAAAACAGGTTGGATGGCTCTGCTTGTTGCACCACAGTCTCATCTGGCTGGTGGCAGAGTTCACCGTACAACTTGGTGACGTGTGTGTCCCAAATTTCATGGCTCAGTGCCCTTAGCCAGACTTTCAGGGTTTCCATCCTTTTGCCCAAATCCCTTTCTGGTCTCATCTCCCATGATTTTTCTTCATATGTTCTGTGCCCCAGCAATGGAATTCTGAATGTCGGCCATGTGGATCCCCTCCCCCACTGCCATTGTGCCTTCCCTTGTGGTCTTCCTCACTCTTGGATGCCCCCTTATCCCCCTCTTCCTCCCACCCGCTTCCCATGCATTATTCTCCTGCTCCGAGCACTAAGGGCCATGAAGACCTCAAGGTTCTGCCCGAATCTCTGGTCCTGTCTTGTCTGGATATTTGCTCATGTGGTACACTCCAGCTGGGTGAGCCCCTTCCCTCCCCACTTCTCTTCTCTATGCTCCACAGACTTTTTTCTGAGCCTCTCAGGGAAAAATGATCTTTCCTCTGTTGACCGCACCCCCCACCCCAGCAGTTAACTTTAAAGTTGCCATTAGCACGCTCTCCCTTGTCTTATGCATATACTTTACTCCACAGGTCCATCCAGAGAAGCTGCCATATCTTATGTGTCTTGTACCCTAGAGTAACTTGCATGTTATAGGTGTTCAATAATATATAATGAATAAATGAAAAGATCAGGGCATAAGGGATGTGTGCAAAAGGCTGGGGTGCAGGTAGGGGAGGCAGGTCTGCGTCTTTACCTTGGCCAGGTGGGCTGGGTATCCTGTGAGCTGAGGGGAGCACCTCCTTCCACTTCCCCGTCCTAATCCCCCACCCCACTCACAAATCCTCACCTACACTCAGAGTGACTCAGGATTATTTTTCAACAAGAGAACAGGAAGGCCTGATTCATCATGACTTAGGAATGGCTTGTAGGATAGACTGGGGACCCAAACCACACACAATATGCATGTCAAAATGTATTATGATATATATATATATATATAAAACTGAAGAACTAGCAGTTAGCTATCTTTTTGTTTCCATTCCAATTCGATTGATAGGCAATGCAAGTAAGAGGAAAAATATCCCAACAGCAGAGAAATTTTCAGGCAAGTCTTAAGATAATATTATTTTTTAAAGTGTTTTCAATGCTATAAAACACAGAAAAAAGATCTGTGTGTATGCTTAACGATTTCACATTTTTGCCTTCCAGGAGACGGAGCTGTTAGATCTCAGCCTTGTCAAAGATGCCAGATGTGGGAAACACGCCAAGGCTCCCAAGGTAGGAAGTGGAGTGTAGTACGCACACCAGATGCTGCCTTGATTATTTAGCTGTGTCCTGGTATCAATTAATTGCCCCAGTTTAAAGTTTCTCTGTTGTAGATGTTATAAAACGCAATAAAACAGCCAGTCCTTTCAGAGACCAGTATGCTCTAAACACTACCATTTTTGTTAAAAGACGGAAACAACGAGCAAATATAGAGGCAGTTGGACATGGGGCTTGCTTTATGCCCTCGAATCTTATTTTTGTTTTGGAAAAAAAAAAAACAAAAACAGTGCCAAAGTTACTGGGTAATTCTAAATATTAAACACGTGCTTAAAAGTCTTTGAAAAATTCCTTGAGCCTCGTAAGCATACGTGAACTAACCTTTTAGACAGATAAACAAGACCCTTTAGCTCAAATGCTTTGCAGTTGGAATCATTCCATCCATGAAGCCAGGGGGTGTCAAATCTTTCTGCAAATGTTCCTAGTGAACACCCGCAGCCTTTGGGATCAGTTATGTGGAATGTCAACTAGCTTGGGTTTGAAAAACTTACTGAAGAAATATCTAAAGCAGTGTTTGCAGTTTATTTAGTTTTAGAAGATGGTTTAAAAATGTTGAATATGGGACTTCCCTGGCTGTCCAGTGGTTAAGACTCTGTGCTTCCACTGCAGGGGCCATGGGTTCATTCCCTGGTCGGGGAACTAAGATCCTGCATGCCATGCGGTGCGGTCAAAAAAAATTATTGAATAAAACATACATATATTTTAAAAATTTAGATTATCTGGTAGGGTATAGTAGCAAGATGTGTTGACTTGCCATCAAAGTGGGAAACTACTCTTTACTCTATTTAAATTTTAGTACTTTAAAGACTTCTTTTGTAGCACAGAGAGAATATTGGCAAATAGGGAAGTACAGGTGCCATTCAGGGACTCTTGCCTCCTTCCGTAATTGATATAAAACTAGCGATTTTCTATTTGAGTATCTACCTGCAACTTTTGTTTTATTCCTTAAAAGTCAAAACACTTTCTTTGACATCAAAAATTAGCTGTTGCTGTGGAGATGCAGGAAGGGAAAAAGCCACCTACAATGATTATTCTTCAGATACCTAACAGTGCAGTAGTTGCTGGCAAATTTTGCCATAGAGCAAACAGGCAAATACTGCTTTTATTGCTGAAGGGGTTAAGATGATCTACAGGAAAATGTGGAAAATGAAAAGAGAGAAAAATCAGAATTATTTTCAAGAAGGTTTCTATAAGTGTTTCATGTGAAAATGGCCCATTATTTACATTCATCTCGTAGTAATACGATGGTATTTCAATGGTTTGGTCTTTCGGTTTTGTATCAAGCTTATCATCATTAATACTTTGTTGATGATTCAAAATTGTTCAATTTGCAGGGTAGAAAACAAATTTTTTTCTTCTTCTCTCAACAACATTTCAGCCAGGTTTCATGTAAGCCTGTTATTGATAGTTCCGAGAACTGTATTGATAACAGTTATAAAGTTTGTCTTTCAACGCAAGTTTATTGGCCTAACTTGAAGTTTCATTGTCAATATTGGTTAAAGACAGTTGCCTACCCTCTATCAGACCCCCTTTGTTTCTGGGCTTAGGGAATTCAAGTCAATTCTTCTGGCACATGGAGACTTTCTTTCAGGCTTGACTCTTTTATTGCAGCCCACAGCCTGCTTATCAGTTATGTGTTTCATTTATGTACGTGGTTTGATAAATGTCTATTGAATGATGAGAAATGAACAGAACTAGGGTGTGTACTCTGCTCAGTTGATAAACCACTATTAGATTCTAAAAGGCTTCTACTGAGGACAGATTTCAACACTCAGAATGCTCTGGCTTTTACTGTTTTTTCCACTAAGATTTGCTTTCTTTGTGGATTATCCACGTGCTTGGCTTTTTTTCACTTCCTATTCCCTGCTGGGGTTCAAGCACCTCAATCTATTTTAATATTTTCAAAGCCGGGTTCTGTCACATGTTACCTGTGTGAAATTCCTGAGACTTCTTCCTCACTGGCTAAATAGTGATAATACTAATACTAATACTAATGCTACTAATAATAAATGACTACTTCATATCATTGCTGTAAGGATTAAATAAAATAATTCATTGGCAAAGATTTAGCAGAGAAGTTCTCAAATTTAAGAGCTTGTAGAATTACCTGGAGAGCTTTAAAAAAAGGCTGATCCTTGTTGTCTACTTCCAGAGATGCTACAAGAATCTAATTAAATGTGCAGTGTGGCATCAGGGTTTTGAAAAGTAAATTTGCCACAAAATTTGAACACTGCTGCCTGAACTCATCACCACTATATAATAAGCAACCATTAAGTAGTAGCCACTGTTGTTGGTATTATCATCATTATTTTTGTATTTATTATTATTAAAATTACAATTCAGATTTGCAGGAAGTCAGATTCATTTCACTCAACTTGGAAAAGTTGATGTTATAAAGAGAGATTGGAGCAGGGGCTTGGCTGAAAGGGGCTTGGTGGATGGACAGGCAAGAAAGAAGTAGGTATTAATACCAGTTCTAAAATCTTTAAGTTGCAAAAGAAAACCTTGGCTTGAACTGGATAAATAAAAAGATAATTTATTAAAAAATGATTGGAATGTATTGAACAATTCAGTGGAATTTCTGGGTTTAGGTGAAGTCGCATTCAGCTGCTCAAAAAAATGTCACCAAAGAATAGGTGCCTCTTTCTTTCACCAAACTGGCTTCCAAGGTGCTGGAAGGGATTCCCTTTCCATCCTCAGGGTCCCCGTGGTGGCCACCTCTGCACACCATCCCTGGCAGCTCCCAGCTTCCCATGTGGCAGCAGTTCTATGTGGCCGGGACCAAAAGAGAAGCTAGTTTTCTCCAGAGTATTCCAGAATGATTGCAGCATAGCCACCTCATAGAAGGGGGCATATGGACCGGAGGAGGAAAACTAAATAAGAGGGGACCATTGTGTTGGCTAGAACAGAAGCAGCAGGACAATTACAAAGTGTAAAGACACCAACCAGTATGGAGTGAGAAAAGCTTGGAAACTTAGGACAAGAAGGCAATGTAATACGAAGACAGATTGAGTGGAAGACTTTCTGCGGGGGCTTATAGATCTGAGAGGAAGGCAGAACATGTGTGGAGCAGATACTATTTATCAAAATACCCAGGCACCCTGAAAATATTTATCTGTGTATTCATATTATTTTTGTTTTTCACAGCATCTCATTATACAAAAATTCACAATCTAGTTGAAGATGAACTGTTTTCTATGCCTGCTGTGATTTGAAATAACATTTATAGGACATGAAAAAGCTTCTATGTGTTGCCCCGTTAATGAATTTTAAATGTAGACTCCCAACACAATGCATACGATTCCAGATCTGCTTTTCTGTACACAGCTTTTGTTCAAGTTATCAGTTTTGAAATTTCTCACTGGAGAGAAATTGGGAGATTTTTATCCAAAAGGAAAAATCACACTAAAAAACTCTTATCCTTTGAAATCTAAAATGTATTTATGTTTCCTTTCTTGCTCTCTCCTTTGTCTCCCCTTCCACCTTCCCTACCTTGCCACTCCCCCTCCCGCCCCCAGGTTTATGAAGCACATGTAAAGAGAAAGGTTCTGTGTTATATACATCTTGTCTATGCCATATACACATGCTCTCTGGATCTTCATTTCAAAAAAGATCTTTGCTTTTTAAAGGAGTGTTTATCACTGTGGTTTCTGATCTGTTAGTGGCATAGCATTAATAAAATGAATTAGGCCTAACTAGAATGAAAAATATCAGTGTCTTGTGCAGAGCAAGTTTTCTGATACTTTTTTTGTGTGCGTGAGTGTATGTTCTAGAACACAACAAGAAGTGTATTTTTTCTATAGGCTATCCCAGAAAGTTTTCAGAAATGCTACTGAAAAAGATAGTTTCTTTATCTTCAGGATTCTTAGGAATTATTTCATCCTTAGGAATGTTGAAAAGTAGATGGGACTAGGAAAGTGGAGATGTGGTTTTGGGTGCCCACTCTGCCATTAACGAGCTTAAGTTGTTCTTTCTATCTGTGCCTCTACTTCCTCATCTATGAAATGGGTGTCGGGGGAGCACATGATTTTAGGTGTGTAAGTCTTGTTAAGTATTGATTCCAACTTTTAAGGGCAGTTAATCAAGCCAAGGCACTCCATCTTACAGATTATAAAACTGATATCCAGCAGGTTTACATAACCTAAAACTTCTTATTTTGGTCATAGCAAATCAGGTGAACTTAAGAAAAAAAGTCAGGTAATATTTGAACCAAGATAAGGTCTTATGCAAACAAAAAGAAAAGAAAAGAAGAAAGACATGTCAGATTTTGCACGTGTCTTCTTGAAAGCAGTTCTAGGATTGCTTTGGACTCCTGAGGGAGTAATACCATAGTTACAGAGGCCCTCCCAGGTTTAGTCCATGAAAACGATGCGCTGCCTGTATTCAAGTCTCCATATGCATGCAGCAGTATCACTGAAAAATATGTCTATGGTAGTACTTTCAAGCTGTATTTTGTGCAAAGAAAACTGCTTCTTTTGCTTAACTGACAATTATCTAGTTCCTCCTATCGGTAAAAGGCAGTGTATTTCAAGTGTGTGATATTAATTTGAACACAGATACCTTGTATATGTCCAGGTCACAATTAAATTCTAGGTGGTACAGGTACTCCCTACTTTTCGAAAGTTCACTTTACACCACTTCGTTTTTTTTGAAAGGCCTACATTAGTATGTATTTTAGCTAAATGAAAGAAACCTGAAGAGGATTTTCACTTTTACAAAACATAGCGAAAAGCAGAAAAATAGCATTCAGTTTTTGTTTGCGGCGGAGGAGCGCTTATAGAGGTAAGCCTTGAGCGGGGCACTGCCAAGCTCCTTCCCTGGGAACTGTACTCAGCATCTCAGCATCAAGCCACCCCAGCTTTGTGCTGTGTCTGTGAGCATCTGTGCTTTATCTCAGTTTATTTTGTGCCTCCCTTAGCAAGATGTGTCCTAAGGTAATTGCTTCTTCACTTTATGCCATTTCAGCTTGTGAAAACTTTCACAGGGATGCTCTACTTTTCGATAATGGGGGAAATCTGTATATAATATCACCACAATCACATAAGGTAGATTAGAGTAAAACTAAATTTAAAAAGCTGATCAGGTTTTGTTTTCCTAATCCTTATATAAAAAATGATGGCTTTTCAATTTCATTATTGTTTTGACAAATGGACATTGAGTACCTGTTTCTGCCAGACACTGTTCTGGGCACTAGGAAAACAGCAATGAACAAAAAAGACAAATAACTCTGTTCTCATATTGCATTCCTTTTCGGAGTAGGGAAGAGGTGGTAGTGGTAAACTGGCTTTCAATAAAAGAGAAAGAAAGAAAAAGAAAGGAAGGAAGGAAGGGAGGGAGAGGAGAAAGAAGGAAGGAAGGAAAGGAAGGAAGGAAGGAAGAAAGGGAGGGAGGGGAGAAGGAAGGAAGGAAGGGAGGGAGGGAGATGGAGGGAAGGAAGGAAGGAGGGAAGGAAATCCCTGATTTGTTGTGTTTCCTGGTTTCCTTTGGGTGAATATTCCGAACCTGATGGGTTTCAAACCACACTCTGACATCACCGAGAGTTGGAAAGCAGTGTACACCACAGCCTTCAGCCCTGTGAGCAGGCTCTCTCCAGCACCCCTCTGGGTGAGGGAAACAGATAACTGATAAGTCCCACGGAGACAAATAAAGCAAGGACAGGAGACCATAGGCCATGAGTGATAAAGAGGCTTCTTGTTTTATTGAGCCCTAGTGGAGTAAGCTCTCTTGATAAGATGAGATCGTATAAGCAGAGACATGAATTAAGAGAAGGAGAAGCATTCCAGGCAGAGAGGGCACAGCAAGAGCAAAGGCCCTGAGGTAGGAACAAGCTTGGCATATTTGAAGACCAAATATGAGGCCAGTGTGGCTACAGTGGAGTGCAGCAAAGAAAGGTGAAAGTCAGAGAGGCGGCTGAGGGCCACATTATTTTGGGCTTCATAGGCCATGCTAATGATTTTCGCTTTTCCTCTGAGAGACATGGGAAAGGATCTGAATGTTCTGAGCAGAGGAGAGACAAAGATCTGACCTAGCTTTTAAAAGCATCACTGGCCACAGCCTTGAGAACAGACCACAGAGGACAAAGAAAAAAGCAGGGAGACCAAATAAATGGCTGTTGCAAATATCCTGGTCAGTGTTGATGATGATTTTTGACCAAAAGGTGTAGAAAAACACCAAAATCTGAATATGTTTTAAAGGCAGAACCACAGGATTTGTCAATGCATTGGATGGGAAGTACGGGGAAAAGAAAGGATTCAAGAACAAGTCTGAGTGCTTTGACCTGGGAAAGTGGGAGAACTGAGTTGCCATATCCTGAGATGGGAAGGAAGAAGCACATTTAAACAGAAAAATTCAGTTTGGTTTTTGGATATTTAAAGTTTGAGATGCCTATTAGACTTCTACCTGATATCATATTTGGATCTACAAATCTGGAGGTCAGGGGAAATGTGGGCCATGGAGTTATAAATAACTTTGATTCTTTAAAGCTCAAAGCCAAGGGAGGTCTCCTAAGGAACGTAGGTGTCCAAGAAAGTTCTGATATCTAAACCCTGGGACCTCCAGCATTTAGACTTTGAGGAGATGAGGAGGAACCAATAAAAGAGACTGAGACTGGTATATTCCCCCAAAGAATGGAAAGCAGGAACCTTAAAGATACTTGTATACCCGTGTTCATAGTAACAATACTTACAGTGACCAAAAGGTGAAAAAACCCAAATGTTAATCAGTAGATGAATGGATGTACAAAATGTACTAGATACATACAATGGAATATTATTCAGCCTTAAAAATGAATGAAATTTTAACACAAGCTACAACATGGATAAACCTAGGAGAAAGTATGATAAGTGAAATAAGCCAGACACAAAATGGCAAACATTATGTGATTCCACTTATATGAGGCAGCTAGAGTAGTCAAATCCATAGAGCAGAAAGGAGAATGGCGGTTTCCAGGGGCTGGGGGGAGGGGGGAAGGGGAGTTACTGTTTACTGGGGACAGAGTTTCAGTTTGAGACGATGAAAGGCTCTGCAGATAAATGGTGGTAATATTGCACAACAACCTAAGTTTACTTAATGTCACTAAACTGCATCACTTGACAACCATTAAAATGATAAATTGTATGGTGTATATATTTTGCCACAAAAAAAAAAAAAGAGAGAGACTGAGAAGGAACAGCCAGTGAGGAGGGAGGAGAATCAGAAGAGAGCATATCTTGGACACCTAAAAAAGTATTTCAAGAAGGAGGGAGTTGTCATTTGCATAAAATGGTGGAATTTCCTTCTAGTCCTTTTTTTTTTCACTTTTACATACCTGTAACTTTATTGAAGTTACCATTTTATATATGCTTTAAATGTTTTCCCTATATCAATAGCATCAAATAGGTTATTTATTTAAGGGCTGTCAAATCTTCATAGCTCATCATAGGATCTGGATGCCAATATGTAAATCTCATAATGAGCTGTTATTGGATGTTATACAACAGTGGTTTCAATGAATCATCCATGAGTACTGGAGTTGTGCTTTATTTACTGTCCCCCTTTGCTGATTATAAGCTATTTCCCTGACTTTGAACAGATTTCACCATTGTGTGAAGCCGCAGTCATAAAATTTGGTGTAGATGTTTGAGGTTTACTAAAGAATAAGAAAACCCTTTATACAACAAAATAAAGGTTTCTCTCTCCTTCCACTCAGTTGCTGAGGAGATTTACCTTCAGCCCATAATCTTGGTGCCAACTGTTTCTTAATTTACCTGACATGGTGCAATAGCTGATTTGGGGGGTGTGGGGTGTGCATTTTTTTGGGTCATTTTGTTTACATAAATGTTTATTTACATCTTTACAAAATGGAGAAAAATAGGGCTAAAAATCCACAGAATTATCAATGTGTGTGTAATGGTTTTGACAACTATTCACATTTATCTCCAGATGTAAATTATATGGCATAGTTCCTTTTTCATGTTCATTAAATTCCATAGATGTCAGTGGTTTCCTTGGAAACAAAAACCTTTATATAACTAGTTGGAGATTTGATAGCAGAAATATCAGGATGCTGAGGGGGTTAAGGAATGGTTCTCTTAGTAGATCTTTGCATTTAAAACTCTTCTGTCTTTTCCACCTGCCCCTCAACCTCATGGCTGTTCAATAGTGAACAAAAGAAGATTTTTAAAGCTACCATTAAAGTATAGAATACCTTCTCTAACGGTTAAAAACTTTTAACTTTTTTATAAGCAATCACAGCTAAGCTAAGTCTTGTCTGGGATGTTGATATAAATTCCCAAATTTGAGAAGGCGTTGGATTGTCTCTTATCAACAATTAAATTTGAGCATTTGAGTGATGCCGCCATTACTCAGTATATATATATGTGTGTGTGTCCATCTGTAAAATATGGTGAACTAAATATGTGTATGGCTGAATAAAGATTCCATTTTGCTTTTAATAATAGCAAGCATCTGCCTTAGTATCTACTGCCACAGACTTCAAAAGGCACCTGAAGAGTTGTGGAAGGGGAAGGGGGAGGCCACAGTTCTGGCAAAGGTGAATAGTAGGTGAAAGACATGGCAGCTAAGAGCATTCTCACGATGGACCCCTTGTTGAAGACAGGATTAGTTCCATGCGTTAACTAAACCCCAGGTCCTTTCAGAAGGTTCTGACTCATTCTATCATTGCTTCTATCTGGTGTAATTTCAATCTAAATCCAATCTGTGTTACATACAATGGTACAGAGTTGCATTTTGGAAACATTTCTCAATTTTAGTTCTTTTGAATGAAATAATACGCCACCTTGTGGATATACTTGATATTAATTTCTTAAGTTAATTCAAAATAGTGAACTGCTCTCTAAGCCAGGGTTTTCAAACTTTGGTTCTAATATAGAGATATGAGAGGCACTGGAGGAGTTTTTAAAATCTCGATGTCCAGGCCACATCCATATCAATTAAATGAAAATGTCTGATGTGGGGCTTAAGCATCAATTTTTTCTTTAAAGCTCCCCAGCGATTCCTGTGTTTAACCAAGTCTGAGAACCATTGCTCTCAGTAAAAAGAGTATCAGCTTAAATGGATGTTTCTCTTTTTAAAATAAGGACTTTATGCAGTAAGGCATTGAGAACTTTCCTACAACATTCTCTTGTCAAAAGGACTACTTTTCAGTCTAGTCTTCCTTCAACTTGCCCAGCTATACTTAATATAATAAGTGTGCCATAGTACTTGTATGAGAGTTTTCCGGCTGCCATAACGAAGTACCAAAGACAGCATGACTTAAACAACAGAAATTTATATTCTCATCATTCTGGAGGTTTGAAGTCTGAGATCAGGTGTTGGCAGGCTTGGTTTCTTCTGAAGCCTCTCTCCTTGGGTTGTAGATGGCTGTCTTTTTCCTTTGTCTTCACATGGCCCTCCCTCTATACCTATCTGTGTCCTGGTTTCCTCTTCTTATAAGGACCCCAGTCACATTGGACTAGGGTCCACCCTAATTACCTCATTTTAACAGAATTAACTCTTTAAAGACTTTATCCTCAAATATAATCACACTCTGGCAGGGGCGGTTAGGGATTCAACATATGAATATGGGTGGGGGTAGCACAACTCAGCCCATAACAGTATTTTCTCACTACATTACAAAGGATTATTTCACAATAGATCTAATATAAATAAGTAGATTTTTTTCTTTTTAATCAATAGCCAAAGTGGATATAAATGTGTAGCTGGAATCATTTCAGAAATAGACATTTATTTATTATTATTATTTATAGAGGGCCTTTATTGCAGCTTATGTTGTTTTTGTTTCATCAGCACATTCATACCCATTCTTCTATACCCCAGACCCCCAATAAGTGTCTTTGCACATCTAAGTGCCTAATACAGTGTAGTCATTATGTGTACAAGCTTTTGGGTCAGATGCCCAAGCCTCAAAGCCAATTATTAGCTATATAACCCAGGAGGTTATTCCATATCTCTGAGATTTAGTTGCTCCATTTGAATTATGGAAATTATCTCTATGTTTATCTTATCTGGTTACTATAAGGACTCAGTGTTACAATGCATGTAAAGCCCTTAACACAGCTCTCATGTCTATTGTATGTGTTAAATACATTTTAGCTATCATCCTTAATGACTTTTAGTAAGTAAATAAAATGTATAACTGATGCTCATGTGATGTACTGTAGTAGGCAAAAGCATGTTAGAGTTGCATAATTTACCTATTTACAGTAGAACTCAGGTACTGCTATGGGTTACTCCACATGAGAGTTTTACACTTTTGTAGCTTTACTTAAACCTACCTGTGAACATCTATTTTTATATATTAACTGTAGTAAACTCAAAACACATTTATCTTTGCAGCCAAACCACTGTCCACAGTGAACTATCACAGCAACCCATTGTACTAAGATTTACAGTTCTTATTTAGAAAACTGCCTAGATTTGCAAAGAGTTAAATAGATTTTCCCAACAATCAGAATAATTTTAGAGCAATTTACTTTCAGTTAAGAACAGTTAAGAACATGTTGGTGTCTTTTTCTGCGCAATGAAACTGTTGAAGTAAAATTGGAAACACTGTTTGGAAATGGAAGACCAAACTTAGGGTCAGAGAGACCCAAATTCAAATCCCAGTGCACATATTAACCGAGGGATCCCAAGAAGGTTTCTTAGCTTCTCTGTGGGAATAATACCCAGTAGATAGGGTTGCCTGGTAGGTTGGAATATAGTTGGTAACAAGACACACGTCCTAATATTGGACACACTTTGGGAGCTCACTCCTTGTGACTTAACTGCCTGCCTGCCTTGGGTTCAATGTTGGTTTATTCTTCTTAGCACTCAGTGAGTCTGATGGGTAATTAAGCATATATATTACTTGAAATACCTTCTTGTTGGAGATTAGGTTCTGTAGTATTTTTCATGTAATTTGACACATGCCCAACAGGGAAAAAAACTGGAATGTAATTTGACTCATGATATAAGAGAAGAAAAAGTTGGGGGAGTAAAAGGAATGTTTTTGACTACCATGGAGTCATTGTGAGAATTAAATGATGCATATACCTGAAATGGCTTCGCCAGCCACAGTGTGCTGGATAGTAATATTAATTTGTGAGCAGCTTGGTAGAATGGAAGGAATTTAAGAATATGTACTAGGTCTTATTGTGTAGCACAGAGAACTATATTCAATATCCTATGATAAACCATAATGGAAAAGAATATTAAAAAAGAATGTATATATATGTATAACTAAATCACTTTGCTATTCAGCAGAAATTAACACAACATTGTAAATCAACTATACTTCAATAAAAAATAAATAAAAATAAAAAAGAATATGTACTAGAAATTCATTTTTATCATCCTTCAATGGAAAATGGCTGAAAATTCCTAAATTCCTTCTATTTACCACAAAAGCATAAAATCCCAGATTGCGGACTTGGAATGTGATACCTAACACACAGTAAGGTATTTTCATGGATGAAAGAATACTTTCACCGTAGTTTTTCTCGTTCCTTGATGTGAACACAATTAACATTCTTAGCTGTCTAAAATATGAAATTTCAAGTGCCTGAAGAAATAGCCTTGATTTTATGTAAAGAGTGACATTTAAAGGACAAAATAACATAGTGAAATATTTGCTACTTGATAGATCTTTGTTAAGGGCAGAAATAAAGTTTTCTAAGGCTACTGAACTTAACATCCATAGAGATTTATAGGAAATGGAATAGCCTAACTAATTAAGCAGAATATGTGTTGTTTGCCTGTGAAACAGGATCATTGGTTCTAACAGGTCAGAAAATTCACATTTCAGTCTCACACACCAACACATTTTCTCCGTGCCATCCTGATGTTTCTTGATACTGTAATTTGTATTCAAGCTTTACCGATTTCAGGAAAGACCAGTGGAGCTGGAAGAAGAGCTTGTTGATCACTATTGGCTGTGAATGGATGTAATGTGAAGATGATTCACTTTATTTTCTCTTAGGGACAGAGAAAACTTTAAAAAAAAATAATTAACTCAGTATTTCTCTAAGTGAGTTCCTTGAAATACTAACAGTTGTTATGAGATAAAAGTGTCAGATAAGTTTTGTGGATGTTGTTTCTTTACTACAGGACTTCTCAGAGCCTATGATGTGTTAGACATGGATCGGGGCCATTTTCCTTTTTTTTTGGACAACATGCCCCTTTGTCAAGCATATCTCATAGGACTACTGTTCTGCTGAATTAACTTTGGTGAATGTTTCTATAGTCAGTTCTTATGAAGTTAATCGTACTCCATATTGGGACTGGAACACCAGTTTAAGAGTGGTGCTTGTTCCTACAATAATGCAGATACCTAATTAGAGATGTTTAAAAACCAAATTCTTGAGTGATCTAAACCATATTTTTACCTTTCTTTAGGTAAAAATCCCTTGATGATATACAATTGAATTTTATCTTGTATTATATCGTGTATTGTTTTTAATTTTAAACTTTATTAGCATTATCCCACTCCTTTTCTTTTTTTTTAACATAGACCTTGGCTTATGACAGAAGGTCATCAGCATTGCCAATACCTCATTTAAAACACAAGAGTTTAATTTATTTCCACAGTATCTGGGATGTAGTTTGGCATTTAGGCCAGCTTAATGCATGGTGCAATGCTAGGGTGGGATTCCAGGTCTACTGATAATTCTGGAGATCAGTTTCCTACAGCTTTGCATCTTATCATTTGTTTAAAACTGATACCACTTAGATTTTTGGAAAGATCTGAAGTCAAGATAAAGCTTGAATTGAGGTTAAATTAAAAGTAAGTAAGAGTTAGGCTTCCCTGGTGGAACAGTGGTTAAGAATCCGCCTGCCAATGCAGGGGACACAGGTTCGAGCCCTGGTCCGGGAAGATACCACATGCCTTGGAGCAACTAAGCCCGTGCGCCACAACTACTGAGCCTGCGCTCTAGAGCTCGTGTACCACAACTACTGAGCCTGCGTGCCACAACTACTGAAGCCTGTGTGCCTAGAGCCCGTGCTCCACAACAAGAGAAGCCACTGCAATGAGAAGCCCACGCACTGCAACGAAGAGTAGTCCCCGCTCGCCGAGCTGTTGCACACAGCAACAAATACCCAACGCAGCCAAAAAAAAAAAAAAAAAAAAAAGTAAATAAGAGTTACTTGGGGAGCAATAATTTTTAAAACCATCGCTTCTTCCTGGTTCCCTTGTGGGTGTGTGGGTGTGTAGTTGGGGCCGGGGGGGGGGCAGTGCTGATTCTCTGATCACATGAATTGACTTTAATGCTCTGAAAATGAGGCTTTAACTCTGGAACCTCGTGTTAAAGGGACAGCAGTCGTTCAGAGCCCCAACCAGTGTTATCTTTGTGGCCACAGTCGGTCATCAGTTTCTTCATATCTTGATTTCCTTATTCATAAAATGAAGTTCATAATACTATTTCTCAGGGTTGTTGTGAGGATTAAAGGCCATAATATATGTTCATAGTCAGGGCTCTGTAACCCTAGCTATCGTTATCCCTTAAACTAAAGGTCACTGGCACATACATTTAATAGACTTGAACTCAGGGTCATTATTTGACAAATTAGACACTTTGCTTGATCAGCTATAGTTTCAATTTTTTTCCTTTAGTACTTACATTTGCCATCTATATTATGCAGTCTTTTCACTTTCTGGCAGTTTTCAATTTTAATCATACCTTGAACAACATTTAAAAAAAACTTTGCTCATTATTCATATTTCAAATATTTAATTTTTAAATTGGACATTTCCTTACAAGAAGTTTTCAGGATTTGTAATATCTGGTCAAAAATTGCCAAGCATAACTTTTCTTTTTACAGATATTAATTAACAATTAAATTTCATTGTTTTTAGTTGAAATTAAGTATGTCCTTTTGTATCTGTGCATGAATTACATTTGCTTTCATCCTTAGAGTACCTTAGTGTGAATTTAATAAAGAAGTTTCATGGGTTGGGACATACACAAAGATCTGAGAAATTAACTATTGACTTGATTATTTTTGCCATAGGTAAACCCCTACTGTCTAAAATAGGAATTAATGAGCGAGATTTATTTTTTTTTGTTGGGTACTCTGAAAACATGCTTCTATATTAATCAAGTTCCACCCATGCAGTTTTATTTAAAGATTAAATAATTTAGAAGGCATTGTTTACATATTTTTACTTAAAAATATGGATACCAGATGAAAATCTAAATAAAATTAAGATCTCGTTAGTTTTGTCTCACACATATGCTTAAGTATGTCGAATAGCTGAAAACTGAAAATCAACTTCTTCGTTTACACATTTTTAAAGTCAATAATGCTTTCAAATAAATTATCAATGTACAATATTGAAAAAGAGAAGCTCTTAGAACATCAGAAATTAAAAGATGATTGAGTGAGATATTTCATGAGTTAGTGGTTGATAGAAATTTTGGAAAGTGTGTTAAAGAATAAATTGTGTCACTAATAGCAAACTAGACTGGATATCTAATTTTGTGGTTACCTGCTCAAAATTTCATGGTTCCTATTGATAGTTCTTAGTCAAATAATTTATTTGAAGGATACTGTAGAGCATTTGAAATACTCTAGAGGTATAACTAGAGCCCTCATTTTTTTCCATGAAAAAAAAAAGTAAATTATTATTCCAGTGCAAAAATTACAAAAAGTCATATAGATTGATTTTCTGCTCTGTAAATATTTTCCCCAGATACTTAAGTTTGCTACATTACTCTAAATTCTTTAAGTAAATTCTTACAAATGTTCTAAGAACCAAGAAATTCATCAAGCTTCTTTTAATCACATTTTAAAATGTTCTGCTTTTAATTTACCAATATTCATACCCAATTCAAGATTATGAATTGAGAAACTATAAAGTTACAAGAGAAAAATAATATATTGTGCTGAACAAGACCTTGCCTTTGTAAGTTGAGCTAGTTTCTCTGGCAACAAGATGTTACATGATAAATCATGTATCAAAAACCATATAGTTTTGGAGGCAGTGAGGAGCAGGAAATTCAGGGCTGTCATCTGACTTCTGTTGATGGTATCTTTGCCACAATGAATAAGGTGTGGGCTCGTTAACTCAAGGGCAGAAATTCAGGCTGTGGTGAATCCAAGTCCATTCACAATATTTCCTTTAATCATAACAAAACATATTGCTTTAATCGCGTTTGTTGGTATTAGTTGCATGTGGCAAAAATTTCATGCACTATTAATTCTTTTTTTTTTTTTTATGCACTATTAATTCTAACCCTACATTGGAACAGTAGAATTATGCCACCTTGGCTCTAAATAAATCCTCTTGGCTCTGACTGAGAAGAGAAAACCAATTATTTTAGGGGCCAGTCCTGAATTATTGCCTTAATACAGGCTCAGTCACCAATAAAGGGAGCTTGCATAAAGAATAGTTTAAGAACAAGTTGGAGAGGCTTCCCCAGTGGCGCGGTGGTTAAGAATCCGCCTGCAAGTGCAGGGGACACGGGTTGGAGCCCGGATCTGGGAAGACCCCACACGCACAGAGCAACTAAGCCCATGTGCCACAACTCCTGAAGCCCACGGGCCTACAGCCCGCGCTCCACAACAAGAGAAGCCACCGCAAAGAGAAGCCCATGCACCGCCCCAGCTCTCCACAACTAGAGAAAAGCCACGTGCAGCAACAGAGACCCAATGCAGCCAAAAAAATAAAATAAATAAAATAAATTTTTAAACAATTACAAAAAAGAAAAAAGGAACAAGTTGGAGAAAGTGATGGAAAGGGATTCTGTCCTCAATTTTGGCAACATTGAAGCTATTACAAAAAATTCCTTTGAAAAAATACTTAAATTGCCTTAAAGCTTGAATAATTCCAAATACGCAAAAGAAAAACCCGGTCATGTGTTTATCTTCCAGAAGATCACACTGTGTTCATCTATGCATTTGCATACATGACATAGTAAAGTTCTTTTATTTAACATAACAGCTTAAGTACAGCCATGGTGCTAATTATTTTTTTCATATTTATTACTTCTATGGCTGAATAATAATCCATTGAAATCATGTGAGTATTTACCATCAATTTACTACTGAATAGTTACACAATTTCCATTTTATTTTTATTATAAGTAACTTTGAAACAAACATCTGTCATTTTGCATTTTTCTTCTCTTTTGTTATTTCCTTAAATTGTAGTCCTAGCAATGGAATTACTTGTTCAAATGCATCTGATTTAACCCATTATCATAGGGTTCTTCCTCATTTTCTCTCCTTAGGGCACCCTGTGGGGAGGCCATGCACTCCCTGGTGTACAGCCAAGGAAGGAACTCCATATTGGTCCTGGAGATCTTTTTCATTCTTTTATATGGCAGTATATTATTCCACTGCGTGGTGTACTGTAGTTTATTCAAACAGTCTTATGTGGATGAACATTTAGGTTGTTTCCAATATTTTACTGTGCGTATGAGGCTGCAATTTAAAAAACAAAACAAAACAGAAAACAGCTCTATGTATGTCTTGTCATACATATGCAGAGGTTCAGTTTCAGGGTAAATTCCTAGGGTTGGTTATTTTGCTAACTTCTCCTTCATAGGATTTTTGCTTTGTTTCGTTTTGTTTTTATCATTTTCTCTTCCCCCTGCAATGTATAAGATGATCTTTGCCCCCTCACCCCCAGCCTTAACACAAAGTATACTGTCAAGTTTTAGATTTTTGTCAGTTTGGTAAGAAATGCTATCAATATAGTTTTAACTTGCATTTCTCTTACTATGCTTGAAATTAAGTATCCTTTCATGTGTTTAAGAGCCACATGTATTTTTACTATGAATTTCTGTTCATATATTTTGCATTTTTCTACCTGGTCTTTTAGCCTCCTTAATTTTTTTTTACAACTCTTTAGGAGAATTATCTCTTTATCTATCATAGAGCTGCAAAAATGTTTTCCTGGTTTGTCTTTTGCCTTTTGAATTTGCTTATGGTGCTTTTTGCCATGTAAGTTTTTGTTTGTATTTTTATGTAGTCAACTTGTTAATTATTGCTTTTGGATTTGAGTCACAGAAAGTCTTTTTCCATATCTAGTTTATGAAGAAGTTCACCGATAGTTTTTTCCTAGTATGGTTTCATGTTTTTACATTTCAATCTTGGATCATCTAGAAGATTTTTATGTTGTATGTTGTGAGGTATGGATCCAATTTTATCTTTTTCTAACTTGATATCCTTTTATTACAACACTATTTTTTTAAGACCATCTTTTGCCCTAATCTGGTGTTGAGGTGTTTCAATATCATTTAAAAATTGAATTGTATCTTTTTTCAACTTGCTATACACTTGTGCCTAAACCGTTTATTATAAAGTCCGTTTTTGGCACAATTTATTTAGCAGTCTAACTTTTGTCCTAGTGAGTTGAGATACTACTCTTTTCATATATAGTATTTCCACATGTGCCTGAGCCTATTTCTGGACTATATTCTATTCACTGTTCAGTCTGACTATTAATATATACTGTAGTACTTTAAATTCAGATTCTACAAGGGAAAGGTGGATTTTTAGTCCAGAATAACAACAAAAAAATAGGAAGTTATAATTTTTTATCAACCCACATGTCTGCTGAATTTTGCTTTCAATACTATTCTCTCCTTTACTCTTAACCCCTCATGGAAAAATTATTTTTCTCTAAGGCAATTTTTGTTTGTTTCTTATATTTTATGTAGCTACGGCATGCCTTTGCTAATTTTAAAAAATTTAATTTTTTTAATTTTATTTTTTAAAATCCTTAGAAAACAAAAAACAAAATCATTATCAGTTAAGCAATTGACATTGCTATCTTGTAAATTTAACCATGAGGTCCAGGAAATAAAAACAAGAGAACATGTGTGCTTATTTTATCTGTCTTACCAATCTGACTTTTAGAAATCTATGCCATCGTTGAGTTGTCTGTTCTATAATTTCTGAGCACATTTTACGTAAAAATAACTCCTGTGCATTATTCATGTTGACAGGCCCTTTAAATAGCCATATAAAACATGGGAGCAGATTAATGCTGTATCTGCCCTGTGCTTTTTAAGTCTATCAATTTTATGGGATAGAAATCTTGCATAATGTCAGAAGTTTTTTTACATTCTCCATTGCTTGTGGTGGCATAGGGAAGTACCCGAGCTGCATTATGTGGGTGAAAATGTCACATTTTCTGATTGGCTTTTTATCTAAGGAAGGTGAGAGCTGTCAGTTTTGCTTCCTAACTGTTAGAACGATGTTCCAGGTTGACTAAGTTTTCTTTTAAAAGAATGTCAGGAATAGCAAGTGTCTGTGACCTGTCTATTTGAGTCAGAATTTTTCTTGACAGTGATTACCATTCTTACCGTTTATAACCTTTGAGATGTGAAAATTCAAATGATATTAGCCATTTGGGTAGCAGTGGAATGGGTCTGGTTTAATGTACTTAAATTGTTTTTATTTTTGGAAAAAAATAATTTATGCATCTACTAAAAAGGTAAATTCCAACAGTGTTAAAGTTTATCATTAAAAAATATACACTCTACCCTCATTTCTTCTGTTCCCTTCCCAGAAACAACAATTCATAGTTATTTCCTTTTTTAATTTCCCAGGAAATCTATGCATTTACCAGCCCAATTAAAAAAATTAAATTCTATATAAATGATGGCATACTATCAAATGTTATTTAAATGCAACAATGTGTCTCAGAAATTAAACCATATTATTACACATATATCTACTTCATTCTTTCTTTAGAAGCTATATTTTATTTTATAGGTGCATCAACATTTATTTATTGAGTCATCTCTTAATAGGTATTTTGTTATTTCCACTTTTTTGCTGCTCCAAAAATGCTTCAATATAGATTTATTAAATATATTTTGGGACATAATATGGGTACCTTTGAATTTCCTACAACTGAAATTCCTGCATCCATATGCATTTTAAATTTTGAAATATATTACCAAATTGCTCTACAAAGAAATTGGATCTATTTACGCGTCCATCAGTAGCATTCAGAATTACCTATTTGGTCACATTCTTACCAACATGATGTTTCATTAACCTTTTTTTGATTTTTGTAAATATGGTAGATGAAACATTGGTAGCTCTTTATTATTTAAATTTGTATTTCTCCCATTATGAGTGAAGAAGAACCTTTTTCTCCTGTGCAATATATTTGTATTGTTTCATATAAACTTTGCCCATTTTCCAATGGATTGTTGTACTTATTGCTTTATAAGATATTTTGATATATTAAGAACTGTCTGTCATGTGTTATCTCCAACTTTTTAATTTGACTATGTGGAATTTTTGCATTCCAGATTTTTTTGGTCATCAGATTTATTAATCCTTTTCTTTATGAGTTTTCAATTTGGAGTGCTACTTATAAAAGTTACCCATTCTAAAATAATAAAGATAATTTTGTGATTTCTTCCGATGTTTTTATGTTTTAATTTTTATGATTGTGTCTTTATGCCATCTGGACCTTATTTTATGACGGTGACAAAGGGATCTTCACTAGTCAGGATAGGCTAAGGTAGTCCCTAATAACAAACAACTGCTCAATGTCAGTGGAAAAACACATCAAAAGTTTCTCTCCTCCTCTGTTTGCTGAAGGTCTGAAACACATTCCAAGTTACCCTCAGCAATGTAGGCTGTTTCTATTTTGAGCTCTGCCATCTCAACAAGAGGCCTTTGCTTTTGCTGGGTAAGGAGAAGAGAAGCAGCTGGAGAATCAAGAGGGACGTTTCAATCGATCAGCCAGAAGTGACACCTGTCCCTCTGCTCACATTTCATTGACCAGATCTAGTCACATGGCCCAGCTCAATTGCATGTGGGCTGGGAAATGTAGTCTCCAATATGCCCAGGGAAGAAAGGAAAGCTAAATATTAGTGAACTGGTAATGTCTACTACAATACCAATTTTATTGAACTCTGCATGGCTGCCCCATTGTCCAACATTAATTATTGCATAATCTATTTCTTTTTCTCACTGATTTGAAATGCTATCCTGATTATATACTGCAAGCCTCTCTATATTTCCATTCTTCCCTCTGGTATCATTGACCTTTCTATATATTTTAGACTAGTAATAAAGTGTTTTAATTATTATAGCTTTATAATATATTATTATTTAATAGAGATAGTCCTACTTCATTAGTTTATTTTTTTCATTTATTTTTATTTTCATATGAATTTCAGGATCAATTTATATTATTTTCCAAAAATTTCTGTTGATTATTTATTGGTATTACTTAAATATTTAGATGAATATAGTAACAGTTTATATCTTTAGCATACTAAGTATTTCCATCCAAGTAAAGAGTATGTCTTTATTTTTATTCAAGTTGTCTTTTATATCCCTTCTTAATGTTTTCAAGTCTTCATAATAGTGATCATATACATTTAAAATTAAGTTTTCCATCATTTTGATGCTGTTCTAAGTAGAGCTTTCATTTACATTTCTAAGTGCTTTCTATTTAATGAAGGAAAACTGATTTGGGGTATATCATTGTATACCCAGGAACTTCATTGACTCTCTTTACAATAGTTTTCACTTGATGTTTTCATTCTGACAGGTATACAACCATACCCTATATAACAAATGGTAAGGTTGTCTCCTCATTTCTAAATGTTATATCTATTTTTTCTTTATCTTTGAACTTAAGTTTATGTATTTTGATGATTTGGTAAAGTTCTTATCCCTTTATGGCTGGGCAAAAATTAATCAATACTGTATACAATATCATTTTATTAGATTCTGAACTCTTTTTGAATTAGAACTAATTCAATAAAAAATATTGAATATTTCCCACAGGAAAATCCCTTTGATTTGTCCCAAATGATATAAAAAGAGAAATAAAACAAAGTCCTTGCTCTCATAGTTCTTATACTTGAAACAAGAAAGCAGCAGGAAGTATGCAAATATCTATAATTCAGATTCAAATGTGGATAATGATACAATTGGAAGGCAAAGAAACATTCGGGGATAACAAGATTTTAATTTTGCCCAGTTGGGCTGGGAACTGAGATGTCAGGAATAGGAAAAGATGGGCAAGGCATCACTGCAAAAGTAGCATTTCAATGGAATCTCAATAGATGTTCAAAAAGGAGACAGGAGGTGCATAGTTCAGGTGGCCAGTTGAGATCCAGGGGCCAATCTGGACTCATTTTCGAAGCTTAATTTTATTCAGCACCTAGAATAAATATGCCCATCCACATTCAATATCATTTGGAGACTGCATGTCTGTGGAAATAAGACACTGGTAGCTCATTTGTCTTCATTTGAACGTCCATTCTATTAGAAATTAGGATAATTTCTTTTTCATTAATTTCATGGGTTCTCTATAATTTATTTTTTTTCTTTCCTTTATTTATTTTTTATACAGCAGGTTCGCAAAGATCGAGAAGGTGCAATGCAGAAATAGAGACACATATCTATAATTTCATTTATTGTTCAGAATCTATCCTAGACTTTGACTTATAAAGCAGGCTTTTTTTTTTTGGCTCATAAATGTTTATATATGGACAGAGGTTTTCTACTTTTTATCTATTTTTAGTAAGTGAAGAAGGCAACATTCATTTTGTAGCAAGAGTAAAATTGTGTTTTTTTTTGCAGACCCGTTTTAGTTTAATGCCGGTCTACCTTCATTAAAAGCAAAGAGTTTAAAAAAAAAAAAAAAAAGCAAAGAGTTTTATGATTTTATGGGAAGAATACTCTGTGCTAAGAGTTAACTGACATAAGTTTTTGTTTCAGGGCTTTGGTCAAATATCTGTATATCTGTAAGCCAGTTGCTATCAGTTTCCTATTGTGTTCAATCAAGATATGGGATCATAACATTCCTAGATTCCTTCTGTCCTGAGTGGTTTTAACCAATCCCAATTTTGCCTTGTATGTCCAATGGTTTGTATTTTCTATGCAAAGCACATGTTCTGGTGCTGACCTAAAGATAAGAGATTAAAAAGTACCTAGTACAGAGGACACAAGAGATGATTCCCAAGATTATTTTGTGTTCCCTTCCTTCTTTCCTTTTTCACCTTACTCCTCAGAGAGGCAAGATATCAAGCTCTTTGGGAAGTGGAAACATTATGATAAGTTATTATATCTTTGGTTTATTGTATACATTGGAGTCTTCTCCAGGGCACCTGTATCTCTTATTTATTTATTTATGGCTGTGTTGGGTCTTCGTTTCTGTGCGAGGGCTTTCTCTAGTTGTGGCAAGTGGGGGCCACTCTTCATCGCGTTGCGCGGGCCTCTCTCTCATTATCGCGGCCTCTCTTGTTTCCGAGCACAGGCTCCAGACGCGCAGGCTCAGTAATTGTGGCTCACGGGCCTAGTTGCTCCGCGGCATGTGGGATCTTCCCAGACCAGGGCTCGAACCTGTGTGCCCTGCATTGGCAGGCAGATTCTCAACCACTGCGCCAGCAGGGAAGCCCACTGTATCTCTTGATGATAAAGGCTCTTCAGTGTTGTTCCCAGCTCAAGACATACTTTGTGTTTCTCCAGAAAGATGCCCTAGCAAGGCTGTGTGTAAGAATACGCAAAGATCCAGTCATAGAAGGGACCCTGAGTATTCTAGGACTTTGCCTTTAGATATTTGAATTTATTTCCCATCACACTCTTTATTTCAAAGCTTAAGCCGTCTAATCTTCCTTGTGCTAAATTAAAACCCCTTGTCACTTGTTTCCCTTTCCTTTTGAATACTCTGCAGGATAAGAAAATGTGTATTATGTGAAGGAGCTCATAGGAGTCTTACTCTTCAAAAATCTTACCACATTAAAAAAGAATGGATGAAGTATTTTCTTGCCATTATATTATTTCTACTGCCAATAAGGGAAATGGTGCATTTTGAAATAGCGAAGCCATTTGATTCCATACATCAGTGGCAATCTGATTATAGTGGCTGGGGTAGCAGTCTATGATTTGAAGATTCAAATTTAAAAATATAAAGATCCTTTCAATTATCCTTCCCCCCGAAATACTAGTATTTACTAGTGGTATTTTTTAAAAAGCAAGTCTTAGTTTTCACAAGATATATTCAATACTGAATCCATAAACCATAGTAAGAATATTCTGGAAATATACTCTAACATTTAAAAATTGCAGAATTCTTGCTGATTATGACTAGAATTTGGAATCTAAACAATATACCAAACCATACACATGTCCAGATTAGCAAAAAAAGCTGTGTCTCTCAACTGCGAATCAACCTGCTGCCTGATTTCCTCTGATATTGTCAGCACTCCTCTACTTGCTTCCAGGAATTGTCCAAATGATTATCATGTTTTTCTTAGTTCTCAATACAGAAGGCAGAAGTCAGTCTTATTCTCAAGCTCTACCAAACCTCCCCAAAATTTTGGGTCATAAAACAATAAATATTTGTTATTGCAAATGAGTCTACAGGTCAGCTCCATGGTTCTGGCTTAACCTGGGTTCACTTATATGTCTATGGCCAGTTGTGGGTTGGAGAAATGGCTCTGCCAAATTTTGTCTGGGCTTTTGCACATGTTTTGGAGTCACCTGGCTCTAGGCTGATCTGGGCTGGCCTCCACCCATCTCTGTGTGTCTTGCATCCCTCAGAGTCAGTCTAGCCTCGACCTGTTCTCATGGTGGAGCCAAGGGTGCCAGAGCAGGCTACCCTGGGAGTATTCTCAAGGTGGAAGCAGAAGGCTAAGAGAGAGACTAAAAGCACGCAAGGTCTCTCGAGGTCTAGACCCCAAATGGGCATCCCATTAATTATGCCGCATTTTTTAGCCCAAAGCAAGTCTCAAGGTCAGCCGAGATTTAAGGGTGGAGTAATAGACCACCTCTCAATAGGAAGAACTGCAAAGTCACATTGCAAAATGGTGTGGATACAGGGAGAGTGGGGAATTTTGGCCAGTTTTGCGATCAGTCAAGCTTGATTGCTTCCACCAATATCAAAGCCAGCTAAAACCTGGACAATCAGTGGCCAAAAACCTTCTTTGTAAATGTTAGTATTTTTGAGTTGGCTTTTACTAGCTTACAGAGCCAGTTGTTAAACAAAGCTATTAAATTACATAAACTTTAAAGTAAATACATTACACTGAAAAAAGGTAATATTACTAAATCCCCACTACTTCCTGATTATTTTTATTATTATCTATGTTCTCAAGGTTATTTACAACAATAATATCTAAATGGTGGAAACGCTATATAATGGACCACTATTGCATATCACTGCCCAAATCTGTGCTATCATGTTGGTAGCTTGAAACTGGCCATGGGAGTATTTACGATTCTGGAATTGGCAAACACTACTAATCAGGGCCCTTTTTTCTTGTTTTGATATCTGCTTGTTAACGTTTACCAACACATCAGTGTAAGTGTGATGGAGGATTTGGAGGCTTAAGTCAAGTTCTTCCTGGACTTTGTAGCATGAGTTACAGATTCACCTTATTTATTCTTTTTTAAAAAATTTAGATATAATTGACATAAACATTACATTAGTTTCGATATTTGTATGTCTTGTGAAATGATCGTCACGAGTCTTTTTAACATTCATCACCACACATAGAGAATTTTTTTTCTTGTGATGAGAACTTTTAAGAGATACTCTCTTAGCAACTTTCAAATATGCAGTACAGCATTAGTAACTATCCTGCACAGTAATCCCCATGACTTATTTTATAACTGGAAGTTTGTGCATTTTGACCCCCTTCACCCATTTCATCCACCACCCCCCACCACCCACCTCTGGTATCCACAAATCTGATCACTTTTTCTATGAGTTGGGTTTTTGTTTTGTTTTTGTTGTTTTTAGATTCCAAATACAAGTGAGAGCATACAGCGTTTGACTTTCTCTGTCTGATTTATTTGACTTAGCGTAATACACTTAAGGCCCATCCATGTTGCCACAAATTCACCTTATTTATTCTTTTATGTTCTGTTGCTTTGGTTTAAGAAAGGAGAGGTATGGATGGAGTAATTACTGCAACGAAATCTCCTAAACGAGAAGTTTTTAAATCAGTGAGGACCATGGTGGTAAAAAAATGCTTTTCTCTTTCTTTGGTAAACTCAAATGTTTGTAACTGAAAACATAAATTAATTCAAGTTACTAGTGTTAAGGTACAAGCCTAACCTTAAGCTTATATGGAAGGATAAGGCAGGCAGTATTTCACATGATAGCCATGGTCATAGCATAGGGTAGATACATGCAGGAAAATAATTGCCTTATATTAAGTGATTTCAACACATTAATTTCAGGATGAGTTTTTGTCTTGAGAAGCAACAAAAAGCAAGTGAGTTACTGTGTTTTATCTCCTTGTTAATGGAGACCAGGGCTTATTTATTTTCCTGAGTCAGATGGGTTGACGTTTGCCTTCCAGTATTCCTGTACAGCAAAAGGTCATTCCATCTATACAAAAGCCTGTCAAGCAGAGAGACTTTTCAGAAAGAAAACCCACTGAAGAAGCACTAGAAAATAGATAAAATACAAAAAGTAGGGCTACTCTAATTCTGTTCTTTTGTTGTACCAACTTCACTATGAATTCCCAGAAAAAGCAAGAATTGCAGCAGTTCTGTGTGAGGGATCAGCTTGGCTGAGCTGTTTCTTATTCTTAAAATCCATTTATTAGGGGGGGCTTTGATGAATTGTTGGACGATGGTATGGCATGGTGGGAACTTAGGATAAATGATATGATGTTTCAGAGTGGGAAAAATTAGACTGGTAACTCAGTAAAGAATCAGGATTCTATTTCTAAGCCTCTTGTAGCTCTAAGAAGGTCATTTTCTTAACTTTCAGTCCATAGCCTCCTGATATTTTAATTGTTACAGATAACCAAGGGGTGAAAGGTAGAATGAATCATGTGATACGAGAATGAGACATCAGTGTGAACACCTGTTTAGCTTAATATATATACAGATGGATTAATAGGGAAATAATTATAGATATGTGTACATATACAGGTATATATATATATATGTATGTATATAATACACACACACACACTCACACACCTATATATTCTCAAGCTCTGCCCATTAACAAAACTTAGGAGCAACAATACCACCCAGGAGCAATAAGCACATCTCATGCCCAGATCTTGGTTTCTAATACCATTCTCCAATAAAAAGAACCAGGGCTTAAGTTAGGAGCGTCAATACAACCCAGAAGCAATAAGCACATCTCGTGCCCAGATCATGGTTTCTAATACCATTCTCCAATAAAAAGAACCAGGGCTTCTTGGAGAAGTGGCTGATTTCTGGAGCTGTGACAGGGAATTTACATGATAAGCCTGGATCATTTGTGGTTCCAGAAAGCAAGTAAGTAAGTACTCAAAAAACTAAAAAATGTGGGTATGTCAGCGGAACACCAGAGCCACCTGAAATATCTCCCGATGGTCATGCTTGAACCATGTGAGCAAGAAAATAAATAAGTTAATATTGGTTTGTAACCCAAAGTATTAAATAAACATCCATGAATCCATGCTGATGTAATTATGTGATTTAATACAAATTTTAAATGGGGGATAATAGACAATAATAGAAAATTCTCCCATACGGAAAAAATCCAAATAATTGATGTAAGTAACGCCCCCTTAATAGGGTGGACTGTACCTCCAGACTTAAGTGTGGACTTCACATAGTGCCTGCCTTCCAAAGAGAACAGTATGGAAACAGGGAGAAAGAGTACCTTTACAGTGGGAAAACCTGCCAGCCACTGCCTCAGTCAAGGGATCAAGGTCAGCATATCAGCATTGAGTCAGGTTGACGGTATGTAACCTTTATATGATGTCATAAAGGTGACACTTTAGCTTGTGGCTTTCTCCTTAAAACTGATAATTCCGGTCCAGTCATGAGAAAAACATCAACCAAACCCAAATTAAAGGATATTTTACAAAATGCCTGAACAGTGCTTCTCTGAACTGTGAAGGTCATCAAAAACAAGGAAAGTCTAAGAAACAGCAACAGTAGGGTACCCTAAGGAGACATAAAGACTAAACATAATGTATCAACAGTATCCTGGGGGGAATCCTGGAACAGAAAAAAAAAATGTAGATTAAAAACTAAGGAAAAATTATTGAAGTATGAGCATTAGTTCAAAATAATGTATCAGTATTGGTTCTTTAGTTGTAACAAATGTATCATATATTTGTAAGTTACAACTGGGGAAACTGGATGTGGGGTGTAGTTGGATTCTCTCTACCATCTTGGCAACAGTATTGTATATCTGTTGACAGAATTCTAATATAGTTGCTGTAAAAACATTCCAAATTGGAAATTTATCATTTTTCTTTGACTGAGGTATAACTGACATATAACATTTTATTAGTTTTAGGTGTATAGCATAATGATTTGAAATTTATATAAATTATGAAGGAAATTTTATTAAAAAAATTACAATGACATAAATGCTAGATTTCCCTTACCAAATTTTCTTATATTTTAAAGAAGATGCTTAGATATATTATGGTGTTTGGTTTTAAAGTCAAGTGTCAGTAGTGTAAATCTGTAGATAGTAGATGACAAGACATGCTCAGTACAATGATGCTTAATTTTGGAAAGCTTTACACCTTGAAGCATATTAACATTTTAATCTAAGTAGCTGAAATCACACTGTAAAAAAGTCAACTGTGTTACAGTCTATTTCTAGCTATGCCACGATCCAGCATGGCAACTGAGACAAATTTCTTCATCTCACACTCATCAGCCTTTCTGCCAAAGCCACGCACATATTACAACCTGTTCAGGACACTTGAGAACCCCGTATATCTAGTAATAGTAATAATAACTTTTTCTATTACTAATAACCGTGCAATTTCATTACTAATATTAATCCTTTGTGTTCTGTGTGAATAAACCCTCTAGAATCCAAAGTACAGTTGATTTTCTATCAAATAAGTCTAATTTTCAATATTTTACATAGTGTTGAGCTTTGAAATTTAAAATTTTTGGAAACAAGTAACATTGTAATGTGTTTTAGATTGATGGGGAGAGATCATACCCACATCCACTCACCATGTGGTCCCAGCTAAGTTAGCTGAGATGCAAAAAAGATCTGTCCATGTCCTGAATCCCAGAAGCTGTGAATGTTACCTTATTTGGAAAAGGGGTCTTTGAAGGTGTCATTAAGTATCTTGAGATGAAAAGATCATCCTGGATTATCCAGGCAAGTCCTAAATCCAATGAGAAGCATCCTTGTAGGAGACACACACGGAAGATTTGAAATAGACAGAAGAGGACGAGCCAATGTGAAACAGAGGCAGAGATTAGAGTGATGTAGCCACAAGCTAAGGAATGCTTAGAACCACCATAACCTGGAAGAGACAAGGAACAGAACCTCCCCTAGATCCTTCAGGGGAAGTACCACACTCTGCTGACATCTTAATTTTGAACTTTTTGCCTCCAGAACTATGAGAGAATAAATTTCTGTTGTTTTTAGCCACCAAATGTGTGGCAATTTGTTACTGCAGTCGAAGGAAATTAATACATTGAAGTAGACAGTTTATCACATTATCTAAAACCATACCATCCAATATGGTAACCACTAGCCACATTTGAGATGTAGCTGGTCCAAATTAGATGTACTGTACATATGAAATACCCAATGAATTTTGAAGACTTAGTATGACAAAAAGGCATGTAAAGTATTTCACTAGTAGCATCTTATGTTATTAATATATTGAAATAATATTTCGGATATATTGGGTTAAATAAAATATAATATTAAACTTAATTTCATCTTTTTTTGCCTTTCTAAAAAATGTGGTTACCAGAAAATTTAAAAGAACACATGTGGCTCACATTATAGTTCTATTGGACAGAGTTACTCAAATACAACAGTGAAAACATGTAGAGGTCTGTCTGTAAGAAGTACAACCTTGCCACTGCCAGTTCACCATAAAGTCATCCTTTTACTCTTTATTCATCCTGTAAAAGAATAAAGACTCTTATTGTTTTGCTGTTTTCAAGTTCTGTAACACAGCTTGTTTGGGGTACAAACTCAGACATCCTGTTTTGCATTTTTGTAGTTAAACTGAGACTGTAAAACAATCCTTTTAGCAAAAGCATGTGGATTTCTTACCTGACAAACAGGCATTTTCCCTCATGAACTTGTCAAGTAGAAAGGCAATTTCCTCATTAAAAAATTGACAAATTTAATAAGAAAACTACGGATCAGCTTACCCTAGTTATTGCATGTTAATGAATACATTGCAAGGTTTAGTCAGTTTTTGCTGCAGTAAAACTGCATGAAAAGAAAAAACCTCAAACTCAGTCGTTTACAAAACATGCATTTATTTTCTTGTCCAGGGTTGTGTAACCAGCTATGTTATGCTGTGCTATGTTGTGTGGTGGCTGAGTGGCTCAGATCTCAAACTGGGTTCAGATTTTCTCTTCTGGTCTCTGTAATCTCCGTGAAGTAGTGCTTACCTGAGGCTGTTCTTCCATGGCAGTGCCAGGAAGTGAAAAAGATGAGCAAAATCCTCCCTGCCACTTAAAACCTTGAATCATGTCTGGCACAATCTGCTTCCACCACATTTTATTGGTGAAAACCAGCCATATGGCCAAACCCAAAGTCAGTGGGACAAGGATGTATATTCTACCTACTGGACCCCACTATGGGGTCCCAGTAGTGAGGGAGTGAAAAACTGAGAACAGTAATCCCATCTACCACACAATCATACACTGTTTTCCTCTTCTGCCTTTCCTTTCAATATCAGGTTTACATTAATCAACTATCTAATAGGTGATCAAATTCTTCAGCAGGAAACGTGGGACTCAGAGATGAGGAAACAGCCAGGCCTTGCCTTATAGAACTTTATAGTCTAATGGAGAACACAGGTCCATTATTTAACACATTTTGCTTCCTCATCTGTAAAGCAGAGATAACACTGTTGCCTGCCTTTGTACAGTTACCAGGAAAATTCATGTGGTTACACCTATGAAGAGTGTGCACAGCACCTGGCACATAAAGATTATAAAGATTATAGCTGTTGTCTGTATCTGTCTCCTTGTCCATTTAGCTACTTAGTTTGACCTTAATTTAAAAGAATGAAATGTATCTGTATTTATATGTACTTTGCAAAGAAAACCAACATGGAAGAAACACACCAGCATGTTAATAGTGCCTACATTTGGGTTTTGGCATAACGAAGGATTTTTTTTTCTTCTTATGCATTTAGGTAGTTTAAAAAATTTCTACAATGATCTATATACATTTTAAAAGGTAATTTACCCAGTGTATTGGATCACATTGGGAAATTCCAGCTCCAAATTGTTTGTTTCCTAAAGACTTTCACCAAATTATGTAGATAATTATGCAAACATTAAAGCTTGTTTTGTTTTCATAGATATCGCTTGGATTCTTTAGAAATTTTTTAATGTGTATATATGTGAATTTGATTTCTAATAATTGATACAAATTTTATTTTAATACTACATCTGTTCAAACTCTGTAACCAATAAAATCATCCATTTATTTCTTGCCTTACCCTCTTGTTGTTTAAAATGTTCAAGTATTACTTGATTTCCTCTCTTGGACTAGGATGGGTGTGTACTACCACAATAAACACTCATTATATGCAGGGTCTCCCAGGTTCATTTTAATTGTTAAAACTTAATGGCATGAACACAGAACAGTGAGCAATCTGGGTTTTTCTGTTTTCAAGTTGTCAGTGTAAATAAGTTAGGGCATTTGAAAATATGAGCTTCTGCTTCCACTAGCAGTTTCAGTAGTTAATGTGCAGAAGGTTTATCAAACATTTGAAATAAGCGGAGTATTTTGCTGAATTTGTTCCAGATCTTGGAGTTGAGTCAATCACTACGTGCTACTTTTCAGACAGTCTTTCAAAGTACTCTAGCTAAATACGAAAGGAGCAAGATTGGAAGGTTCACATCACTGCTGTTTGACCACGAAGGTAAAGGACAACCAGGAGACAGCCCAGTTCTAGATCCTTCTCTATTTGCAGTATCAGAAGCATTTTAACATGTTCTAAATCTTTCATTTTTTGCAACTATTCCTGTCTCAAATTCGATTTTAGAACTCAAGAGCTACAATGATTGAAGTGGTGCCATTTCTAGCACCTTCCATGGAAGTTTTGCCACAGCATATTCTGCCATCAACTGTAGTTTTCTAAACCTAATTGCATTTCACTGTAATCAAGCAATTCATGCTGCATTTGAACTTTGGGTGTATCTTTATTTTCTAGAAAAATTGTTATCTAACAGCCAATTTTGACTTCCTGAGACGTTAATAGATTAACTGAGAAACAAACAAGTATATTTCTAAAGCATTTTCAGCTATTAGAGAGATGAATGATTATGTGAGTCAATAAAAAGTATCATTTTTATGAAAAGGTAATTTGAGAGAACACTATCAGGACAAAAGTAGAAATCTGTTTTTTTTTTTTTTATTAGACGTGCCCTATTTTCTCAATCTTGACACTACAAGATGAATGACTTCTTCACATATTCTGGTTAATAAAATTGTGAAAGATTATTGCTGTAGCTCGTATTCTAAGAGGACATTTAAGCCATATCAAATTTAGGGTGTTTGCCCCAAACTATCTGACTGAATATGTTATTCACTAAATCTACAAAATACAGACTAGAAATAAGGATAGTTATGGAGGGTCCATTGTCTTGATGGCCTTGGAGTTTCAACCAATTCTTTTAGAAGAAATGTATCCACAAGATGCCTGCGAGTCCCCCATTGCAGAATTTTTATGAAAGTGTAAAAAATAACTCCACAAACAGTGTAGGGAATTGGAGGGGAGTAGGAAGGAAAGATTAAAAGAGTGAAAAATCAAAGAAAAATAAGATATCTGAGAACATCTCTCCCATGTTTAAAGTAATTCTATCCAATGAACTTTTTGCACTACTGGAAATATTCTCTGTCTGTGCTCTCCAATATGGTAGCCACTTAGCCTCATGTGGCTATTGAGCACTTTAAAACGTGACTAATGTGACTGAGGAAACTGAATTTTTAATTTTATTTAATTTCTAATTTAAATAGGCGCATGTAGCTAGTGGCTGCCTTAGGGGAAAGCACAGGTTCGCAGTTTTACCACTCACAGTGTGGTCTTTGCACCAGAAGCATCAACAACATCTGGGAGCTTATTAGAAATGCAGACTTGGCTCCCACTCAGACCTGCTGATCCAGAATATGTGTTTTAACAACATCCCAAGGCAAGTGGTATGAAAGTTTGAGAGGCACTGCCCTAGAGCAATTTTCACTTGCTAATTAATCACCCATTCAGAAAAAAACTGGGAATTCTCTATTTTTACCATGCACTAACAAACATTAGCAACATATTCATTTTACCCTCCAAAGAGTATGTGATGCAGTAGGAGTGAGTTGTAATCCTGTTGGAACTGCTTACTTTAAATCTTTTCCAAATGTGAACAAAATGTACCCCGTTGATTGATCCGTTGATTCATCCATTTATGAAAGAAACAGAGAGTCCTTACGTGGAAGGTGCTGTCTGAGATTTATTGAGCATCTCTAGTTAAATTTGGGCATGTGTTTTATTTCTCTGCAGTGAAGGGAAAGGGGAGGAAATAAACAGATTACCAGGTTCATT
Organism: Balaenoptera physalus; assembly: GCF_965194825.1. Lineage (NCBI taxonomy): Eukaryota > Metazoa > Chordata > Mammalia > Artiodactyla > Balaenopteridae > Balaenoptera > Balaenoptera physalus. The sequence goes on from NC_138898.1 coordinate 37,447,621, forward strand.
CTTGGTACTGAGATTTAAAAATTACCATTAAAAATTTTAAAGCAAGAAAACATCTTCAGAGCTAGAATTGGAGAATGATGTTGATTAAACAGTGTATTGTGTTTGACTCTTTACCATATGTCTTAATGTGAATTCCCCTAAATCTGACTCTGAGATAGGAACTTGGGTACAAGAAGTCTATTTGACAATAATCCCAAGAACCACAGTGAGTGGAGTGGTGAGAGTGAAGCAGGGACGGGAAGAAGGACAATAAAGGGCACATTGCTGTGTGTGTCATAGATGTGGGCCACTGGGGTTCAGTCCTTCTTGGGGGACATCTGAGAAGCTATAGGTATTTGAGGGAGGAAGACGTCAGCATGTATGGGAACTATCCACCTAAGCTTCTGGTGACTTCCTAAGTGGTGGTGATGGTGTGGAGCACCTGCAGGGTCTTCTCCACCATAATGTAAATTGCTTCTGTAATAGGGTGCTACCCTGCAGAAAGACATCAAGGGCTGTTGGGAAGTGAGAACGAAGAACGAGTGAGACACACAAATCTCACCTAGGTCTCCTATTGTCTAATTATGTGGCTTAGGTACATTGCTCTGGGCCCCAGAGTACAACAGAGGCATTGGATTTTGTAATCAGAGAGATTACTCCCTGCTCTAAGGTCAATATTCTTCTGCACCCTTCCTAACCAATATCTGTTATCTCTATTTTACTGAAACTTACCTTTTTCATCTCCTTCCCTATCACTAAAAATAACCTATAGGCTAATGAATCTCAAAAACACAGGTACAATTTGCTAGAAGTTCCATTTGACCCATGTGTGTTTAGCTACTTCTAAGTTCAAGATATTGTGAGTATTTGAATTATATATGCAGAATCAAGAGAATGAGCATGCATGGTATGATAAAGGAGATTTTCTGTTCTTTGTATGGCTTCATTTATGTTTATCTCAAAAATGATTTAAAACCACTTACATAGGTGCCTAGTACAATAAGTTCTGGATGGATAGAAAATAAGGGCAAGTATTTATAGAAAATAAGTCTTTTAGATTTAAAAATATTGCAGTAAATCAGATTTAGTTATATATTACCGAGTTGACTTTCCTACGTAAAACAAAATTCTAAAGGCTCTGCAATAAAATCCAGGGCAAATGGTCACACTAATTGCAGAGGATGCAAAGGTACATTCACTTACCTTAAGTAACCTAGTGTCCCTTTGGGAGGTAAGCTATATCCCCAAGAATAGGGAACATAAGCTTGTAAGGGCACACACTTTATGCACAGTCACATGAGTAGGACTAGAAGGAGATTCTGTATATATTTGGGAGAATGTGTGTGGAAAGCCCAGAGGAGACAACGCTGTCTTTTAGCATCCTCAGCAACGACTCTTTTGGACATGGGAGCATTTGAACCAAGCCTTGAAGAATTACTGATAGGTGTAGAGACTTCCAGGGAGATGATGCAAATAGTGCTGGGTTTGATTGTGTTGGGTTTAGGGGGCTGTGTGTAGATTGCCTGACTGAAGAAGAATATTTGGCAGAAAAGAGAAGACACAGTTGGATGTGCCAGGGGGAAACATGAGTGTCAGGGGTAGAACTTTAGTGGCGTAATCCTTGGGATCTCTTCTACAGCTGAACAGACTAGGTTCGGTATACATATATTTTTTGCAAAGTGGAATTGATCATGGCAATAGGACATTATTGCCCTGATACTTCATTTTCTTTTCAGTCCCGTATAAGAACAGTGTTTATTCATTAAAGAGTTCACCCATTTATTTGCTTCTGTTGAGTGCCTTGGACTAGAACTGCAACACTGAGCAGAAGAGCTCACCCTACAGGTAGATAAATGTTCAATGCAATAAATCTTAATAAAAGTGCTCATGAAACTATATACGGTCTAATCAGATTCTCTAATTGATTTGTTATTTAATTCTTATTTTCAATGGAGTCCCATATACTTTGTAAGAAGACAGAATGTCTGGCAGAAAATCTTACAAGAGAAAATACAATTTGTCAGACACTAGAAGCCCATTTTTTATTCATGCATAATAGTTCTTCTAGCAGGATGTTCTGATGCATGCTGAAATGGGCCTGCAGACCTACCTCTAGGAAAGCCAGGCTACCCACAAGCATTATACATGGGGTGTCACTCATTTGCAGTCACTTTGCTGGAGTGGGCAGCAACCTGCAGTCCCTGAACTCTGGCTGGATCCTTTCTATTAAGTCCAAGGCCGAGGCTCCTGGGCAGTTCTCTGGTGAAGGATGCCAGGGTCTTCTGCAGGTCAGCTGAATTGAAGGTTGAAGGTGGTGAGAGTCAGACATAGATTCCTGGTTGCCCTCACTGCTCCCCCCTTCATTCCCATCTTTCTTTCCAAATTGCTTGATGTACAGTTGTGTGGGTCCCACCAGTAGATGCAAACATGCTGATCTTCCACAGATGTCTTGACCAGCTCCCACGGTTTTATAAGATGGAATTGCTCTAGTACACCCTACTTCCATGTCACTCTGAGTGGCTTTGCCTCCCTGATCTGTGCCAGTTGCATTAGTACCTGTTCACTCCACCCCCTTCATCAGGCCACCTCCAAGCCTTAACGCATCACATGACATACCTCTGTGATTGAATATCTTCAGAACATGAAGATCATGGCTTTTTGTTCACCTGCCCTAAAAAGGCCTTAGAAATGAATATATGTAAGTTCTTATGCTGTTGAAATCTGCAGTGAGTGATGAATGGCAATCCCTTATCTATCAATGGAGAACTTTTTTTAAACTTTTTTTTTTTTAATAAATTTATTTATTTATTTTTGGCTGCGTTGGGTCTTCATTGCTGCTCGCAGGCTTTCTCTAGTTGCGGCGAGTGGGGGCTACTCTTCGTTGCGGTGCGCAAGCTTCTCATTGTGGTGGCTTCTCTTGTTGCAGAGCATGGTTTTCAGGCTTGCAGGCTTCAGTAGTTGTGGCACATGGCCTCAGTAGTTGTGGTACGCGGCCTCAGTAGTTGTGGCATGCGGGCTCTAGAGCACAGGCTCAGTAGTGTGGCATGCGGGCTCTAGAGCGCAGGCTCAGTAGTTGTGGTGCACGGGCTTAGTTGCTTCACGGCACTGTGAGATTTTCCTGGACCAGGGCTCGAACCGATGTCCCTTGCATTGGGAGGCAGATTCCCAACCACTGCACCACCAAGGAAGTCCCTCAATGGAGCACTTTCTAAACGCTTTCTTTGTTCTCTCTTTTTCTTTATTTTTTCAAAGATGATCTTTGAGTTTTGCAAAAGTATGTTGTAATGAGAAAATTAAAATCTTTACATTTTAGAAAAAGGGTAACTACTTTGTCTGTGAACTTCTTATCTAATTATAGTCTAATTTTCATACAATTGCTAAGTACTCTTGATGCATGGGTTGGCTCAAACACACTGATGACCCTGTTTATCTTACCCAACCATCCTGGGGAGAAACTGGAAGAAATGATACCCTTTCTCCAAAGCCTCTGGAGCCTCCTGCCTGCACAAAGGGAAGGGGACAACACTGAAATTTCTCAGAGTCCCAGGAGAACCTTTGTGAAATACCCATCTGTATAAAATACTTCGAGTATGTTTCCATTAGCTCAGTAATGTAATTTTCACATGATTATTGCAGTTAAGCTCATAATGTAATTTTCACATGATTATTGCAGCTAATGATTATGTAAGCATCCCTGATCATGTGGAAAATTAAAGATGTTAAATTAAAATATTGACACTGATATTAGTGAGTAATGGTTGTTTATAAGATGTGTAAGTTTTGAAAACGTTTTAAATGTAATCTTTTAAAAATCAAAGTTAACATGTCTTTGGTGTACAGAATTAAACATGTGACACTCATTTTGAACTTCACACAATGCTTAACAGCTTTGTAATACTATTTTTCTTTGTTTTTTAATTGATGTATTTTTGATTCACAGTGTTGTGGTAGTTTCAGGTATACAGCAAAGTGATTCAGTTATACATGCATATATATATATATATGTATATATATATATACATATATATATGTATATGCATTCTTTTACAGAGTCTTTTCCATTATAGGTTATTACAAGACATTGAATATAATTCCCTATGCTATACAGTAGGCCCTTGTTGCTTATCTATTTTATATATAGTAGTATGTATCTGTTAATCCAAAACTCCTAATTTAACCCTCTCCTCTTTCCCCTTTGGTAACCATAAGTTTTTTTCTATGTCTATGAGTCTATCTGTTTTGTAAATAAGTTCACTTGCATCATTTTTTCAGATTCCACATGTAAGTGATATCATACGATATTTGTCTTTGTCTGACTTACTTACTTCACTTATGAGTATGATAATCTCCTGGTCGATCCATGTTGCTGCAAATGGCATTATTTCATTCTTTTTTATAGCTGAGTAGTATTTTTTATGGCTGTGTGTGTGTGTGTGTGTGTGTGTGTGTGTGTGTGTGTATGCCACATTTTCTTTATGCATTCATCTGTTGATGGACATTTATGTTGCTTCCATGTCTTGACTACTGTAAGCAGTGCTTCTGTGAACTCTGGGGTTCATGTATCTTTTTGAATTAGAGTTTTTGTCTTTTCCAGATATATGCCCAGGAGTCAGATTGCTGGATCATATAGTACCTCTATTTTTAGTTTTTTAAGGAACCTGCATACTGTTTTCCATAGTAGCTGCACCAATTTACATTCCCACCAACAGTGTAGGAGGGTTGCCTTTCTCCACACCCTCTCCAGCATTTATTATTTGTAGACTTTTTGATGATGGCCATTCTGACCGGTGTGAGGTGATACCTCATTGTAGTTTTGATTTGCATTTCTCTAATAATTAACGACGTTGAGCATCTTTTCATGAGCCTGTTGGCACTTCAGTAATATTTTTATGGGGCTTCTGCATTTGTCATGGGAAAGGTCTTTTTACTGAATCAGCTTATATTTTTAGAAATGTGACTTCAGTCACAGGTCTGAGACAGTGCTTGGCTTATAAAAAGCATCCAAAATGTTAGTGATTATTAGGATAATTTCACAGGGAGAGAATAGTAGGAAATGGGACCATTTGCTCAAAAGTATGGTTTATTTGTAACTCAGATGTTTATGTCCAGTTTGCTTATAATGTGTGAAAATTTCGAGGTAACTCTATGGTCTTAACATTGTGGTAGGTTTGTCATTGTCCTTGACTTGTAGGCCTCAGGTATCTATGTGAGCAGCAGTTTGTATCTGAAATTATTATAAATGGATTTGCATGTTAGAAATGAGCCTGTCAAAGCTCCATTATTAAATAAGGTCACAGCAGTAATTCTGATTAATGGAGCTGATTCTTGACAGCTCTGAGGATACTTCCAAGACATTTATAAATATACACTTTCATAACAGAAAATGCCCTTCATTTCCTTACCTGTAAAGTATGGGTAATAAATATCTGCCCTATGTATTATAATGAAAGTGAGAGAGGTTCCTGAATTAGCTAAATGAGAACAAGCAAGCAGAGCTGAGATGCACGTACTGGGCCATCAGTTAGTCAGTTGCAATGGTCTACACATCCTGTTCCTGACTATGATCCTTGCAGAGGACACGACTCCAGTTTGTAATTTTTAAATATTCTGTGAACCCCCAGGTTTGTTCGGGATTATTTGAAACCATAAATATGAAATCTTAGAGTGGCAAGATTCTACTGAATAGCTATAGTGGCATTTTTTAATGTTATCTTCAGTAGATACAATTTTGAAAACCCTGTACATTAAATCATTGCACTTAAGTAGCTAAAACAAGAAGTCATAACACAATGCAAGGTTGTACTTCAAAAATTCCAAGTGTATCTGTGAGAGTAACAGAAAGATCCAAATCAGAAAGAAAATTTGCCATCATCGTTCGGAATTTTTTAAGCTTACTGGCAGTGCATATTTTTTTTGTCTGTTTGTGTTTTAAATACCCTGATGGAATAGACCAGTTTGACAATCTGAAAAAGAAATTTAAAAACTCAGCTGTCAGGCAAATGTCATGTCCCTAGCAAGAGGCATACTGAGGAAAGGATATAACTTAGAAAAATGACACAGGACTCAGCTTTCCCAATTAAGCTAGTGAGAGGAATGAACAGCATTGTTACAATGTGGGAAAAATGAAACCTATAACCTTATAATTATTTGTGAAACTCACTGATGCCATTAATTTTCTTAGATAGGTTATATGTTACACAGCTTTATATGCATCCACTTGTCCTTGTTTTTAGGCAATAAATCGCCAATAATGTACAAACGTAGCCTTCTGGCTCTGAAAGTTTGTGGAACCTGTCATTTCAAAAAGGGAAAAGCAGAAGTAGGAGTACAAAACAATGGGAAGTTTTGTGTTTTATTTATTTTTTTTAAGATAATCAAATCCTTGAGAGAGTTTCCTTGGAAATAATACAAGTTTAGGTTCAGAAGGAATCTACAAGGTCCCCTCACCCTACTGGAGGGGTAACGGACCCATCAGATGCTCTTCAAAAAAGTGCTCCCTGATCTAATAAATGTGGGAATCCTCATATACCATATTGCTCTCTTGGAGAGTAACAATTCACATTAGCATGTTAAAGGTTCTGATGAGTCCTGTCTTAAAGAAACCATTTCAAGTTTAACCCAGTGACCCCCAAATTTATTTGACCAGAGTCCTTTTTATGCCCTAAAACCTTGGGACATGGGTAAATGTCTATTTAATCCGACCTTGACTATGTCCTGAGTACTCAACCTGTGATCTTGGGACCAGCAGCATCAGCATCACCCAGAACTTGTTAGAAATGCAGAGTCTCGGGCCCAGCCCCACACCTGCTGAATCAGAATTTGCATTTGAACAAGATCCTCAGGTACTTCATGGGCAGGTTCAAGTTTGAGAAGCACAGGTCTATTTCCGTTCTAGTTAACCCCCTTCACTTCCATGAAGTTAGAGGCCTACTGAGAAAATACCTCCTGCACAGAATTTAAATAATTAGGGAAGTACAGGGAAGTTGTTGAACCCAAGCAGTGTCTGCATGCGCCTTCTCTCTAGTTTCTGTGATTCTGGGAGATGTCTTTGGAGACCTGCTCTGTTGTTCAGTGGGTTATGAGTGATGAATCTCTAGATTACAAACAGCGAACAGTGGAGCCCATGCCCTTGCCTAGGCATGGTGTCAGCTGGTGGAGTGTATAGAACCAGATGTATTGAACTGAAATCAGAGCATGACTAACACTTCAAAAGAAGATATGCATATGCACAAAAAAGAAAAGAAAGTACAGAATTGCAGCTTGCTGTTGAAAATTGCAATGGATGTTATAACTTTCAAATATGATTAGTGGTTTGTTCTGGAAGGTGAAACATTTATGAGAAATCAAAACACTGCTCATTATGCAAAACTTCCGCAGAAGTATCTCTACCAGAAGCAACTAAAATGGATACAATTGACTGAGAAGGAACAGAAGGGACCTTTCCGGGGTGATGGAAATGGTATCTTGATAGAGGTTCCATGGGTATATGCTTTTGTCAGATTTGGTGAATTGTTCACTTAATATTTGTATATTTTACTGTATATTAATTATACCTCAATAAAAAGGTAGAATATTTTCTTTTATGAAATTTGAGTACAATTGGTATTAGATGCAGCAGTGTGGGCTGTCAAAACTCCTTTGATGGAAATGCGCATTTGGAAATGCCCTTTACTTAGTATAGGGATAGTATTGCATTGGAGGGCATAGCCATGTGGGTTGTGTAGGCTGGTTTACATTGACCTCATAGGCAGGCCGATCAGGGTGCCAGCTCTCCAGGGAAGCCATACCTAGGGGTTGTAGAGTATCGATAAAATGGCAATGATAAATGTATTGTTTTTTGGACGGCTGGTTTTGAAGACTGAATGATTTAATATTTGTAAAGAACTTAGAATAGTTCTAGCACATAGCAAACACTATATATGTGTTTATTAGGTAAGTAAAATGGCTCCAATAAAGTAGCTACTACAACCACCATTACTTTCATCTTCGCCAGTTTTATTTTCTTAACAGCACTCTTCACTGTTTAAAACGATCCTGTTGTGAATCTTTTTTTCCATGTTATTGTCAGTTACCCACCCACCTATTCCGTGAGCCCCAAGATATAAGGAACCAATCTGTACTGTTCATTGCTGTACCTACCCTCCGCCCCACCACCCGGCACTAGAACAATGCCTTACACACAGTAGATGATCAGTAACGTATTGAATGAATGAATATGTGAATAAAGTTTAAACAAAACCAGTTCTTAAAGAAGTGAATTCTGAGATGTAATCTCATTTTCTTAAATACTGAATAAATTATCGTGGACCTATCATGTGCACTTAGTGATATGTAAATAGATTCCTGGAGCTGAGGTGTCTGTCTTGATGGGATCAAGAAAGTCTCTTGAATAAAAGAGCCAACAGCTGGAAAAACCAAGACATGAGCATTCCAGGTAGAGGGAAATGCCAGTGCCAGGCCCTGAATATCGCATGGTTGTAGCTCATCCCAGAATCTGAAGAAAGTGTGAATATCAATACTTAGACTAAGATTTTGTCTCCAGAGAAACAAAAACTTGTTTTTCAGGAAACTTAAAAGCTTAGCTAATACATTTATTACAGCATCTAATTATGCTAGATTTATCTTTTTTCCCTTTAGGATATACATCAACTAAGATTAAGGCAGTTTATATTATGACTGGGAATAAAGCCAAATTAACAACAGGAAAGTTTTGACCTTCAAATTTGGCAAGTGCTATATTTCTGTTAACCCCTGCACCTGGGCTTCAAACTGCAAGGGGTAGGGACCTAATCATGTTCCTCTGTGTACCTTTTAGAAGCTTCCCTAAGTAACTTGCACTTAATAAGCACAGTTAATATATAATCAAGTTATATGAATTGAATTTTAAAATGTAGACCACATGTCCAAGAGCTTGAGACCCAGGATTTAAAGAAAGGCTTAGTGTTTCACTAAGACTTTGCCTGCTGGAAGGACAGAGGGGCCACCACACAATCCAGAAGTTGGGCCCACTCCTTATAGCTCACAATTTTCTTATTGACCTTGCTAGGCCTGCAGTTTATCTCCCCCGCCAAAAAAAAACCTCCAAGACATAGTAATGAACAATGGATTTGCTTCCAGGACCATGAGTTTTAAGATAAGCTGCTGGGAGCAAGAGTTTACAACACAGCAAAATATGTTGTGAAGATTTATGTTTGAGTCAAAGGATGGGAACTCAAACGTTTATTTCCAAGGAGCTCAGATAACACACTTACGTTTGAAAGATGACAAGATATTTGTTCAATAACACATTTACTGTTTTGTTGAGATGAACTTACCTTCTCTGATTTTCACTGTGCAACACTGTTTTGATACGGGGCTGCAGGGGGTGGCTCGTTTTAGCATTTGTGGAACATTTTAGAGGAAAAAAAATATTTGATACAACACCAGATGAGTGTCTCTTTCAACTATCTCCTCTGACCTGCACTTCTGCATTTTTTTATCATAAGTATACATTAGCCCTCTGAGTTGCCTTCCGCCTTCCCCAACATCATTTTCAGAGCCTGAATTAAAACAATGTTTGTCTAGCATTTAACAGAACTTGTCCACCTGTACACTTACCAACACTCAGAGAGACCCAATCAAGTCAGCTAGGACAGTGCTTTTCAAGCTACAAAGTGCATCCAGATCCCCTGGGGAGCCTTTAAAAGGCCCTTCTGATTCCACAGGACTGGGCTGGACCTGAGATTCCATATCTGTAACAAGGTCCCAGGTGATCTCATGGACCACACTCTGAGTAGCAAAGGTGTAGAAGGAAATCCATGTGTCTTCTGGAACTGATCCCTTTTTTCTATCTTTTTTTTTTTTTTTTTTTAACGAAATCTGGTTTTAATCCTTGAAACATCATTGCATATCTTTTGCCTCTGAAATGGATGGATATAAACCTCCTAGGCAATGAGTGCCAAAGAAACTAGTCTTACACACCATCAGCAGCCATGTCCAGGAGAGCTGAGTCCTTAATTTCTGGATTTTCCCTTGCAGTGGGCTGGTGTGTATGTCTCCGCTGCATTCAATCTTAGAAAAAAGAAAGTTTTTGCAATTTTCTTCAAGAGAGAACACTTCTCTGCTCTTTTTAAAACCTACTTCTCATTTTTCTGGTATCTTCCAGCAGGCAATGGAGAAACCTGATTAACCTCACCACTCTTTCACTTTGAGTTTCATGGTGACACTTTTCTGGCACCATCGTCAGCAGATCCTGCTTTTATGTGGAGTTGAAAGGACCACGGGAAGCACTGCTTCTTTTATCTCAGGAAATTTCAGGGACTCGCTGGCAATGTGATTTCTTTCCCTGAAATGTGGAAGGATGATTGGCAAAAATGAAACATAGCACAGCCATCATTCTTCACTGGGGGCCAAGTCCATGAGCAATGAGGTACTTTAACTCTTAGTAGTTTCTGGACAAGGCTTAAAATAAATCATAATCCTAAGGAAAGAAAAGTTCTATTTCTTTCCAGTGGTGTTTGAGAAAATAGGAAATCTATTACAATTTGATTTTCACTCCATTCATGGAAAACCAAACAAGTTAACTAGTTTTCTTTATTTGTTTGCACGCACATATGCTTGCATATGTACACACACACACACACACCCACAAACTTGAAGTTCAGAATAGAAAATTGATGAGGAAAATGGAATATAAATTTAAGCTATTTTACAGTCTAAGCTTCAGACCCTTATAAAGGCTGAGCTATTCAGAGCACAGAGGAAAATAATGAACTGGATGAGGATGAGAAAGTGCCAAAAGTGGAAAAAGATTATTATAACAAGATAACAGTGCAGATCAGGAATCTGGATATACCCAGATTCGCAGTATAGACTCATGGAAGATGAAAGTCCAGTTTGTTCCCCCAACTAGAGAGTCTAATAGGAAACCTGGCATCTGAGGATTTGAAGATTTAAACCTTGAAATTTGATTCTCTAATCATAATTGGTCTTAGCTAAGTTAGAAAATACAGGGGTGGGATGGATCTTGAATGGGGATGGGAGGGTTGCACAGAGAGCTGTCTGGAGAGGGAGAGAGTTAAAAAGACTGTTTCGGCCCAGATGATTCAGGACATACTCAACTAAAGCTTCTATGACCTTAGTCTCAAAAAACTAAATCTGAGGTTGACGGTAAGGGTTTTTATGGCTATGTTTAGATAAAAGAAAAGAAAAATGCACAGGGGAAAAAAATGTAGTGTCAGTAGAATGGGAAGGATTATTCACTTCTAGTTTGTATACTCCATCACCAAAAATCACTTTTAAACTGCAAAGATGTACCAAGTGTCATGAAGAACAAAGTGTGACAGATTAGATAAGAAAGATGAGTTCAGAGATCTCAGGGAAACATGTGACTGTGGACTCAGGTAGTCCAGTCTGTCTTTGGGAAATGATGGAGAAAAAATGTGGTGTCAGAAGTTAGGAACTTCCTTGACTTCCATCTAGACTTTTGCTTGGCATCTTTGTCAAATACTTCTCAGAAATATTAGAATTAAGTGGAAAAAAGTTTTCATTCTATCTCATGACAGTTAATAGAGAACTTGCGGATTATGGATTAGATTTGTGATTCAGGTGCCATTGATGGTTCCTGAAAGAGAAGGCTTCTTAAAAGCCTCCAGGAAACCACTATCACACCCAGTAAGAAAAGAGGAGTTTCTGTGTCTTTCTAGGCGTTGTCTGTGGATCCCTTTACTCACTTGTTTCCTATCCTCTTCTCTCCTGGGAACATGCTCCAGGTAGGAGAGACCACCTTCCTGCCAGTCTTGGACATATTAGGTATGAGCTGGGAACACCAAAATAGCTGCTGCAAGTAACTACGCAGTCAATTTTAATTTCCAGAGTAGGAACAACTGACTTGAATTTTTTAACTTTTTAAACTCTGTAATAACTGAATGAAATAACTTGTGGTGGGAAGATAAGAGAATTTCCTGTAGACCTTTTAAACTAGAGCTCATAGATTTCAGTGCCGTCACTGGCTAAGGTGATACAATGAGGTTATCAATCAGTGCTTTTCAGGCCTTGACCTGAATGGTTATGAATTCCATTTTGAGGGTTGGGAACTACAATATTAAAAAATGAAATAGAATATAATAAAGTCAAGTATAATATAGTGGAAAACACCAGAGCGTATCACAACTAATAAGGTTAAGTGCTGGTCTGTGTATGTTTCAGTTACGTATATACCTGTGTGTATGAGTGTACTGAGTGATGATGTGCATTTTGACTGAGGGGCGTGATCAGAAAAATGTAAAACCGCTGACAAACATCGATGTATTTCTGTTAGAAAGATTTTTAAATGAAGCTCTTTATGGTAAAAGGAAAGAAGAACACAAAATTTTGAGGATCTACTCTACAAAGGCACTTTTATCCTTTCAACCTCTGATTATTAAGCATTATGTTTTACTGTGTTTATGAATGAACTCTAATGGCCTAAAAAGGTGAATTAACTTCAGTGGCTTAAAAATATAAATTACCTTGAGTCTTCCCTGTTGCTTGTAAGTGTCAGAGCCTGAATTCGAACATGAATCTGCATTAGCCACACTAAATACATATGTTTGTTAGAGTTCAAGGTTGAGCAACAGAAGGGCAGGTCAGCTTGAGAAGCTGTAAGCATATGATGAAGGCTGAGAGTCTGAACCCTGGAGTAAAGTCAAGGGTTACTTACTTTGTGGTTGGGCAAGTAAAAGTGTGAATCTGAAGACAGGTCTGAAACTAGAAGATAAGCCCATGGGAGAAGTAGGAAAATGTGCCATGAGTTTGAATTACATTTGCAAAAGAGCAAAGCTGAGTTCACGATGGAAGAATTTCTACGTAAGTAGAGAGGGTAGAGGTGATCAGCAAAGGCTGAGGTCGCTGGAGAGAGGCTGCAGATGATGTGAAAGCCAGGCATGTTTAAAAGTGAAGGGAATGGGAAGGAAGTTCTCCCAGGTCAGGTTTAAGGCTGAGATTATACTTGTTAGGAAAACTGGGCGCATGGTTGGAGCAGGCTGAGCTGCTGCATCTGTGGACAGTAGCCTCAGGATCACCCTGCCTGGGAACAAGATGGGCCCAAAGCTGGGCTGAGAATGCAAGTTGCAGGTGCATGTTTAATGAATCTAGCTGAGAGAATTAGGGAACAAAGGATGTTAGGATTCAAACTGGTTCTGATGTGAGAATTTCCTTTTCAAAGACTAAGCTAACAGAACTATAGCAGTGCTGATGATGAAAATTTCTATTTTTATTTTTCATCAAAAGAAAGAAGAGAAAGTGGAAATTAAAGAACAAAATCTTTTCCCATTGTTTCCCATTGTTTATCTCTATTGGTTTAAAACATAAAAAGAATTTATATTATGTTATTATTACATATTATGTATTACTATACAATTATATATTGATTTAATATGTATTTTTTTAACATCTTTATTGGAGTATAATTGCTTTACAATGGTGTGTTAGTTTCTGCTTTATAACAAAGTGAATCAGCTATACATATACATATATCCCCATATCTCTTCCCTCTTGCATCTCCCTCCCTCCCACCCTCCCTCTCCCACCCCTCTAGGTGGTCACAAAGCACCAAGCTGATCTCCCTGTGCTATGCGACTGCTTCCCACTAACTATCTATATTACATTTGCTAGTATATATAAGTCCATGCCACTCTCTTACTTCGGCCAAGCTTACCCTTCCCCCTCCCCCTGTCCTCAAGTCCATTCAATACGTCTGCGTCTTTATTCCTATCCAGCCCCTAGGTTCTTCATAACCTTTTTTTTTTTTTTTTAAGATTCCATATATATATGTGTTAGCATACGGTATTTGTTTTTCTCTTTCTGACTTACTTCACTCTGTATCACAGATTCTAGGTCCATCCACCTCACTACAAATAACTCAGTTTCCTTTCTTTTTATGGCTGAGTAATATTCCATTGTATATATGTACCACATCTTCTTTATCCATTCATCTGTCAATGGACACTTAGGTTGCTTCCATGTCCTGGCTATTGTAAATAATGCTGCAATGAACATTGTGGTACATGACTCTTTTGGAATTATGGTTTTCTCAGAGTATATGCCCAGTAGTGGGATTGCTGGGTTGTATGATAGTTGTATTTTTAGTTTTTTAAGGAACCTCCATACTGTTCTCCATAGTGGCTGTATCAATTTACACTCCTACCAACAGTGCAAGCGGGTTCCCTTTTCTCCACACCCTCTCCAGCATTTACTGTTTGTAGATTTTTTGATGATGGCCATTCTGACTGGTGTGAGGTGATACCTCATTGTAGTTTTGATGTGCATTTCTCTAATGATTAGTGATGTTGAGCATCCTTTCATGTGTTTGTTGGCAATCTGTATATCTTCTTTGGAGAAATGTCTATTTAGGTCCTTTGCCCATTTTTGGATTGGGTTGTTTGTTTTTTTGATATTGAGCTGCATGAGCTGCTTGTAGATTTTGGAGATTAATCCTTTGTCAGTTGCTTCATTTGCAAATATTTTCTGCCATTCTGAGAGTTGCCTTTTCATCTTGTTTAAAGTTTCCTTTGTTGTGCAAAAACTTTTAAGTTTCATTGGGTCCCATTTGTTTTTTTTTGTTTGTCTTTATTTCCATTTCTCTAGGGGGTGGGTCAAAAAGGATCTTGCTGTGATTTATGTCACAGAGTGTTCTGCCTATGTTTTCCTCTAAGAGTTTTATAGTGTCAGGCCTTATATTTAAGTCTTAATCCATTTTGAGTTTATTTTTGTGTATGGTGTTAGGGAGTGTTCTAATTTCATTCTTTTACATGTAGTGGTCCAGTTTTCCCAGCACCACTTATTGAAGAGACTGTCTTTTCTCCACTCTATATTTTTGCCTCCTTTATCAAAAATAAGATAACCATATGTGCATGGGTTTATCTCTGGGCTTTCTATCCTGTTCCATTGATCTATATTTCTGTCTTTGTGCCAGTACCATACTGTCTTGATTACTGTAGCTTTGTAGTATAGTCTGATGTCAGGGAGTCTGATTCCTCCAGCTGCGCTTTTCTTTGTCACGATTGCTTTGGCTATTCGGGGTCTTTTGTGTTTCCATACAAATTGTGAAATTTTTTGTTCTAGTTCTGTGAAAAATGCCATTGGTAGTTTGATAGGGATTGCACTGAATCTGTAGATTGCTTTGGGTAGTATAGTCATTTTCACAATGTTGATTCTTCCAATCCAAGAACATGGTATATCTCTCCATCTGTTTGTATCATCTTTAATTTCTTTCATCAGTTTCTTATAGTTTTCTACATACAGGTCTTTTGTCTCCGTAGGTAGGTGTATTCTTAGGTATTTTATTCTTTTTATTGCAATGGTAAATGGGAGTGTTTCCTTAATTTCTTTTTCAGTTTTTCATCATTAGTGTATAGGAATGCAAAAGTTTTCTTTGAATTAATTTTGTATCCTGCTACTTCACCAAATTCATTGATTAGCTTTAGTAGTTTTCTGGTAACATCTTTAGGATTCTCTATATATAGTATCATGTCACCTGCAGACAGTGAGAGCTTTACTTCTTCTTTTCTGGTTTGGATTCCTTTTATTTCTTTTTCTTCTCTGATTGCTGTGGCTAAAACTTCCAAAACTATGTTGAATAATAGTGGTGAGAGTGGGCAGCCTTGTCTTGTTCCTGATCTTAGTGGAAATGGTTTCAATTTTTCACCATTGAGAACGGTGTTGGCTGTGGGTTTGTCATATATGGCCTTTATTATGTTGAGGTAAATATGCCTACTTTCTGGAGGGTTTTTATCATAAATGGGATTTGAATTTTGTTGACAGCTTTTTCTGCATCTATTGAGATGATCATATGGTTTTTATCCTTCAATTTGTTAATATGGTGTATCACATTAATTGATTTGCATATATTGAAGAATCCTTGCATTCCTGGGATAAACCCAACTTGATCATGGTGTATGATCCTTTTAATGTGCTGTTGGATTCTGTTTGCTAGTATTTTGTTGAGGATTTTTGCATCAATATGTATTATTAAGTTTTTTTTTTAATTTAATTAATTCTAAGCTCCAAATGAGATAGAAAAGAAAGCAAGACAGTCAAAAATTCTACTCAGTTTTAAGCACTATTCTGAATGTTGAAGTTCTTTACGGGAATTAACAGAACCTCTAAGATTATTATCAGTGGGCTATTTTCATTGTCACTAGGTAGACATGAAGCTTGGATTATGGTCATGATCTGAAAGCTATACTAGAAGAATGTTTGCCTGAATAGAAACATCACTCTTTTTTGCTTTGAAAAAGAAACAGAAGCAGAGGAAAAGCAGAAGGAGATGGAGGAGAAAAAGAAAAAAATCTTTCCAACAAAATGCAACAAATGTATGAATCCAAAAGTGATTTTAAAATACCATAAATTGTTTCACATTCTTTCTTGATAAGTTTTGCCACCAAATGAGTTTACTGCAAACTCATGGACAGATTTGTGGTTTTCAGAGGTTTTAGGATTTCCAGATTATGGGTGGGGGATTATAGACCTGTATTTGGTATGCAGAGTATTGGTGAGGGGCTTCAGTATTCATTCTGATGTCCCCTTTCTGGGTTTCTGTCTGTGTCGCACATTCTGCACAATGGTGTAAAGTTCTCCTGATAATTTAGTGTCAGCAAAGGTTACTTTGGAGGTCACATTTTCACATGAGGGTCTTGGAAAGAACAAAGTATTAGTTGAAATTTAATTTAACAATTTGATTTGAAGGGGCTTAGATGCTGTAATTAGTCTGCTCAGGCTGCCTTTAACAAAATACCTGAGAATGGATAAACAACAGAAATTTATTTCTCATATTCTGGAGACTGGGAAATCCAAATTCAAGATGCCAGTAAGATAAGTTTCATTTTGAGGCTCTTTCTCTTGACTTGTAGATAGCTGACATCTCCCTATATGTGCATATGACCTCTCCATCGTGTGTACCAGAAGAGAAAGAAAGAGGAAGAGAGATAGAGAGAGAGACTTCTCTGGTGTCTCTTCTTATGAGACCACTAATCCTATCATATTGGGACTGCACTCTTGTGATTATTGGATTTTCATTACTTCCCTACATATAGTCACATTGGGGGTTAGGGTTTCAACATATGAATTTGGGTGGACACAATTCAGTCTGTAGCATAGGCTGAAATTCAGAAGTGGCTTTCACTGCTTACCAGATGATTATGTGCTCTGGTTTGTGACAGTTTTTTTTTAAATCCTATTTTTTTTTTCAATTCCATGTTTGCTTCTTTTCTAAGAAATTATTTCCCACATGATCAAAGAGACAGGAACCTAAAAGTGGCATTTGAAGTTGTCAACATTAAACCTTTGATCGATGGAGCCTAGTTGCCAGTAGAGCAAGGAGGAGAGAGATCACTCAGTCATCTAAATTCGCGGGGCAGAGGTGCAGAAATCCAGTTGGCATGGAAAATATTTCCTGTCCTGAGTTAAATTTAGTACTGAACCCACCATTTCTGGATGATTTCTCCCAGGGGTGCCCGTAGGGGCCGGCACTGTGTGACCCTTTCTGCCTGTGCCATCTGTAGGTTTTCTCATCACACATGGGATCCATTCACCAGTCCTGGCTAGAACCAGTTTCCCAGAGTGAATGGATTCAGCATCATGGGTACAGTCAGCTGAGGTTAAACAAACTTCTAATTAGACCCAGGACGGTTTAGTAACACAGTTAACTTTCTGGAGGACAGTTACAACAGGAAGCAAATTCCTTGCAGCATCCTGTCTTTTTTTGAGCATGTTAGTTGATCAAGAGGGAAACCTCAGAATCAGGAGTGTAATTGTAAACATCTAGGAACTTAACTTTCTAATAACTGTAAAATTTTAAATGTAAACTTTCTAATAACTGTAAAGGAATATATAACTTTCTAAGAACTGTAGCAGAAGAATGGATTCTAGAAAAATTGCTGGAAAATTAATTGTTAAAGTGCTGAAGGTTTTAAATTTGGGGAGAATATAGTTATTTTGATTTGCAACATGAAAGCTGTTTTTGCCCATGCTTTCTGAAGGTCTCCTGAAAAGAGGGGACCTATGAATTGCAAAGTCAAGCATAGACTGTGGAGTGACATTGTTGGTGTCAGCACCATTATCATCATCATCATGGATGGGCTTTATCAGATGATAATCGTTGTATCCATCTGATAATGTTCCACTGCTAATTGCCCCAGGAGTGGTGTGAAAGAAGTCTGTACGTAGGTGCTGAAAGTGTTTAATTCTAACAGTATGATATCTGGAGTATCTGATTCTAACAGTATCAGAGGATAAGCTGATTCTCTGGAAGAAGGGTATACTTCCTTCTATTGAAAAATATGAATTAGTCAACCCATCATATTTTTTGTTCTTGCCCTTATTACCAGAAAATTACAAGATGATTTTCAATCACAGTGACTATTAGTTTCTGTGACTAACATGTTTATTTCTTTCCTTTCTTATGAATTTGATTTTCTATTCATAAGCTTAAAAACACACACATTCTAAAATGTGTGTACCAGGAAGAGACAGGAAGTTAGTTGACAATTGTTTAATTCCTGTATTCATTCCAGTTAGTTAGTGTCTGCACTTCCTTCTGAAATTTAAACATTTTTGGAAGTATGGTCTCTATCTTGTTATTTTTCATTCTTTCATTCATAAAAACTTGGATGAAGATGTCCAAAACGCTAGACACTAAGGTTTCACAGTGGTGAAACACCTGGTCTCTATCTTTAACTGTTTAACATAGAGCAGAAGACTAATTTATAAAATAATAATTATAATAATAATAATATCTACTATCTATATGAACATATAAGATCAGGAGGGTGGGAATTTCTTTCTTATTCACTGCTTTATCTCTACTCCTAAGACGGTGCCTGGAACAGATTAGATGCTCAATTAATATTTCTTCAATAAATTACTATGCCAAGCATTTTACATATATTAAAAATATAAGAACTAACATTTATTGAGTAATTCATATCTATATGCTAAGCACTATACTTGGCATTTCACAATAGCATGATAAATAATTATTAATACCTTGAAACAGAAGTGAACATTAAGGTCTAGAGAGATTATATAGTTCGCCCAGGGTCACGCAACTAATAAGAGTCAGACAGAGGGCTGCCTGGTTCCAGAGTCTGTACCCTTAACCAATACCTCCATCTTTTACACTGTCTTACCCTAATACCACAGAGGTGGAGAGATAGTTTCCCCCACTTCATGGGTAATGAAACTGAGACTTCCTAATGCAGGACCTGCTTAGTGAAAGTCATGTTCAAACTGACACTCTCAGGACTCCAAAGTGTACACCCTTTCACTATACCACCCAGCCTCCCATGCACATAGACAGCTAGACATATACATGTTCTAATGAAAGTCTGTACACATTGTACTGGGACCTTGTCATGTAGTCACAGTTCTTGATTCCATGACATGTGACATGCCTGATGTAGAATACCTGTTGAGTTGAGCTACAAAGTTAACCCATTGGTGATGGAATTTGGCATGAAACTTACAAGCTACCCATTGATTTGCATTGGTCACCCTTCGCTACAGTGCTTAGTTCTTGTATAGATATCCTCTAAACATTAAGGCAGTTTCTATTCTTGCCATAGAGAATTGTGGAACATAGATGTAGTAGACAGAATTCTGAGATGGCCCCCCTAACCCCCACCCTGTGTTGTCCACGCCCTCCATAATTCGCTTCCCTGGAGGGTGGGCAGGATCTAGGACTTTCTTCTAGCAAACAGAATATGACAAAGGTGAAGGAATTCTGCAGATATAATGAAAGTCCCAAGTCATCTGATTTAGAGTGAATCAAAAGAGATCTCCCATCCTAGATGGGCTTGACTTAATTAAGTGGAAGCCCTTAAAAAATAGACTGGGCCATTCCTGAGATGAGAGACTGTCTTCACAGACTTGATGAAGTTGGTAGCCATGTTGGAGGGGCCCACATGGCGAGGACACGTGGCAGGTTCTAGGAACTGCGAGCAACCAACCTCTGGGATCTGTGGAAGCCAGTAAAAAGCCAGGGCCTTCAGTCATACAGCTCAAGAAATTGAATTTAGCCAACAACCTGAATGATCTTGGAAGAGAACTATTCCCCAGTCAAGTCTCTCGGTGATAACACAGCCTAGCCTAGCTGACACCTTAGTTGCAGCCTTGTGAGCCTCTGACAGAGGACTCCGCGAGGCTGTGCTCAGACGTCTAATCTGTGGACACAGAGAAAACGTGTGCTGTTTAAGCTGCTGGATTGGTAGTAATTTCTTACGTAGCAATGGAAAACTAATACTGGTGCCTTAGTGACACGTCAGTTGTAATCCCAAAAGGTTAGTTAATGCCACCATTATGTCACTGGCCTTATTCCTGTGGTTTCATTTCTCACAAGTAAACTTTTGGATTCAGTTAAAAATTAATGTTCCATTTCCCCTTATCAGATAGACTAAAATACAAAGAGTTTTTCCAAGGAAGCTGTATGTTCTAAAATACCATTATCGTGGTTGAGTAACTCCAGGTGGAAAGATGAACTATAACAAGATTTCAAGCATCTCTAAGGATAAATTAGAAAAATGCTAGGTGATCCCTAGATGAGCTATGCTAAATTTCCTCTCCATATGAAGTAGATAATGATGTGTTTCTCTACTTCTTTTGAAAGTTCCATCATTAAGAATATTGAATATAATATGTGAGTACATACATTAATTTTTTTGATCAATGACTATTACTGCTTCACTAAATCTAGAAACCTCACTTTGTGTTCAGAAAAACAAGCAAGCACTTCAAGGTAAGCTTTCACACTCTTACTACATGGGAAGAGATTTTTAATTAAACAAATCTGTTATCACCTAACACTGTTCCTCTTCCTTCTCTCCCTCTCCTCTCTCTCTTCCCCCATCATTTCTCAGATCTTAATATCTGTTAGCTCCCCTCCACATAATCCAACCCCCCACCCCCACTCTAAGTTTACATCCTTCTAGCTCCAAATCCAAGAGAGAGCCCTGGTTCCATATACTCCAGCAAGAACCCTGGCATACCTTTCATTGGACCAACTTATGTTGTGGGCCAACCCTTGACCTAGTCGCCCTGGCCATGGGCTTTGATGATCTGGTAGCCAGGCCTGGAATTCATGCCCTTCCCTATAGTCAGGAGCAAAGTTGGTTAATCAAAACCATGTGGACTGGAGTTCTGTTTTCGAAAAAAGGGAAATGAATGAAAAGTTTCTTTTACAGAAACGACTTCCAAAAAAAAGCAGAAGTTTTTCCAGGGGGTGGAAGTTGAGAAACACATTTAGAATCATCTGAAGATTGGAGGGAGTTGGGGATAGAAGAAAGGACATTCTAAAGCACCTATTTACTAAAATGTCACCTACTAGTACAGGTAGTGACAACTAGATCAGTGGAATAGAAAAGATTAGAAGCTGTTCAAATAGGCATGACTCATTTAGAATGGCTGCATGAAATGCTATTTCATTATAAAGCTATTGTTTTAGAAACGTTTTTAATAAACTATACACAAACACATGAACACAAAATCTTACAGTCCTTAGTGCACTTAATATGTATTTCTCAAATAGCCAGTCATCTAGTAGAGTGACAGCTTATTGGATTCACATCAATTTATTCTCTCTGATGTGGTGTCTATTTCTAGCAGTATTTTGTATTATCATGAACATTTCTGAGCCAAGATGGCTGATAAAAATGTGCGTATGTTAGCTGTGGCAATGTGCACAAGAATGGCAAAGAAAAATATCCAATTTGATGTTAAAATACCACTTTTACTGGGGCTCTGGGCACTGACAAGATGATGATCAAGGAAATACTAGGTAAAATTACCAATTATATAGTTATTAGGTATTAGGGAAGATCTTTGAAAACTTAATAGGTCATATACACATTGCTGCAGCCTCAGAGGACAGCTGGAGAAAAAGAAATTGCCAATAAGTGATACTGAGATTGCATCTCTTTATAGAGACTATGCCATAATGAGGAGGTCATGCACTCAAACATAAATAAATCTACATGAATAATTTTATACATTTGATATATTTATAAATACATTTTATTTCATATATTTATCATTTATGTAATTACTGTATTCCATATACTTTATATATTTATATTACACTTTATTTTTTATATTTTGGTATTTTTAATGTGTATGAGTAATTTCATATATGTTTATTTTTGGTAATTAAGCCCCAGGTGTAAGTGCCATTTCCAATTAATTGGGAAATGGTATCTTTTGTAAGGGTTTTGGGACAATGTATAAACATGTAATGTGAGTAATTTTGGCACCCTGCCTTACACCATATAAATAAATAAGTTCCAGATGGCATAAATATCTAAAACATTGAAGGAAATCCAAAATTACTAGAATATGCAAAAAATACTTTTTATAATTGTGGAGGGAGAGAAGACATTTCTAGACATGATACAAAACCCAGAAACCAGAAAGGAAATCATAGGCAGATTATCTGTTTAGCATTGTTGACTGATTGGCCAAAGATGCAACAAAGGTAAAAGATAAGTTATAGATTGAAAGAAAACACATATGATATATATTTATAACTATCATATATATATATATATATATATGGCTCAAATCAACATGAAATGAGGTTCTTGGGCATCTCTGAATGTAAGCCCCACTTGTCTCCTATCTACAAGGTCTAGAGTGCTTCAGGAATCAATTCCTACTGCCCCTGGCCGGGTGCTCTGAGGTCTGCCTCTCTATGGCTTCTGTACAGCAATCCTTCCCAGAGGATCCTTGGGA
This sequence comes from Balaenoptera physalus, assembly GCF_965194825.1. Taxonomy (NCBI): domain Eukaryota; kingdom Metazoa; phylum Chordata; class Mammalia; order Artiodactyla; family Balaenopteridae; genus Balaenoptera; species Balaenoptera physalus. The sequence continues at coordinate 37,470,337 of NC_138898.1, forward strand.
CCCAGCTCCTCACCCCCCTTCTCAACAGAGCCACAAAATTCTCAGTCCTCACCCCAAACCACAAGGAGAGTATCTCCTTAATCACTGGCCACAGGCTATCTCACCTGGCCCCATGATGAAAGAAGCACACCCCCTGTTCTTCTTTGGTGATTTGGCACACTCCTGGCCTTAATGTGCCCTCCAGGCACTGACTATTTACTCTTTGGATGTTGACTTCACTCCAGAAAGAAAATTGAGAAGAAAAGAGGGTCAGGAACATACTCTCAGAAGGCCATCTCCTCCGAATCCCTCTCTCTGTAGTTAGTTTTGAGCATCTCTTGAGAGCCTGTAAGGTTCCTTTAAACTACGTTTGTATCCCCAGTGCTTTGCATAGAGCAGGCATTCAGGAAGTATTTTGGCAAGACTGAGCAAAGGATTTAACAGTCGACAGAGAGCAAATTGCCGACTCCCTCTATCTTTTCCATCCACAGGATTCAGGTTTGGTGGCTGAAGTAGTTGTAGTAAAGATGTCAAGCTTTGAGGTATCTAGTGGACATTAGCACACTGGCATGTTTCTTAAGACTAAGGGATTCTTTTATTGACCCTTTCCAAACAATACCTAAAACAAAAACCTCTTCTTTTAAAGCCTTCAAGTGATGACAGGATGTATTTTTCCCTAAAATTCATAAATACAAGTAGCATAAACCGTTATTATTTCATAAGAAAAACTGTGCTACAGAAATACTCAGATACTTAACCAAGGGAGCTGAGTTTTCTGTCACATTTTTATTTGAAGTCTTATATGGATCATACTATTCAGACCACATCCCAAACAGGCATCTATTACTCTTTAAAGTTGTGTGGCATTTGGATATTTAGATTTATGACATTTAGGTATTTGGATAGATATGTGGGTAGCAGATCTATAAGTAAAACTTGGATCTTTTCTAATATTATCCTACTTCTACAGTATTTTCTAAATTCTGCCTTCTATTTGATTTATACCTTTCCCTGCCTTTTTTGACTGGTTAGATTTTTTACTTTTTTTTTTCTATGTTATTGGCCTTTATATAGGCATAGAAAACTCCACTTATCATGTACCAAAAATCTTAAATTTTTAAAAATGCCCTTTGACTAAATCATCCCTTGTCCTCTTCTGAAACTATTATGACCTTTACTTTCTATTTTATTTTAATTAACAATATCTTAGAGATTTGCAAGCTTATTTGTGGGTGCATATATATTATCTTGTTAAGTATACAGGAGTGATGCATATAAAAGATTATGTTAGTTTCAAAGAATTTTGTGCTAAAGAAATGATAAGAATCCTAAATAATAGAATTTCACATATTCAGACCTTCTTTCATTAGAGCATTTGAAATATAAGCTGATCACATCAAGGTCACCATGAAGTAGGATGATTTAAACTAGTTGTGTTTGGACAGGAATACCTTGTAGCTTGAAAGCCAGCAATCAATCAGTGACTGGAAAACATATCTCTAAGGCTGGAAAATCATTTTAATGTTGGCCAATATTCTGCTGGCAAAAAGGCTTAAACATTTGAGAAGCCCATAGCTAATATTGATATGAGTGATGATAAATAAGGACACATTACTTTTATTGTTCTGTTGTCTTTCTTCAAAAACATGTGGACTTTTTTATTCACATTTTTATTGTCTAAGAAAACTGCTTAACAGTTATAGCTGGGACCTTGAAAGGAGAAGGGAAACTCAGAGCAAAGGGGTCCCCAGAGATTCCTTATGTTTTCTGGACTTTCTGCAGGAATTGATTGCTATATGTTATTCCGTCTCACACCTTTTAACTGGTAAAACACTTGTCTCTTGGGGGCTTACTCATGTTTCCATATATCTGGAAAGTTTGTATATTACAGCTAGCACACAGCTAAGAAATTAACACAGACGCACTATTTTACAGTAGAAGGGACTTGAAACAGAACAAATTCAAACGACTTGACTGCAGTCATTCAGCAGAGTAATCTTTTCCAAAAGGCATCATCACAAGAAATCTGATTATGTCCCTGCAAATAAGTAGCTACATCTCTTAACAATGTTCCAATTATTATTATTGTACACAATTAAAGGTAAATCATTGTTTCTAACTGTTGATATTCCAATTAAAGCAGTATCACCATTTCTTCATTGAAGTCAAGCATGGTTAACTCTGCCGAATTTGAGTGATAATTTTACCCATGTGATTCTCTTTAATAAAAAATAAATTCAGAATTACATGGTCGTAGTTGAAATCTATGTGAAAGTATCAATTTCAAACTTACAGACCATAATAGGATACTTACAGAAGAGCCTGATAATGAAGACCATCAGCCAAAGACTTCCTGAATATGATATAAATTTCTGAAGGGTAGAGTGATTCACTACAAGAGAGCATTGCTTTGAATGCATTTTCCAGCCAAGGCTTTTGATACCTTGCATTGTACTGGTTGCAAGATAATCTGATCACAGAATAAGAAATTTGATCAGTGTAATTCCAACTCATGTCAGTAAGAAATAATAAATACTCCTTATTCTGGAGGTTTGCTGAGTGACTTAATATTTATCTAAATATAGATGGTTTTGCATGAACACTGAGAGCTATGTTTGCTTACTAATGAACCAGGCAGATATGAAACATGAGCAATGACTGACCAGGGCAGAAAATGTCTCTGAAATTATTCATGCTTCCAGCAGAAGTAAGAATTCCTATGGGGGAGGGGGAGTGGACCATTGCCTCTTCAAACTTTGTTTAGGAAGGATGACCATTCCCCTTGGCTTGCTCAACTATGAAGCTCTTTGTATTGGAAAAATTCCTTAAGCAAGTTTAAATATCAATACAGGAGGATTAACTGAGCAGCAACAATAAGGCACCTTACCTCTACCTGTTATATAATTAATATAAAGAAGCATTGTATCAAGATAAATGAATGTGGACAAAATAAAGATTTGGTTTCAAGAAATATATTTTGTCTAGTTCTAATTTCACATAAAAGAAAATAAGGCACACTGAATATAACTGAATCCAGAATATACATAGAAATAAAATAACATTCCCTTTGTGTGTATGTTTGTGTGCAGAAGATATAGTTTAATGATTCTGTCATCTTTTATTTTTATTTTGAGAGTTTTCTAAAGAAGTCTGTATATGTTTTAAGAACTTAATTTTACCTGTTTTTTTTTTTAAGAATTTTCCTGATTTAAAAAATATATTTAAAGCCCAGTTCAATGAATAGCTACATTAAAAGTTTAGTGAAACCCCCAAATCAAAATTATCTTCTTTTGCAAGTAATTCAGTGGATATACTTGACATCAATTATCAAGATTTACAATACTATCTATTCAATTCTTCTTGGTTTTATTGATGAAACCCAGGAGATTCAAGTACTTTTGCCATGTTGTAGAAAAACCAGTAAAACAGCCAAACATAAAAACCAAGCATGCTGAGATAATACTGTTTAATTATGAAATAGCTACTGAGTCATCTTTATTTTCTTGAACATTAGTACAATGCAATAAGACTCAGTAAAGCCCAGTTTTCCAGAGAGTAGAAAAAATTGCATTTGACATTTTGATATAAAAACTGTACTGTGAAGTTTAATGCAAATGACACTTGATGGTGGGTCCTGGCCTTGGACTACATTTTTCTCAAAAATTATTGGCTGGTGTGGAAGAGGCCAGTTCCTCCATCTCAATGGGATGAGACCTCTGATTTTTACCTGGTAATGGAAGGGTATACCATTCACTATCAATTTAAAAATCACTTTTACCAATGTGAAAAAGAAATTGGCAAGAAAGCTTAGAGACCATTAGCCAAACTGGAGAAGGGACATATGCTTATTTTTCACTCTTTGCTGCCTCCCAATCACTCCCTCTCCCCCAAAATCCAGTTTCTACCATTGTCTTCTCTGCTCCATGGGTGCCCTGGGAAGGTGACTCTCGGGGAAAGTTTGAGTTTGGCCAGTGGGATACCCAGTCAGGCTATTAGAGGGTGGAGGGATAGAGATGTGGGGTTTATCCTCTACTCCCCTCTCCTTCAGCACCACATTTCTGGCAGTGGCAGAATATCTCTTCAACTACAGCTCCCAAAAGGCAGCCCCTCTTTTATGGCTCCAGCTCTGGCCATATACAGTCAGTCATTCTCTTCCCATCACACCCCCTTACTTCCACTTCAGGCCCAGGAGTTATGACAGCTCCCCACAGTGGCTAATCTTGCATGAAGCAGCTTCTCTTATTGGCTGTCCTAACTTGCCCTATACCTCTGAGTTCTATACCTTCATTAAAGCCTCTTCACTTAATATATCTTCTCATTAAAATTTAGAGGGTGTGGGGGGCTAGGATCTTGACTGATATGGGGTTTTTAAGTCCCTGGTTTGGGAACACTTAGGAAAGAACAGGTTGAGCATTAGGAGTCTGCATGAGTAGGTCATTTAGTCAAGCAAATTAGTGTCTCTTTGTATAGTCATCCCCAATGAATGGGTGTTTATGATGGATTATATCTCAGTGTTATAGCCTTCCTCTTCTTCTGATCTATTATTTTTATTAAGCAATTCTATGAAGCCATCATAGAAGATGCTGTTTTCTTTTTCTTTTTTTTTTAAATAGATCTTTATTGGAGTATAATTGCTTCACAATACTGTGTTAGTTTCTGTTGTACAACAAAGTGAATCAGTCATATGCATACATATATCCCCATATCCCTTCCCTCTTGAGCCTCCCTCCCACCCTCCCTATCCCACGTCTCTAGGTCATCGCAAAACACCAAGCTGATCTCCCTCTGCTATGCTGCTGCTTCCCACTAGCTAACTATTTTACATTCAGTAGTGTATATATGTCAGTGCAACTCTCACTTCGCCCCAGCTTCCCCCTCCCACCCCCTGTGTCCTCAAGTCCATTCTCTATGTCTACGTCTATTCCTGCCCTGCCACTAGGTTCATCAGTACCTCTTTTTTTTTTTAGATTCCGTATATATGTGTTAGCATACAGTATTTGTTTTTCCCTTTCTGACTTACTTCACTCTGTATGACAGACTCTAGGTCCATCCACCTCACAACAAATAACTCAATTTTGTTTCTTTTTGTGGCTGAGTAATATCCTATTGTATACATGTGCCACATCTTTATCCGTTCATCTGTTGATGGACACAATCTTGGGAAAGAAAAATGGAGCTGGAGGAATCAGGCTCCCCGACTTCAAGCTATACTACAAAGCTACAGTAATCAAGACAGTATGGTACTGGCACAAAAACAGAAATATAGATCAATGGTACAGGATAGAAAGCCCAGAGATAAACCCACTCACATATTTTCACTTAATTTATGACAAAGGAGGCAAGAACATACAATGGAGAAAAGACAGCCTCTTCAATAATTGGTGCTGGGAAAACTGGACAGCTACATGTAAAAGAATGAAATAAGAAGCTGCTATTTTCAAATGTTATATGATGCACAATTTGGAGATATGGTTGATTCATTGAATAATAGCATGAAGACTCAAAGAGGTCCCAGTGATCTGGAATCCTGGATGTGCAGAATTGGAGTTTCATTGAAATTGCACACAAATTACAATATGCATGTATGAATGTCAAGATACTGAGTGATTTGCTTTGATTGTAAATTCAGTGTGAGGTAATATTGTGATTTGGCTGTTTAGAAATATTCATCACGTTCTAGACATCATTAAAAGAAGTCAAAGGCCAACTGTACTCTGCACCAATCAGACCCCACCTGGAGACATGCTTCTAGTTTGGGGCACTACCATGAACAGGTAAACAAACAGGAGAGCTGTGTGGCAAATGGTTCCAAGCACAGGCTTTTGAGTGGCTGGATTTTAGTGGCCTGGGTTTTACTCTCAACTCCTTTACTTACTAGCTGTGAAATTTGGGACAGCTGCATACCTCATGTTCCTCGTCTTTTAAGTGGGGATCCCAAGACCTTGGGAATAGTCATTGAGAAAATGTACATAAAGCTGAGCCAACCACATTCCAAATGCTCTACAAATAATACCTAGGATGCTACTGATAATCACTAGGGTGTGACTGGTCTGGAAACCAAGTTACATGAGTAACAAACAGTCCAGGAAACTGGGGAGGGTTTTGTTTCTAGTAGAAAAGACATGCTGAGGAAGGTGCTCGGCTTCTTCAGAAATGTGAAAGACTGTTCAGTAGGAAAGAGAGTTGCCCTACGGAGTCAGAAGGAGACCCTCAGTGCAAATTACAGGGAAATGTAATTTTGCCCAATATCAGAAATACCTTTCTAGTTTCTTCATGTCCATCAAGGAAACAGGCTAACGAGCAAGTCTTTTTGAGTCATTTGTCAACAAAACTGGAGAATTACAATGTGGAATATGATTTTAGCAGGAAATCCTGCAATAAAGGCTAGTGTTGGGGGAGGGGCATGACAGAAGGAAAAGGTGAGAAAATGACCTTTAATTTACTTTTGGGACTCTATGATTTCCGACTCTGTGTATGTTGGATAGAATATCAGGAAAATGGCTGCAACCTTTGCTTGTATTCATGTTGCCTCTTTCAAACCAGCCCTTTGGCAGTAGCCCTGAGACATGTTGTCCCAGTTAGGCTTGGTAATCCCACCTATATTTTCCTGTGGAGAGGATTTTGCCTGCCAGATTTTGCCTTTGGGTGGCACACAATGGCTTCTATGTCACCAGCTTTGTAGGCTTCTTCAAGAAACTGTTTTTGGGGCTAGAAGCTTACTAACTTGGACTAAACCCCTTTCAAAAGGGATTTCTTTTCTTGACCAGAATGAAAAATATATTGAGTGGGGGAAGATACTTCACAGTGTTTGTGCTTTTCTTTTGGCCCTGCCAGGTATTTTTACCCTGATTGAGCAGGCTCTGGAAACCTTCAGCACACATCAGTCTTGTGTCTATTTCTGTTTGTACCACTAGGAGTTGATAATTACAGCTTTTCAAAGATACTCAGCACATGCCATGTTTTTGGTGAGAGCAGAGCCTTTGCGTAGAAAAGTGGCTGATATACTTCTAAGTAAATCTGTAGATGTGTTATGTTTAGAAGGCAGCGGAAGAAGGCTGAGCTGGCAGAGTAATTGCTGTGCTAGGGTGCCACTGAAGACAAATAGTGCACCCAAGATTGTGAACACCCTGTGTTATAAAAACTTGTTTCAACGTTAAGACTCCTACTGGGACAGAAATAGCAATGTCTACCATTTCTGAGCAAATTTGGAGAAAATGTCAGTGTAATAGCTCAAGGATAATTCATTTTTGAAAAATGGGCGTCCTTTCTACTGACTACTTCTTTTTGGAGGGACATTTTTAGCTTTTCAAACTGTGCTTTCCTGCCCTGTCTGGATTTTAGCCATTTATATGAGTGGTGATGACAACAAGGTAAAGAAATGAGGCTCACACAAATCAGTCTCAATTATTTAAGGTCGATAGGTGGCTCCTAGTTAAGAAAGAAAATTCTGTCTTCTGAGAAGCATGGCACAGGGAATTGGATGGGCTGAACTGGGAGGTCCCTTCCTGTCCTGATGTTTTCTGATTCCATGAGCATAGCAACTACCAGGGAATGTGACATTTCATTACTCATCAATGGGCTATTTCAAATGCCAACTAAAGTGAGAAGTGGAGTAGAATAGTCTTCAATGAAAATTAAATGAAAAGAGTAACAGAAATTGGATATATTTCCTTGGTTTGGTGAGCATTTTTGGCAATAAAAAAGATGTTTAAAAATATTTCTTTAGGAAAATAAAACAATTCATTTCCCTTGAATGCTTACTACATGCCAGGTCCTTTATTTTATATGCATTATGGATTCTATTATTATCACCATCTTATGGATGAGGAAACTAAGGATTGTAGATTATCTGTAATGGTGTCATGGAGCTGACACTAAACAAAGACTCTCTCAGATATTATGTCATCCTGCATCTCTATAACAGACGGTGAGTTATCAAGCACCCCTGGCCCCTAGATATTGGAGCAAATGTCATAGACACTTCATTGCATATTGCCAACACTTCACCTCTAGTGCACGTGGGAGGGAAATTGGAAAACCAATCAGTGGGCAGGCGCAACATAGAATACAGGGGAGTTAACATCCTCAGTGGACAGCCCTTAACCAATGGAATGATAGGGGGTAGTTTCGGGGTAAACACACAGCCCGAGGCACAATTTCTGAGGGTGCCCCCAGCAGGACTGAGCCACCACTCACTGAAAAGTGGTAATAAACTCATTTCTGTATCTTTCATTGAAAACTCTTCCTTCCCTATCTCATTGTCCATACTCCTCTTTTCTGCTTCTGGGATCACCTCCTAAATCAACTTCCTGCACTCACATCCTTGTCTAAGATGCCATTATCAGGGGAAGCCACACTAAGACATTCCCTAAGTACAATATGTGTAACCACTGTATTTGTTATAGGCATAACCCCACTAATGGACTACAATGTCCATTGCAGCATGGGGTAGACTATCACAAAACCTAAGTTAATGGAGGAATGTTTCCATGGCGTCAAATCGCTAATTATATAATGGAAGTTAATGATAATATATTGAACTTTGCTCTTTGGAATTCAATTATTCAATAAAATAAAAGAATATTTACCCTTTGAAGTCTTCAAAAAGCCTAATGATTTAGCATGAATATTTCAAGATCATTTTTCCTAGGCTTCCTCCCAGACCACTCCTGGAAGTGTCTGCTATTTATTTCCTTTGTGGTCTTAGATGAGCCAGAGATTGTAGGTGAAATGATTGTGTTCCCATTCCCTTTGAAAAATTTAATGCCAAATCTCTTACACCTACTTCAACCCTAATATTTAGCTCTAATGGATTAAAACAGCTACATCAATTTGGGGAAGTGACTGTAGTGAACAAAATCATCACATACATTTTTCTTTCAATTTCTTGTCAATCTCTGAAATTAATGGACAGGTAGAAATGCCCATTAGTTGGGATCATTTTTTGGTGGTGTTTTTTACGTGAAAACAGTGCAATTCAGGAGTGATAAGACTTGTCCACAATTGTCTCATCAGAATTCTACCAATGTACTACTGTTTTCTTTTCATCTCTTCTTTCTTTAATCTCTGCTCCTCAAGTATCTGGTGGATTTACTTTATGCTTCAAGGAGAGTATGGGATTATGCATACCTTTCTTCCTTAGCCTTATAGAAAGCATGCTCCCTTTTTAAGGACTCTGTTTTTAGTGAAGCATCCACCAGAGATTCCACATTTTGTGCCAACAACCAATCTAGCTGCAGGATTTTCTTTGAGGAATTCTACCATCCTCCATTGATGACATATGACCAACTCAATACTATTGGGCTAAAGATAAGAACTGGTTCCTGGAAGCATGGACAGTTGACAAACATTCTGTGAAAGAACTGTGGTATTAGAACAAACACCAACTAGTAGAAGCCCCCAAACTAGACTTCATCACTTTGCTGCTAAGTTGTAAAGAGTGGGCTTGTACCTGATGAAAATATTTTTGCAAATTTGTATGCGATGCCAGGGGGATATGCAACAAAGAGCAAGCAGAGATAAGATTCTCACTGCTGCTATGCTCAAGAACTATACTAGCAGTGAGCTGAATGCTAAACTTTACAATAATATAGAAACTGTGTGCTTATTTTTCACCAGTGATAACACAATCTTCATTTTTGAAACACATGGTACTCATTCATGGATTCTATATTCAGCTATACCTATATATGTTCATATCACAAGGTTATTTTCAGGTTAAAAATTCACTCTATCTTTGTGGTAAGAAATAAAAGAATTAGCTCAAAGAAAAAAATTGTGATTTGTATTTGGATACAAATTTTAAGTGGACTTGCTTATTTCTGACTCATCCTGTGAACCCCTTTCAGCTTGCCTTCTTTAAAAAAAAGCATTTACTTCTTACAAGCAATTTCTTTCCTTTCTTCTTTCCTTCTTTCTTTCACTCATCTAAAAATCCTGTAATAGATATTTGGCAGAATTATTTTAGTTTTGATATCCACTACAAGATTCCCTGGAACTCAGTCATAGAATTCTGTCCTATTTTTTAAATTGCTACAACTATAATAAGAGATCTACTAGGAAAGTTTGAAACAATTTCAATTGTGAGTATTTTGTTAAGTGGTAATACTCATGAAACGACAGTACTTTGGATGGTTCTTAATTTGCAAACCAACATTCTGTTTTAATTTTTAACTCTTATGCCACTGCTGGAAATAAATACTTTCTGGTAGAAAGAGATTTTTCCTTTTTTATAGTTTCTTTTATATTTTCATTTTTACTCATCTCTTAACCTTTTTGCCAGAGCCAGAAGTTCAAGAGAAAGGTGAGCAGGGCCCCTCCTGGGAGTTTGTTAGCCATGAGAGAACATATGCTAAAATGACTTAAAGAGATTCAATACAGCCTCTGGAAAAACTTTTAGGGAGAAAAATTTGATTCATTTCTCAGCTCTGCCATTAGTTAATTATCTTGGGCAAGCATCAAGATCCTCATCTGGAAATTGAAGTTCCATTTCCAAACATTTATTGCATTTCTCCAAAGTACTAAGCATATATTGGCATGCTGGAGATGTAAGATGAATAACATATAGGTGGTGTACTTCAGGAACACCACAGAAGACAGTATGAGCTAAAACAAATAATCGTTTGTGTGCCAGAATAGAGCCAGCTTCTACAGTGAAGAGCTCTGTTAATACTGCTTGGTGAACCCTGGAAAAGAAGCATTTGTTTCTGTACAAAGAGACAGGGAGCAGAAAAAGTCAAAGAGAATAAATGATATTTGATTTGGATTTTGAAGGATGAATAGAATTATACCAGATGAATACATTGGAGAAAAGCTTTCCTCATAGATGCAGCATGAGTTAAATAACTCAGGACTGAAAGAGGGCTTGTGAGTAGAGTGTATGAGATGGAACTTTTGTTGGCATAATGATGATCTGTGATCAACAACACCATCTTTGCTTCCCCATTAAATGCCCCTGAGCACACCAGCTGTCATGGACACCAGAATTCCAGCGATGAGAATGTTCCTCTGTTCATTTCAAACTTAGGCACAAATTGGCTCACCCAGGACCCTGCTAGACTTTGCATCCTTGTTTCTTCATCTTATCTACTCCTCTGTGAGTGAGATAACCCAACTGTGGAAAGATAACTCTGTTTCTGGCACAGCAGCCTTCCTAGGATGCTTCTTCCTGCAGCTACACTTCGCCTCCAATATCTGGGCAAGAAGCCCACTGCCTCTGAGTCCCAGGGTCCCCTCATCAAGCCAGTTCCGTGCCCTGTAGATTCTGATGGGAGCTCAACAATTACAGTAACTCATGTAGCCATCTCATAAGGCTGTTGTGAAGGACAGAGATGATAATACGTGGAACCTGTTCACTTGAGAGGTAAGCAGACTTGGATTTAAATCCTGGTTCTGACCGAGGGAGCCAAGGCAAATTATTGAACTTCTCTGATCATCATTTTTCTCCTCTGTATGATGGGGCTAACAGCACCCACTTGGTATAAATGCTCTGAGAGTTTTCATCCAACTAATAGGGACACTTGCTATATATAGGTTACTATTCTAGGGCCTGGAGATACAGCAGAGAACAAAGTCCCTGCTTTCTAGGACTCAGACAGGAAATGTAATATCAGGTAGGGATTGGAGGCTGGAAGAAGAATAACAAAGGGTAAAGGGAGAGAGAGAGAGGAAGAATGAGAGTAGTATTATTGCAAAGGGTGATCAAGGAAGGCCTCATATCCACATGAAGGGAAGGAGCCAGCCATGCAGAAACCTGGGAGAAGAGCATCTTAGGCGGAGAGAACAGCATATGCAAAGGCTCTGTGATGGACTGAATTGTGTCCCCAAAATTCCTACGTTGAAGCGCTAACCTTCAATGTGACTGTATTTGGAGATAGAGCCTTTAAGGAGGTAATTAGTATTAAATGAGGTCAGAAGAGTGGGACTCTAATCCATGGACTGGTGTCCTTATGCAAAGCAGAAGAGATCTCTCTTTCTCTCTGCACGTGCAAAAGGAAAGACCATGTGAGGACACAGCAAGAAGGCAGCCGTCTACAAGCCAGGGTGAGAGGTGTCACTAGAAAACAACCCTGATAGCACCTTGATCTTGGACTTCCAGCCTTATTTTCTCAACAGTGAGAAAATAAGATTCTGTTGTTTAAGCCACCCAGTCTGTGGTAGTATTTTGTTATAGTAGCCCAAGTAGACTAATGCAGGTTCTGAGGCTGAAAGGAGTTGGCAGGGGGCTGCAGCAGAGTCAGTGGTGGGAGAGAGAGCTGGGAAGTCAGGTGAAGAAGGAGCCAGGATGCAGGACCCCTCTGCTCTGACGAGGAGTGAGCATTTTACGCCAAAGGTAATACATGTTGGAAGATAAGCTTCCAGAAGTGAAAGGATGTGATGTATGTTTTTAAAAGGTCAGTCTGGCTGTGTGGAATTGACTCTGGGACAGGGAAGGCATGGCCTTGGGGAGAGCAGTTGGGTGGATGAGGGTGTGAGCCTAGAGTAGAGATGGAGAGAAGTGGGTGGGATAAATTTTGGAGATGGAGGTGTCAGAATGTGGTGATGGATCGGTTGGGAAGTGATAAGAAACAATTCAGAATGACTAACAGGTCATTGGACTGAGCAATCGGGTGAGTGATGGTGCTTTGTTGGAGATTCCTGCTCTCATGTCTGTAACACTGTGCTCCAGATTCCAGCATGGCTCACTCCCTCCTGTGTGTCTTCACCCAAACGTCACCTACGAATAGAGGCTTCCATAACCAGCATTCTTAAAATTGCACTGTCTCTTCATTTACTTTCATGCTTTACTTTTCTCTATAGCATTTATTCCCATCTAACATATTATATCTTTTACTCACCAATTTTGTTTGTCTTCTAGAATGTACACCTCATGACAGTATATATTATTGTCTGTTTTGTTTACTGCTTTTTGGTTCATCGTGCCTAGAACATTGTCTGGCACGTAACAGGTAATCAGTAAATATTTGTTGACTATACAGATGAATGAATGAATGAATGGGTGAAGCCTGAGGAAGAGGAATCAAGAAAGCTGTCAAGATGCCTACTAAACAGCCAAGTGGAAATATCTAGTGTGTCATCACCTGTGTGCTTGAGATAAGGCACATGCAATGTGTGGTGTCCTGCCTGCCACGCATTAATGATTATTATTACAAGTATTATAATTCTATTTCTAAGCCCACTGCATCTTCCTCTTACTGCACTTTGGTTGAAATTATCTAAGACCTGTAATTCTTAGTTCTGTGGCTCTGTGGGTATGTGGTGGGGGAGAAAGTGGTGAGGGAAGTGGCTGCAGATCACCTTTGTCCTTTTGTAGCCACCCACTCGCCACCATCACACAAATGGACGCTTATGAAGATTTCCTACTTCCTTCATAGGCTCTCATCTTTGTGCTGAGTATTAATTCTCATCTGCATTCAAGGATCTTAATCAAGCAGGGGCAGTCATCAAAATGTTGTGTACAGCAAAATCAAAGCTTTTTACGTGAAAATCAAAACCACACGGAAAATTAGAGGAATACGTGTTATGGTTTAATCAATGACTCCGATCTTGCTTTCACGAGTGATACAGAGAAAATCAAAGATTAGGTTTAAAAGTGGCGAAGAGGAAAGTATTATGAATTTATCTCATAAACTTAGCCTGTTAAGACTTACTTTTAAGTAATAAGATTTTGCTGTATGTCTCACGATACTACCATTCTCTTTTGGCACATGAGGACCAAAAAAGAAAAAAAAAGAAAAACCCGTAAAAGAAAAAACTTTTAGTATCTGCCTTTACGTAGTGCCTTGCAGAATGACCTGCCCCACCCCCCACCAAAAGAAGTTCTTTACAAGTGAGATGATATAGGCATCAGAAAAAAAATGGCTAATGTGCTTATTCCGCAGCAGTAAGCAGATTCCTATCTTTGCTGTGCTTTACGAACAAAAGATTTGGGGTGATTTTTTGTTTCTTTCTGAGAAGTGACAACATCATTAGTTTATTTGGTGGCACCGTCTTATCTTCACAAGTTAAAGAGTTGATATTTTTTACCTGACCCTCCCCTTAACAATAGCAGTTAAGGAATAGGTTTATCTTTTAAAGGATGCATTTTCTGCTTTTAAAAGTTTATAATTCACATAAGGAAAAGTACCTAAATTCTAATATAAAAGGTAAGAATTAACATGCATAGGAGGGAAAAAATCATTTTACCATCTTCACCTATGGTGCATTTTATCCAAAAGTATCCTCCTTGGACTTCTGTAGAGGTCGTTAGATTTCTTAACCTATCTTTGTTTTATACAAGAACGTATTTTTTACATGCACATCATCTCCACTTGCAAAAGGATCTACTAATGAGGTCATGCTTCTTTGTAAATGTACCAAGAGAGTTCAAGTGTGGAGCAATGTCCACTGTCATTCAGTGTCTAAGTCTACCTGGGACATGACATGTTCAATAGGAGTAATGTGAGCTTTCCAGAAGTCATCTTGACCTTGTGTCCCAGGTCCACCACTTAGCAGGTGTTCTTAGTTATTGCTGTGATTTACTTCCTAACCTGTTCTACTCCATGAGCATGCCACCTAGAAACCTGGAGTGATTCTCAGTTTTTTTCTTGTCTCTACCACATCTTGTAAGTTGTGTGTCTGTAACATAAATATCATCTCTCTTATTCTGTCCTCATTTCTGTCCCCACTGCCAATGTTTAGGTCTTCAGCATCTTTCATCTGGGCCACAGTGATGATTTCCTAGGCAAACTCACCTCATGGATTGCCTATCGTCCATTCATCTTCCATCCTGCTGCTAGAGTAACATTTCAAAAATTCAAGTTAAATCGCATTAGTTCCCTATTTAAATGTTTTCACTGTTGTCCATAAATAAAGGATAAACTTACAGACTTGCAAGTTTGCCATTTAATGTCCTTCATCATCTTCCTGGCCTCTTTGTTCAAAGTCATGTCACACTTATACTTCCAAGTACATACACACACACACACACACGCACACACCACTCTACCCTCCAGACACACTCGGCCACCAGTACTACCCTTGGGATGCCATCCTGTGCGTAACTCTCAGTGCCTTAGCTCTTTGTAAAATCTCCCTCTCCATTCACTTACTGGATCACTTTATAAAGTTGATTTTAATATGTGTTTATGGAAATAAATGAAGACCACACAAATGTGAATAAACAAAAGCTATTCATTTAGAGCTTGCAAGGGTATCAGCAACAATTACTTGCATTTGGCAGAGACTCAAAGGCCAACAGAAGAATAAGAAACCTTTATAGTAAAACAAACAGAAATTTGCAGGTGGGCTTTTCCGGGAGGATTTTGGCATGGGGAAGCTGAAATTGGGCTAACCAGAAGTGGGCATTTGATGCGCTTGGTTTGGGAAGCATACTTGGCTTTCTCTGGTTGGTTCTGAGTTGGAAGGAGAGTGGGGAGAAAAATAGGAAAGATGAAAGCCATTGACCAAATCATGATTGTTTGTGTCCAGTTGCTGCAGAGGTTCTGGTTTTGCTTCCTGGTCTAGTTACTGGAGAGTTTGTGGTGTGGCTCCTGGTCTGGTTACCACAGAGGCTGTGGTCAGAGTTCTATTGTCTCTATTGTCATGTATGGCCTGGTCATTATCTGTTTGTATATTCAGTCTCTCATGGTCAATCAATATTTGTTGAATGAGTAGATGAACATTTCAGCTTAGTAACTGTTCATTCCTGCCACTTCCAACTTGATAAAATTCCAATATCCTAGCTTATCTCTCAACAAATTATATGTTCTTTTCTTAAGGTGTTGGTCTTCCACATAGGTCTAGATGTGTTGATTCCAAGGGAAAGCAGATTTCCTTGTCCAGAGAAATGTCCCAAGCCTTTACCCTTAAACACTAGGCGATCCCACCGTCCTTCGATGAAACAGGAACTTGGGAGCACATGTTTTCTTCTGTTACTCTGCCCATTCCTATTGCTTGTCTGATTTGGCCTGCTTACCTCATTTGCATTACCTGCCTGGAGTAAAAGACAGTTAAGATTGTAGTTCTGGACTCTTATGTAACTTCTTCCTTCAGGTAAAGAAGCTGACCTTCAAAGCTAACTTTTCCCACTTAAAAACGGTGATAATAACATGCCGTCCACTCCAGAAAGGAGATCATGCAGATGAAAAAAATAATGTTTGTACAGAGCTTGGCACTCTACTAAATATTCTAATAACATGGTATCCACTCCAAGAAATGTTTAGATCTATTTCAACAGAATTAAAAGCCAACATAGGATAAAATGTAAATCGCCTGTCATGCTTTTTCATGGAGGCATAAGGCTACATTGATGCCATTCGACAGTTTCAAAGCTGAGGTCTAGCAAAGTCTCTGAAGAATGTTATTGGTTTGGAGGGGAGGAGGTGATGGTGGTATTTGTTTACATCCATCTTTGTAGAAAAACAATGGGCTACAATGTGAACCAAAAAACACTTATGCAGCTAAATCACGGAAATCTGTCTACTCATCTCCAAGGGAAAGTTTTGGCTGAGCAAGTTAATTTTGTCTTAAGGCATTTGCATAGTAATTGTATTGGGCCTGAATGTGCATCTGCATGGAGATCATTTTTTTTTCTTTCAATCACATTCTTTGGACAGGGATTAATATAGTTCCTAGAGAATCATTATATAGTAGATTATTGATGTTGAGTGCTTAATTACTTTTGTGGTTTGGTCCTTTATAACTTGATGCTTGAGACTCTAGTCTGCTATGTGTTGCACCTGCCTTTATTGTTGTTACCAGGTAATGGTCACTTGAATTTTGTGTGTGGGCTTGGTTTAGGGGCACTAATGAATGCCCTCACATAGTGTAAGGTTTCAAGTATTGTTAGAGAATGATAGTTAAATATGCTTTTATGAAAGAGGTATGTGGCATTGTTTAAACTAACATTTTTATTGTGACTGTTACGATGCTCATGAAAAATATGACCATGTGAATTATCTAATGGGATTGTTCCAGGAACCTCAGATGACCTCAGATCGTTGAAACCATTGCATGCCATTATCTGCCGTAGAGGCCACAACATTCTACATGTCCCCACTGTATTCAAGGTTATTTCCCAAACCACCACTTTGAATAGCACAACTATCAGGGTTTCTAGAAATTACCCTGGAGTGATGAATGAGGGTATGTTCACCAACAGGATTTCCCAGAATTAGTGAAAGAGGTGTAAACAAGTTACTATGTAATATTTTTCCCCAAATTGATGAATGTCAACATGAGACAACTGAATTTTTGCTCATATTATGCCAATTTCAGTGGCAATTCTTAGCCCACAAGTTGTTTGTGAACTAATGTTTTGTCTTTCTGGATCAGTTTGGTCTCTGTGAAAAGAAAAGACATATTTGTGCAGATCTTCTTTGTTGTTCTTTGTTAATAGAAAAATGGTAGAAATTATTCTACCACACACAAGATTGTAATGAGGCAAGGGCAGAGACGTTACCAGGGTGAGTTCTGTTTTCTGGTACTTTCTTGAATCCTTCTTAGTCATAGCATTCATAGCATTTTTCTAGGCTTCTTAGCTACAGTTACATATTGACATTATCCAGTATCAATCAGAAGAGACCCCACAACTACTTTCCTGGCATCCCCTGAGAGCTGGGAAGGGATCATTTTACACATGGCTTAGAGTATCATTTTTAGATACATGACCATGTGCTTGCTGACACTCAGTGCATCTGCCTTAAGTGCACCCCACTCAGCCCTGTGAATGCCTCCTGTAGATTATTCTGCCTAGTCAAGGTTCATTGGAAACATTCCCTCCTCTCCAACATTTATCAAAACACAAAGTGAATGCATTATCAGCACCAATCACTGTTCGAAATTCAAGGTCCATGAAATTACTTTAACATGTGCAACGTCTCTATTTGATGCCTGGCGTGTAGGTCACCCATATTTGATGACCATTACCCCTTTACTATTGATCTTTTAGTGTTTGTTCTGAATGTAAAGTCCTCTGTATTCTGTTAAATGTTCCTCACTGTTGCCCGCACCCACCCACCAGCCCACATATTTTACTTGGTAAAAGTGTTTGGGGAAAGCTCTTAAAGCTTTTCTCTAAGAACCCATTTAAGATTTTAATGTTCACATGGATCACTGAGGGCTCTTGCTATTGTTCTGATTCAGTAGGTCTAGTTTGGGGCCTGAGATTCTTCATGTCTAACTAGCTCCCAGTGATGAGGATGGTGCTGAGAGCACCCCTCGAGTAGCAAAGCCCTAGAGCAGTGCCTTCTAATAGAACTTGCTGCAGCGATAGAAATATTCCACATCTGCATTGTGCAAAGCAGTGGTCACTTGCCCCATGTGGATATTGAGCACTTGAAATGTGGCTAGTGTAACTGAGGAACTGAAATTTTATTTTTTGAATTTTAATTAGTCTACATTTCAATAGCTGCCTACCGTATTTGACTATGTCAGAGGACTTAAGGTTTTTATAGTTCATTGGCTTTCCCCAGTCTCGAGAAGGGTGATCTCGAGATTGAGGGATTCTTCTTACTTATCTCTGCACTTCCAGGATCTTGCACAGGGCCAAGAACATTATGTGTGCATATAAACGGCATTCCTAGTAAGAGATCTAGTCTCCAGTTATGGGAACAGATTCATAGAACTGTCATATAGTAGAAAAGGTTCTACTTTAAAGCTATAACACATAGTGGGTAGGTAGTTCTGCCTCCACCAATTATGGGATAATTTCTGGTAAGTCACTTAATCGCTCTAAACATCAATTTACTCATCTCAAAATAGCACTCATGAGTATGGTAATACCTACCACACAGGGTTGCTGTGTTATTCACATGACATTTTTGCCAAATCACTTTTTCAAGTGGTATTTGCTCTGCAAATGCTAGTTTTTATTGTTATATTATCATATGTTCTTTCCCTCCCCTAAATATTTATATTTTTGGTGAAGCAATATAGAAATATGCCTTATGTGGACAGGACTGCAGTCTTAATTGGGAGGTGAAATAATCACACAAACCCATGTGCAGTTTTGTATGTTTCCTCATGTGGAGAAAACAGTTCTGATGGTCAAGGAAGAAGGCTTTAGCAAGTTTCTCTTATTGTATTGCCTTGCAATTTAATTTATGTGGAAATAAATATAGCATTTTTGTTTCAGGATTTTGTGTGGTTTGATTTAATTCCCTAATAAAATTGGGGTCATAAATGTCTTGCTAAGTCTAATTGTAATTGTCCGAGTCCATCTTATCTTAAAAATACACCATTCTAACCTGCCAAATACCTAATTTCCCACTTGTTTATAGTGATAAACAACAGACATTTTCTTAAGCAGATTGGCTTTGGGATAGGCTTTTTTATTTTTTCACATCCTCTTTTGATAAAGCATTGCCAGCTTCATGGCCATAAGAAAAATCACAATAATTAACATTTAGCAAATGTGCAAAGCACTATTCTAAACACTTTGCATGTATAAACTCATTGAGCTGTCGTGAGACTGAATAAACCTTTTAAGCTCTTTTACTGTTTACGAATGTGGTGAGTTCTGAAAATATTGATGGCCTTCTTATTACTGGTGATGGCATGGAGCAGCTATCCAGTGACCTTTGTACAATCATGATTTATAAATGGGTTGAACTGAGAGCTTCACCAGAATGATTTAAGAATGATTGATTAAGACAAATCAAGGCATTTCTGAAAAAGGACAGATTGATTTTATGTTTCTTAGTTAAAGTGTTCATAGCTTGTAATGCAGCTGTCTGCTTTTATATACTCTTAAACAAGCTCCATAGACCTTATTAAATAATTTAAATGTTTTGTTTAAAACTTGATATTGCAAGTGAATTCAACTTCCCCTTTGCATTCATCAGTGTTTCTTTATAGACATTTTACCTTCGTTCTAGATTACATTTTAAAGTAAATCAACCAGTCTGGTTAAAGGTAAAAGACAACATGGTGTGTTAACTGTTAACAATCTCTCAAGACTGAATCAATGCTGTCTTAGGTCTGAGTTTCTATGGCAGGAAAAAGACCTAAACTCTGACTCTCTCACCCCCGCTGCAGTGTGCTTTCTTCCTTGCCTCACTCCACAGTAAGACTTAGATGCAAAATACTTGATTTTCCTAATCACCTCTCAAATGTGATAGACCATGAACTACTGATAAGCAGAAAACAACTAGGGAGAACCTCCTTCCATGAATAGAAAGGCAAAGAATTGTGAGAGCACCTTTCTGTGTTATTCCAATCTCAAATAAATGAGAAATGGAGGTCTAGTAACCATCTTGTGACCGTGGAGACCAAATCCACAGGGTGAAAATATCAGAGCAGAGAAACATAAAGAACCCAGAACCCTAAACGGCTGTAACATCCCTACAAACCTGCAGACATCTCATTATGTAAGAAAAAGAAAACCCTATATGTTTGCTGTTTTCTCTGAGCCAAACATCCTTAACTAGGAGTTCTGCAATTGAAGTGGAAACCAGAGAATTGCAGGCTACTAATGTAGAAATATGGTGTAAAAAATGACCATATGTTGTAAAACATGACCAGAAAAATGTAAAAATCAGTTCTGGACAGCCTCTGATAACCTGATATCTTTAAAGCAAGAGAGATGTCTCCATGAGGTATAACGAGAGCCAAAGGGAAATTTTTATATCTGCGGATTGACTATAAGATGTTTTGAAAGTTATCTAACACCAGAATCCTTGTAAGAAGGCTAAATGTTTCCTCATGCAAAGACGTCACCCTTTCCTGAGCGCCACATTTCACCTCTGGACCATGTCTGAGAAAGAGAGCAGAATGTTTTCCCTTTAATGAACCTGAATCTGTATGTCTCCATAAACTGCCATGGATCAGTACTAACTTTTCCCTTGGAGCCGTCTAACCAGTTGATTGTATAAAAGGCACCCAGATATTTGAAGAGTATTTTCCTGAAGTCATTTAACTTCTTCATTCTCTGATGGAAAAACTGCCGTTAGTTCATGTATTTCCAGTGCACTCTGGTTTCTAGGCACCTTCCTATCCTGATGTTTTTTATTTTTTCAGATTGTGTTCATTTGTCTCTTAAAGTCTGGTTTCTACAAATGAAGGCATTTTTCCAGCAGCAATCTAACCTGGCACAGAGCAGCATATTAGTGTGTGTGTGTGTGTGTGTGTGTGTGTGTGTGTGCGCGCGCACACGCGCACCCACGCACACATGCACACACATGCTTTTGTGTATTGAATATATACTAAAATGTTTATAATATGTATAAAAGATTCAAAGAATAATAAAATGAGCCTGTGTATAACTACCACCAGCTTGCCCTACCTTAGAAACCCTCAGTGTGTCCCAACCCAATCCCCTGCTTTTCTTTCCCACCAAAGTAACCACTGTTAGGAATTTCGTGCTTATTTTTAACATCCTTCTCTTTATACATACCAAACAACTCTAAAAATATGTTGTTAAATTTTACATGTTTTAGGATCCTGTAACAAAAAATCACACTGAATATAAATGGAATCATATGGTATACTGTCTTGTGAAACTTGATTTTTCATTCAAAATCACTACTTGAAATTTATTTATGTTGGTGCAATTAGCTACTGTCATTCATGTTTCACTGTTCTATATTTGTCTCAATTTTTCCAGGTTTAATTTTATTTTATTTTCCCTATTGAGCTAGTTTGAAATGATATACTGTACTCTTTTTCCCCATCCAGGGATTGAACCCGTGCCCTTGGCAGTGAAAACACAGAGTCCTAAACACTGGACCGCCAGGGAATTCCCCTGTACTCGTTTTTTCTAATCTCTTGGTTACCCCGGAAATGTTTAGCCTAATACTTAATTCTTATTTAATCAATATCTTTATGTTTGTCTTAAGTAATAAAAATGTGTTAAGCATTTAAGCTTCAGCTATTATCCAGTATTTACTTTTATCTTCTTTAACCACACAAAATAGATATTTTGATATAATCAATGCTTATTTAAATTCACTCCCATGTTTACTAGTTTCTTAGTTTACCTCTCCGTGCATCTCCGACTTTGCATTTGGAATTATTTTCCTTCTGCCTGGAGTATTCTGTATGAATGCCTTTAGTGAGGATCTGTTGTTAAACATTTTCCTTTTTTTTTTTTTTTTTTTTTTCAATGAAAATTACTTCCTTTAATCCTTTATAGTGAAAGTTAGATTCACTGGGTTCTGGTTCCGGGTTGACACTGGTTCTGTCTTAGCACATTGACAAGAGTCTCCCACAGTCTGGTACCCACTGGAGCTGTTGGCAAGCCAGCTGTCAGTCCAGTTGTTCTTCCTGAAGTTACCTTTTCTTCTGGCTGCTTCTAATATTTTCATGTTATCTTGTGTGTTCTGCGGTTTCACTGTAATGTTTCCAGGTGTGGGTTTCCTTTTAAGTATCCCTCTCAGGATTTGTTCAGCTTCCTAAAATGAGGACTAGGTCAATCAGTTCTGAAGCATTTACAACTGTGTTGTCTTCACTGCCTCTTTCCCATTTCATTTCTCCCCCGGGGTATATACCAAGGAGTGCATCATACGGTAACTCTATACTTAAAATTTAAGGAAGCTCCAGACTGTTTTCCTAAAGAGTTGCGCTGTTTTACATTCCTACCAGCAGTGCATGTTGATTCTAATTTCTCCATATTCTCACCAACACTTTCATTATTAACACCAACACTGTCATTATTTGTCTTTTTGTTTATCGCCATTATAGTGGGTGAGAAGTGGTATCTCATCGTGGTTTTTATTTACATTTACCTAATCTTAGTGATGTTGAGCATCTTTACATGTGCTTATTGGTCATTTCTATATCTCCTTTGGAGGAATGCTTATTCAGATCCTTTGCTCATTTTTTTAAAATGGGTTACATGTCTCTTAATAATTGAGTTGTAAAAATTGTCAATTTTTTTGTAGGTTTGTATGTTTTGTTCTTGTTTGATTGACCATTTGCTATTGGTTAAAAGTGAGTAATTAATGAAAAAAAATGAAAAAATAAAGGAAAGCGTGAGGGGAGAAGAGAGAGAACTAAATAGTGTGGAATACTTGCAAACATAACTAAGTTTCACCAATTAGGAACAGGTTAATATTTGGTTTACTAGCATAGGGGAGGGAGAAGTTTCCTTTGACCCTCTTAGGGTCCCTGGCTAGATCTGAAAATTAAACTGACAGAGGCAGATTAACGGGCAAAAAGCATACAGATTTATTTAATGTAAGTTTTACTTGACACAAGAGCCTTCATAAGAAAATGAAAACCTGAAGAAATAGTTGATCCTGAGTATTTTTATGCTAGATTTGATGAAGAGTGGACAGTCGTAGAGCAATATGATAGATGAAGGAGTGCAAAATAAGTGTGATAAACTGGGGGAAACTTAGCAAGGCCTATTTTTTCAGAATATTCCTGACATCCATTTATCTTTGGACCTAAGGTTGCTCCTTTCCTCCAGGTGTAGGGAGGGTACCTCTTTCTGGAGGGTTCTTTGACCTGTTTCAGGGAAGAAGGACAGAGGGAAGGTCAGAATGACCTTCCCCTTTCTGCTCTTTTCTCAAACTCCTTTAGTTTAAAATATTCAATTTGCCAAGGTGCCATATTTTGGGATGGTGTGTCCTGAACCCCATCACTAGTTAGAACGATATCATGTGCTACCTACATGTTGGTTTTAATATAGTAATTAATTCATATCTTCTATGCTATATTTAATATCACCATTTCCCTAACTGTTCCATTGAATGTTACTAGGTGTTAACAGCGAGAGGTTCTGTAGCTTAATAAGCCTAGAAACTCAGACTCCATAAATAGAATGCAGTGTCTTTACTAAAGGGCTTCCTTGAGCCTTTAATATTTAAATGAACAATGTAAGTGTTCTGGATGGAGGCTGGGCTTCAGTCTACAGCAGTCTCCCCTTATCCTTGGGGGATACGTTCCAAGACCTCCAGTGGACGCCTGAAACCTATATATACAATGTTTTCTCCTATATATATGTACATATGGTATAGTTTAATTTCTAAATTAGGCACAGGAAGAGACTAACAACGATAACTAGTAATAAAATAGAACAATTAAAACAATATGCTGTAATAAAAGTTATGAGAATGTGGTCTGTCTCTCTCAAAATGCCTCATTGTACAAATTTAATGCTTTTTCACTATTAACTATGCACTCATCATGCACTGTGGCTATAACTGTTGCAGTTTGACAACAACATCAGCACAAATTTTTTTTTCCTTCACAGTTTCACAGATAGAAGATTCCTTCCTTTTGTAGATCTTAGCAACCTGAGCCTACAATTTTTTTTCTTTCTTTATGAAGTAGAGAATTTTTACCTTTTCATTTAAAGGAAGTGCTTTACAATCCGAATTGTCAGCATCACTTCTTGTGCTTTGGGGCCATTATTAAGTAAAATAAGGGTTAGTTGGACACTGTCATTGAGATACTATGACAGTTAATCTGGTAACCGTGGAGGCTACTGGCTACTGTGTGACTAACGGGGGCAGGGGGGCAGGGGACAAAGGGAGGTTTCACAACCTCCCTTGGAACAAGAACAGCTGAGATATCACACTACTCAAAACAGCAGCAATTTAAAACTTATTGAACTGTCTATTTCTGGAATTTTTCATTTAATATTTTCATACCAAGGTTGACCAAGGGTAACTGAAACCAAAGAAAGCGAATAGAGGGGACTACTGTAAAACTCTCTTCTTTCCCTAATAATCTTGTTTTGAGATTCATGTTCTAAGGAACATACTGAGGAAAGCATTACTTTAAAGACATTAATTTCCCTAAGAGAGAGAGACTTGCCGTAGTGAGCTCTGATTTTGATAATAGGACAGGGATGATGGTCAGGTGAAGCAGCAATTGATAAGTTGCCTGTTACAAGGTCAGAATTAACATTGGAAGGAGCCTGACATTTTACCAAATGAAAATTAACATTAATTAAACAGAAAGAGGAAAAACCTGGGAATATTTGAGACAGTGATTCCTCTCCACTAGCTGGCATGTTTATTTTTCACTAGAGTTCATGATTGACCCCCTGCTAAGTGAATTGGAGTTTGCAGGCCTTCTTTGTTAGGTATTTCAAAGAGCTCTAAATTCAACACATAGGTGTAAGCTTTCACCAGCCCTCCATTTATGGCCTGTAGTCTAGCTGGGAAAGTTTCTCTGTCTATTAAATTAGAACAATAACTTTTTTAATGCAGCTAATGTAATTCTGGAGAATCTTCTCATTTACATAATATTTTGGTGACTCTGATGTTTTCTCATAAATGTATAGGGAATGGAGCTGTTTCTGGAAATATGAATTGAGAGTTTATTTGTTCCTGACTCTCTTACTGCCCTTATCAGAACCAAAACAAAGTAGCCTTTGCCAGTTCCCATTGCTGTGGGATATAGATATAAGATATAAAAGATTTCAAAATGATTCCAGGTTCATAATACATGAAAAAATAATCATTTAACAAATTTCCCCTAAAGATACTAGCGATGTCTTCCTTAGGAAAATTAGCTTTTATTTTTTGTTTTACTTTTGGTGAAGTAGCTGAACTTTTGTTTCAAGGCAAATTAAGCATAGATAACTTGATTGTAAAGATATTATTGTTTGCAAACCTCTGTGGAATTTATTTTGGGCCAAAATAAACCATTACATATAACTCAAAAGAAAAGTGTTGTTTTTTCTTTCATTGTTATTTTATTTCATTTTACTTTATTTAATATTTTGCTTATTTCATTTATTATTCATTTATTTTTGTGTGCATGTACCAGGGATGGTGTTCTGGTGGTTACTTAGTTTTATCGTTAGGTAGAAGGTAGATGGTATGTGAGCCAACCCCTGATGTAATAGTTAAAGCTATCTCCACCAGCTACACTGATATGATAAAACTTAGTCTGACCCCAGATACACCATCATTTTATAGAATGACTTTCTCTGGAACAGAGAAGTTTTCTTAATCATTGAGATCTGTAGACTGAAAGGAAAATGCACAACCTAAAAGTTGAGAATTATATTTTATTCGGTGAACTTTCTAAGGGCTTGAAGCCCAGGAGACAGCTTCTCAGAATAGCTCTGAGGGACTGCTATGAAGAGGTAAGGGGGGAGCCAGGATATATAGGAGGTTTTGCAATGAAGACCAGGTAGTTGGAACATCAAAAGAGTACTGTTAATTAAAGAAAACCAGATATCTCAAGTTAATAAATTTAGTACTTTTCTATGTATGGGAAGATGCAAGAGTCTGGGTTCATTGAAATCATCCCTTTGTTATGTACCTCAGCTACCTGGGGCCAGTATCCTGCTTCTTTCCATCCTGAGTCCCCTTAGGGTGCACAGTTGGGGGTGGCTGCAGTGGCTGAGGGCTTGGCAGTGGCAGCGGTTTGTCTCCATCCTGAGTTTCCTCAGAGCTCACCATGGGGCGGCTATAGTGGCTTGATGGCTGTAACATCCTTTTTTACTGATATGGCAGGCAACCTTTTTCACAGATCTTATACTGATCACTCAATTATTTTGGATAATTGAAGAATGACAGATCAAAGCACTGGATTATAAAGACAGGATGTAGGAGAAGAATGAGGAAGGGGGCCGTTTTCCTCTGATGCTGGATGCTGGAAAAGATGAACTTCCAAATCTCAGGAACTTGACACTAGAGAAGTTTGTTTTGTTGTTTACAAAATGCTCCTTATGGTGGACTGTTCTCTTTCAGGCCATGATTTACAGACCCAGGATTCTTACATTTTGTAGGTCCATCATCTTCAAATAGGGACTTCCAATTTACCCTGCTAGGCTGCAGCAGGCCAAAAGGGGAAAAAACATGGAGGATTACCAATGGAAGGTTGTTGTGAACACACACTTTAGCTGTTATTCCACTGGCTCAAAGTTAGTGTCACTCGACCACATCTTCCTTCTGGGACAAGGGGTCCAACCTGATGCCTAAAAGAGGAAATGGGTTCTTTTGAACATGCAACTATCTCTGCCACAGCTCTCTCAGGATATTTGCTTTTTTGTATTTATGGTGTTGAAATTAATTTGAGTCATGAAATGGAGTTAGTTATCTCCAAAGGAAATAAAATTACACATGCACATTAATTATACATTTAAAACCAGCCTAATAATTAATATATAACATTTTAAGTAATTTCCTTAATAAGTTCTTTTCAAATTCCTTCAAAGATGTTTTTGGCATTCCTGGAAGGCAAATTTTATTGAGCAAAGGATCTGGTCTCAGTTTACAAAACAAATAACCAGCTCATTTTTATATCTCTGGAATCGCCTTACAACATCAAGACTGAATACTTAAGCATCACACCTGGCTAGAGAATGGATTTTGACAGCCCAGCCTTGTTAGTTTTCATTCAAACGGGTACCATTAGCAGGAAGATCAAGCCGTCTGCCATAGCTCTATATGCTAATGGAAGTAAAGATCTATCCAAGTTCCCTTGCCTCCTTTTTGAAATAGAAAATGACATCATGTAATTGGTTTTGTCTGAACTGCTCAGAGGGTGAAAATGTGATTCAGAGGAGTTAAGGCCTGATGTCATTTTTCCCAGAGCAGACTGTCAGGGAAGCTGGGTGCTTAGCAGCCTTATTCTTGGAGCCAGCAGCAGTACGTAAAACTGGTGAAGAGCTTTAATCTCATTTGTACAATGTAGTGACTTTCTTCTTAAATGGAAACATGGCGGGTTATTTTTAAAAACAGGGAATATGCTCCAGAGCACTATTGATACCCTTAAGAGAACTTGTTGGGTTAAAGAATTGTCTCTGTTGGTCTGAGCATGTATTCTAGACTAGGTATGATGGTCTTCAGCTTATGCCAATCCTGAGTGGCAAAGAGGGGCAGAATATGGAGATGGTTTTTATTTACATATTTAGCAATACTGACCACCTGCTATGTGCCTGGTAGTAAGCTAGGTGCTGGAGATTTAGCCATGAATAAAATACAATTTTTCTTCTTATAGATAATAAGCAAATAAAAACATAATCTAATACCAGGTAGGAGCTAAACGCCAGGAAGAAAGATGGGGGGAGTGCTACAGAGGGATGGAGTAATGGCATGTCATGGAAAAAGGTGGTCTGAGAATATGACATTTAAGCAGAGAGAGACCTGAGGAAGTGAGGGGAAAATTATGTGGAAATTTGGGGGAAGAAGATTGCAAGCAGTGGGAACAGCAGGGGCAAAGGCTGTGAGGCTGGGAGCATGCTTGACAAGTTTACAGATCAGCAAAAGTGAAGGAGAGGGGATGGCGTCCACCAGTCTCCATCCCTAAGGGCACCACAGCAGTCCCCAAATGTGAGTCAAAGCAGATGCCTACATCTCAGGCTGATGCTCCAAGACAAGCAAATGAGCCTCTTCCAAACACAGTCCGGGAGCCCCTCGTGAGAGCAGACCCCGTTGGAAGCCGTGTGGCTGACAGGGTCTTGGTGCTCCAGCTGGGTGTCAGGCCTGTGCCTCTGAGGTGGGAGAGCCGAGTTCAGGACACTGGTCCACCAAAGACCTCCTGGCTCTACATAATATCAAATGGCAAAAGCTCTCCCAGAGATCTCCATCTCAATGTTAAGACCCAGCTCCACTCAATGACCAGCAAGCTACAGTGCTGGACACCCTATGCCAAACAACTCACAAGACAGGAACACAACCTCACCCATTAGCAGAGAGGTTGCCTAAAATCATAATAAGGTCACAGACACCCCAAAACACACCACTGGACGTGGTCCTGCCCACCAGAAGGACAAGATCCAACCTCATCCACCAGAACACAGGCACCAGTCCCCTCCACCAGGAAGCCTACACAAGGCACTGAACCAATCTTACCCACTGGGGGCAGACACCAAAAACAATGGGAACTATGAACCTACAGCCTGTGAAAAGGAGACCCCAAACACAGTAAGTTAAGCAAAATGAGAAGACAGAGAAATATACAGCAGAAAACCCACCAGACCAAACAAATGAACAGGAAATAGGCAGTCTACCTGAAAAAGAATTCAGAGTAATGATAGTAAAGATGATCCAAAATCTTGGAAATAGAACGAAGAAAATACAAGACACGTTTAACAAAGACTTGGAGAACTAAAGAACAAACAAACGATGATGAACAACACCATAAATGAGATTAAAAATTCTCTAGAAGGGATCAATAGCAGAATAACTGAGGCAGAAGAACGGATAAGTGACCTGGAAGATAAAATAGTGTAAATAACTACCAAAGAGCAGAATAAAGAAAAAAGAATGAAAATAATTAAGGACAGTGTCAGAGACCTCTGGGACAACATTAAACACACCAATATTTGAATTATAGGGGTCCCAGAAGAAGAAGAGAAAAAGAAAGGGACTGAGAAAATATTTGAAGAGATTATTGTGGAAAACTTCCCTAATATGGGAAAGGAAATAGTCAATCAAGCCCAGGAAGCACAGAGAGTCCCATACAGGATAAATCCAAGGAGAAAAACGACAAGACACATATTAATCAAACTATCAAAAATTAAATGCAAAGAAAAAATATTAAAAGCAGCAAGGGAAAAACAACAAATAACATACAAGGGAATCCCCATAAGGTTAACAGCTGATGTTTCAGCAGAAACTCTGCAAGCCAGAAGGGAGTGGCAGGACATATTTAAAGTGAGGAAAGGGAAAAACTGACAACCAAGATGACTCTACCCAGCAAGGATCTCATTCAGATTGGATGGAGAAATTAAAACCTTTACAGACAAGCAAAAGCTAAGAGAATTCAGCACCACAAGACCAGTTTAACAACAAATGCTAAAGGAACTTCTCTAGGCAGGAAACACAAGAGAAGGAAAAGACCTACAATACCAAACTCAAAACAATTAGGAAAATGGTAATAGGAACATACATACATATCAATAAGTACCTTAAATGTAAATGGATTAAGTGCTCCAAACAAAAGACATAGACTGGCTGAATGGATACAAAAATAAGACCTGTATATATGCTGTCTACAAGAGACCCACTTCAGACCTAGAGACACACACAGACTGAAAGGGAAGGGATGGAAAATGATATTCCATGCAAATGGAAATCAAAAGAAAGCTGGAGTAGCAATTCTCATATCATACAAAATAGACTTTAAAATAAAGACTGTTATAAGAGACCAAGATGGACACTACATAATGATCAAGGTATCAATCCAAGAAGAAGATATAACAATTGTAAATATTTATGCACCCAACATAGGAGCACCTCAATACATAAGGCAAATGCTAACAGCCATAAAAGGGGAAATTGACAGTAACACAATCATAGTAGGGGACTTTAACACCCCACTTTCACCAATAGACAGATCATCCAAAATGAAAATGAATAAGGAAACACAAGCTTAAATTATACATTAAATGAGATGGACTTAATTGATATTTATAGGACATTTCATCCAAAAACAACAGAATACACTTTCTTCTCAAGTGCTCATGGAACATTCTCCAGGATAGATTATATCTTGGGTCACAAATCAAGCCTTGGTAAATTTAAGAAAATTGAAATTGTATCAAGTATCTTTTCTGACCACAATGCTGTAAGACTGGATATCAATTACAGGAAAATATCTGTAAAAAATACAGACACATGGATGCTAAGCAATACACTACTAAATAACCAACAGATCACTGAAGAAATCAAAGAGAAAATCAAAAAATACTAGAAACAAGTGACAATGGAAACACGGTGACCCAAAACCTATGGGATGCAGCAAAAGCAGTTCTAAGACGGAAGTTTATAGCAATACAATCCTACCTCAAGAAACAAGAAACATCTCAAAGAGACAACCTAAGCTTACACCTAAAACAATTAGAGAAAGAAGAACAAAAAAACCCCAAAGTTAGCAGAAGGAAAGAAATCATAAAGATCAGATCAGATAAGAAATAAATGAAAAAGAAATGAAGGAAACAATAGCAAAGATCAGTAAAACTAAAAGCTGGTTCTTTGAGAAGATAACTAAAATTGATAAACCATTAGCCAGACTCATCAAGAAAAAAAGGGGGAAGACTCAAATCAATAGAATTAGAAATGAAAAAGGAGAAGTAACAACTGACACTGCAGAAATAAAAAGGACCATGAGAGATTACTACAAGCAACTATATGCCAATAAAATGGACAACCTGGAAGAAATGGACAGATTCTTAGAAAAGCACAACCTTCGGAGACTGAACCAGAAAGAAATAGAAAATATAAACCGACCAATCACAAGCACTGAAATTGAGACTGTGATTTAAAATCTTCCAAGAAACAAAAGCCCAGGACCAGATGGCTACACAGGTGAATTCTGTCAAACATTCAGAGAAGAGCTAACGCCTATCCTTCTCAAACTCTTCCAAAATATAGCAGAGGGAGGGCTCCCAAACTCATTCTATGAGGCCACCATCACCCTGATACCAACACCAGACAAAGATGTCACAAAGCAAGAAAACTACAGGCCAATATCACTGATGAACATAGATGAGAATATCCTCAGCAAAATACTAGCAAACAGAATCCAATAGCACATAAAAAGGATCGTACACCATGATCAACTGGGATTTATCCCAGGAATGCAAGGAATCTACAGTATACGCAAATCAATCAATGTGATAAACCATAGTAACAAATTGAAGGAGAAAAACCACATGATCATCTCAATAGATGCAGGAAAAGCTTTTGACAATATTCAACACCCAATTATGATAAAAAACCCTCCAGGAAGTAGGCATAGAGGGAACTTACCTCAACATAATAAAGGTCATATATGAGAAATCCACAGCCAACATCGTTCTCAATGGTGAAAAACTGAAACCATTTCCTCTAAGATCAGGAACAAGACAAGGTTGTCCACTCTCACCACTATTATTCAACATAGTTTTGGAAGTTTTAGCCGTAGCAATCAGAGAAGAAAAAGAAATAAAAGGAATCCAAATTGGAAAAGAAGAAGTAAAGTTGTCACTGTTTGCAGATGACATGGTACTATATAGAGAGAATCATAAAGATGCTACCAGAAAACTACTAGAGCTAATCAATGAATTTGGTAAAGTAGCAGGATACAAAATTAATGCACAGAAATCTCTTGCATTCCTTTACACTAATGATGAAAAATCTGAAAGAGAAATTAAGGAAACACTCCCATTTACCATTGCAACAAAAAGAATAAAATACCTGGGAATAAACCTACCTAAGGTGGCAAAACACTTGTATGCAGAAAACTAGAAGACACTGATGAAAGAAATTAAAGATGATACAAACAGATGGAGAGATATACCATGTTCTGAGGTTGGAAGAATCAACATTGTGAAAATGACTCTACTACCCAAAGCAATCTACAGATTCAATGCAATCTCTATCAAACTACCATTGGCATTTTTCACAAAACTAAAACAAAATATTTCACAATTTGTATAGAAACACGAAAGACCCCAAATAGCCAAAGATATCTTGAGAAAGAAAAACAGGGCTGGAGGAAATAGGCTCCCGGATGTTAGGCTATACTACAAAGCTACAGTAATCAAGACAGTATGGTACTGGCACAAAAACAGAAATATAGATCAATGGAACAGGATAGAAAGCTCAGAGATTAACTCACGCACATTTGGTCACCTTATTTTTGTTAAAGGAGGCAAGAATATACAATGGAGAAAAGACAGCCTCTTCAATAAGTGGTGCTGGGAAAACTGGACAGCTACATGAAAAAGAATGAAATTAGAACACTCCCTAACACCATACACAAAAATAAACTCAAAATAGATTAAAGACCTAAATGTAAGGCCAGACACTGTCAAGCTCTTAGAGGAAAACATAGGCAGAACACTCTATGACATAAATCACAGCAAGATCCTTTTTGACACAACTCCTAGAGAAATGGAAATAAAAACAAAAATAAACAAATGGGACCTAATGAAACTTAAAACCTTTTGCACAGCAAAGGAAACCTTAAACAAGACAAAGAGGCAACCCTCAGAATGGGAGAAAATATTTGCAAATGAAGCAACTGACAAAGGATTAATCTCCAAAATTTACAAGCAGCTCATGCAGTTCAATATCAAAAAAACAAACAACCCAATCCAAAAATGGGCAGAAGACCTAAATAGACATTTCTCCAAAGAAGATATACAGATTGCCAACAAACACATGAAAGGATGCTCAACATCACTAATCATTAGAGAAATGCAAACCAAAACTACAAGGAGGTATCACCTCACACCAGTCTGAATGGCCATCATCAAAAAATCTACAAACAATAAATGCTGGAGAGGGTGTGGAGAAAAGGGAACCTTCCTGCTCTATTGGTGGGAGTGTAAATTGCTACAGCTACTGTGGAGAACAGTATGGAGGTTCCTTAAAAAACTAAAAATACAACTACCATACAACCCAGCATTCCAACTACTAGGCATATACCCTGAGAAAACAATAATTCCAAAAGAGTCATGTACCACAATATTCATTGCAGCTCTATTTACAATAGCCAGGACATGGAAGCAACCTAAGTGTCCATCGACAGATGAATGAATAAAGAAGATGTGGCCCATATGTACAATGGAATATTACTCATCCGTAAAAAAAAATGAAATTGAGTTATTGGTAGTGAGGTGGATGGACCTAGAGACTGTCATTCAGAGTGAATAAGTCAGAAAGAGAAAAACAAATACTGTATGCTAACACATATATATGGAATCTAAAAAAAAAAAAAAAATGGTTCTGAAGAACCTAGTGGCAGGATAGAAATAAAGATGCAGATATAGAGAATGGACTTGAGGACACGGGGAGGGGGAACGGGAGAGTGGCATGGACATATATACACTACCAAATGTAAAATAGATAGCTAGTGGGAAGCAGCCGCATAGCACAGGGAGATCATCTCAGTGCTTTGTGACTACCTAGAAGGGTGGGATAGGGAGGGTGGGAGGGAGACGCAAGAGGAAGGAGATATGGGGATATATGTATATGTATATGTGTAGCTGATTCAATTTGTTATAAAGTAGAAACTAACACATCATTGTAAAGCAATTATACTCCAATAAAGATGTTAAAAAAAAAAAGTGAAGGAGAGGGGGAGGGGTAGCGAGTATGGTTGGGGGGCAGCAGGATGGGAGCAAAACCTGCACAGCACTGCTGTTGACCATCATAAGGGATTGTGTGTGGAACCATAATGCTGTGCCGTTGAGGCTTCTCTTTCATGACGAAGCACCACGAGCAATGATCCTCTGTAGTCACTGAGCCCTGCATTGGGCTGGGGACTACAACTGGCCGTTTTTGGGCCCTGGGTGATTGGTTAAGTTTAGGAGGTCCTGAGTTCAGGCAATGAGGAGACGCATTGTCCATAAATAACTTTAAAACAATTATAAGCCATCTTAAAGTTGATCTACTCTTTCTTATCATAATGCTTAAACAATTTCAGGGATAAAATACTCTTCCCCCTGGGCCAGAGTACCTTCATCTTCCCGCATCCCTTGGTACCACCACTGCTTTCGCCTTGAAGTTGGCCGAGAACAATCAAACACTGACTAAACAAAAGCCTCCAGACATCTAATAATAATATATAGTTGTTTAAAAAAGAAGACTACACGTATACACAGACACATACACAAACGCACACACACACATACATACATATTCTTTAACATATATAGCAAGGACAAATCATG
Organism: Balaenoptera physalus; assembly: GCF_965194825.1. Taxonomy (NCBI): domain Eukaryota; kingdom Metazoa; phylum Chordata; class Mammalia; order Artiodactyla; family Balaenopteridae; genus Balaenoptera; species Balaenoptera physalus. Next base: position 37,504,865 of record NC_138898.1, read on the forward strand.
GAGTATATAGATTTAAAATGAAATTTGAATTTAAATTTAAAATATTTGGAATCAAAAGATCCTACATGGAAAATGTTAAATTATTAAGGTAGAGAAACTAATATATACTCAGTACCTATTATGTGCCAGGCTGTTTTTTTTCTTACATTTTCATTTGTTCAAAAACCATTTTGTGGAACTTACCTGTGCTTCTGAAGAAATAAAGAAAAACAAAAGTGATATGCTTGCAACAAACCACAAAGTATGGCTTGACTATTCCAATTTTACAAACAAGAAAACTGAGGTTTGGAGGAGTTCAACCTGTGCTCGGTCCACAGAGCTGGTAACAAACAGCTGGAACTCAAATGCTGTTTTTTTTTTACCTTGTCTCTTGTTTGAAAAAGAAACAAAAACAAAGTTCAGATACTTGCACTATTCTTAATTGTTTGAGATAATTGGCATGTGTGAAATATTGCTATCCACATGGACTATTTGGATGGATGGCATCTAAGAAGATCTAATTTTTTTAATTTAAATTTATTTATTGATTTATTTTTGGCTGCATTGGGTCTTCGTCACTGCGCATGGGCTTTCTCTAGTTGCGGCTAGTGGGGGCTACTCTTCGTTGAGGTGCGCGGGCTTCTCATTGTGTGTCTTCTCTTTGTTGTGGAGCACGGGCTCTAGGAGCATGGTCTTCAGTAGTTGTGGCTCGCAGGCTCTAGAGCGCAGACTCAGTAGTTGTGACGCACGGGCTTAGTTGCTCCATGGCATGTGGGATCCTCCCGGACCGGGGCTTGAACCCGTGTCCCCTGCATTGGCAGGCGGATTCTTAACCACTGCGCCAACAAGGAAGCCCAGAAGATCTAATTAATATTTGCCCAAGATCAATGTTTATATGCAGTATAAAAACAATTAATGAGATAATTTAATACAAGTAGAATCTGCTCACACAGAATTAATTAATACTGGGATAAATGGTAGAGAATATATGATCTTGTCTTTAAGAGCAAGTCTTCATCCCCCTGTGGTACCTTATATCAGTGATTCTGTGACTTACAATCATGCACATGGCTGCTTCTCCACACCTCTCCTTGGACAATATCTAACACCATGTCACATACCACTGCTTCTCAAATTTTAAGATGCATATGAATCTCTTAGGGATCTTGTTAAGCTGCAGATTCTGATTCACAGGTCTGGGCTGGGGCCTGAGATTCTGAATTTCTAACAAGCTCCCAGGTGACGCAGATGTGCTGGTCTGCACACTTTGAGTTTAAAGTTGTTACAGTCATTTCTGACACCAACCAGAAGCTGTATCTTGGACTCCAACTCCACCATTGGTTCCTTTTGCAAGAGTGTTTGCTGGGCAGACCTTCCAGTAGAGCAGTTTACAGGATTTGAAGAAGGTGTAGAGTAATAGTAGGGGGATAAAAGGAAAGAAGTAAGTGTTCCAATGGATGCTGTACCTCATTCCTAAAGCAACCACAAGCCAATCATTTACTTCTTGTTATGAGGGTCATAGGCAGCAAAGCCGTTGGTCACCTTGAGGAATGAGTATTCTGCTCTTTGGTAGAAGCTCAGTTTTATCTTGCTGAAACAAAACAGAAAGAAGCCAATAGTTAAAAAAAAAAAAAAAGCCAATAGTACATTCCCTCATATTATTCATTCTGGCTGGATGCTAAAGTTAATTTTCTTAAGTGCTTTGGCCACTGTATTAAAATTATCCCTTTTATGGAATGGATTAATGTGAATCATTTGAAAACATGCAAGAAAATTTCATTTGAGCATTGCTTCTGAAATTTTAATGAGCAAACAAATCACCTTGGACTCTTATTAAAAATATAAATTTTGATTCTGTGGGTTTGGGGGTTTGGGGTGGAGACTGAAATTTTGCATTTCTTAAAAGCTCCTAGGTAAGGCTGACACAGCAGATCCTTGGGCCACTCTGAGTAGAGAGGCCTTAGAATGCTTGACTTTGTCTTGCACTAAGATGGCACTTGTGTGTGTGTTTGTGTGTGTTTGAGGTTTTCAAAGTGGGGAGGAAGTTATATATTGACAGATAGCTTGAAATGTTGGAAAGGAGGCATCCTCCACAGCACACAGGCCAGTTATCAAAGATTTCACAGTCACATTATTTCCTTACCATGAAGCACTATTCAAACACCAACATTACAAGAAAGATTTTTTTCAGTAAGATGATGGTCCATTTTAATTTTTCTGAGGTCAAGCTCTATTTTAGATCACTCAGCAGATTCTAAAAGCATAGATACTCAGGGCCCACTCCAGACCAACTAAATCAGAATCTTTGGGCCTGAATCTAACGAGTCATCTTTAGACCAGCAACATCAGCAGCTTATTACGCATATAGACTCTCAGGCCCCATCCAGATCTACTGAATACAAATGTGCAGTTCAGAAAGTTCCCCAAGCATTCCAATCCATGTTCAATTTCCAGAGACAGTGCTGAGTGGGAGGCAAACCTGGATAGTTGCCACAGCAACGTAATTGTAGGGTATTAAACACTTCCTTTCCTGTCTGATAGTTTGGGCCTCTGCCTGATATGAAGACCAAAAGAAGACAGACAGACATAATGGTACTTTGACTGAACCTGAAGCATCTGGGATGGTGTAAAATAATAGGGAGCAGGGACAGAAAGTGTACCCCATTCCCTGTAATGAGCATTTTACATCAGCAATTCCGTCTCTTCTTAGCTCTTCTTTATCATGGTTTTTCCTCAGCTTTTTCGCAGAGTTTCATCACTTGCTTCTAGCTTCAAATCTATTGAGTAAAAATTAATCCAAAGGAAACCAAATAGATAGTTGAAGTCTGGAATTGCTTGACCATAGGGACGGCTGTGCTCATATTCTTGCTACTTTGCAGGGAGGCAGTTCTTGTCACTGGGCTAAAACCCAGGCAAGGGAAGGAATGATCAGGCATTTACTGAGGAGCGACTTTGTGCCTAGCATCATGCTAAAGATGTTGGTGACAAATGGAAAGAGTCAGTTGCTTGAAACCTGTTGTAGTCACATGTATTTAACTCACAAATAATGTGCAATTTGTGTGTTATTAGGTTCTGAAGTAGTGAAAAAGCATCAATTAAAGGCTTAACAGTGGAACATAGATATTCTGAACAACAACAAAAAAAAATTAGAGAAGGGCAATGTCAGTTTGAGGTGAGGCTTCACAGAGCCAGTGGGCCTTGACCTTGAATAGTTACAAGATGGAAGGCATTCCATTTAGAGGCGACAGTTTGAACAAAGGCAAAAAAATTAAAAGGCACGAGATGACAGGGAGCAAATAATGAGAACTTGCTCCTAAACATGCAGTGCTATTTTATAGCACACATTTTAAATTGTGCGCATAGAATTTTACATATGTTGGGGAAATTGTAGCTGTTTTTCTAATTCTTATTAAAGAAAGTAGTTAGTTCTGAAATTAAACATATTTTCAATAGTTATAACTTTCATTATTTTTTTCCTCAAGGGTGTGGATTATGGTGTTTCCTGGTAATTTTTGCTAGCTTCAAAATGGAAAGCATAAAGGTTTAATGAAATATTAATATTTTAAAAAGTTTTCCTGCTAGTAATGATCTAAAAACTGAAAAGTGTTAATTTGAGCAGGTTCTTTACATAAATTAAAAATGCTCAAAATTGCTTGGATGTTATGGACTGATATTTCATGAACTTCATTCAACTATACTTGTAAAATCTTCACTATGTGGTTTATAGAGGCAATTTTGCAGTCTGGCAGTAGTTATGCCTAATTCTATAGATAAATGTTATTTGGAATTTCTGTTGTCATTAACTTTTCCATGTGGGAAATGGGATTTATAACTCCAGTCTAAATAAGTGTTCTCTATTTTGGGGTAATAATATTAATGTGCTAATAAGAAGTGCATGTATTCAAAATAGTACAGAATGATATGCCCAATAAATTCACGTATTTGTTTTATATCTTTACTTTTATTATCAACTCTGCTTATCTGACCTTATCTACTTTAGAAGGCTAATTGTAACAAATTATACTATTATAGAATAGGTGTAGGCCACCAAACTGAACATTTGTATGGAAACATTTTTATTTAGATTGTAGATAAATGCCGTGTATTCTCAACAATAAGGTAGTGCTGAAATGTATTACAGAAGATACAGTATTTCTAAACCTCACAAGAACTTGTAAAACGCCCCCTTCCATGAAATAATTTCTATGCTCTGTCAGCTTTGATATTATAAAACCTATGGCTATTAACTGGCACTGGAAGTTGTAGGAGGAAAATGGTTGTGTGCTGTATATGCCTCCACTGATACAAGATATTATCAGATGTGCACAACTCACTAGACTGCAGACTTGTCTACGACACGGCCATACCCTACTCACTTTCGTAGCCCGAGCAGCCATATGAATAGCATCATGTGCTCACAGCTCTCTTGCTCCCCATCTTTGCTGTGGCTGGGTGTGGGTCAAGTAAACGGTAGCAGACCCCACCATAGTACAGTTCCTGCAGACACCAGTCGGTACCCACAAAGCACCTCCATGCTGTCATGTCTTAGTTCTGGGATTTCTGTATACTGGCATCCCCTGAGCTGAGCTCCAGCATATGATGCTGGTGGGGAAATATTTGAATATTGGTTTCTAGAGGTTTTCCGAGTAGTGGGACAGTAGCCAAGACACAGAGGAGAAATCAGCTAGGCCAGCAGCCTTCCCCATTTCTGGGGCTCCAGATACTGGTTCAAAGTAGTTCAGAGATACAAAGGGGCAGCATTAGGGTCAAGTGCTACCAGAAGTTTCCACAAGCCATGACTTGGTGCCTGAGTGGGTGGTGAGCCAGGGTCCCTGTCCAATGCTCAAACTGGGCAGAGGGTAAAAAATCGGGGTTATGATTAAGCTCATATTCAACAGTACAAAATGAACAGGAAAATACCAACACAAGTTTGGCTGACAACAGGTAGTTCAAGGAATGAAAAAAGGAATGAGGAACAAACTTGAAGCACTGGGAAAGGGAGTGGGGAGGAGTCGTTCCAAAGGAGATTGCTGAGAAAGGGGTATTTATCCTTGAATGGGTGCTCTGGGATCTGACTGCAATTTTAAGGTAGTTTTCATGTGGACAGATTACAGCCTTTGGGTGCAACCTGTGTCACAGATGCGGAGGGCACGGTTCCATATCTACTGATAACTGCTATAAAAGGGAGGTTTCCTATCATGTCCTCCAAATTCTAACCAGGCAATAATCCCAGGGAATCCGACAGTGCCTGGACTGAGGGAAGCTTCTGAAGACAGCCTGAGAACCACGATAGGAATGGTGTTGAAGTTGGCTTTAAAAAGTAAAAACAGAGAACTCTGCTCAATATTATGTAACAACCTAAATAGGAAAAGAATTTGAAAAAGAATAGATACATGTATATCACTTAGCTGTACACCTGAAACTAACACAACATTGTTAATCAACTATACTCCAATATAACATAAAAAGTTAAAAAAAAAAAAAAAGACTGATCAATTGGTGAGAAAAAAAATAGGAGACTTAAACTGTCTGCTATTTCAGTTCAGGGAACTGAAACTGAAAGTTTACTTTTGCAGACAGTCCAATTTTAAATGTATTTGTTATTTGAAAAATTAAATTGTAATGTATTAAGTTTTTATACTATGTTATCACCAGGCAGATAACAAAAATCTCCACAGATATTACCTTGAAAGGGTCTCGAGGTGTCTTCTGATATAACTGCTAACGAATTCCTAGTAAAATTGAACTAATTTGAAAATACTAATTATCGTGATGACTAGTCATCCATTATTTTGGATGACTTCCGATACATATATTTTATTTTGAAAATATTGTTTTTTTCTCTAAGAATACTAACACTCAATATCCATCTTATCTTTCATTTATAGCTGATTATTGTATGCTATTTGTCCTGTACTTAAAAGGTAGGGCTTTGGGAAGCTCTGTTGCTACTAGTGGCGGTTGCATTTAGTCTGACCAAAGTGAATGCTTAATAAACATTTTGTATTGTTCTTTCTTGGCTGTACAATTATTTTAGCTCATTTTTGTTAATTTTCTCAAAAGGAATCATAGATTAGCTTATATGTAATAGTCCTTAATTACCATTTTAGAGGGAACTATTTTTATATGCTATTTGTTTTTCCCCCACTAGATTGTGCCTTATTTATACTTCTTTGTCTTTTACTTTGATAATATTACATTGAACATTATGTAGTAGGCACTAAACAAATAAATAATTTGAATTGGTTCTTTGATCTGAAATTCACAGATAATAAAAGCAACTGAAAGCCAATGCTTTCTGTGAATAATTTTTTATTTTAACCAAGTTGGAGTTGGTGTCTACTTAAATATCCCTCTCTTATGAAAGAGGAAAAATTAAATATAGGAAAACTTTCAGGCTTAGAATTAAAAAAAAAAAAAAAAGCTTAATAGTGATGTGAATTTTCATGAGCAGCCGCAGCTAAGAAGTTATTTAAGTATGTCATTTATTCACAGTTTAATAAAAATCTGTGTTTTTCTACAGCTTAATTTATTTTGTGCTTGAAGGAAATTTTAAAACTGTGATTCTGTAAGCCCAGGGTGAGATGTGTGTCTTTTGTCTAGCTTCACAAAGCAGCATACCCATTAACCTGAAGTAGTGAATAAAAAGGGCATTTCTCAGAAGTATATATTTGTATAACATCTTATAATACACCCTTACTGAAAATAATAAGAGCAATATTTTCAAAACTATTTAGCTCTCCAGTCAACCACATACAGTCTCGATTGTAGGGAAACGTGTTCCGTTTTTGAGACTGCTTCTTGCAGGTCTCATTTGCACTCAGAAAAATAAAAAGCAATTTAATTACAAAGGACTCGATTTTATATATTGGAAAAAATATATAAATGTGACTGCTTGCCAAATGGGACTGTGTGTAATAAAGTGGGTTTTAAAAACTTATGCTCAAAACATAATCAGAAAGTCACAAGAGTGTGAGACTCTAATAAATAGCATAGAGATGTTTGGCCAATATAAGCAGAGCAGGCAGTCTGACTTTCTTTTTTACCTCTTTTTCTAAAGGCCCTTTACTGAATTAAACAGAGTTGTTTGAGGGTGGGGAAATGGTAGTGGGAGAAGCTTTTCTCTCCACTTATCTGAAACCTGTAACATCACTCTAGTCATCTACAGTAACAAAAAGAAATGAGACAGGCTAAATAAAACCTTAGTTGATTAACCAGACCAGTATTATTTGAGAGCACAATTCTCTACCCCAGCCCTCTTTTTTCATCCACTAAACATTAAACTCAAATACATAAAAACATATTTATTCTCTTTCCAATTCTGCTGTAAGCTCCTTGAGACAAAAGTCTTCTATCTTCTACTTTGTCCTCCTGACCAACAGCTGATACAATATTCTATCCATAGAAGACCCTCCAGAAAAGTTTTCTGCTGAGATTACTGATCTTACTCTTCCTAAATGTGTGGCTTTTGGCATTTAACTAGCCTCGTACCTCAGTCTCTTCAACCATACAGTGAGGATAATAATTCTACCTGCAGTTAGCATTGAAGATAATGGGTACAAATTACCTGGTATACAGTAGGGCTCTATGGCTGATGGACCCTCTGTCTCAGCATAGAGTTTCCTGATTATTCTTGTTCCATCCTTTCTCACTGTTTCGTCTCCCCTACTCCATAATGTGGCACTCACACATACCTTATAAATGCACATATATTTTCTTTTTTTAAAATTTATTTTACCAAAATATAGTTGATTTACAATGTTGTGTTAATTTCTACAGTACAGCAAAGTGATTCAGTTACACATATATATATACATTCTTTTTAATACTCTTTTCTCTCATGGCTGATCATAGGATATTGAGTATAGTTCCCTGCACTATACAGTAGGACTTGTTGTTTATTCATTCTATATATAATAGCTTGCATCTGCTAAGCCCAAACTCCCAGTCCATCCCTCTCCCACCCACCCCCTTGGCAAGTCTGTTCTCTATGTCTCTGAGTCGGTTTCCTAGATAAGTTTGTTTGTGTCATATTTTAGATTCCACATATAAGTGATATCACACACATATATTTTCATAGTTTCATTAATCACATGCCACATGCTAACATACCAGCTTAAACTGTTTCATCAAATTGTTAAAGTTAACATTAGTGATATGAAGTTGGTCCTCAAAAATATGGAACACATTTTTTACAGTGATTTATTGTTCAATATTATCCTCCTAAATGCCTGCCAAGTGACTCGCCTGATCAGCCTTCCTCTGCTTCAGATCAAAAGCACTTGAACACATAGTTCTTCTTTGGGGTCTTTCTAATTAAAAGTATTGAGGTCAGTACCTTAAATTTATAAGCAACTTTGGGACATATGATTTGAGTCAGGTTAGAATAATACTGTCCAATAGAAATTCAATGCCAACCACATATATAATTTAAAATTTTCTAGGCAAACAATGTTGCAGAGAATGCACTAGCACTTCAAACAAAGAATTGTATCTTGCTAAAACCATTTAATTCTTCTGGCTGTCTTGTTTCATTCTATGACGGATCAAAGACAACTGAGACAAAGTATTATATATTCAATAAAATAATTTTAAAATAAGATTTGGAACACCCAAAATAGAAATAAATTAGGAAACCAAGAGCAAGGAAAACGAAACACAAATACACAGACCTAACACCCAAGCTGGCTCACATCTTAGGGCCTTTGCATATGCTCTTTCCTATGTGTGGACCACTTTCCCAGATCTTTTGATAGCTTCTTCTTTCTTATGTTGTGTGTCTCTTTTTGAGATTTCACTATCTCCAAGATGTTCTCACTGACCACCTTGTCTGAACAAGCTTTCGAATCTCTTTTGTCACCTCCCTTTGCTTTATGTTCTTTGGAGCATTCATCAAAATCAAGTAATTTCTTGTTCACGTATGTGTTTACATTTTGTTATCTGTCTTCCCCAATTCTGATACCAACTCTAGGAGAGCAAGAGTCTTGCTCACTACTGTATCCCCCAACTTTGAAAATTATGCCCAGTATAAGAGGACTCTTTATAAATAATGTTAAGTGAATAAGTGTTCTTATGACGTTGTTATGTGGCCCTAAGCTTTCTGGAAGTCAAAATGAAGAGAGGAGGATGCTTCCCAGTGCTTGTATTGCACGGGACCCCATTCGGTGGGTACTGACTGATGCAGTGAGCAAGGCTCCTTATATTCCTACAGTAAACTTGGGAACAGAAGCCTTACAGCTATTTCTTAAGGTTTCTTCAATCAAAATTAAAAAGAATGTGAAAGGCATAATTGTCAAATAGAACTTTGTGCAGGAGACAAACTTATATGATCCGCATCTGGAGCTTTCTGCTAGGCTGGCTCCATCTGAACATAGAACTTAGGTTAAAGGAGTAAATAATTGCATATTCCTCAGTTAACCCACCACAAATCTCATTTCTCTCCATTGGAATTTTGATAGGAGCTGGGAAACAAACAGACAACATTAACAACAAAAACAAAATAGCTATTCAGTAGTTTTTGTTTTTGTTTTTTAAGTTTCCTTTTGTTCTTGTATTCATGATTCATTTTAACTCCTCAAATAAATTGTAAGCTGCTTAAGGGCAGAAACTATAGCATACTTAATATTTCTTCTAATCCCTAGGACATAAGATGGCCCCTCTACAAGACAGGTATTAATTAAGAATCAAGGTTTGGTGATGCTAATGCTATTATATGGATTCATTAGTCACACAGAAATCCATTATGTGCATAAACAAATTTTATTATCCGTACCCTTTCAAGGCAAGTTCTGAGAAAGAACATTAGCCAGAGTGGGGCACAGAACTTCAGAGTCCGAGGTCCTCAGCCAGGGAATTGGGCCTGAATGAGCACAACTAATTAGTGGCAGAGCCTCATTCTGCTATACAGGTGTTAAAAGAGAAACTGGAACATATTTGAAAAGCTAAGATTCTATGAGCAAAAATCAATTTGAATCAGCAACAGCAACTGGAAATGGTAAGGAGTACTCCGCTAACAGGAGCTGAGGAAAGACTCTTCTAGAGAAGATGTGGAAGCAAAGCAAGGAAATTATTTGATGGGCTTTAGCATGAGTGATTGCCTTATTTGGGAAAGTCTATTTGGCTGTTTGTGATTGGTTGTTATTAGGTTTCAATTTCTTAACTTTGAGGCTCAGGTGTTTGGTTTGCTGCTAAGGCATTAAGGTCATCTCAGTCTAGTGGCCTTATTGTTTAATTAATTTTTTTTTAAAGATTTATTGATTGATTGATTGCTATGTTGGGTCTTCGTTTCTGTGCTAGGGCTTTCTCCAGTTGCGGCAAGTGGGGGCCACTCTTCATCGCGGTGCATGGGCCTCTCACTACTGTGGCCTCTCTTGTTGCGGAGCACAGGCTCCAGACGCGCAGGCTCAGTAGTTGTGGCTCACGGGCCTAGTTGCTCCGCGGCATGTGGGATCTTCCCAGACCAGGGCTCGTACCCATGTCCCCTGCATTAGCAGGCAGATTCTCAGCCACTGCGCCACCAGGGAAGCCCCTTGTTTAATTAATTTAATACCAGTGATTCTTCAAAGTTAGTGTGTTATCTCAGTTACATAGGGAAAGCATTACAAATGTAGATGTCTACTCCATACATATGCAGGATGAACAGGGATGTTATTTAAACCCTCCTCAGATATTGGAGGGATACACTGAGATTCAAGGAGAATAACTGAGGTATCTGGGAAAAGTAGAGAAACCAAGACAGAGGGATCTAATAAAAAGAAAAAAAAAAAAAAAACTACTCCAAAACTTAAAGGCTTGAAACAACCATTTTATTATTGTTATTGCCATGGCGGTGGGCAGAGCACTGTGGGCAGAGACTTGTCTCAGCTCCACAATGCCTGTTCCATCCTGAGCCAGAGAGTGGAAACAGCTGGGGGTGCTTACCTTTAGCATCTCTCTGTTTTCCTGGAGGCTCAGACCTGTCTAAGGGTTTCTCACGTGACCTTCCCTCCCAGCATGGCGATGTCAGGTAGACAGGCTTCCTGGGGCTCAGGGTATTCTGAGAGACTCGAAGAGGAACCTGTCAATCTCCTAAAGCCTGGTCTCAGAAGCTAGCACAGCATCACTTCCACTGCATTCTGTTGGTCAAAGCAGAGCCCACCAAGAATTGGGGGTGGGAGGGAGAGACAGAAACACCTCCCCTCCTTGGGAGGTGTGTCAAAGATTTCATGACCTTCAGTCTACAACAGATATCTTAAACTAGTACAACCTTGAGAAATCCTAGTCTGACTTCACAATTGTAGCAGTACATTTTTTTCTAGCTCACCAAATCAAGAGCAAGAGTTGGAAAGTTTTCTAACAATACAAAATATTGATTTGACACCATAAACCCTAAAATATGTGGGATTTAAAACGCTTTTAAAATTAAACTTGGAGAAGTTTGTTAAAAATTTTTTTTATAAATATATATAAGATTGCAGTATAATTAGTCCTGTGTTAATTTATTATAGATTGATTTTTATTTGAATATGTACTAGAGAAAGGAAAATTTAAATGATAGATAAAATGTTTCAATGTTATGTTAGGAAATGGAAATTTCTTTTATTTATTTATTTATTTATTTATTTATTTATTTATTTATTTATGGCTGTGTTTGGGTCTTCGTTTCTGTGTGAGGGCTTTCTCCAGTTGCGGCAAGCGGGGGCCACTCTTCATCGCGGTGCGCGGGCCTCCCACTATCGCGGCCTCTCCTGTTGGGGAGCACAGGCTCCAGACGCGCAGGCTCAGCAATTGTGGCTCACGGGCCCAGCCGCTCCGCGGCACGTGGGATCCTCCCAGACCAGGGCCCGAACCCGTGTCCCCCGCATTGGCAGGCAGGTTCTCAACCACTGCGCCACCAGGGAAGCCCCTGGAAATTTCTTTAGTGTAGCTATTTAGGAGTTTTTCTGGTTATTGTTAAAGCCAAAAAAAATGTTACATTGTTATGAGGAAATAAAATATAGAAATTAAACTTTACTGAATTGAATGCAAATGTCAACACATTCAGTGTTCATAAGTGTCAAGTGGAACAATAATCTGGGTGGAGTTAGAAAAGTTAATTTCAGTGTAGGCATAAAAATCTCTGGAGCATTTTATACTGAAAATAAAATGCCAAAGCATTTCAAGGCCAATGAGAAAGCCATTGTTGCTTGCCTTTTTTTTCTGTCCTACCCAGTTCCCTCGCTGTCCCTTAAACCTATGCTCTCAGAGTTTTCACAGGCTTGAATAATCACCTATTGTCTTAAACTTGCAGGATACATACTTTTAACTCAGCAAAATGTTCTAGTAGGGGTGGTTTCCCCCAGGCCATTGCATTTTAGCTACCTGAAAATTAGTCCACTTTCTCACACTTTAGTCTCTTATCAGATTAGCCATCTATAATGGGGAGACTTTTGTTTTGATTTTTGTTGTTGATATTTTAGTGCTTTCATTAAGAATGTATTTTAGAGCACTCTTAGATTCCCAATTAAGTACCTGACTCACCACTTTTATACCTCTCCTGTCTTTAACTGTAGGTGACTTGTATGGTATATTGTTTTTTTGTTTTATATTAAATAATGATGGTTTTGTCACTGGCAAAGACTTGCTGTGTGGTTTTGATATTAAAAACCAGAAAAGAAACATTGAAGTGGATTATTTATATGGGTTAGACCAAAACAGTCATTGCTTCCACTGGAAATGCAATTAGTTGTAGACTTTTATGAGAAGTTTTTGTGTACTGTTATTTATTTCTTAAAAGTGGCTAAATGCTATTTCCAAATGCTCATCATTTGGAAATAAATGATGTGCTGCTTGGTAATGCAGATGGCTTTCTAAATAAGGACATATGACTTGGATTTAGGAAGAGTCAGTGTGAACTGACTCACTATGGAATAGGTGCCAAATACAGTTTAGATTTTGATTGTTCATACTGGAGCTCAAATTATTGCTATTATCTATAACAAATCCATCTTCTCTAACTGGCTTCCCCATTTTACCCCAAACCTTTTACATCATCTACTTCTCCATCAGTTACTTTGTAATAAGCAAGTAAACTAATTTATTATTCACTGTTATGGCATAAACTAAACATGTTCTTGAAAGATGTACAGTTCTCCCAGATGGTAACAGACTGGCATCACATCTAATTTGCTGATCAAATCCAATACAATGAGCACTTAATAGTCAATCAGGTGATGCTTATTAAAGTCCTCTCAAAGACCGTCTATGTAAAATACTCAAGGAACTGTAGCCTTTTAGTCCTGATGTTTGTCAATAGTGGCATATTTAGAAGGACCCTTCTTTTGATGAATAATAAAAATGAAACTTCCATTCTCCATAGGAATGAATAACGTAGAAGTAGCTTGAGTTACTTTGAGTTTCTGAATGATTTTCTGGGAACACAGAAATTGGTTATGAAATTAAATAATATAGTCTAACCTGTTTTGAACAAACCACTGCAATGTACACTCCATAAAAATGATATTTTGTGGGGGGGTTTATCCACTACGGTGTCTCCAAAACCTAAACCAGTGCCTGACACATAATTAAGTGCTCACTATCTGTTGGATGAATGAATGAAACTCAATGTCCTGGCGGTTGCGAAATCTGGACATTGCTATTCTAACTCTATAATTTAGCCACCACACAAGGAAGCACGTTAGTTGATCAAGCTGTCCTTGTCCACTAGTTAAAAAGAATCTTAATCTATTCAGGATAGTTAAAGCAGAAAAAAGGCAAACTCCAACTGAGTATCTCAGGTATCTGTGATTCTAACCCATTCAAATCTATACATTTGTCCAATGCCACAGTTACTTTCCTAGTTTAATCTTTCAAGTTGGAAAAACATTTGAGATTCAGAAAGATAAAATAGTCATGTAGTAAATGCATTTTTCATTTTTTTCCTCTCTATTGCTCCTATCCCAAAATCTTGAGTTGCTGACCCTTGTGCAGGTATGTAAAAGAGAAATGGTATTTGTTTATGAACATTTTCTATCAAAGCGCCTTCTAAGCACTTTAGTAATTCTGATGTGAACAGTAGAAATAGATCTTTGCATCCTAATCAGGACTGGATGCAACTTACATCGGGTTTGCTATTTCACGAAGTCCTCGCCCTCTAAACACTACATGGAAAGAAATCTTGTCACATATACAGCAACAGACATCTTGACAGAAATGTGAACGTTTCAACTGCTTTAAGTTCACAAATTCTTCCTAACATTTCCCTCTTTCTCATATTACAAATGAGCCATGTGACTTTGTGTACATGTGGATATGTGTGTGTGTGAGTTCAAAGGCTTATCCAGTTATAAGATAGAATCAGAAGATGGAGTTCTTGCTATTCTCACGTTATTTTTTTCTTTGTTCATATATGTGTATTTTTAAATTTAAGTATAAATACTTATACAAGACATGTTGGAGATATTTTGTGAATAAATCCTAAAATTTTCAAAATAGGTCATGCATAACACTTTTTTTTTTTCCTTTGGGTGCTGGTTTGGCCATTCTTGGTTGGATTGCTGGAAGTAAGGGGTGGAGGTTTTCCAGCTACACCTTTATCAATGCTTCCAGAAGACATAGAAATGACTCCAAATACTCTTGTCCTGGACCTCCTCCAGGAGATCAGCACTTGCCTTGCAATAATCATCTGTGATGGTGACTCAGGTTTAGAATTTGCAAGAACTACTTTGTAATATGGGATTGGCTGTCTTCCACTTCCTCTAGGATGACTGGAATTTTTAACACAAGACAGGTACCAAGTCCTTCTTAATTGGTTTGAATCAGATAGGGAGGGGACAAGTGGACATGTGGAACTTCCAGGTCGGGTCTCTTCTTAAGCTTCTCAGAGAATTTCTACAGCAACCCAAGGTCTATCTGTTTAGACAAAAGAGACACTTTGATGAAATTATTTGTTTCACTAGATAACCCATTTCAGAGGTTGGCCTGAAGAAGGTGGAGTATTTTTTTTTTTAACATCTTTATTGGAGTATAATTTCTTTACAATGGTGTGTTAGTTTCTGCTTTATAACAAAGTGAATCAGCTATACATATACATATATCCCCATATCTCTTCCCTCTTGCGTCTCCCTCCCTCTCACCCTCCCTATCCCACCCCTCTAGGTGGTCACAAAGCACCAAGCTGATTTCCCTGTGCTATGCGGCTGCTTCCCACTAGCTATTGGTTTTACATTTGGTAGTGTATATATGCTCATGTCACTCTCTCACTTTGTCCCAGCTTACCCTTCCCTCTCCCTGCGTGCTCAAGTCCATTCTCTAGTAGGTCTGCGTCTTTATTCCTGACCTGCCCTGCCCTGCCCTTAGATTCTTCATGACCTTTTTTTTTTTTTTTAGATTACATATATATATGTTTTAAAGATAACCGTTTTATGTTTTAAACAGCTTTCTTAAGGTATAATTTGTACACATATTTATTTTTGTAGAAACATTTGAGGGCAGAATATGAAGGACCTATTCATTGTAGAAAATTTGAAAAATACAGGGGCTTCCCTGGTGGCGCAGTGGTTAAGAATCCGCCTGCCAATGCAGGGAACACGGGTTCGAGCCCTGGTCCCGGAGGATCCCACATGCCGCGGAGCAGCTGGGCCCGTGAGCCACAACTACTGAGCCTGCGCGTCTGGAGCCTGTGCTCCGCAACAAGAGAGGCCACGATGGTGAGAGGCCCGCGCACTGCGATGAAGAGTGGCCCCCACTTGCCACAACTAGAGAAAGCCCTCGCACAGAAACGAAGACCCAACACAGCCATAAATAAATAAATAAATAAAATTTAAAAGAAGCAAAACATTCTCTCTATAAATTTGATCTTTAAAAAAAAAATTTAAAAAAAAAATTTGAAAAATACAAACAAATATGAACTCAGAATTCTCAGATAATCCCCTCTTAAAAATTTGGTCTATTAATACCAATTTTTTCCTTTATTGATCTATATATACATAAAAGTAATTGGGATAATATTTTATATAGATTTTTGTAATTTGAGTTTTCATTGAAAACACAAAAAAATTAACCTTTCATCATAAATTCTTCAAAAATCTTATACTAGTATTTATGATGAAACAATATGTTTGACATTTACTTCAAAATAATCAGAGAAGGGGAGTCAAGCCAGTGAAGGAGATCTAGATAAAACAAGCTAGCACTTAGGTGATATTTGTTAAGGTTGAGTGGTGAGTACTTACGAGATCTTAATGTGCTTCTTCCGTATACTTTCATATGTTTGATATTTTCTATGATAAAACAATGTAAAGCCTTGTTTTGAGCAGTTACACTATATTTCAATGCAGATGTTTATTAAAGATTTAGATTGTTGATAGTTCCTTACTGTTATAAACAGCACTGTGATAGACAGAAGGTGGGGTTTTTAACAACAAATGTGTTGGTGCCCGGTCCACATCCCTTTCTCTAGGATGGTGCACCCAGCTCTCAGCTAGACCCCCCGCCCAGATCATTTAAAACTTCATTGTTCTGTAAGTAACCAATGGGCATTTTAGAATTTGTCTTTCTCCTCATCATAACATTGTATCAAAATTTATCGAACTGCATTTTGTAGCTATATTGTTTGCCATTAAACATAGTAAATTTCCAAATAGAGAAATTCAGTGTATCTATGTAAATTTCCTAGATTTAATGACTCTGTTCTGGACAGTGTTGTCATAGAGACCAACATTTAATTGATGGTTTATATTATGAAAAATATAACATGGCGAAGATTCATAGTCCTGTTTAATCTCAGCAGTGGCATGTTAAGAAGACCAATGGATATTAGGAAACACTTTCCTAAATACAATACCTCATTTTATGTGGTTCTGATAAGCAGAATTTACAGCATGAAATAATTTAGTACTCACTGAGTACCTTAAAAGTATGTACACTCTGGTAGGGACTGGGAACCCAGGGTAGTAGAATATGGATCCTACTCCCAAGAAGACAGCACAGTCTATTCTGGGGAAAGGATGGGGTGGCACGGTAGTTGAGGGTGAGCTCAGACCTGTAAATAACTTATAAGTAAACATATGTACACCAGACCTGTCTATAGCATGGCAGAACACAGGATATGACTTTACCAAGGGAATGAGCAAAGTACAAAGGGAACTCTGAGGAAAGCTCTGCTGAGACTGAATATTATTTTTCTCGTTAAGATTAGTATTACATAACTAAAATATTTCAGCTGAATGACCTAGAAAAATAAACAGTCATGGGAAATGAAAACATCTTCATATCTTTATACAACTGTTCATTTTGTAGAACGCATAACTTGGTGGCAAACCTTTTCTTTTTACCCCCTTCCTCCACTAAATTCTTGGAGTTCAAAAGGTATCTTTTTTGTTTGTTTGTTTGTTTTAACATCCTTATTGGAGTATAATTGCTTTACAATGGTGTGTTAGTTTCTGCTGTATAACAAAGTGAATCAGCTATACATATACATACATCCCCATATCTCCTCCCTCTTGCGTCTCCCTCCTACCCTCCCTATCCCACCCCTCTAGGTGTTCACAAAGCATGGAGCTGATCTCCCTGTGCTATGCAACTGCTTCCCAATAGCTACGTATTTTACGATTTGGTAGTGTATATATGTCCATGCCCTAGAGTCTGTCATACAGAGTGAGATAAGTCAGAAAGAGAAAAACAAATACCATATGTTAACACATTTTTTGGAATCTAAAAAAAAAAAAAATGGTTCTGAAGAACCTAGGGGCAGAACAGGAATAAAGACGCAGACATAGGGAATAGACTTGAGGACATGGGGAGGGGGAAGGGTTAGCTGGGACGAAGTCAGAGAGTGGCAAGGACATATATACACTACCGAAAGGTATCTTTGATTTAGTAGGTTTTTCAAGATGTTTATGTTGTAGCAAGTTATGGTTTGGTGGAGGGAAGTGATGAAAACCATAACTGCCTCCAGAGATCTGGTGGGTCCAAGCCATGGATTGGTAGGGTCCTGGTGACCTAAGGTTGGCCAGAGTACAGATGCAATGCAGCTAATCAGAGTACCAGGATAATTCTAAAAAGCTGTCACTTTAGGGAAGTATTGGTTTCAAAGAGAATTTTCTAGGGTGATCATGTTCACCCTGGAACCTTCCACATCTGAATCTAAAGAGGAACTCTTTCTTCTCTGCAGATTTGGGATTCTCTAGGATGTTCTGGGGCCCCAGTGATTCCATTGGGGTAGATATTTGGCTTATTTGACTAAGAGTGTTTCTTCCTTGCTGGCATCTGAGGGCTCATTCACAGTGATCCAGTCATCTCTGGAGGTAAGATAAAAGGAATCCAGGTAGAGCACTATATAAAGTGTCTTGAACCAGGCAAGAGAGGACTCTAGTACTGTGGTGGGTTGAATTATTGTCAAAATATTTGCGGCCCCTTCCATCTGTTCTTCCCTATCGAGCCCCACCATTCTAAAGGACTATCCTTCATACCCCATTGCTGTAAGGATGGAACATATGTCTTGCTTTGAACATTGATATGTAAGAGAAGCAATGTAATCCATTTTCTTGCAAAAGAGACATTAGTGGTTCAGCTGTGCAATCTCTTTGGTCATTCAGCCAGAGTCTGGAGTTTCAGAATCATTTTGTCAATTTCTACAAAGAATTTTGGATTTTGATTGGGATTATGTTGAACATATAGATGAATTTAGAGAAAATTTACTGTTTAAAAAGTACTGAGTTACCTGACCTATGAACATGGTATGTCTTCCCATTTATTTAGTTCTTCTTTAATTTCTTTCAGTGATGGTTTTCAGTGTACATGATTTTGGAACCTTTTTTTTTTCAAAGTTATCACTAAATATTCCATGTTTTTATGCTATTACATTTTTCATTTCAATTTTCAGTTATTTGTTGCCATATACAGAAATAAAATTTATAGAAATAGAATTGAATTTTATATTGATCTTGAGTACTACAATTATGCTAAACTTGTTTATTTGTTATAATAGCTTTTTATAGATTCCACTGGATTTTCTACAGAGACAGTCATGTCATTCTTCCTTTCTAATCTAATTGCCTTGCCTTATTGCATTGGCTAGAACTTCCAGGACAGTGCTGAATAATAGTGGCAAGAGTGGATCTATTTGTGTTGTTCTTGATCTTAAAGGGAAAATGTTTATATTTTCATGATTGAATATGATATTACCTGTAGGCTTTTCATAGATGCTCTTTATCTAAGTGAGAAAATCCCTATTTTGTTGAGAGTGTTTGTCAGGAATGTATGTTGGATTTTGTCAAATGTTTTTCTGCATCCATTGAGATGAGCATATGATTTTTCTTTTTAGTTTGTTATTATGATGAATTACATTGATTAATTTTCAAAAGATAAGACCACCTTTGTATTCCTGGGATAAAACACTCATTTGATCATTCAATATTGTTTTTTGCATATATTATTGGATTCAGTTTGCTAAAACTTTGTTTCCAAATTGGCATCTATATTGATGAAGGATACCAATCTACAATTTTCTTTTCCCATGATTTTGTCTGATTTTGGCACTGGGGTAAAGCTGGCCTCATGAAATGAGTTGGAACATTCAATTTTTGTTTAATTTTCTGTAAGAGTTTGTAAATAATTGGTATTATTTCTTTTTTGAATGTTTGGTAGAATTCACCAGGAAAACCATCTGGGCTTCAAGTGTCCTTTGTGAGAAGATTTTTCATCTCACCTAGTGTAATTTTATTTCTAGAAGTTTGACTGGGTCTTTTTTTATATCCTCCATGTCTTTACTTAACATTTTGTACATGTGTAATGGAGTCGTGAAAACTGTTTATTATGTCCTGGTATGCTAATTCTAACATTTGTATCTGGTCTAGGTCAGTTTCAATTGCTTGATTTTTCTCCTCATTATGTATTCTATATTTCTACTTATTTGAAAATCTGGTAATTTTTGATTGGATACCAGACATTGTGAATTTTACATTGTTGGGACTGGATATTTTTCTATTCCAATGGCTTTGGCTTTGTTCTGGACACAATTAAGTTACTAAGAAACTGTTTAGTCCTTGTGGGTCTTGCATTTAAGTTCTTTTTAGACCACAACAGTGTTCATTCAACCTACTGTTAAGTATTTTTCATTACAGAGACAAAACCTTTTTGTTTTGTCTCTCCAGGGTTCTTTCTTTCTGCAGCTCTCTCTTCTCCAGTCCTCTTGACTTAGTCTGCCTAAATTCTCAGCTCCACCTCCTCACCTCAGGGAATCCCTGGAATCTGCCTGGGTTCCTTCTCTCCAAACCTCAGACTGCCAACTCTCTCTAGACAATAGCTGGGTCACACGTAGGACTCACCTCATTTGTTTAACCATCACCCAGAGATCACTGTTCTTTGTGATTTGATGTTCTGTGTCTTGAAAAGAGTAGCTTCATACATTTTAGCTGTTGTTGTTGTTTCAGGTAGGAGGGTTATTCTGATCTCTGTTACTCCATTCTGACTAGAAGCAGAAATAACTAAATTGATTTAGAAATCAGTACATATACTTGGTTCAAAGTCTGGTGGGCTAAAGAAGTTGTCTCCAAATTGTATTATTTATCTTGGCCACATCATTTACTACTGTCGACTTAAAAAAAATGCACAACGTGAGAGTTGCGAGTTAAGTTTTATTTGGGGCAAAATGAGGACTGCAGCCCGGGAGAGAGCATCCCAGATAGCTCTGAGAAACTGCTCCAAAGAGGCAGGGGGGAAGGTCAGTATACATGTGATTTTGGTGAAGGGGGAGTACATGCAACTGAGCACATATTTTTTTTACAGAAGGTTTCTGCTAGTCTCATGTGGGTTACTGCTAGTCACGAGGAGCAGATGTCACCCTGAAGGATTTTAGTGCTTTTCTAGATATGAGGAGATACAAGAATTGGGCTCATAAAATTGGCTCCTGAAAATACCTAACTATGTGGAGACCTGTTCTGCCAGTTTTTCCCAGAGCAAAGAATGCCTCATTTCTGCTCTCCACCTGAACTCCTTTCAGGGGATGTTGAAAGTCAGCAGCTGCAGCAGCGCATGATTTAATCCTTGTAGAGGTAGATGGCAAATGCCAATGGAAAATGCCAATTCGTAGTTGACACTAGCAAACCTGCTCATTTTTAATGAATAGCTGCTTTGCCAACCATTTTTATCCAACCAGTACCTCTCTGTTTGTTTTTCTTTTAAAAACGTGTTGCCCACTTCCTATTGACTTATGTAGAGTTCCATTATTTAGGATTCTGAAAACAGCCTTTCTGTCGTGTAAAGAACATATTTAACTGCATGTATGAGTCACTCACTTTTGTGTAGTTTGAATAGCTAACTGTATCTTCCAAAAGGAATTCTGGTGATGTTGATAAACTTCAAATAGGTCTTTTGTAAGTTTGCATCGAAGAAAGTTTTATGGGCATGTTTGGCATAACTGTCTTTTCTCACCTTTTTAAAAATAACATGGCATAATGGTAAATAATTTAAGCAGGAAATATTTGCGGTTTTTTGTTGTTGTTTTTTGGTTTTTTGTTTTGAGTCAGATTTCCACTTGTACCTATGTTAGGGAATAATTTTAGCAGCTTATAGTTTCAGTGTGATAAAATGGGGGAAAATGATGCATTTCCTCTGGGCTTGGGCTTGAATTATAATGTAGACTTAAGTCAGGAACTAAGAATATCTGCCTTGGAATACATAATAGGATTAAATATAAGCACAGATATTCCCAGAGGTAGATTTTTTCATGTAATGACTTAGTCTTGAATTTGGAAATTTGTTTTTATTCCTCAATTTCTATAACACAAAGATTATTTTATATATGTTCATTTTTTCTGTTTATTTCTTGAAGTATTTTTAATTACATACATACATGAGTAATGACAGCATTTTCATTGTAAAGAAGTCAAACAATTCAAATAAAATAAAATTCCCCTGGTATCTTCTTATCTCCAATCTCTTTCTTTCCCAGGAAGTAATCATTGAAATGAGTTTGATGTGAATAACTCCCAATGATGGTCCCCAAATCCTCTTCTGCACCTATACCTGCCACCTTTGAGGTGTGAACACTCATGGACAGCTCTCTTCTTTTGTAAAAGTCTACCCAAGCACTATGATTTTCTGTTTCAATCAATCCTGTGCATCACTCATCTTTCATTGATTTCTCAAACTTTCTGGTCATCAAGGGCACTACTTGTTCTATTGCTTGGAAGATAAAGTGGTAAAAAATGAACACTAACTTTAAAATATATATATTCCAAAAACAATTTCTGAATTTAGAACAAAATTAAATGAATTTAATTTTTGTCTAATTCCAAGATCATACATCACTAGATTTTAACTAATGGTTTAATTTTATGGCAGGTTCCAAATGTGGCACTATTTTGGGTAGATGAAGGGCTCTGGTTTATTTTTTGGTCTCTGGAAAAGTTATTAAATCTCTGTATGATTTTCAGAACCTAGCAAATGGGAAGCTTTTAATACTTCATTTCTTGTAAAGTTTTCAGAGTGCTGCTTGTTTGGGCATGATTAAAAGGTGAACCTCAGGTAGTCCTTACCTTGGTTTGCATTTCCACTTTAGAAGATTCTGAAAATGAATTAATAATAGTGTCTTGAGCATTTGATAAACTAGAAGATTATAAGAAAACATTTTGGAGCATTGTTTTCCTTCTGCTTTTTAAACGTTTCTATTTCTTTTTCTCTAGATTTTTCGGTAGATGTTTGGAGGTATTTTGGGTTGAATTATTATGTCTTTAAGGAATTCTAAGACAATAATTACCAGGAAATTAACTCAAATTACATAAGAATGTATTCTAGACAAGATAGGTCTTTTATTGTTGTAGTGGGGGAAATGCCAGGGTCCATCACAATATTTTAAAATTAGTAATGTATTTTAAATACTTGAACATTTTCTTTCATCTCAGAATCTAGTCTGCTCTTAAATCAGAAAACAAAAGCCAGCTGCCAGAGTGAAGGAAGTACTTTAGGACCTAAAAGAGGAGAGGAAATAAGCTTTTCTCAGTCTGTAATTCTTGGTGTTCTTTGAATGTGTCAAAATGCTCCCCGTGTCAATTTTTGTGTGTGTAAATTTCTACTTCCTTCTTCATTGCTCAAAGAGTTCTATAATTCTTTTCCCTCCAAAACAAGTTGCTTACTCTCCCCCTAACTTGCTCGCTTGCCCTTACGTCTTCCCTCCCTTCCTCCCTCCCTCCCTCCCTCCCTCATCCCTCCATCCCTTCCTTCCTTCCATCTCTACATCCTATGGTTTACATACCAGCTCTACTACTAGATTCTTTTGGACCTTGAGTAGTAACTTAACTTTTGACTTTCAGTCTCCTGATCTGTAAATGCAGATGATACTTACCTATGTCATAAGGTTCTTATGATAATGACTGAGCCACAATACCACAATACGTGAGAAGACCAAACATGGTGTTTAGTATCTAATACTCAATAAATATTATTTTTCTTTTTCCCTTTCTCTTTTTTTATGCTACTTTGAGATTTTTTTCTTCACCTGAGATTTAGTTAAAAATCTTTTAAAAAAATCTTATGGAGGAGAGGAAGCGTTATGAATCCATGTACAGAAGGAAAAGAGCACCATCAACAAAAATGAACTGAGAATATTGAGCACTTATTATAGCTGGTCGCCATTTTAAGCCCTTCACTTGCATAAATTCATTTAATCTCATTACAATCCTATTAAATAAGGGTTATCATTATGTCTATTTTATACTTAAGGAAATAAGGTCTTAGAGACGGTAAACCAGTAACTAATGGAGTCAAAATGTAGCATTTTGGTTTCAGACCCTGCTGTCTCAGCTCAGCTGAAGTTTGGAGCAGAATTGATATTCATAAAATGTGATCTGGCTCTACTTGGTCTGGCCTTACTGCCTTTCTTATCAATCATGCCACTGACCTGCATTGGCTTCAAAATCCAACTTCTTTCCTACCTCAGGGCCTTTGTATATGCTGTTTCATTCTCTGCAATTTTTCCAGATCTTCCCAGCTCAGCAAAATATTACTTCCACAAAGAGCCTTCTGTGATCACTCTCTTCAAAGTAACAGAGTCTTTTCCCACCAACCACTCTTGGGTTTCCATGGTTTGCTTTGTTCAGAATACTTATCACAGTAGGATATTATCATCTATATTTACTAGGTTTTATTCCTTGTCTTCTGTCTGTCCTCTGAAGAAGGTAAGCTGTAACAGAGCATGGACATTGCTTTTTCACTTCCTGCTTTGTTTTCTGTGCCAAGTATTATCGCTGGCATATAATAAATGTGTACTGTGAATGAACAAATGAGAGGTTTGTATTTTACACTGCCGTGAAGATTTGTCCCAGACTTACAACATTTAAAGAGAATTTACTCTTCAAAAATGTGGGGTCATTCAGATGTATCCCAACTTTGCCATGATTAGTAACTAGAGATTTTCTCAGTTCTGTCTTTCTTGTGGGCCTTCTAAGGAGAAGCTGATGGACAGTGTCAACAGACTACACCTTAAAGCCACTTATAAAAGTAGATTTTCTTCCAGGGGTAATTTTTGGCACAGAGTTGACTAAGGACATTTTTAAATGCTGTCTACATTGATGTAACTTGGCAATCGGTCAGGCAAAGCCTGTGGTAAAGTGGACCCTAAGTTAATGCATGAACTCCACAAAATATAGTCTTTTGTTCAGTACAAACTTTCACACTCATATTGATGCTTCAAAAATTAGCCTTCATGCTCATTTTTATAATAATGCTGAAGGTTAGTCAACAGATAATATCTTTTACAGATAAAAGAACTGAGTCACAGAAGTAAGAAACTTACATAAACTAGCCTGTATGGGGTCTCTATGTACTAGGTCTGAACTACTATGAAGATATTAGAAGCTTGCTTGACATAAAGTTGTAAAGGACTATTTCAATTACAGGGAATGGTATATATAATATATGTGTGTCTGAGGAATGTGATAAATAATTATACATTAGATGTGCTAATGAATTTAATTGCTTGGAAATGAAGGAAAAGATCTACAAAATTTTTATTTAGGGTCGTGCATTTTATGTAGAAAAAAACATTGAAATTTGGAAGCAAATAACAAATCTGCATCTTATTTTGTATATACCTGCTGCCCATATATTAATTGCAAAATGTTTTAAGTATTTTAATTTATTAAATGCATTGTTGAATATTTGAAACACCCATATGATATTTGTTACTGAACTTAAAAATGGTATATGAGGGTTTAGGTAAATACCGTCTGTCCAAAAGAAATTTTAGAAAGTAAGTAAGAAGATAATATTTTGAATACAATTCTGGCAACAATTATTAAATATGTTTTGAGGAGAAAATTACTATCCAAATTACCCATCTTATCTTGGCATTTTCTGAAAAACAGGACAAAGATTTTATTTTCTTTTTAGTTTTTGAAGGCTGCTCACAGCAATTAGAAGCCAATTAATTATAAAAGATTTAACCATGCACTTGACCATAAAATGGATTGGTTGTCACTGCTGGATTATAGTTTCAGATGATTTTATGTAGATCCATGCATTACTTTGACTTACTGATTATTATGATGATTATCTGTGTGAATGATCCAAAAAAAACCCCAATAAGATTAAGATATTTTTCTTGGTAAAGGTACAGACTATGTTTGAATAAATAAATAAAGTTAAATAAGGTATGGAAAAATACCTGAATGCCTCATGAATTTTTAAAATCAGTTAATAAATAGTAAAAAAGCAAGAAGCTCATTAACTACAGACTTTTAGCCTTATTTCTTAAGGAGTGTTTCTCTTTAATCACTGCATTCATTTGCTCATCTAGGGCATAATATTTTTCACAAGTACTTAAGGTCCGCATTTGTCTTTTTATGTGATAGTGACTTTCTGCATATTTTTTTATTTCTTGGTCAGTAGTTATCATTTAGGTTATCTTAAAGTCCACAACAAACATCTATTCTTATAGTAAGCTAAATGCCAAGAATTGAAATATTCATTTTATAGGTTATTTTATTTAAACTTCAAAATAATTCCATGAAATAGATACATTTTTTCACTCCACAAATATTTATTGAGCAACTAATAAGTATGAACTCTTCTAAGACCTTGGGACACGTGGTAAAATAAGGTTGTCAAAGGTCTCTGCCCTTATAGAGATTACATTCTGAAGGGGAAGAAATATCCAATAAAGAGGATAGTCACAGTTTGTGATGCATTACAAAGGACATATGACACTGTAATAGTGACCAACTCATGGACAGTAGGTGAGCTTTTACTTCATCACACGCTACCTCAGAATTTAGTGACTTAAGACAACTCTTTATTTAGGCTTGTATTTCAGCTGATTGCAGTACAGCTAGGCTCAGCTGGCTGGTTCTGCTGATCGAGGTTGGGCTAAGTTGATCTCATTTGGAGCAAATTCTCAGCTTCCAGATCAGTTCGAGGCTGGCCGAGGGTGTCCTCAACTGAGATGTTTTGTGTCTGCTTCCCATGGTCTCTCCTGTTCTAGCAGCTGATCCCAGATTTTTCACGTGGTGGTGGTTACATGGGTCCAAAACGCAGCAGAGATCCTTGTGAAAGCTAACATTCCAGACTTTGCTTCATTCTTCTGAGTGTATGCCATATAAAAATTGATCAGATTATCCACAAACCTTCCTTCACTTATCAGGATTGAAAACCCATGAGAAAAATAAGACTCATTCTGCTGATGGAGTGATAGTAGTGAGCTTTTCAAAATCTACCCACAAGCCAAGATGTATGTTCTTTGAATTTTGAACCAGTATGTGATTTTCATTCAGAGAAAAACTATTTTACTATGACCACCCTAATGAGTAAGACTTACAATAACTTAGGAACTTATGGGCTATTTCAGGTAAGGGTGAAAAAAAAAATGATTCGGAGGAAAATACAAGTATTGCTTTTTTATAATATTCTCCTGCTTCCTTCTTTTGTACGTGTCGTGGAGAGATGCTTTCTCATCTATCCACCTGGCCTGTCAAATACAAATGCAATATGAAAACAAAACATTGAGCAGGAGTTACACTGGGGGAAGTAAACAGCTATGCAATTTTTGTTAGTGTCATAAGGAAGCCAGAAAGATATACAGAAAGAGATGCCTTGGAGATATACCGCGGATTCGCTTCCAGACCACCACAATAAAGCAAATTTGAAATGAAGTGAATCACAGAAAATTTTTGGTTTCCCAGTGCATATAAAAGTTATGCTTAGGGACTTCCCTGGCTGTCCAGTGGTTAAGACTTCTCCTTCCAATGCAGGGGGTTCGGGTTCGATCCCTGGTCGGTGAGCTAAGGATCCCACATGCCTCATGGCCAAAAAACCAAAGCATAATACAGAAGCAATATTGTAACAAATTCAATAAACACTTTAAAAATGGTCCACATCAAAAAAATTTTTAAAAGGAAAGTTATGCTTAGACTATACTATAGTCTATTAAGTGTGCAATATCATTATGTCTAAAAAACAATCTACGTACCTTAATTTAAAAATATTTTATTGCTAAAATATGCTAACCATCATCTTGAGCCTTCGATGAGTCTTAATCTTTTTGCAATGGTAACATCAAAGATCACTGATCACAAATCACCATAACAAATATAATCATAATGAAAAAGTTTGAAAAGCAGTGAGAATTACTAAAATGTAACACAGAGACAAAAAGTGAGCAAATGCTGTTGGAAAAATGGCGCTTATAGGACTCGCTCGAGACAGGGCCGTCACAAACTTTCAATTTGTAAAAAGGCAATAAAGTGAAATGCAATGCAAGGAGGTATGACTGTACAGAGTCAGTGCCAGATACTTTGTATCAGGTGTTCAGTGAAGAGAAGGTAAAGAAGGTCGTCATGTAGCAGAGACCCATATTTCTATACTCTGGTCCATAAAATTTAGAGTATTTTGGTTCTTATTTAAATTCACATAACATATATAAAATGAAATCAAGTAGGGAAAAATGCTATAATGTTACATTTGAATTAGAAATATCAACTCATGATATAAAAAAAAATTGCTTCTTATTTCTGTCCACTAATCATTTAAACAATGGTATTCCAGTAGCAGTAGCAGACCTAGCACCCCATCTTGGATTTTCATATGCTTATTAGTCATTTGCATATCTTCCTTTGTAAAGTGTCTGCTCAAATCTTTTCCCTGTTTTTATTGGATTGTTTGTGTTTCTTATGATGGAGTTGAAGGATTTCTTTCTGTATTCTGGATAGGAGTTCATTATCAGATATGTTTTGTGAACATTTTCTCTGATTCCATGGCTGTATTATTTATTTTCTTTATGAGCAGTTTTTAATTATGATGAAGTACAATTTATCCATTTTTTTCCTTTTATAGTTATTGCTTTTCTGTGTCTTGCCCCAAAAACCTTTGCCTACCAGTAAGTTACAGATATACAGATATTCTTATGTTTTCTTCTAAAAGCGTTATACTTTTGCTTTTTATGTATAAGTCTATGGTATATCTAAAATAAATTTTTGGATGTATTTCTTTCATTAAATACCATCAAGTGCTTAATCAGAAAATAATAAATTCATATAATCTTGTATTCTTGGTATGTGTGCCAACATCTCTCTTTCAAAATCTGTTGAATTAAAGTACTCAACTCTCCTACACTCGTAATAAGGGAATAAGTATGTAAATTTGCTGCATTTTAACAAAAACAGAACTACACATAAAAGTAAATATTTGTAGAGATTTCTATGTGATTCACAAAGTTTTTCTCTTTACTGATATTTTTCATTAATTCACTCAACAAATATATATTAAACACTTATTATGTGCTAAGCATTGTTTTAGGTGCTAGGGACACATTGATAAATGAGGCAGGAATGACCCTGCTCCCCTTGAGCTTACAGTATGTTGGATATTACATGGACAACTCAGTTTTTCTACTTTTTAAAAACAAGCTGCTGATATTTTTAACAAAAATCATAATATAAGAAATTTACCAAAGGAATTCAAAACACATTACATGACAATTGAGCTGGATCCAGTCTTCTAGAGAGGTTTTATTTTATTTTTTAGCAGTTTATTCATTTAGGAAGAGGTCACTTTGATTTGAAACATCTGTAAATTCAGCCCATGAGGTATAAAGAAGCTAAAGGAAAAGAAGCAGAGTCTAAGCAAGTACACAGAACATGGTAGAGACCTTTAAATTCTCTTTCTTACCATACAAATTGGTCTCTCGAGAATTCAGATATTTACAACCAATACAACAAATGTTTGGGTTTGGGTTCTATATACTATTCTAGGTTATAGAATTGTAAAGATATTTAAGATATGTGAGAAACCGGTCCTGCCTAAAATGCTAACATCTTTGCTGACATCTAGAGCTTTGCATGCTCCCTTGTCGTATGAGCAACGATGGCAGAAATCACAAAATGATAGGGATCACGGAAGTCGTACTGAGAATTCTCTATGTGCGTAAAGAGTTCATAGTCTTTACACATTGTTTTTTTCTTGTAATGAAGGAGAGTAAACTTTTACCAAATCTTCATTCCTCATCTTTATTATGTATCTCTTATTAGTGATTACAAGCCCATGTGCAGATGTTTTCATGTCTCAATCCAAGTCTTAGAGTCACTCTTACTATTTTTACTGCCTTGGGCAAGTGGCTTAACCTCTAAGACTTAGTTTCCTCCTCTGCAACGTGGAATTCATGGGGTTGGCCCTAACTTGCTGGTAGGCTGATCATGAGGCTTAAATGAGATCATGCCTGAAATAGTTTACAACAGAGCCTGGAGCGTCACAAGCACTCCCCAGATCTTGGCTATTTTTATTCCTATTTGTATTTGTATTCATTTTTGCATTAGTTCTATTATATGTGTATAAAATGCGCCACTGTTTTCTCATGTAGCTTGAAAGAATAAAAGAGAAGGGTTTCCTTTCTGTTTCTTGCTCTTAGTTCAGGGACAATGTCCTCTTTTTAAGATTTTCAAGAATCTGAAAAAGAATATATATATATCTGAATCACTTTGCTGTACACTTGAAACTAACCCAACATTGTAAATTAACTACACCTCCATTAAAAGAAAAAAAAAGATTTCCAAGATATCCTAACAGTTCAAGTCCAGACAACCCACTGGGACACCCGAGACTGATCAGTCCCATCCCCCATTCTCACACTGCCAGCTGCCCTAGAAAAAATGCTCTGATGTAACGTGGACCAACCAGACAGAGGGCACATTCCATTCACAGCCTGGGACAGATAATGCTTTTAACACAGCAAAGACCAACCTCTGCCAAACCAAATCTCTTGGCACAATTTCCAACTCCAAATTCACTTCTTCACTTATTCGCTTAGTAACTGTCTTCTCGGCAGTCAGCCAGCCTGGGAGAGACAGTGGACGTGCCTTGCACACAGCAGGTTCCTAGCAGAGTGCCTGAGGCCCTCAGTGTGCTCCTTGAAGAAACCAAGCCAGCAAAGTGCCCTCTGCATTGGAAGCAGCGTGCTCCAACCAGGTCACCTCCGCTGTGCCTCCCTATGAAGCCTTCTGAACGTTCTCCCACGGCTTGAGGCTGCTCTGCAGAGAAGCCCGCACCAGCTTGCTGCACAGTCTCTCTTCAGCTACCGGACAGTAACCCCGGCCCTGCTAGATTTTCAGGCTGGGTCAAGGGAAATGTCAGTCTGTGAAAAATTCCATGCCATGGTCTGGCCTGCTGCATGATTCTTCTGTGGAGCTAAGTTTCCCTTAAATTAGTGGTCTTTGCTTGGCACTGTGCAGTGTTAAGGTCTTGACATGCAGTTCCAGACAGTCTCCTTTCTAAAAGATATTAAAAAGTACAGCAGTGTGTATCATATGCTACTATGTGGGGGGGGGGGGAATTATATACATACTTTGGGTTTCTCTTGCTTCTATTTATGCCTGTGTTTTACTTCTTCTAAGGTTGATACTTTCTTCTAAGGCACGAAGAATGCAATTCAAAAATAAATAAATAAAAAGAAATAAAATTTATAGTCTATGACTTCCCTTCCTTGTTGAATGAATTTAAGTTATATATCTTCTTTATTACTAAGATTGTTTTCACAACCTCTTCCCTCCAACTCTGTTCATTTCTCTCTTACCTGAAGGGTTAGCAGACACTTTGCTATATGAATGTACATGAAACATACTTCGCTGACCAAATCTCCAAAATATCAGCTTTTGTCCCTTCTCCTTTCTTTCCTATTGAATCAGACACATGGACAATTTATTGGATGAATATGGAGAGAAAAGAAAGTTACTTTATTTCTTGTCTCACAAACTTTTAATCAAGTTCTATTGGTTTATTTTCCCTTTCCCTGATAAATTACAGTGATTTAGATTGCTATCACATATTTACACATAGTCTCTTTTTAAAAAGATATTTAACATGACAGTGTATATAGTATACTACCACTGAAATAAAGTGTAAAAGTCTCTGGAATCATATGTGAGTATGAATGGGAGAAAATATTTGCAAGTGAAGCAACTGACAAAGGATTAACCTCCAAAATTTACAAGCAGCTCATGCAACTCAAAATGAAAAAAACAAAAAACCCAGTCCCAAAATGGGCAGAAGACCTAAATAGACATTTCTCCAAAGGAGATATACAGATTGACAACAAACACATGAAAGGATGCTCAACATCACTAATCATTAGAGAAATGCAAATGAAAGCTACAATGAGGTATCACCTCACACCAGTCAGAATGGCCATCATCAAAAAATCTACAAACAATAAATGCTGGAGAGGGTGTGGAGAAAAGGGAACCCCCTTGCACTGTTGGTGGGAATGTAAATTGATACAGCCACTATGGAGAACAATATGGAGGTTCCTTAAAAAACTAAAAATAGAACTATCATATGACCCAGCAATCCCACTACTGGGCATATACCCTGAGAAAACCATAATTCTAAAAGAGTCATGTACCACAATGTTCATTTCAGCTCTATTTACAATAGCCAGGACATGGAAGCAACCTAAGTGTCCATCGACAGATGAATGGATAAAGAAGATGTGGCACATATATACAATGGAATCTTACTCAGCCATAAAAAGAAAGGAAATTGAGTTATTTGTAGTGAGGTGGATAGACCTAGAGTCTGGCATATAGAATGAAGTAAGTCAGAAAGAGAAAAACAAATACCGTATGCTAACACATATATATAGAATCTAAAAAAAAAAAAAAAACAGATTCTGAAGAATGTAGGGGCAGCACAGGAATAAAGACGCAGATGTAGAGAATGGACTTGAGGACACGGGGAGGGGGAAGGGTAAACTGGGACGAAGTGAGAGAGTGGCATGGACTTATAAATACTAGCAAATGTAAAATAGATAGCTAGCGGGAAGCAGCCGCATAGCACAGGGAGATCAGCTTGGTGCTTTGTGACCACCTAGGCGGGTGGGATAGGGAGGGTGGGAGGGAGACGCAAGAGGGAGGTGATATGGGGATATATGTATATGTATAGCTGATTCACTTTGTTATAAAGCAGAAACTAACACACCATTGTAAAGCAATTATACTCCAATAAAGGTGTTAAAAAACAACAAACAAACAAAAAGGAATTGAGGGTTAAGACTGGGCTGATAGAATTAGGGGTTGGAGAGAGACTTCACTGTATACACTTCTTGAATTTTGAATCACGGGAGTATATTTCTCATTTAAATATTAAATAACAAACATTTAACATAAAATTTTAAAAGTCTGGGAGAGTCTAATATAAAAGTTTTATTCACTCAAGTAGTCTGTAAATTCCCTGACTCATAAGCTTACAGGGGAGAAAATAATGTGGCTGGCTTTGTTACTGTTTCCACCTTTGTCTATTTTTCCTACATTACTCAGTATGACACTTCTGACATCTCTAGAGCTGGAGCCAGGACAGGGAGAGGACTCAGGGGCATAAAGGTTTTACTTCAAAGGCATAGTTTTAATTGGGTATTGGCAGAAGGGCTTAATACAAAGCGTATTTCTCAGTCAAGCTCCACTGCAGTCAAATTCCGCTGTAAATTGGCAGGTGCTGTGCTCCATATCATCTTCACTCTGAAGTCCCTGTGATGGAGTGGCCACCATTTGTTGCATCAATTTGTTGCAAATTACTAGTGGCAGAAGGAAAGGACAAGTGACAAATCATGTGCTAGCTCTTAAAGTGTCCACCCAGATGTGACACAGGCCACTTCAGCTGACATTTCCTTGGTCAAAACCAACCACAGAGCTACACCTAACTTCAAAGTGGGTGGAGAGATGCAATACCTCCATGTGTTCAGAAATATCAAAAATGATGGCAAACACACTAATAAATATTTTCTGAGAAATATAAGTCAAGAGTGGAATTCCTTTTAAGTACTTATTTAGTTGTAATCTGGGCCCCAAGATGTTTTGGGTTACACATGTAACTAAAAAATAATAAGTGACTATGCCTCAGCCCTCCCCCACCACCCCCCGGCCCAGGCTTTCTCCTCTTTCTCTATTCTTGTTCTCTTTCTTTCCTATAAGTCACCAGAAAAACAAAACAAAACAAAATAATACCACCTGGATGCCCTCTGAAATACTTGGTACCCCAAAAATATTGAAAGCAGGACACCACTGGATTGTCCAATATCGCCAGCGTGGCATTGAGACATGGGCAGTCGTGTTCTTTGGTACCTTTTCTCTCCAGAAGGAAGATACAGGGTTGTTCTTACTGTGATGAAGAAAACACAAGCCTTTATTCAAGGAGGACCAGTGGCAATTCTTTTTGCCCTACTCTTCCATCAACGGTTCTAGCAGGGCCGTTTCTTTTTCTTGTGTCTGTTGCCTTCTCTCTGAATGAGGAGAACACACTCTTGAGACTCAGCAGCTTGCTCTATGTCAACCCACTGTGACTAAGAGGGAAACATGGGCTGGGATATAGGGAATGGATATTGGTTTTAGTTACCCCTCTGGAGGCATTTTGAATTAATGCAACTGGTGCATAAAACAGCAATGGAATGTTTATGTCCTTTTCCAATTAGTGGAGGAAAGGAGTAGAAAGAATAAAGAAACAGAACCTAGTAGTCTGTTTGGTGTGTTCCAAATATAAATTTAAAAGCCTCTGAAATCTTTGCAATGACGAATTTCTCATTGCTGGGATATCAAGTGAAATGCTCTGTAAAATATATCCTGTTTTGCTAGATGTGATGGAGACAATTTTCTGAAATTGTCAAATTGCTCAGTGAGATTAACTCTTCAAGAGACCGCTGGAAATTTTAGCATCTAAAAGAGAGAGGAGGGGAAATACAGTTGGCTCAGTTGAGAAGCAATCCTTTGGAGCTGATAATTATGTCACATCTGTTTGGAGATACAAGTTGGCCTTTAAGGGAGTGAATGGGGTAGCAACTTAAAGATGGGTTAGATTACATGAAAATTACTTGCTATTATTATTGGAGAAATCTGTTAAAACAGACAACTGGGAAAGCACTGTTTTCCATTTTTCTTGACGGAACAACTCTTGACACAGCAGGAGAATTTAACTTGCTTTTTTGGATGTAAGTTTTAACTCCGGTGTGTGGATGGAGATCATTGCACCCAGTCTGTGCATTTCCCTGTTTTCTCTTTCTGTCTTTCTTTCTTACTCAGGTGCTGGTCATTCATAACTCGGTTTGATGTAACACTTGAACCAACAGAGCATTATGTGGTTTTCAGTTGCCTTCTTTGGTTTGCAGGAATTTTAGAAACAATCATTTGCCTTAAAAAAAATGAAAAGCTTGTTTAAAAAAAGAATATATATATATA
Source organism: Balaenoptera physalus (assembly GCF_965194825.1). Classification (NCBI taxonomy): domain Eukaryota; kingdom Metazoa; phylum Chordata; class Mammalia; order Artiodactyla; family Balaenopteridae; genus Balaenoptera; species Balaenoptera physalus. Next base: position 37,539,508 of record NC_138898.1, read on the forward strand.
CACACATATATATATATATATATATATATATATATATATATATATGAGCATATAGTCCATAATTCTAACCTGGTATTTTTAGCTTTGTGGGTTTGAAAGTCACTCAACTGAAATTCTTTATCTAATAATAAATCATTTTCTCTCCCTATTATTGTCTTTGAGATATTAGAAGGTTTTTAAACAACTCATTCTTTCTCAGTGTGAGATTATCTATATCACACTTTTTGATGGTATTCTCTATATGGAACATGGAAATTTAATATTTTAACATGCCAAACAACTAGCAAAGACCTTCTCCATGAATAATGAACTTGAAAATTATACATTTTAATAAGCTGAAGCACATCTCAAGAAAAGTCAACTTTAATGAAGCTACAATTGTAGATGTGTTTAAAAGGACACTAGGCCCAGAATTTCCATATGTTTGCTGGTTATTTATAGGGTGAATTGCCAAAGAAGAGTTCAAAAAGTCAGTCCATCTAAATAACCACAATTAATCTAAAAATGCTCTCTATAAACCCAGGAAAGTTATGAAAAGAGTTATGAAAAGAGTGATGCTTTACCCCATTTTATTTTATATAATCTCAGATGACATTTGTTGTCCAGTTTATCATTTGCCCAAGATTTTTAATTTTTAATAGGATGCTATTATGGAAATTTTGTTTTTAAAATAGCTTCAATAAAACTATTATATATGCCTATTAATATAATAAAATTTACTTCTTAGACAAAAACCTTTTAGTCTTACAAGTGTCATGGTTTGAACAATAAATTGTAAGGTCACAGTCTCACTAGGTAGAAATTTGACTTCAATAAATTCGAGGTTACTTCATGACTGTCAAGATGTGAGAAAGTAATTGGGAAGTAACAGTTGCCAAAGATCAGAGTAAGTAATGAGTTGCAAACCCTTTAGGATAGTAAAAGTGTTAGGAAGTATGTTTTTCCCACATGCTACAATCCACAGTAAGCAATGATTAAAGTCAAGGTAGAATAGGCATTTATATTTAAATAAGTGCTTTGACTACATTATGGAACACTTACCATCATTTCTGGCAATGGTTATAATTTCTGACCCACAGTGGAGGATTGCATAATGCCTTGTTTGATTGACTGACTAATGTAGATCTCATGGCTGCCAAGGGGCAAAGAGTCTGAGAAGATTATCTAGGAATGTAAAAGTCATCATTTTGTCACTATGTATGAGTCCCAAGTAAATAAATACAGTGAGAGAGAGAGGGAATTGTATTTCATATGCATATAATGAAAATTCAGTAGTACCCTCAGCAATTGTTTAAATCAACAAAGAGGTTTTTTTTGGGTGGGGGGGTGGGGGGGTATTTTATCACTGACATTATTAAGAATTGCCAGGGAAGGATGATAATAAAAAGCAACCAACTTGTAGTTATAAATGCTTAGAAGTTCTTTCAGATAATCCATTCCTCTGTTATCTGCACCTGGAGCAGACAACTCCCTCCAGCCCACCCTTGTCTACATGACTTCCTAAACAGTCTTATATTTTAATTATATTTTTTCCTTTAATTATTTTTTCCTTTCAGTTAAAAAAATTATAACTCATTGGCTACCAAAGCCTTACACTTTTTTAGTAGTAGCAATTCAGTGTTAAAACTTCACTGGTATTTAATAATCCTAGGGGTCTTCATGCTGTACTGCAGCAGAGACATCATGCAAGTCCTCTGCCTGGGTCTGGCTAGACAATGGAAGTGGTGCCTTGCTTCAGAGTGCCTCCAAACCACATGTCACAGGAGAGAGCACTAATCCTTGTAAGACAACTTGGAAATGAAGTCATCAATTTCAGCTGAAGCAGGGAGATTATTGAACATATTTTCCATGTGCTTTGGAAATAAACACAAATTCAAAGGAAAAATCCTTCAGTGAGGTCTAATCAAAGGCAGTTGATATTTACCATTTTTTTTGTATTCTAAGAGAAAGCTGGTTAATGTTATTCATCAAACTATATTATTCTTTCTGCTTATAAAATACAATGAAGAGGAAGTAAAGAGAAGAGTGGCTAGATGAGTTAATCAACCTAAAGTTGTTTCAGTTCTTAGACAATGGCACCCTCTAGGAAAGACACTGGCATGAGAAAAACCATTAAACATATTAGAGGTCAGTTAAAAAAATGTTATTTTGGCAATATTAAGACTATTAAGTTGAGGTGACTTCAATCTAGCTTTCATTCTGAAGACCCAGGAGTAAATGTACATTTTCAAGTGGCTGCTTGATACGATATTGCTCCATTAAGCCACTGAAGGGCTTGTGTAGGCATGAAAAAGCATTGCCATCTCTTTTGTTGCTGGTGTCCTTGCTTATATTTCTGCTTTCTTTTGAGGGACTACATTATGGACCACTTTCCATCATTTCTGGCAGTGATTATAATTTTATGACCCACAGTTCAGGACTGCATAATGCTTGATTGATTGACTGATTAATGTAGATTCTGTGACTAACAAGGGGCAATGAGTCTGAGAAGATTTTCTAGGAATGTGAAAGTCATCATTTTGTCTACTATGTCTGAGACCTAAAGATTTGGTAATGTCAGAGTGAATCTAGTGTCAAATATAATGAGGATCTTGCTTATTCTATTAACCGAATGATTTCAGAACTGGGACAGGTTGCTTCCAAGTGAAGAATTTCCCACTAGCCAAATTGAATCCTCTATATTCATAACAAAGTTAATTGTGTGAATTTTTTTTTTTTAGGATAATACTGATCTCTTTTAAACTGTAATTTTAAAATTTACTGTTCTCACAGAAGAAGTGAATTGATTTTTAATTACTGTTCTGCAGAAGTTAATTAAACTTCAGCTGGACTACTTGTAAAGGAGAAGACTTTTTACCATGATTTTACCTAAACTTTTTTTAGATAAGACAACCATTAGTTTAAATAGAAGCAGTAAAAAAGTTTTGTATTCTGAAATTTCAGTCCATATGATTGAAATATTTATTGGATTTGTGATTAAATGATCAGTTATTTTGGAATTAAAAGTTGAAGTTTTAATCAGAAATCTATAAAGTTAAGAGTGCAATCATCACTTTTAGTATATTTCTTATTCATTGAGATAGTGTGAGCATTTACTGAAAAAAACTATGTAAATAAGCTGTAAATAAGTTACTCTTTCATACCAAAAATCACGTTTAGACATAGGTGCTTTAGTTACAATTATTAAGTACTTTTAATACATTTCATAGATTTTTAAACTAATATTACTAAATAGTTGGGGTTTTTTTCCTCTGTGGCTGTGTTTGGGGAAAGTATTGAAGTTTTGTAAATATAAACCTACTACAATTACTCCAAAATATTTTTTAAATGAATTGCTTTAGATTCTTGAAGAATTTGTCAACTTTTCTCCTCTTTTTTATTTTTAATTTTGTGGTTTCTTTTTTTAAATGTTTAAACAAAAGGATTCAATATATAAATCTGACACAAACAAGTACATACTGTATTATTCTATGTATATGATGTACAAGAACAGGCAAAATTAATCAAAGAGAAGAGACCAGAGGAAAACTTCAGGAGTAGTGGAAATATTCTTTTATCTAAGAGGAGGTCACACAGGGATATAGATGGGGACAAATTTCTTCAGCTATGAACTCAGTATTAGAGCCCTGGCATTAATGAAGGGCACACACATACACTCACTCATTTACATTCAGGGAAAGAAATCTAGTAAGTGAACATCAGTGTACAGAATGAACATTAGTTCATGTTAAGTTGCAATAAGACAAATTATATTTTCTTACAGTGTAAACAGTTATCTTCATTTAAATGCACTAAGTGTGTTAGAATATACTGGGCAATTCAAAATGAAGACATATACTACATGTACAGCAAGTGCTGAAAACAAAAGAATTACATCCCTGTTAAAGTCTTGTAAAAATTCTATTCCCTTTCTGCCAGTTGCTGTTATTAAATAGTCTGTGAAATAAGATGGTGTTCCCTAAAACTTACTGGGTGAGGATAGGGCCAAACTACTTTCAAACAAATGATAAAGGGCTACCAGAGCTGAGGAAACAAAATCATTTTAAACTTTATTATTAAAAAGAAAGATTACCTATTATAAAATTTAAAAAATCCTATCCCTAATCAATATTGTACCCCATAGAATAAAGCCCTTTCTATTCTCCCATAATGTTTTTTCTGCCATAACAAAGAAAACTAAGGTTAAAAGTGAAAACAGTGTATTTTAGTTTATTCATGATATATTCCATATAGTGTGCATGAATGAATACTCTCATATTATCTTTTGCTTCACATGTGAAGAAGTTCTTTAGAAAAGGAAATTAGAGCCCTGCTTCTCAAACTGTAATATATACACAAATTACCTGAAGATCTTGTTAAAACTGAGATTCTTCTACAGTACTGCTGGGGTGGGCTGTGATGCTGGGTTCCTAACAATTCCCATGTGATGCTAAAACTGCTGCATAGACCACATTGTGAGTATTTAGACTTTGATTCAATTATGTAGAAATACCCCCTGAGTTTTACCATAGAAGTTTGGATATTAGATTGTAATACATTTTTATGATATGAAGGAGCTATTTTTTATAACAGCTTTGCATATTTCAATGTGCATATGAATCTTGCTAAAGTTGGATTCTGATTCTGCAGTTCTGGGTTGGGACCTACAGATCACACTTTGAGTAACAAGGTCTTAGATTAAAAGATACTTAGACTCACTGATACTGATTAACTTATAAAAGTCAGAGATGAGGGTGGGAGAGAATGAAAGGCAAGATATTTGTTAGTCAAGGCACAAAATACAGTTGACCCTTGAACAACATGAGTTTGTACTGCGTGCACTTATATGCAGATTTTTCTTTTCAGTGAATGAGTAGGTACTACAACTTCTCATCCATAGTTGGTTGAATCCGTGGATGCAGAACCGTGGATAAGGAGGGCCCACAGTAAAGTTATACGAGGATTTTTGACACTGCGGAGGTGGGTGCCCCTATCCCCTATGTCGTTCAAGGGCCAACTGTATTGCTCTATAGAAAATGGTATAAGTTTAAATATATTCAGCCCTGGAGAAACAGCCCCACACATTTTAATAGTACCACTACTTCATTACTGTTTCTGTTTTAATGTGACTATTATAATAGCCCTTCAATTAGAGAGCTGTTTCAGTAATAGCATCTGCTTTATTAGAGCAGTGGTTTTATTAAACTAATAACTGTTAGCATGAAGACATCATTACTGTAAATTATATTTATAATTATGACAGTAAATATACTCAGGTTGTATATAATTATTAGAAATTTTACCCTAATTATTATTTACCTCTCCCACAGCTTTCTTGCTGTCACACACTCTGAATTTGTGTCAGTGTAGGCCAGCTTTTAGTTGTAGCTGTTTTCCTGTACCTCATATAGCTATTCAAACTGATGCATGGTCTGTCCAGAAACTTGTGTCACCAGCTTAGAGAGTAGTTAATTAGAACTTTCTCCCCAATTTCTACTTCCCACAGTGTGGGTCAGGTCAATGTTTAGGGCCTTAATTGGAAATAATTTGGTGTCTGGCTGTGCATGGCTTTGAGGGAGGCACCAAATGAAGAAAAGTTTAAATAAGAAATGCACACATTAAGTGTTGATGCATAGCAAACACCCCTAAGTGCAGAGGCTTAAACCAAAAACCATTTTTCTCACTCCTGTCAGGTCAGCCTGTCATGCTTACCTAGACTCAGCTCAGCGTGGGGATTAGGTGTGTGTGTGGGGGGGTGTCTGCTCTACACACACCTTCTCTGAGCCATGCCCTCCTCCTAGCGATGGCCCGTGCCTACGGGAGCACTTACAAACATGGAAGCACATTGCAAGCCTCCACTGCGTCATATCTGCTAATATTATCACATTGGCCAAAGCCAGTCACACAGGTCAGCCCAATGGCTAATCACTCTGCTCCTGATGAGGCTGAAGGAAGTCACATGACCAAATCCAATTTACATGGAGCAGAGAAATGTCATCCTCCCATGGGATAGAAGGGGAATGTGTGATCCTTTCAGGATAACAGTCTAACCTACCAGAGGCAGTTTTCCTTTTATATGTGTAAGTACAAGTGATATCTAAAGTCTGTGAGTCAGTTATTTTTATAACATGCCAAATAGCCATAGCTATATTTAGCCAAATCAGAAACATTGGGATTGCTTTGTTTCTTTAAGAATCTCAGGTTTTAATAGGCAGGGAGAAATTAAGGTCCTAACATCTGAGTATGCATTATTTTTTCAGTTTAGTTTTATATATTACTAGTCACAAATAAGGGCTTTTTTTTTTTTAAACATCTTTTTTGGAGTATAATTGCTTTACAATGGTGTGTTAGCTTCTGCTTTATAAGAATGTGAATCAGCTATACATATACATATATCACCGTGTCTCTTCCCTCTTGCGTCTCCCTCCCTCCCACCCTCCCTATCCCCCCCACCACCAGGTGGTCACAAAGCACCGAGCTGATCTCCCTGTGCTATGCGTCTGCTTCCCACTTTCAAAAAGTCTGGTGACTAAAGTCTCAGGCAAGAGAGATGTAATAGTCGAGTCATGGTCAAGGTGGTAGGACATTCATTCAACCAAGAAACCATTCATCAAAGCTTTTCCATGTACCCTTTGTTATGGCCACAGAGGTGAATTCAACACAGTTCCAGGCTTTACAATTCTTACACTATTTACAGACAAATGAACAGAACATTCAGTAGAAGGTAGTAGGTTCTATATACCGTGTGTATGCCACCTCTCACAGACAGTGAGTTTAACCACCTGATGGAGGGGTGGGGGGGGCGGGCTGGATCTGAATGTTGACGGATGAGAAAAAATTCACCAGGAGGATAGAGGAGTTAGGCATTCTGCATAGACAGATGACATCATGCTCCATTCAGGGAACTGCAAGTAATGGGTTAGGAGTGTTGTTTGTGTCCAATACCTTCTCCCTGACATCCTGTCCCAAGGGTGTTAGACCCTGAAGGGGTCTGTGTCATAAGCCTGGATCCTAGTGAAGATACAGGAACAAGACAGGATTGCCAGAACATGGAAAGATATGAAGCAGAAGTAGATGCTCTAAAAGGCATTGTCTATGTTTAAAACTGGAACCAGTGCCAGGCTGATGAGACCATGGGGTCATCAGTCAGAGCCACTGGAGTCTGACAGCCAGTGAGAGTTCACCTTTCTATGAGCAGTGTTAGTTTGATTCAGGATAGAGAGAAATGAAGTTAGAGGATCCATTGATTCCTGTGTCACAGAAACAGCTTCAACAGCTCCAGCAACATTCATGTTCTTCCCTCTTCTTCCTGGGCACACATTAGGTTGCATTTGGAGCCTGCCTTGTAGTTAGGGGGCCATATACCCGAGCTCTGGTCAACAGAATGTGAGTGGAAGTGGTGGACCCACCTCTAGCGCCAGCCCATCTGCTCATCTCAAACAGAAGATTCCGAGACCAGTAGAAGAGCAGAGGGGAAGATGGAAGGAGTCTGAGTCCCTGAATGACTGTGTGGAGGAGAGAAGCATGCCTTTCTTTTTTTTTTTTTTTTTAATAAATTTATTGATTTTATTTATTTATTTTTGGCTGTGTTGGGTTTTTGTTGCTGCGTGCGGGCTTTCTCTAGTTGCGGTGAGCGGGGGCTACTCTTCGTTGTGGTGCGCGGGCTTCTCATTGCAGTGGCTTCTCTTGTTGTGGAGCACGGGCTCTAGGCGGGTAGGCTTCAGTAGCTGTGGCACGTGGGCTTCAGTAGTTGTGGCTCGCGGGCTCTAGAGCGCAGGCTCAGTAGTTGTGGCGCACGGGCTTAGTTGCTCCACGGTATGTGGGATCTTCCCGGACCAGGGCTCGAACCTGTGTCCCCTGCATTGGCAGGCAGATTCTTAACCACTATGCCACCAGGGAAGTCCCAGCATGCCTTTCTTAACCCACGTGAACTGTAGTGTGATCTTAGAAATTAACTTGTATTGTGCCACTTAGATCTAGAAGTTTCTTAGCATTATTAGTCTACATTGACTAATAAAATCAGAAATACTGAGTTTGCTTTATGTCTCCTCTCTCCCAGCTTCAGAAATACTACGTGTCTGGGAATAAAGAACTTTCCCATAAATCACAGAGGATCCTCTCAAAGAGGTGGGAGGCAGGATAGGACTGAAGAAAGAAAACCCAGCTGGGGAGAAAATGGCGAATGGAGACTGGGTATCACAAGGTGGCCACTAGGCTCTTCACTAAGGGAGCAGTTAATGTTCTTCTCCCAGTTTAAGTTCAGAACCTTGTCGGTTTCAGAGGGAAGTTTCATTAATTCATTGATTTATTCAGACATATATGCATCCAGTAAATACTTACTGAGCATTTACTACAATGCACCAGGCAATACGGCTGGGGCTGAAATTACAAAATGAGCAAAAATGGACACAATCCTTTTCTCAGTAGCTTCTGGTGTGTAGAGAAAGAAAGAGATTGCAACTGTGGTGAATACTGCAGAGGGGAAATGGGCAACATGTGAGTGCATTTAGTATGAAAGAGGAAGAAATCTATGGGAGGGAAAGATAAGGAAAAGCTTCTCTGATTAAGGGGTTTGGAGCTGAGATCTGAAAAAAAAAAAAAAAAAAAAAAAAAAAAGTAAAAGTAAACTAGATGAACCAGGATGGGAAAAAGGAAGTAGGAAGTAGAAAATATGAAACAAAATACAAAATATCATCAATAACAGCAAAGCTTCTTCATCCTTTGCAACCCCTTCCCCACTCAATGATGATTAAATGTTTAGGGAAAGGAGTTGCTGTTAGCAATCTGAATATTTTTATATAATTGCTTCCATTTTGTATAATTGCCTAGTTTTACTAGAGCAAATAAAGACAGAAGACATGAAGACACACTAGGAACCAAACATGGAACTCTACAACTCCAGAAACCCACCAAAATGATATACAAATATTACTATGTAGGTGCCCTACATTTTCCCCAAAATATCCCATATTGAAAATTAATTTTTGTATCTATAATCTCATTTAGCTCAATAATTTTAAGGTACTGTTAGAACGACATTCATTAAATCTTGAAGAATGTTTAGTTCTCAGATTTCTTGTAGGATATTTCCTGACCCATAATGTGCAAAAGGATGTGGTATTTGACCAGAGCAACCACTTTATAATTTCTGTATCATAAGACAGCCTGACTCAGCTCTTTAATATATAGTTTCCTTTTTAAATCATGAATGCTTTAGAGTTCATGTTTTAGTCAAGGGGGAATTTGGGTTTTCTCAAGCCTGGCAGACACAGAGAAAAGCTACTTAGAAAATCACACTTAGGCAACACAGTGGTAACAAAAGTCCCTGTAGTGATTATTAGCACTTTGCCTGAAGAAAAACTGCTGGAGGATCCTCTTAACTTTTTAAGTTACAGAGGCATCAGAAACTAACACACCATTGTAAAGCAATTATACTCCAATAAAGATGTTAAAAACAAAACAAAACAAAACAAAACACACTGTTGAAAAGTTCTTAGTGAGACAAAGACTTGGTGAAGGAGAAGTTTATTTTGGAATTTCCTTTTCAGAATTTCAGGATATCCCATTGGTTTATTTAAAGTTAGCATCCAGTTTGCAAAGATAGCAGATTGTAATTGCAATTTCCACCATAATCAATATCTAAAATTTGTACTAGGTAATGGGACAAAGCCTGCAGTTTGGATAAATCATAGAAACATAGGGCACTGTTATCTAACTACTCTTCCAGTTATCTGTACCCAACCGTTTTTTTTTTCTGTGTTCACCATCTCTCTAAAGTTGGCTCTAAGATTCAAGTCACAACCTATGCATCTTTTTGCTAATAATACTTTATTAAGGTATACTTTACTTTCAGTAAAATCTGTAAGTGTTAAGTGTACAGCTCAAAGAACTTTGACATATGTGCCAACCTACTTAAAAATCACCCAGTTGTGGGATATCACCGTCATGAGTTCCATATTGCCCTACTCCAGCTAACCATGCCCCACCTCCAAAGGCAACTACCATTCAGTTTGTACGACCGTAAATTACTTCTGTCTATTCTTGAACTTCATATCAATAGAATTATAGAGTATGTAGTATTTGGGGTCTGGCTTCTTTTACTCTAAATCTGTGCATTCTGAGGAGTTCTGAAGCTTTAAAGATACCCAGGGCTTCCATAAACATGGGATGCATACACAACTTGATCTATCTATACCTGTCAGAATTAACCTAATACTTCTTAACCTGAAAGTTTCTGATTATGATGACATGTTACTCTAGGCAGGGACTTTGTTAAGTGAGTTACACACTATCGAAGAAAACTATCCTGAAACAAATTAAAAATAGAAATAAAATTGCAGGCAGTAGAAGATATCTAATCTTAGAGATAAGCTCATCCTAAGTACTTCTCAAGTGCAAAAGAAAAGACATTATAAAGTATTCTTATCCATGTATTAAGACTACTCCCTTAAGGGCCAATCCTAGGCAATGCTTCATCAACCTTGTATCAGTTACTTATTCTTGAATTTCAAAAATTCTTTTTTTTTTTTGATAATTTTTATTAACTCAGAACTTTTCATTAATTCAGGCAGGCCCTCCTTATCATTTGTACAATTAGTGAGGTGGTTATATATAGGTGGAGTCCTGGAGATTCATCTTAAGAAGGAGAAGGAAGAGAAAGAGATAAAGTAAACGTATTGAGGGCCTACTGTGTGCTCATGGTCCAGGGTACTTTCTCCTACATTCATAAATTAAATCCTTCCAATAAATGGTGATACACAGAAGGCGATACACCCAGTGGAGTACTAGTTCAAAATCATTGGTACTTAAGCATGAGCTGCATTCTAACAGTTCACCTGAAAGTTAGTATTTTACCATTAAAACACAGATATAAGTAAAGACTACTTTTCTAAAATGGTCAATATACCATTATGTGGATAATAGAACATATGTTATCAAATCTAAGAAGCTGCTGACTATAAAAGGCACCCTTATTCATGTAACCAGCACTAAAGGGAAAAAAATGCCAGTTATTATGGTATATCACATTTAACTTCTGAGGTGTTAAAATGTGCAAATATGTCTTAGAATTAATGGAATACAGTACTTGTGTAGAACTGGAATCAAGAATAGAGCCAAGAATCAAGAATTGAAGTGGGGAGGAGAATCAAGAGCTCAGAGCAGTGAAAATATTCATTCAAAACCACTTGCAGCAGAATGAGGAAAGTAAAGAGATGCCGGGAGACTCAGCTGCTGCCCTGAACCAACAATAATAGTAACCAAAAGGAAGAGGAAACACAAAAACCTTCATGAAAGGGTGACATTTTTATTTAAACCACACAGAAACCAAGCAGAGTTCAAGAGTGCAAACTAGATCTTCTCTCTTAATACAGGATGTCTCCACTGTAGCAAATGTAGTTGGTGCCCTGTCTAAATCACCCAGCTGCTGTGTGTGCCTTTGCTAAAGCTCAGATTTGCAAATGCCTCTGAAAGATTGTCCTTGAGCGACTGGAGTCACCTTCTGTTGAGGCGGTGGGGAGTCTCCTATTATCCCCATGCCTCCTAAATCTTATAAGCAAAGACTATCCAGTCCTGTGGTATGAAAACCCAGCCACCTTTCATCAAGGCTAGATGAATTCTGAGGTGCAGTTCACACTCCAGAGTTCCCCTTGGGAACAGGCTTCTTCTCCTGCTCTAGCCTGCTTTCCTTACTCTCTTACTGGCTTCTCCTGAGAGCACCCTTTATAAGGATCCCTATCTCAGGCTCTGCTTCTAGGGAACCCAGCTTAAGATAGACTTTTTATCTATGTTGTAGTCCTCATGCTGCCCTGAAGCTACACTAACAGCTGTCTTCTCCCAAAGACAGGCAAAGGCAATTTAAGGAAAGCGACTGCAGTGATGAAACAGATTGTCTTCCGTGCGTGGAAAGCAGACACTGCTGTTGTAAGCACATGTAATTTGAAAACAAAGAATTAAATATTCCTTATCACAATAAATATAAGAATGAGCTTTAAAAAAAATGTTCTAAACCACAAAAAAGGTGAAAAATATTGTACATTATTCTAAACATAAGAGGATAATTAAGACAAGAATATGAAATGAAAGTTTAATATTTATTTGAGACAAATCTACTGAAGCAAGAAGGATAGGGGGATACCTCTGCTTCTCAAATGAGGACATCTCAAATTAAAGCAAGGCCGAATCAAGCTGGCATTTTAGTCAAACTGGCTGAAATGCAGGCCAAACTAGCAGGTAGAATGTTGGCCATAAAACATGGTTTATGGTTCTCAATGGAATAAGCAGTTAAGGATATCACTATAGATTCTCATCATCCTCTACCAGAAAGAAATGGTCCATTGTGAGGTACTGACACCTTACATGTCTGAGTGCCTGCTATGTGCCAGGTATCAGTCTAGACAATCAGGATATGGTGGGAAAGAGGATGGATAAGGCCCAGAAAGCTTGTGATTTTGTGAGGGTTCAGAAAAAAGATCAGCATGTCCATGGAACAATAATTAGATTCAAGAGGAGGCTTTGTAAATGATCATATATAAATATATATATATTTTTATATTATATATTTATATATATATAAATATATATACATATTATATATATATAAATATATATACATATTATATATATATAAATATATATATATATATGAATACCACCCTCAAAGACAAAAAAGGAAGGAAAAGCACATGATCATCAGCAGATAGAATTGAATATTTTGAGGATTTAATTTAATTGAAAGTCTCAGGAAGGTGTGAGACAGAGCGATTTGTTTGGCTACAGTGATGGTGTCAGTGAACATCATTTGCGTTATTAATCCAAGGTTTTAGATCCACTGGAAGGAGACAAATGGAATTTGCTCAGCGTTTAGAGGGTGGAGATGGCACTCAGATCAACGTGCAGTGGGAGGGGGAGGAGATCCTTGTGTGTTATGAGAGTTTATGTGAGACTCTGAGTGTGTGCGAGATGCCCAGTGATACAAAGACGCATCGACTCGGAGGGATCTGAAGACTACGCTTATGGCTTCTCGTGCCCAGAGCCCAGTATGCAGAGCACCTATTACATGGAATAAGGCAGGACAGTGTTACCGCTCAAGATTTAACAATAATTAATTAGTTTGTTGTTTAATTAATTCATTTTAAAATTCCCAAAACTTCCAACATACATTTCAATGTTTTGTGTAAAATTTGAAAAATGAGAACCAAACAAAATTACAAAAGACAAAAAAAAAAATCTCCATTCATTTCAGTACCATGTATTAAAAGCCTTTATCCATAGAGTGGAAGGATTGTTTTATTCAGATACTCCAGTCACAACTGTAATATTCTGTAAACTAATATTAGAGAAGACATTTAATAAAAACAAATATTTAAATACCACTCTATGACTTTGGCAATTCAGAAAATTCAATAAATCATGAGGAAAATTAATCTCTCTGGGCTTTTTTGGAAGGGATGAGAACAATTTTTTTTTTTAAACACGATTTTCCAGGCTACCCAAGCCTGGGTCAATTTTTTTAATAACTCAAGTTTGCTAATCAGTTATGGCACTTGTTTCCCTTCTTAAATGCAAATCAGGATGAGAGTAACATTGTGTGTCTGTCTTTTCAAGGTCATGTTTGGCCAAGACAGTATCAGCCAGGGTTTCTTTTTCCTCTTTTAAGAAAGCAGCAACGATCTGATTAAATATTTATAAGTCCAGTTAGGTAAAGTTAAATGGAGCAGAAGATGCAATTAAGAAGTAAAATCAAGTATCACACTGCAGGGTCTATTTACATGATATAAAACATTGATATCACAAAACTTTGGGCACTGTTTTTAAGCCAGAGTTGGGTTGTTTGGTATGATAAGTGAACAGTGATTTCTAAGATTTATTAATCAATGTTCTGAAGTTGTCTAAAAATACGGAGTAATTTACGCCCTCTCCATTTTCTCCAGAAATAGTTTTACTCTTCCCCAGTAGGGGTGGGGTGTAAGAGGGAAGTGGTGACTGTGATGTTTTACTGTCACAGCTCTGGACACTGCAGCATCCTCTTCCAAAGTGCTATCATAGACACCTCTGGGGCTTGCTAAGAATATCTGGAGAGATGTGAGCAGAGGTTAAATGTTTGACCACTTGCTTTCAGAAAAAAAATTAAAAGGAAATCATGATTAGCAACATACATCCCTTCAGCTGCTTTGACAGCCTTCCAATGACCATGACATTTATGTAAATGAAAAGAAAAAAGAAAAAAAGAAATTTTTCAATCTCAGATTGAATGCTGGTGGATGGAGAGGCGAGCATAAATTCATTATCAAATATCTGCTTCACCCACACATAGATAGGAGGAAAGGAGCTAACTGCAGACCAATTACAGAAGGAGCTTAACCTTGGCAGAAATGGATGCTCTTTAATTATAATTAGTATTATGTATTCATAAGCATTTTCAAGGTTTGTATTTATTTGGGGTTGAAATGTCATAAATATTTGTCTGCGTGGTAATATTCTAGTTAATTTGATCATAATGTTGATAAGGCCAAGTTCAGGTAATCAATCTCAATTAGGCTAGTTAGTTTCACACTAAAAACTGTACCAAGGGGACACAGTTCACTCCACCTCTAGCTGACCGTGTTGTGCCTTTGGGCCCTAGGAGATCGTGAAAAGCAGATCTCAGGGTAATCACTCTATACAAATACTGGAAAAACAAACTCAATTTTCACGTCTTACCAACAGTCAGTTGTGTTGCTGTCGTATATAGATGAAGTAGAACTTCAATGGAAAATAGGTTGTGTGATCGATTAATAACACCTGAATTAAGTGAAGTGAAATTGAGAAAAATCAGTAAAAAATGAGGGAAAATGAAATTTTCTTTTTACTTGGGGGCTGAAGAGGGATGTCAAGTTTTCTTTCAGTAACTCTATTCTGTAAAATCGTTATGAAACTTGTTCAACTTCTCAAATGCAAATTGGCATTAGATTATGATTTTCATTATTTTTTTCCTAAAGTATCAGTTGAAGTCTTGCATTACTATGAATGATTATCCTTAAGGTGAAAGAACAGTGGTTACTTTTGGAGTGGTGTAGTAACGAGTAGGGGTATGTGGGTAGCTCCTGGGACACAGTAAATGTTCTATATCGTGATCTGGGTGGAGGTTACCTAGTGTGTTAACTGTGTGAAATATCATTGACTTGTGCACTTATGATTTATGCACATACAGTTTTACCTCTTTTATATTCCAAAAGTTTTTTAAAAGATTTTTTTTATTAAAGTATAGTTGATTTACAAGGTTGTGTTAGTTTCAGGCGAACAAAAAAGTGATTCAGTTATATATATATATATTTTTTTTCTTTTTCAGATTCTTTTCCATTATAGGCTATTACAAGATATTGAATATAGCTCCCTGTGCTATACAGTAGGACTTTGTTGTTTATCTATTTTATATATAGTAGTTTGTGTCTGCTAATCCAAAACTCCTAATTTATCCCTTCCCCCCTTTCCCAAACTTAAACATGTTTGTTTTCTATGTCTGTGAGTCTGTTTCTAAGTTCATTTGTATCATATTTTAGATTCCACATATAAATGATATCATATAATATTTATCTGTGTTTGACTTACTTCACTTAATATGATAATCTCTAGGTCCATCCATGTTGCCACAAATGGAAATATTTCATTCCTTTTTATGGCTGAGTAATATTCCATTATATATATATATATATATATATATATATATATATATATATATATATATATATATATATATACCAGATCTTCTTTATCCATTCATCTGTCGGTCAGTTAAAGGAATTATTAAAAAACCAGTTGGGTTCCTATATTCCTTCCTATAGACGAAGTTGTCACACAGACCTGAAATTTTATTCAAGTACTGGCTGCATTATTTTCTTTGATGATGGCATGTTTCCTGGATACATGCATTTTTATCAAAGGTATTCTAACATTTTTCTTTGATTTTTTTACTGGGACCTTGATACCGTAATGCAAAACCTATTTGCAGTTTCCAATATATTATAAAATTAATATCTTCTTCCCAGTTGGGGTTAGAAAATCACTTGGTTTTAATGGTGTCCCAAGCTTCCCAGCTACCTTCAAATATAAACCCTAGCTTTGATTTATCTTTCTAGCATCCGTTCCTGGGCAGTGAGCATCCTTATTATCCTCCAGTATGGTAAAATGTTCAGCGTAAGAGTCCTCTTTACTCACAGTATACTTTTGAATCCATACTGTTTTTCTGGCATTGGATACTCAATTCATTACATTCTGTATAATTTTGTATACTGATGTCTTGGGGAGTAATAATTGCATTTTAATGAAAAAATGGCCTGGATTAGTAGTATTATGAGGAGCTGTGATCTACAGTGTTAATATACACCTACTGTTTCAGTTTTCTAGTAAAGCTGATAATGACTGAAGAACAAAGTGGATTCAGAAAATCATGCCTGGCAACTGTATCTGTCATCATGTTGACTTTTGATGCTTCATCTCTAGCAGTTTGCATTTAGCTTTTATTGAAGAGGGGAGAAAAGCAGCGCTAGTGCAGACATCCTCTGATGCTTGTTTAGATCTTTTACCTGGTGCTCAAGCATTTACAGTTCTAAAGGACTGGTCTCTAGTAATTGTTAAAGCGAGGACTATGATATCAGACACAGCTGGGTGATGTTAGACACACTTGGGTACTCGTTCTTACTGAGGCACATACTAGCCCTGTAAGTCGGGCAATCTAGTTTCCAGTCTTAGCCTCAGATTTATTATCAGAAAATGGGTATAATTGTATCTTTCTTCTTGGGTTATTGAAAAGATCAAATGAGATTATGCATGTAAATTCCTTAGATAGCACCTGGTGTGCATTCCTGAGCTCAACAAATGGTGACCTTTATTTTTATTAAATACTGTGTTGTAGCTCATTCCAATCAATATCAGAAATTAAGCTCTACTTTGTCTTTTAAACCTTGCATATGAGAATAAATAGGTATAACGGTATGATTTAACTTATGTAAAGTTTAAACACAAGCACAGTCATTTTATGGTATCAATATCAGGGTAGCAGGTCCCTCTGTGAGGCATGGTAGAGTCTGGGAGAAGCACGGAGTTTCTAAGGTGCTAAAAATATTCTTTCTTGATCTAGGCCATAGCTATTGAATTTTACATGTGTAAAAATTTATCGAGCTGTACACTTAAGATCTATCCTTGTTAAAACTCATTAAAATAGAAAGAAGTGGCTTAAAAACTGTACATTTCTCAAATTTATTGAGGGACTATAAGTTACTACAGACTTTTGGGAAAGTAAGAAGTCATGATAATACTCTAACTCTACCCCTTTTGTCTCAAATAAATATTCCAACAGCAGAAATATTCCTACAACAGCTAAAAATTAAATGCATGAAAATGTTAATTGTAAAATTTCTTATTTTTAAAAAATAAGTAGTATTGAAAACAATATAAATTAAATGTCCAATAATCTAGAGGAAAATTACTTATTTGGTGATGCATCAATTCCAGAATTATGCAGTCATCCAAAATAATTGCAAAATGGTTGTGCAGCCATTTTAGAGGACTCCTTAGCAGTGTTTTATAAAGCTAAATATACATTGGCCCTATGACCCAACAATTCCACTTCTGGATCTTTACACAATACAAATGAAGACATATGAGTCCACACAAAGACTTGTGCATGAATGTTCATAGCAACCTTATTCATAGTAGCACAAAGCTGGAAACAATCCAAACACCCCTCCATAGGAGAATGGATAAAGAAATGGTGGTATATTCATACAATGCAATACTACTTAGCAATTACTATAACGTGAATGAACCTCAAAAAAAGGTAAAGAATCCAGATACAAAAGAACATGCTGTGTGATTCCATTTATATGTGTTCCAGAAGAGGCAAATTAGTATATAGTAATAGATGCTAGAACAGTGGTTACCTATAGTTGGAAGATGGGGAATTGCCTGGTGATGGACATAGTCTTTATCTCGTTTGGCAGGATCTGCAGCAGCCATCTTGTGACCTTGAGGGTTTGCCCAGTAGAACTGTAAAGATACCAGTCCTAAAATTGTTGAGCTGGTGACCCAAAGCCAGGACTCATATACTTCCATACTTCTTAATGTAAAAGAAGGTAAAGTCATATTTATTCAACCACTGTAACCGATAACATCCTATAAGAGAAGACTCAAGGAAATGCTGTTCTAATTTATGCCAATGTAACAAGGAGTTATTAATGAGGGCTGCAGGAATTCCAGAAGCCTTCTGGAAGTCTCTCTGGCCTTATAGAATGATAGGGATAGAAGGGACATTAGCATTTATAGAAAATGACACCAAAGCCCAGAGAGGTTATGTGTTTTGCCCAAGGACACATATCGCCAAGTTTAGGTCATATAACATCCAATTCTCAGTCTCCCATATGAGAAAAAAGAGATTAAAAGAACTGTGACAATTCCCAGAGAAACTGAAAGGGTATTTCCTATATAACTCTAAAATAGCACAACATATAAGATAAGAAAGTTTGAGGAGAAGCTTTGACACTGAAAATATAGTTCTACACAGGAGTGTCCTAATGATGTCTCATTGTGGAGGCACAGGTGGATCCATGTGTGGATATTTGCATGTCCAGTCCCTTCAGTACCAGATATTTATCATAGCTCAAAGTCACACACTTGATTATTTTACTTTTCACTGAATTTTTTTACCTGTTTATTCTTGTTCTATGTTAAGAAGTGTTGATGATAAGTTTAAATTGTGTTCTCATCATGAAATTTATGAAAATCTTTAGTAATTTCATGCTTGTATTTAATTATGTATCCATTTATCATTTTCCAAAAAATTAAAATATGTACAAATATGCCCCTGAGATCTTTATGGCATTATTAACAGTTTCCTTTATCTATGAGAAAAAGATGATTTTAATTTTCTCCTGTGCTATTTAAATATGTTCTACAACTCCTCCTCCAGGAGGCTATGAACAGCAACACTTACCCCCACAACTTGTCACATATGCCCAAGGAATATTTGTAGGTGTTTTCAATAACCCTGTTGCTTCTTGTGATATGCTTTTAAAGATAAGGAGAAGTTCCGTCTTTTACAAAAGTGTTATTTCTATGGCATTTGACTAGTCATTGCCAGATTTTTGGTTCAATCTCTTGGCAGAGCCCTACTGAATGAGAACTGGGTGGTTTTATTTTCTATTGTTTTAAAGTTATTTTGTTTATTTTATCAAAATAGTTAATATAAGCATTGTGTTGCGGTCACAAAATTCAAAATGAACAAATAAATGATGAATGATAAAAAAGGTGTGAGTCAACCTCACATCTTTCTCCAGTCATTCTGTTCCCTTCCCCAGAAATAATATTTTCAAATAGTTCAACATAGAAACTTACATACATATATACGTATTTTCTTCATCCTAGTTTATACATATGTTGTTGACATATTATACAGAATGTTTTATACATTTTCTTAAACTTAATAGTGTCTTTGAGATCTTCATGTATTGTCATAAAGAGCTTGAGCAATCTTTTGTGTAGCTCCATTGTATTTCATTGCATGGATGAACCATAACTGAATCAACCAATCCCTTAGTGATAGGATTAGAATGTTTCTGATATTTTACTCTTACAAATACTGCTGCAGGGAATAACCTTAGATGTAGATCATTAAGTATGTTTTGCAGTATTCATTCTTATAAGAGTATGTGCTTTGGCAATTTTAGTTGATATCACCTTGCTCTCTGTAGAGGTTACTGTGGTAATAAAGCATGTTCCTGGAACCCTAGACACTTCCTGGAGGCCCCTTTAAAAACCCATCCCTAACACTCTTCCCACTTCCAATAGAGATAAACACTGTCCTGAATTTTTATTTATGATCCTCCTTTTCTCTTTCTGCTTTTACCACTTCCATATATGTGTATATTTCTAAGTAGCACAGACATATGTATAGATTCCTAAATAGCATACTATTTTTAAATATAGTTACATAAATAGAACCATACAGTATAAATTCTTCTGTAATTTGCTTTTTCCTCAGAACATAACAGTTTTGAGATCATTCATGTTGATCCAAATAACAGTAGTTCTTTCATTTTCACTTGTGTGATGTGCCATTGTAGGAACACGCTGCAATTCATTTATCCATTCTAGTGATAGATGTTTTTGTGCTGATTAACATTTTTACTATTTCAGCATTGCTATGAATCTTCTTATCAATGTCTCCTACACGTTTTCAAAAGTTCTGTAACTCTTGGAGTATAACTTGTAGTGCAATTTCTGCATTGTGTGTGCTGTGTGTGCTAGGTATTTTCAACCTAGCTATGTTATTATTAACTTTTCCAAACAAATGGTCTAATTTACCATCAGGAGTGGGTGAGGGTTGTTGTGGCCCCACAAACTTGCTGGTACCTGAAGTCAGGCTTTTCAGTGGAGTGGGTGCAAAATCATATCTTATTGTGGTTAAAATGTGCATATTGTGGATAATAATAAGATTGCTCATCTTTTCGGATGCTTATTCAGGTTTTTGCTTCCATGAATTATCACTTCAAGTATCCTGCCCATTCTTTTTTTTTTTTTTTTTTTTCTATTGGGTTGTTGGTAATTTTTTTCTTATTGACTCATAAACTGATCCTTATATACTTTGGATTTAAATATTTGTCAATTATATATTTTTTAAATCCCTAAGTTGGATGCAGCACTCTCTAATTTCAAACCTGTCTTATTCTCTAATATAAATATCTAAGACTAGTTGATTTCTCTTAAAGTATTGGTTTATCTTTTTTTTTTTTTTTGGTTTATCTTAATCTTACAAACTTTGATGCATGGTATGTGTGCTGTATTTCATCTCAATACGTATAGTCTAATTTCCATTATTATTTCTGCTTTGACCTATAAATTGTTTAGAAGTGCGTTTTTGTATTAATAAAAAAAAAGATGGGCTATTTCTTGTAATTTTTTATTATTTATTTAAATTAAATTGCATGTGATCAGAGAATGTGTTCAGTATGATACCAATACTTTGAAATTTGATAACATTAGCTTTATTGCTATGTAATCAGCTTTCAAAAATGCCTACATATGCTTGAACATAATGTATATTATCCACTAAATCAAAATTCTAAATTATACTTTTCAACTATTCTATAGCTTTACTGTTAGACCCACCAATTACAAAAGAGTCTTATTTGTCTATTATTAGTATAACTAATGCTTTCAGTTTTTATATACAAACATTTGGTTTGTTCTGGGTTTATTTTGATATAAAGTGTGAGGTAGGGATCCAACTGTTTTTTCCAGATTCTAATTATAACAATAGCTTTTATAATATATATTTATACAATAGTGGAATATATAAATAAATGCATATAAATATGTATTTATTTAATATATTTTATGTATAAATAATATATTTATAAAATATATTTATACAATAGTGGAATAATTCATCATTTTCACTACCTATTTGTTATGTCACCTTTATTATATGCCAACTTATCATGTTTTTGGTTTACTTGAGGATCTCTATCCTATTCCACTGATCTGTCTATTCATATAAGGATGAGTCTTTTTGATTAGATGACAATCAGCAATGAAAATTAAAATTGGGCCTTGATGGAATGATATACTGAAGGGCCAAAGGCAGACAACTGAAGCAGAGACTTTAGAAAGATGGATAGGATCATAGTCTTTTTTGCCTAAAGAGGAGTAAGCCTAGAATGGATGAAAATGCAAGTTTCATCAGAGGGAAGTGCACATTGTTAGCAATTTATTTAAATCGTGTAACAAAGTACTCTGCAATGCTTTGCTCTGTAAAAGGCATCATATTATGGAGGTAAACATCACACTAAATTATACTTGTAGCACGTACTCGTCTCCAGAGAAACGGGTGAATACGGTTAATGCATGTTTTATGTTGTTTTGACTCTAGTCTAAACCAACTAGATTAAAGAAATTTACTTTTTGAACAAAAATGGCAAGACATGATGGTTGCAATTAGAATGTGATGTTAAAGTTAACATACCTGTATTCCTTATACCTAAAACACACCCTCCTAGAAAATTAAGCCAGTGTTTCATGTTTGTACTTATAATCTATTCTCTAGGATACGTGGAGTTCATACAAATAATGCTCACTTACATAATTTCATTGATACTTCTTCCACCTCTAGGTCTCCCCTTCTTATGCATTAAAAGAATTCATCCTGACCACCCCAGGAGGCTTGGGTAGAAGGGAAAGAGGGATAGAAAAAATAGTTCACCAAGATTTTACAAATTCTTCCAGGATAAAAAATATATATCTTGAAAGTGTCGTGATAATGTTATATCAAAAACAAAATTGTTACCACTCACACAAGGTTTTAGGACCTCTGAATTTTTTAAAGTTTAAGTCATTTTTTTTATAACTTTTAGTTTAATTTCACTTGACTGTATTTTTAAAAACTAGAAATTAAAAATAATATATATAGCAATGTTAATAGTGAATTTAATGGTGAAATCTGATCTACTGGGCTTTGCTTAACCTAATATCCAAAGCCCAAGTACCAATTAAGTTGGGGTATGGAAAGGCCTATTACATTCTTAGGGACATTATTATGTTTTCCTTCCATAGTGTAGAAAGTGCCTTATTTGCCGATCTAATGTTTTATGAACCAGTTCTATGCTGCCTGCATTTATTTCTATTTAAATAAAACAAAACAAGCATTTAAATTGGAAACTTACTGAATTCTTCTGAGCTATTGGTAATATCAGATTCTTCAGCAAGAAAGCTGTTTTATCAGTTGCTAAACACATAGACACTGCATAATCTTTTTTTTTTCTTTTTAACATCTTTATTGGAGTATAATTGCTTTACAATGGTGTGTTAGTTTCTGCTTTATAACAAAGTGAATCAGTTATACATATACATATGTTCCATATCTCTTCCCTCTTGCGTCTCCCCCACTCCCACCCTCCCTATCCCACCCCTCTAGGTGGTCACAAACCACCGAGCTGATCTTCCTGTGCTATGCGACTGCTTCCCACTAGCTACCTATTTTACGTTTGGTAGTGTATATATGTCCATGCCACTCTCTCACTTTGTCACAGCTTACCCTTCCCCCTCCCCATATCCTCAAG
Source organism: Balaenoptera physalus (assembly GCF_965194825.1). NCBI lineage: Eukaryota > Metazoa > Chordata > Mammalia > Artiodactyla > Balaenopteridae > Balaenoptera > Balaenoptera physalus. Next base: position 37,562,577 of record NC_138898.1, read on the forward strand.
TCCATTCTCTAGGAAGTCTGTGTCTTTATTCCTGTCCTGCCCCTAGGTTCTTCATGACCTTTTTTTTTTTTTTTCTTAGATTCCATATATATGTGTTAGCATACTGTATTTGTTTTTCTCTTTCTGACTTACTTCACTCTGTATGACAGACTCTAGGTCCATCCACCTCACTACAAATAACTCAATTTTGTTTACTTTTATGGCTGAGTAATATTCCATTGTATATATGTGCCACATCTTCTTTATCCATTCATCTGTTGATGGACACTTAGGTTGCTTCCATGTCCTGGCTATTGTAAATAGAGCTGCAGTGAACATTTTGGTACGACTCTTTTTTTTTTTTTTTAATTTTATTTATTTATTTATTTTTGGCTGTGTTGGGTCTTCGTTTCTGTGCAAGGGCTTTCTCTAGTTGTGGCAAGCGGGGGCCACTCTTCATCGCAGTGCGCGGGCCTCTCACTATCGCGGCCTCTCTTGTTGCGGAGCACAGGCTCCAGACGCGCAGGCTCAGTAGTTGTGGCTCACGGGCCCAGTTGCTCCGCGGCATGTGGAATCTTCCCAGACCAGGGCTCGAACCCATGTCCCCTGCATTGGCAGGCAGATTCCCAACCACTGCACCACCGGGGAAGCCCCACATGACTCTTTTTGAATTATGGTTTTCTCAGGGTATATGCCCAGTAGTGGGATTGCTGGGTCGTATGGTAATTCTATTTTTAGTTTTTTAAAGAACCTCCATACTGTTCTCCATAGTGGCTGTATCAATTTACATTCCCACCAACAGTGCAAGAATGTTCCCTCTTCTCCACACCCTCTCCAGAATTTATTGTTTCTAGATTTTTTGATGATGGCCATTTTGACCGGTGTGAGATGATATCTCATTGTAGTTTTGATTTGCATTTCTCTAATGATTAATGATGTTGAGCATCCTTTCATGTGCTTGTTGGCAATCTGTATATCTTCTTTGGAGAAATGTCTATTTAGGTCTTCTGCCCATTTTTGGATTGGGTTGTGGAAATAAAAACAAAAATATACAAATGGGACCTAATGAAACTTAAAAGCTTTTACACAGCAAAGGAAACCATAAACAAGACAAAAAGACAACTGTCAGAATGGGAGAAAATATTTGCAAATGAAGCAACTGACAAAGGATTAATCTCCAAGATTTACAAGCAGCTCATGCAGCTCAATAACAAAAAAAACACTGCATAATCTTGCCCATTAAAAAGCCAGGTCAGGTACACATTTTGGTTGCTAGGCAGCTGTTAGAGAAGTAATCCCTTCCAGACCTGTGGCTCACAGGCCTGCATTTCACACCAACCTCCCCAAACTTGCCAAAGAGTTGCTAGAGAGGTTTGTCATTTCCCTGTCATAAGCACACCATTTGTGTGTCAGCTTTTATCAGGGACATTTCTGGGAGGTAAATATGGTAAATTTATATTAACTGATTCTGAAGATTCACATTGAACAGAAATAGAACAAAGCCATAAAGCCACTGTGGAATTTGAGAATGTGTATGAGAATATATTAAAATTAAAAGGCAATCTGTGTTACACTTCTATTTTCGTGAAATTTGGTAGAAAGTTTTCAGAAGAAGAGGAAAAAGTAGGACAGTGAAAAGGAGAGAAGAAAGGGAAGAATAGAGGGATTCAGGGAGGGAAGAAAGGAAAGAAGGGAGGGAGGAGGGTGGGGGAAATGAAAGGAGAAAATGCACCTTTTAATACGTCGATAAATTCTGTATGTGAATGTGAGCTGTCATGGAATATTCCCTATGTGGCAGACCTTTTATGCTCCTTGGCTACCTGTACTATGTCAATTCCTTTTTTTAAACATATTAAAAACCATTCAGTTTTATTAATAAACATACATTAAGTTCACCTATAGTCTAAATAAAGCCTTTCACAATTCGTTGTCTGATTCTCAATCAAAATTCAGATTACAAGAATTCAGGAACATTCTTTTTCTTCTGGTATAATGATCTGAGAATTGTAATTTTTATGGTTTACATAACAGAGGCTAATTATTTAGTAAACTTGGATGTACATTAATTCTATGACCTCTTAGGGAAGTGTTACCTATACTTTTCTTGGATATATGTGAATATGTCTTTTTTTCAACAATGTTAACTAATATTCATGACTTCTATCTGTTGCTTTTATGAGTATTTATCAGGATTTTAATGAACTGCCATCTTTTCATACTAAAAAGTAAATGGCACAACCATTTAAAATTTAGACTGTCTTATTTTAATACAGAGAATGATTCCCTGAACTCTTACCTAATAGTCACCTATGGGAATATTTTAAATCAATGACAAACATCATCTCCATTTAGTTTTCACTGGACAAACCTCACCCACCTAGTGGTTGAGAGCTTTGGCCATCATACCCTGAGCAGGAATGGAGTGGATGAGGCAGGCCTGTGGGAGGGGCTTGTAGATTCCTTGAAAGCAAAGCCAGTTGAGGTAGCCCACTGAGAGAGGTCTGCCCCACTCCTTGAACATCATGCAACTGGAGTAAAACAACAGGAGGCCATGTTTCCAACCATCTGGGAAAGAGAGTCATGCTTGATAGCTTTCTCTCAAAGACAGGGGATGTTCACAGCAGGCATCAGAGAGAGCAAAAAAGCCATGTTTTAGATTCTCTTCCTGACACAAAAAAACTGAAATCTTTGTTTATCTTTGGGGGTGGCAGGCACGGAGGGGATAATGGGGCTTTGGTAGTGATGCAAGGGAACAAGAGGGCTGCAGTTAATTATCCATCATGACAGTATAGACACAGTCTGGGGAGCCTGCTCTGTCTTCCCTGTTAAAGGAACAACCAGAGCAAGAAGCCTACGATTTTCCCAAACCAGCAAATCCTTTACATTGAAACAGTTTCACTCTTTGCCTTCTGAATTCAAATACAGACTTCCCTTATGAAGGGCTAAACTGGGCAGACTGTGAGAAAAACAGCAAACTAGAATGATATTTTCAAGTCCCTTCTCCTGGTTGACGGAAATAGAACAATTCTTTTCGAAAACATAATTTTTCAACTTTTAAAGTAAAAAAAAAAAAAAAAAAGGATAGATGCAGTTCAGAATTTCTTTGCTGACCATTCTATAGGAGGGTAGATTCTCACACAATAATTACAATTAGCAAAATAAATGACCTTAATATAACAGCCTAAGTATATTATATAGCTTAAATATACTATTTTGTTATAATTCATTATAATATATTAAATATACCTACATCTATACTAAAATGTGTTGCTGCCCTATAATTCAGGTAAACCTTTTGGGGAAGGAAATTTGGCAGTATACATCAAAAGCCATGTCAATGTCATTCTCTTTAACATAATAATTCCACTTCTAGGAGTTCAACTTATAGAAAAACGTTAAAAATTGAATAAAATAATATTCATGAAAAGGCTTCAGTTATAATGGTGAGAAAGGAAATAATATAAGTAACCAGAGTAGGAGGTTTACTAGGGCAGTGGCTCTCAAGGGGAGGGGCAGTTTTGTCCCCTAGGAGACATTTGGTAATGTACAGGACTGTCTCCCTCAACAAAGAATTACCGGCCCCAAAATGTAAATAGTTCTTCTAAGTTTCAAAAACTCTACCTCAGGGAAATTAGAGGACACTGACTCAAAAGAAAAATATGCAATCTTTAAAGGTCATATCATAAAGGATAGATTTTGACATGGAAAATCATTTTGATATAACATGAGAGAAAACAAGATATAAATGTATATATTCATTACAGTCAACAGCAATTTACCATGAAGCTAATAAGACCTAAGATGAAGGGCCTCTCATTTACATAAGCCCCTTCAAAAGCTCTTAGAGACTTTGTACAATGTGTTTCATATGGTTATAGATTTTTTAAAAGAAATTTTTCAAGTTAGATTATTTAAATTTCCTCTTGAACTAAGATTTTTCCTTTTTTCCCCCATTATGTTTTACAAGCTTCAGGTACCACTAAACTAGATCCCCTTTTGGTTATAATTTTAATATAACATAATGCACATGATGAAGGAAAAAAAAACAAAAACCTGATGGGAAATTCCCAAAATAGCTAACTGCAATAATGTAAGGCTGGTGGGGTCAGGGGAATGTTTTTTTCTTCTCTAGTTTCCGAATGTTTTGCAAAGCTGTTGTATTAGTTTATAATGAAAGAAATTATTTTTAAGAGAAAGAAAAATTATAGACATATGAGAAGAAAAATATGTGGAGGAAAACCACATTTTAAGCTCCTTATGAGTTTTTTATGGTTTAAATCTTGATCTTCTCATGCTGCCCCTTCTGGCGTATAATTCACCCTGGTCTCTGTCACTCATACTAGTGTTCAACTCTTGGCCCAAGAGGGCATGTGTTCCAGTCACCTATTGCTATATAACAAGGCATCCCACAGCCTAACAGATTGTCTGGGATTTGCAGGGTGGTTCTCATTTGGGTAAGTGGTTGCAATAAGAGGGTGGTTGGAACTAGAATCATCTGAAGGCTCATCTGGGCTAGACATCCCAGATGGTCATCACTCACACGTCTGGTGTCTCAGTGCTCCTGCCTGTGGCCTCTCTGGACAGTACAGTAGCCTGGTCTCCCTACATAGCAATCAGTAGTCCAAGAGGCAGGAAGAAGAAAGTGCCAGTCCTCTTAACCACTAGACCCAGAACTAAGAGAGCATCACTTTTACCATATTCTATGGTTCAACACAATCATAAGTTAGCCCAGATTGAAAAGGGTGGAAGAATAGACACCTTCCCTCCCTGGTGGATTGTCATGTGCATATAGAGAAGGAACAGCTTGATGGCAGCCATCTTTGAGCACCAGCCAGGGACATGTGGTTTCTGGAATTGGCCCAATATAGGGAGGGGTCTGCAATATAGAGCAAGGACCTTCCCTACAAATAGGGATGTGATGAAAATTCCTACCATATGGTGATATCCTCATGTCCATGAAGTTCAAAACTTTTCTTCCTTAAGTCCAGGAACATTTCTTAAGAAAAAAATTCAGGATTATTGGGAGTAACCTCAACAGATGTCAGACTTCCCTTATTTCTCAATAAATTTGGATGTTCTGCATTCACTTGAAATATCACTTGTCTTAGCAATCCTAAGCATGCCCATTTCTTGTTTCTCAAAGTAAGACCCCCATTACTAGGAAATGACTTCACAGCTGGGCACCATTTACTCTTCTACTCATGCCAGTCCTGAAGATTCTGTTCTTAAGCCTGTGTTATACTGTCATCACATATGAGAACATCTTTAAAAGTTAATGGATCTATTATAAAGGAAAATGTGTGAGTCTTACACTGGAATTCACAGTTCCCCTTTTCCTCAAGTGTTTAGTAATGCAACAGTGTGAGGAATTTTGACTGATGGGTATTGCAGATTCTCCTGGGCATTCAGAGGGAATAATGAATTACATGTGGAAATGAATTGCATTCTCAAAAAAACAGTATCAAGACATATCCATACTTACAACATGAAGAATATCTCACCATCAGCTATAGAAACTAAAAAACTCTTAAGCAGCATTTTTCCAAGTAGAATGCTCTAAAAAATAGGACCTTCCTGAAATCCTTCAGTATAATTTTCTATTATGGAAATTAATCACAATGGAGCAATTACATCTAGCTGAAATTTCTAAATATTTACTTTTAATAGCACATAGATATATATAGATAGATATGGATAGTAAACTAATATTTGGATTATAAACTTCTTTAAAAGAGAAGATACAGACTACTTTCTACTGAAGAAAAGTGTCTCAAGCTAAAAAGACTACCTTTCCATAACTGTGGAGTACCCGGTAGAGTAACTAGTGGATGAAGCAGAGCTCCCTAAAGGCCACCTGCATCAGCACTGAATTAATCAGGATTCTTGGCTAGTGTCCCTCTTTGCTGGATCACTGGGAATTCTTGTTATGTTTCTAAATGTATGAGTAAGTGATCAGGGCTGTTGTTTGCCTTGGGGATTGATATTCCATGGATTCAGTTAGTCTTACTTGCAATTAATGAGCAAATAGTCAAGATAATTATAATATGTACACATTTGATGAAATAAAGAGACAATTTGCAAGTATCAACACAGAAGGACAGACTCAGTCCACGTATTAGAAGCATGCCACGAATTAATCAGCATTTAGCATTATTTTCCTTTCTTTGTCCCACATTTCATGCTACATCTGACATTTTCGTCAAAGATCTCCAGCAATCCTATTTCTTGATATCAAAGTACAATGCCTCAAATCTGTGACTATAAGAGAATAAATTTAAAATACCTTACACTTTCCATTCCCCATTTTATTTGATGGATAACTTCTTAACCACCTCACCCTAAAAAAAGTCATCAAATATTTTCATCATACTCTTAATTCTCACAGCTGGAGCAGAAATGCCATTTAAAATGAATAGAGAACAATTTCTTCAGTCATTTATATGGCAAAAGGAACCACTTATGAGAGTGCTAGGCTTGATGTCATGAAGACTCTAAAAAAATACTCCCGGGAAAATAATTTTAAATCATATGTCTCTGATTTTGGATGCATTTTCAAATGAACTTGTATAATATGTTTTCCCAACCTGAAACATACCTGTTCCTGTTCATTTATTCAACGACCAAATCAGGCACCCAATGAATACATATTTATTAACTATTCTAGGTGCAATGCGGATGCTGAGGTTATAGAATTAAAGATAAGTTACAGTCTCTCCCTTGGAGAACAGGGCAGGTCTCACCTGTCTTGTTTGCTGTCGTATCCCCAATGCCTGAGATTATACTTGACACAGAATAGGCACTCACAATGGTCATTCTTTCCTTCCTTCTTTCTTTCCTCCCCTTATCTCTTCCTTTCCCTCTTTCTCTCTTTCTTTCTGCTTGTCCTTTTTTCTTTTTCTGTTTTTTAAATGAGTGACATTTTTAAAACACAAACACCAGTGGAAATACACAGAGATAAGAAGATAACAAGCTTAGCAGACCGAGATTTGACCAAATGGTCTTCCATATCTTAGCAGCCCTTGTAGGGTTGAGGTTATGTCAGTCTTACTCCCCAGTGAACCTCCAGCATTACCCCAGTGACTTGACAAAAGAAGTAATCAATTAATAATTGATACTGAAAGAAATGATTCAGTATATTTGCCACCTAGGACAGCATACTCATGGATGCTCATAAGAATCATATCAGTTTATTGAAAAAATGTTAAATGATGCTCTTTATACTCTACTCAAAGAAAAAAAAAAGGTTTAAAGTTTTTTTTTCATTCATCTGGAAAATTCATTTACACCGAAGTCCTTATTTAGCTTTGGTGCCTGATGAATGAGCGATTACTTGATATTCTCTTGCTTTGTCAATAACCGTTTCATCTAGAGAGCAGGGTGAGATTTCCCATTTCTCTAGCTTTCTTGACGTGGTGAAGCTTCTGTCAAAACATGTTCTCTCACTGGGAACACACTCCGCAGTTTGCAGAAGCCCACAGGTTGTTGAAACCTAACCCAGTTGTAAATCAAAACATGGAAAAAGTCTTGCATATTTTAGAAGACAGAAAAGAAAATAACTTGTCAGCCAGCAATCAGAAGCACATTGTATCTCAGAAAGCCTGTCCCTTGTACCTGTTGGGCTAAATGGCTCCTTTCACACAAACCTTTCCGATTCATTTGGAGCCGCCAGACAACTCCTCCCTCTCGTCTCTCAAATTACCCCACAAGTCTCAATGACACCACAAGTCTTAGTTTTCCTTTAAAATGTTTCCAAACCACTGGCGCACACCTCGTCATAGACCCCCATTGATGAAAAGCAGGATGGAGGTTGTGCCAGATATAATTAATGATTAGAATTATTCCCACCTTCTCCACATTGTTGACAGACAGCGAATAAAGGCAGCATTGTTACACCTACAATTGATCTGTTGAAGTTAGGACTTGTTTTTGACTCATGAAAATAACACCTTTTTCCAGGGCTGTTCTAAGCCAATGATTTAGAGCCCTGATTCCCTATATTTATTTTTTTAAATAATTCTCCTACTGCTCATGCAATGAAGCATGTTATTATTATTATGACTGCCTGGCTTTGGACAGTGCACGTGTGTCGTACACACAAACTCATGGAAAGAAAAAGCATACAGATCCTGCGTTCAAGTAGAAAAGGAAAAGACACCATCATTGTTTTCATTCTGTCTCTTCTATTTTAAGTAATGAGGTTCTTACCTCAGTTAAGCACTTCTGGCTTAAGAATAGATTGTATGAGAAGCTGTATGAGTAGAAATTAGGAGTTAAGGCTTTGGAACCAACCCCATGAGGGTTGGTTCTAAAATGTGGGCTCCACCGTTTAGTAGTGATGTGACTGCTCGGAAACCACTAACCCCCTTCAAACTCTGAGGGAGGTTTTGAAGGTCCTTCCAAGATGTTTAGACTTTCTTCTGCAGGCAGAAGAGAGCCTTTGCAGAAGAGTAACATGGTAGGAGGGAAGACTTGAGATAAATTGCAAAGGAGAGATGGCAATGACAGGGCTTGCTAAGCTCCATTCTCCTTCTGGACACACAGATGTGCTCTATGTCTGGCACTGTTGATTCTCCTCATTTTATAAACAAACAAACAAACAAACAAAAGTTGCTGTAAATGACTGTGACGTTTGAATAATTAACCAACAAATCCAAGTAAAGAAAGAAAGATGATGAAATGGGGACATGTAGACTGACTGATGAGACTTCAGGACAGGGTCCATAATTTACTTTTATTTTGAATAATTTATATTCATTTTTTTTGAGAATTAACTGAGTAAAAGACATAATTTGCTCCATGCCTCATGTAATGGTTTAATAATCCAGTACTGAATTCACACTGACCTTCAAGCAATGTCTCAAATCCAGAAGCCACAAAGAGTTCTGAGATGTAATTTTCCCTTCAAACTTCCCTCCCTTTATATTTGCATAAGATTTTGAAATAGCAGTACAATTTAGATTGATAAAGAGGAATGAGGTGGCTTTGGCTAGCTGCAGAACAGAGATGCGACTTCATTACCTAGCTGTGAGTAATTTTCCTCCCAATCAGAGGTAGAATTTTGAATAGGCTGCAAGCACGTTCTATAGCAGGAGCGCTGCACCCAAGATGCTCTGTCAATGCAGGCACTCATTTACTTAACTCATATAGTGGCCTCAGACGGTCGCCCTTCCTCTTTTTTCCGCCATGACGAATGCAGGTATCAATGGCCAGGTCAACAGTCCAGAAGTGAATGGTCCCCAGGCTTCTGTGTTTTCATGACCTGTTCTTTCATAGACATGAACTTGGCCATGTGGAACCCACTGGTGCCTCAGACACTCACCTAATCTTTGCCTAAACAGAAAGGGCATATTTCTTAAACCCCAGGAAGTGAAACACAAAAGCAAGGGTCAGTGGGAATAGTGGGAATGAGCTGGTGAAACTGGCAGCCACTTTTGATCATTTTAAGCAATAAATGTGTCCTCCCCACATTCTCCACATTAATGGCTCACTCTTGTCAAATGTCTCACTGGGTATTATGTGGATTTGCCTAAGAATCCTTGTAGCTGTGAATATGGTCTGGGCCCTTTTTCTTTTTATAATCTTCAGCAGACACCTGTTCTGAAATCACATGCTGGAAGCTCTTGACCAGAAATGGTGGAGAGAAGGGGAAAGAACAACACTTAAGAAAATAGAAGAGCTTCAATGACATTTGCAAAATTGCCTTTCTTTCTGATTTGGTTGGAAAATTATTTTTCAGATTCTAGGGAGTTATTGTTCTCACATACTTCATAGAATAATATGCTTCAAGCCAAAAAGGCCCTTCGAGGTGATATTCAGTGTCCTGTGTACAGATCAGGAAACTGAGACTCAAAATTAATTGACCTGCACTACAGTTGTGAATGCAAAGCACAGCTTTAAATGTTAGGCAGACAGAGAGCAGATCAGTGGTGGCCTGGAAATGGGGGATGGGCTACAAAGGGTGATAGAAATAGTCTATATCTTGACTGTGGTGGGAATACATATGGATTGTCAAAACCCATCTAATGGTGCAGTTAGAATGAATGCATTCTATTATAGGGAAATTATCCCAAAAAGTTAAAAAGAAAAAAATGTTAGGCACATCCTAACCAGGACATGACATGACATGACATAACATCATAACATAACAGAACATAACATAACATAAAATAAAGTAGCAGTGAGATAAAAGCTTTTGCAAAATGTCACAGTTGAAGCCACACTTCTCTCCAAACCTGGGGGAAACGGGATGTGTGGCATGTACAAGATTGTGCACTTCAAACAATCATTCCAGGACCCCAAAAAGCTTGGGAGTTGGCAGAATAAAAGAATAGAGAATCCAACGAGTTACTGAAATGAAGAAACACCTGGTCAGCATCTAGAAGACAGATTCTATTTCTGCTTCCACTTCTATTACTTCCCAGCTTTGTGACCTTGGCTAAGTCACTTCTTCTCCTTGGGAAGGCAGTTTTCTTCTCTCTCAAGTAGTGATCAGAGCACCTGTTCCCACTTTGCTCTTTAAGGGTCAAGTGCAGCATAAGAGCTTTCAAAGTGCTTTGAAGTTCGAAGTAACCATATACATGTAAGTGATTGCTAAAATTTCCTTCTCTGTTTACATTCATGTCAATGAGACCAAGAAGCTGGAAGTGACTCCAAATATTAGACACTAGTGACACTGACAAAATTTCAAGGCCTGGTCAGCTTTTACTGATGTTCATGCAAAATTCTGTGCTGAAGTGTTTCCAAAATAGGTCCAGCCTCTGCACTTCTAATACATATTTTAGGTAGATTCTTCTCAATAAAAGACAAAATGGTGAAAAGCAAAAATGTGTTTTGTAAAGAAAGGGCACATGGAACAAATTTGAAAGTCACAAAATAGATTTGATATAGACATTAACATTCATGTATCCAATGACATTTTTTGAACATCTGGCATGAGCAAGGCCTGGAAGTATATACAAAGATGAAGAAAACACAGTCAAGGAGAAGGATAAATAAAACACAGATTCATTGTCATCTGGAAGGATGGATCATATATGTCTAAAAGTAACTTGAGTGCAAAACCATATGTGGAAAATATTATCAGAAAAAATTTAGTGCAATGGAGTTGGATAAGGGGGTAAACACTTGTCTCTTGGAAGCCTTCATGAGAGAGGTGGTATCTGAAGTGAGCATTGAGGAGTGAGTAGGAATCCCCTGAGAACAAGAAAGGCATCCCAACTGGATGAATAGATTGAGCCAAGTCGTAAAATTGGGAAAATACAAGGCATTTTTGGAATGATATGATGGCTGGTTTGGCTGGGGAAGAGTTTATGTTCTGGGCATTAGTGTGGGAGGTTAGGCTGAAGAAGGGGAATTGAGGACAGGACCATGGAAGGCTTTATGTGCCAGGCTTTCTTGGCTGGAAATGAGAAACAACTGGAGGTTTCTGAGCAGTAGTATGACTTGAAGTGTGCCAACGGAAAATGAATTTGGCAACTTTGCTCTGTGTACACTCATGTTGGGAGAGACCACTGCTAGGGAGGCCAATTAGAAAACAAATGCAAAGATCAAGGGGAGAGAAAATGAGGTTTTGAACTAGTATAGTAGGTAGAGATAGGAAAGTAAGTGTTGCAGGAAAATGGGATGCAAGAGGAGGGTCATGTCCCAGGTCTCAGGTGAGACCCTGGGATGGGCCGCCAAGTGAGGGTCCTTGGCTTTGCGCAGGAAAGGATTCAAGGGCGAGCCATAGTAAAGTGAAAGCAGGTTTATTCAGGGAGATACACACTCCATAGATAGAGTGGGGACCGTCTCAGAAGGGGAGAGCAGCCCCAAGGTGTCCGTAGTTAGTTTTTATGGGCTGGGTAATTTCATAGGCTAATGAGTAGGAGGAATGTTCTAACTATCTTGGAGAAGGGGTGGGGATTTCTAGGAATTGGGCCACCGTCCACTTTTTTGACCTCTTATGGTAGGCCTCGGAACTATCATGGCACCAGTGGGTGTGTCATTTAGATGCTAATGTATTACAATGAGTGTGTAGTGAGGCGAAGGTCTACTGAAAGTCAAATCTTCTGCCATCTTGGGCCTAGTAGGTTCTAACTGCTTTTGGTGACATCCTGTTTTTCTTAATGGTTGTGTCATTCTTTTAATGGTTGTGCCCTGCCTGCTTCCTTCCTGTCTCATAAGCACAAATACAAGTAACATTGGTATTAAAAATTTGGCTGGATTTTAAAACTTCTCGTTGTGGGAGGTCAATAAGGAGTATCAAAGAAGACGCTCAGATTTCCAGCCAGAAAATCCTTGGAAGAGTGCATTGGGTGAAAGATAGTATATTTATTTTTAAGACATGCTGAGTTAGTGGTGCAAGTGGGACAGCTAAGATTATTGGGTATTTCTTTTATACTGTACACATATACATTATTATCCTATTTAATCTTCCAGATGGCTTTGCGAGAAGAGTAAGGTCATACCATTTTACAGATAGAGGGATTTAAGCTCAAGAGGTACAGTAACCTGCCTAAGGTGGCAAAATCATCATTCAAAAAGAAATCTAAATATTGTGTTCTTTGTATATCACCACTGCAAAAAATCTAGCAGACAGCTGGATGTGGAATCTACATAGTGGCTTTATTGAGAAAATGCATTTTTCCCTTCCCTGACACAGTACAGAGCGCTATAAAATATATTCAATACATCTGCATAGTCTTATAAACTCTAGAACATAGAGATGATTTCCTGGTCCAGCGATAATTTCTAATGTATATCAAAGAATCATTCCAGTGAATTTCTCAGTAGTATTTTGCTAACATATGATACATACAAATTAGTTCCTAAACTGTGTTTTGAGAGTACACTGTGATTCAGAACATTCTTATATTGCCAAGAATGCCACTCTGATTCTACATGCAAATCCAAATACACTAAACATCTGGGAGGAAGGTAATGTAACGCAACCTGTGTATCAAAGGTCAGTCACCCCCTAAACAGACCTTGCTACAAAAATAAGTATATTCAGAACATGGGTGATGAATCTCAGGTCTGTGGCTGAAATTAGAAGTTGATGATATTCTAATAAACATCGTTACCATTGTTGTGTTCTGGCTTCTTATTCAAGTTGTGTGCTTGTAGGAAATGACTAGTATCATAAAGCTTCCTAACAAAAATCACATTTCTATTTTGCAAATAAGAGGTTTTATGCCACAGCAAATCAGTCCTTCTTTTGAATTCAGCTGTGCTTTTCTGAATATTATCTGCTGGCAATGGCTTTGCCTTATCTCTACTCCGCTGTTTCCAGATAGCCTATTTTGCTATATGTATCTGAAGGTATATAATTGCAGCTCCTGGTTGGAAATCAAGGGTTAGCATTAATTAACAGTTACTGGTGAAATGGCCCACTGGTAAAACAAATGCATACATTTCTAAAATAATAACTTCAGTTCTTCTCTGAAGCGGCAGGCTGTCACTTCACAGAACTTTCTCATTTCCCCAAACTTGTAATAAAGCCAACTCATTGTTTCTTCAGGCTACTAAGCATCAAGCAATTTGTTTTCTGTGCTCATTCTGTCTACTCTTACTTTTCTGTTCACTGAAGCCCTACGGCTGACTCCAGGATCATTTTTTTTTAAATAAACAATTACAGTACCTTTGAATATGGATATTATCAAAAAGGAATCTAATTGTCCATCACAGATTTGGATCAGACAGTTATTCCTTATAAAACCTAAGGTTGATTCTAAGGAAATTATTCCTGCATGGGGACACATGTCAAATGCATTATAAAAGCACTGCCTCCTTGGTTTAAGTGGTGTCACCTGCTTCCATCCAGTTTTGCAGGCTGGGAATTTAAAAGTCATCCTTTATACTTTGTCCTTCCAACCCATTTCCAAACCATTCAGTGTTCTGAAGTGTTACTTCTGGAATCCATCCTAGTAAGTCCTAGATGTATTCATTTTTCTCTTTTCCAACTGCCCCTCTCAGTCAGTTGATGTTTCACAGTGGCTTCCTAACTGGTCTCCCCACCATTCACTTGTGCTCCTCTCCAGCATTTTTTCTGCACTATAGTGAAAGTGATATTTTTGGATTAACGAGTACATCAAGTGAGCCCCAGGTTGAAACCCCTTCAATAGCTTTCATTGCTCTGAGTACCAAGACCAAAATCCTTATCATGACCTTCAAGGCTCTGTGTGTTCTAGCCCCACTTCTCCAGACCATTTGTTACTATTATCCTCTTCTCTGGGAGGAAGAGATCGCCTCCATCAAAACTGCTTCTTCTCTCCCATCTCTTCTCTTGGCTAATTCTTTTCCTTTGTCTTTGTATCTCAAATGCCACTTCCTCAAAAAGTCTTCCTAACTACCCCACACCCCCACCTCCAGGATCAATCTTTATCTGTCAATCTATGTATCTATCTATCTATTTATCATCTATCTATCCATCTTTATATGTACATATTCAATAGGACTGACTCTTTGTACTTCAGAGCCTTTATTTCCATTTGTAAATTTATATTTATTTGTGTCCACAATCTCTACCTCTAGACTGTAAATTCCATGAGAACAGTGGTTATATCTGGCATTGCTTAACTTTATATGTTCAACATCTAATTCAATGTCTGGCACAGGTGGGTTCTCATAAATATTTGTAGAATAAGTTAAAGTGTTTTGCTGTGCTTTGAATGTTGATCAGGAAGACTTAACCACTGGCAAAATACTAAATTCCAAGAAAATGAAGTACTTTATCACTTCTCAGCAAATGGTTTTCAGTGATGCAGAGAGGAAAAGGAAGACATAATTCCTGAAGATCAAAAGAAATTAAAAGGGGTATGAGGAGGTAAATAAAGCACATAAAAATGAGACCCTTCCTTTAACTACTCTTATCTTATATTTGAAATAAAGTGAAATTGAAGAAGAATGTCTAGGCCCAGGTTGCCAGTGCTTGCTTTTATGTATTCTCATTTTTTTTAGCCAATTAGTAATTAAAAGCAGTTTAGGATCAGTTCACGACCCATTGGAAAGTCCAGATGGCAAAGGGACATTTGATTTTTTTAAATTTATTTTACTGAAGTATAATTGATTTACAGTGTTGTGTTAATTTCTGCATATAGCAAAGTGATTCAGTTATACATAACATTTGATTCTGATTACTAAAATAAGCCCTAGCTCATACATACCCCAAACCTCCCTTCATTCTCTGGGCCATCACAGTGCCTTCAGTATATTCTTAGAGTCAAACTTTAAACCAGTGCTTTGCTTT
This sequence comes from Balaenoptera physalus, assembly GCF_965194825.1. NCBI lineage: Eukaryota > Metazoa > Chordata > Mammalia > Artiodactyla > Balaenopteridae > Balaenoptera > Balaenoptera physalus. The sequence continues at coordinate 37,577,782 of NC_138898.1, forward strand.
TAAGTTTTTTCTATGGTTTCTTGTGTACCTTACATGAAATTCACCACATATAATGAATTAAGAGAACAACTCCACGCAGTTAAGAGGGAGAATCCCAGCTAACAGCTCACTCATATTCTCTCTCTCTTTTTCTCTCTCTCTTTCTCTTTCTCACTCTCTCTCTCTGAATGATGAAATTTTTACCAGAAGCAGATTAAAAGATACACCAATTTAGATTCTATAACAAAGAATGACAAGTGGGGTAGACAAAGAACAGACATTAACACTTTGCATTAAATAAGGTCTGGGGCTAACTGTCCTCTGTTCCCAAGGTTCTCTCAACTGATTAGCAGGAATAACTTGAATTAAGTGTAATATCATAAAATATTAGTGACTGCATTTCACCACAAATCACTCATAAATTCCTCTCTTGCTAAATTAGGGGTTTTTAGTTTAGTATAACTGAAGGGTAGGAATTTTACCTTTAGGTTGGCTATAACCAAAACTACAAAAAAAACACACACATTTTAATATTATTTGTAGTTAATTTGGCATCTGCCTGACCCAATTTAAAGTAAATTTCTTCCTTTGATTACTGGGTAGAGAAGACCTTGAAGTTCTATTCCCCTAACTCAGTCTTTATTACTTCTCTGAATAGACATCCTTTGGCCCTTGGTGTCCCACTGATATGTGCTAGGTTTGTAGGGATGTGGATACAGGAGAGAGACAGGAGAAGGAAGGATGGAGAGAACAATCAATACCTGATACACTTCTAGGAAATCTTGTCAGCATTTCAATTTCAGCTGCCCTTACTAACAACAGGATGCCTACTAGAATACCATGGATTGGACTTTCCTGGGATTATGCTTACATTTCTGCCTCTGATTTTTTTTTCTAGATTGAAAAAGTTCATTAGGAAAGAAATGTAAGACCAAGCCTCTCCACCCCCACCCCCAAAGCAGGCACACACAATTCCATAGTGAATATTTGCTCTTTGACCAGATATGTGTGGTGGATTAAATTCTAGGCCCAGAGACAGATGCCAGAGCCACTACCCACATCACCACTCCCAGGTAGCAGACATTTAACATCTGGTCCTACATTCCCAGATCCCCATCCAGGTTGTAAGTTTTATAGATGGAAAAGTATTTTCACGCTGATTTCATAGTGATTATGTGTTAATCACCTTGGGGAGTTATTAAGATTTCAGGATAATCTTGGGTTGGCAAGCAAGGAGCATGTGTCCAAAGGACAGCTATTCCTGAGATGCACCCTCATAGATGTGATAACCCCGGAAAACAGTCCGATTTGCATCCATAACTGCCTTCTACGGAGTGGGGCTGAAGCTTCAGAAGCTGAGTTTTGTTACAAATGCCCAAGTCTGGGCCACAGATAAATCAGATATCAGGACTAGGGTTATTTTATAACCTGTATGCATTTCATAGTTTCTCATGACACACACAGTAATCACGAAATTCAAAAGACACACTCTTTACAAGTGTGAAAAAGGCAATTTCAGGGTTCCTTTTGGTTTTTATTGTTGTAAGGCAGGATTTAGATACAGCTTCTCATTATTTAGATTTGCTGCTGAAGTTTTAGTGGAATGCCAAAAATTTCAGTTAACGAATGTCAATAAATGATGTCAACACAACTCCAAGTTCCAGGTGGAATAACTTCTTGAAATAAAGCAAGAATTTGATGCCCAGAAGTCTTGTTTTAAGATCCACGAACTTCTCAGCCCTTGAAGTCTCTTTATTAAAAAAAAAAAAAAGAAAAGAAAAAAAGGGTCTTCCCTGTTGGTCCAGTGGTTAAGACTCTGCGCTCTCACTGAGGGGGATGTGGGTTCAATCCCTGGTCAGGGAACTAGGATCAGTGCAGCCAAAAAAAAAAAAAAAAAAAAAAAAAAAAAAACACCACATTCTTATACATATGTAAGTATACTTTTCTCCCATGTGCCTGTTTCTGACATTTGTACACATACACAGTAAAGTGTTGGTTTTGGGTTTTTTTTTCTAATCTTTTATTCTTGTCTGCAATTGTTGATAACATTTGGAGTGTGGAAATGTTTTAAAAAACAAAAACTCAAGCAAATGAAGCTAGAGAAAAATAGGAGCCTTAATAAAATCATTTACTAACCCAAGAAAACTATTCTACAACTACATACTCATTAAAATGGCTAAATTAAAAAAAAAAAAAAAAACTAACAAGACCAAGTGTTAACAAGAATGTAGAATAACTGAACTCTCAGGCAATGGGATGTAAAATGGTTCAACTACTTTGGAAAACTTTTTGGCAGTATCTAGTAAAGTTCAGTATATACCTACCTACCCTTGACCCAGCAATTCCACTCCTAGGTATTTACCCAAAAGAGATAGAACATATATCCACATACTGATCTGTAAAAGAATGTTCATAGCACCTTTATTCAAAGTAACCCCCAAAAGGAAAAAACCCAAATGTCCATCACCTGGTGAGTGAATAAACAAATTGTAGTGTACATATATCAGAATACTACCCAGCTATAAATAGGGATGAATTACTGATACAAAATGATTGAATCTGAAAAATATACTTTTCAGTAGAGTTGAAGAGATACAAAAGAGAATATATTTCACAATTTCATTTATATTAAGTTCAGAGATAGGCAAATACTCTATAGTGATAGCATGACTGACTCTGGAGTGCAGGACGGTTGGTTGGAAAAGAGCACGAGGAGAGTTTTCTGGAGAGATGAAATGTTTTATACCTTGCTCTGGGTTATGATTACTTACATGGTCCTCTACAACTGCCAAATTACACTGATCTGTATGCTTAACGTGTGCATTATCTGTATGTAAATGACACCTCAATAAAGGGCTGCTAACATTAACTAAAGTGATTGCCCAGCTTCTGAGTTCCTGTTTGACAATATTATGTGTTGTTTTTCTACATTAGCTTGTAGGCCAAATTCAAATTCAGCATATGGCAGCATCTAATTCATGTGAAATTACTGGGATGTGTACTGTTCCATTTATTGAAACTACCCCCTTCAAGTGCCAAGCCTTAAAAAAAAAAAAAAAAAGAAAGAAAGAAAAGAAAAAATTAACCAGTTTCATGGCAAAATCTCCTGTGATTGCATTTTTTTTTTTCCTTCTTGGTAGTGCCTCATATTGATCATCTCAAGTTGCATTGGTAAAGTTTTTTCCCACATTTTTAATATTCTTCAAAGTAGCTGGACAAGTATTTTCTATACACTAGGACATTTCATACATTAGAAAGATTTTCAGTGTGGAATGTACCACAATTCCCTTTGCTTGTGTCTTTCTCTAGTCCTATTGCTTGATATTAATGAATATGTAGAATTCTTTGGGACTTGAGAAAAGCAAACTGATTAAACTGAGAGAGAAGAGATGGATGTGATCACAGGGTCAGGTTGAGGGAAGCTAACAGACACCCAAGTGATCAGACACATTAACCCAAAGAATTTTTCTTTTCTTTTTCTTTTTAAAAAAAAAAATTATTGGAGTATAGTTGATTTACAATGTTGTGTTAGTTTCAGGTGTACAGCAAAGTGAATCAGTTATACATATACATACATCCACTCTTTTTTAGATTCTTTTCCCATATAGGCCATTACAGAGTATAGAGTAGAGTGCCCTCTGCTATACAGTAGGTCCTTATTAGTTATCTATTTTGTATATAGTAGAGTGTATTAGTCAATCCCAATCTTCCAATTTATCCCCCTCCTTACCCACTGATAACCATAAGTTTGTTTTCTACATCTGTAGCTCTATTTCTGTTTTGTAGATAAGTTCATTTGTACCCTTTTTATAGACTCCAAATATAAGCAATATCATATGATATATATCTTTCTGTGTCTGACTTATTTCACTCAGTATGATGATTTCTAGGTCTATCCATGTTGCTGCAAATGGCATTATTTTGTTCTTTTTTATGGCTGAGTAATATTCCATTGTATATATGTACCACATCTTCTTTATCCATTCCTCTGTTGATGGACATTTAGGTTGCTTCCATGTCCTGGCTTTTGTAAATAGCGCTGCAATGAACACTAGGGGTGCATGTATCTTTTCAAATTATGGTTTTCTCCAGATATATGCCCAGGAGTGGGATTGCTGGATCATAAGGAAGGTTCCCTTTTCTCCACACCCTCTCCAGCATTTATTGTTTGTAGGTGTTTTGATGATGCCCATTCTGACTGGTGTGAGGTGATACCTCATTGTAGTTTTGATTTGCATTTCTCTAATAATTAGTGATGTTGAACATATTTTCATGAGCTTTTTAGCCATCTCTATGTCTTCTTTGGAGAAATGTCTATATAGATCTTCTGCCCATTTTTTGATTGGGTTGTTTGTTTTTTTTGATATTGATCTGCATGAGCTGTTTGTATATTTTGGAGATTAATCCCTTGTCGGTTGCTTCATTTGCAAATGTTTTCTCCCATTCTGAGAGCTGTCTTTTCATTTTGTTTATGGTTTCCTTTGCTATAAAAAAGCTTTATGTATTCCCAATAAATAAAAAACTTTATTAGGTCCCATTTGTTTATTTTTATTTTCATTAAAAGACAGTCTCTTCATTAAGTGGTGCTAGGAAAACAGGACAGCTACATGTAAAAGAATGAAATTAGAACACTCCCTAACACCGTACACAAAAATAAACTCAAAATTGAATAAAGACCTAAATATAAGGCCGGATACTACAAAACTCTTAGAGGAAAACATAGGCAGAACGCTCTGACATAAATTGCAGCAAGATCTTTAATTCAAAGAATTTTTCAATCCCAACATTAACCTAGATGTTTGGTTATTACCAGACAGATCTTTGATCATGCAACAATGGGCTGCCCAGCATATCAACAGACATTCATGGCCACTTATTAAATTTCTCTTCATTTAAAAATCATTCCTATGACTCACTGTCTCTTTCATGTAATTTTAGTCAGGTCTAGAAATTATTTTTAAAATTCTTTCTGAAAATAATATTTATTTATTATTTTTTAATGGAATAGAGAAAATTGGATCTATCTTTATTGGTAAGAATTTTTTAAGTTGTCAGTAACTGATATTGAGGCAGATATGGAAATTATAGTCTATTCCCCTCCAACTTAAGCAATTTTCTGATGCTTTTGATGAAGCCCTGACAACCAAATAGCTCCTGTAACATTTGCGATGAGATCACATGCCATATTCTACCCTGACATACACACTGTACCCAACCTTATCATTAAAGCAAAATGCTTCCACTTGCTTTTTATTTGTCACATTTGAAAGAAATACTTAAGAATTGAAAGAAAGCCAGAGATTTATAGAAAATGCAAATGTATGACTTTTCCAGAGAAGTCTTCAGACCAACCAGGAGGGAGAAAGTATGTCTTCAGAAGTACTTAAATCATAAAAGCTACCTCAAATACCTCAAACCAAGGTCCTATGTTGAGTGAGGTGCCGTGTTCCAGGTTGTGGTGGATGGTTTTCGTCTGTGAGTTGGTGCTTCTGGATTATATGATATAAGTGTGGGGAGAAGGGAGAGGAGAGAGGGAGTGTGTGTCCAGATTGTGTCAGAACTGCCTCTTTTACTTCAAAGCTCATACCTTTGCTGACCTGCCTTTTGAATCCCATTCAACCTTATTAAAAATACAAGGTTATGAGTGTGACGTTTGGTGGTCAAGTCAGCAAAAATAGCAGATTGGGAACTCCAAGCATCCATCCCTCCACAGGAACACCAATAAAACTAGCAAAAAACTGTCATAATCAACTCTATCAGAACTCTGGAAAATAGCCAAAGGTTTAAAGGAACCAAGCCAGGGACTTCCCTGGTGGTCCAGTGGCTAAGACTCCATGCTCCCCATGCAGGGGGTCTGGGTTTGATCCCTGGTCGGGAAACTAGATCCCACATGCTGCAACTAAAGATCCCACGTGCCGCAACTAAGACCCAACACAGCTAAATAAATAAATGTTAAAAATAAATAAATAAAATAAAGGAACGAGCAAAAGATGACTCGATGAAAAGACCACTTAAACACTATAAGGGAGCTTTGTGGCATTCTACCTTAGCCTTGTCACACACCTCTCCTCAGCATGGTGGTGGTGTAGATGGCAGCCCATGTTCTCAATATGGGTTCCTGGTTCTAGAAGGAACAGAGTGAATCTTGTTATCAAGGAATTGTGCTTGTCTGTTTTGATATCCGGGGGTTCCCTGAAGGAATGACACAAGGTGTTTGCCTTTTGTTTTTGCTTAATTTGAGGTTCTCTCAGGACAGAAAATAAGTTTTGCAGAGGGTATTCTTCAAAAACATTGAAAGGCAAATGAACAAGCTGCTCCCACCAGGGACAAAAGATTACAGTTGGGGCAAACAATAGTCATGCCTAAAGCCTATGAGGCAAATCTGCAGAGAGAGTTACTTTGAGGAATAATTGTTTTGAAAATACCCCAATATACTAAGGAATCTAAAAATCCATGCAGATGCCCAGAGTAGGATGCATGCTGAGAAAAGATTCGAGGAGACCCCAAAACTTTCACCTCCAACTGATCTTTAGGCTCCATGCCAGCAGAAAGTCACAGCTAAGATAGAGCTGTAAACATTGAAAGAATGTCTCAAAGGACTTGAATAGAAATTTCTCCAAAGAAGATATACAAGTGGCCAATAAGCACATAAAAAGATCTTCAACATCACTAATCAAAATCACAATGAGGTACCACTTCACACCCATAAGAATGAGTACTCTGTCAAACAGAAACAGAAAATAACAAGTGTTAGTAAGGATGTGGAGAAATGGAAACACTTGCACATTGCTGGTGAGAATGTAAAATGTTGCAGTCACTGTAGAAAATAGTATAGCAGTTTCTGGAAAAGGTGAACATAGAATTACCATATGATCCAGCAATTCAACTCCTGGTATATATCTCAAAGTGTTGAAAGCAGGGTTTGGAACAGATATTTGTACACTCATGTTTATAGCAGCAAATATCTGTTCCAATCAAAAGGTGGAAGTAACCCAAGTGTCCACTGACGGATGAATGGATAAATAAAATGTGATGTGTAAATACAATGGAATATTATTCAACCATGAAAAGGAAGGAAATTTTGACATGCTACAACGTGGATCATTATGCTAAGGGAAATAAGCCAGACACAATTTGTGTGATTTCACTTATATGAGGCAGCTAGAGTAGTCAAGTTCATAGAGGCAAAAAGTAGAGTGGCAGTTTCCATGGGCTGGTGGGAAGGAGAATGAGGAGTTATTGTTTAATGAGTACAGAGTTTCAGTTTGGGAAAATAAAAAAGTTCTAGAGATGATGATAATGATGACAGCACAACACAATATGAGTTCACTTAATGCCACTGAACTATTATGTATACTTAAAAATGGTTAAAATGGGAAATTTTATGATATGTATATTTTGCCACAATAAAAATAGTTTATAAAATTCACTAAACAAAGAAACAACCCCAACCCATAGCAAGCAGCAACAACAAACCCTGAGGAGGGGAAAGAATCAGATTTCAAGAGGCATCACATAATAATATTCAAAGTGTCTAGTTTTCAACAAAGAATTATGAAGCATGCAAAGAAACAAGAAAGTATGGCTCATTCACAGGAAGAAAAAGAAAAAGAAATTAACTGAAAGTCTTCCTGAGGAAGAACAGACATTGAACTTACTAGACAAAGACTTTAAATCAACTCTTAAATATGCTCAAAAATATAAAAGAAACCATGGTCAAAAAAGAACTAATCTAACTAATCATACACTTTTCCCATCCAATCTTTGGCCATATGTGTATATTTTATCCAGATCATACATGTGCAATTTGAAATTCTACAAGAAAATCTTTAAGCCACAGAATGATCTTTCCATGTTCATTGAGGAAAGACAATAAGAATAAACTCTCATATCAGCAGGATAATTTGGATTTGTCACTAGAAAGAACTTCTTGGTCAGTAGAGTTAAATGGTTCAAGAGGTGAATGTGTTGATTAATCAAGTTATGGAAGACATGAACAGAGTCCTATCTAAGAGGTCGGGTGATGGGGAAATGGCCATGGAGAGACGACCTGGGATTTGTCAAGGATGGTTCCAGGTAGAGTGCTGAACACTACTGGTAGAAATTACTTGCCTATTCGTATATCTTTTGCTTAGATGTCCTTCTGTGTATACTTTACCATCTTATTGTAGTTTGTGGATATATCTTCTAGCCTAAAGGAATGGAAATAGATTTACATTTCCCATTGTACAATTTGGTATCTATAACTTAGAACATAATATGATTATGACTCATGTAAATAAGATTTGCAGTTTGAGCACAGGGATGATGTGTAATTCTAGGGTCCTCATTCTTAGTCTGTGCTTCTAAGACAGTTGGGACATGAGCAGCTTGAAAACGCTTCTCTTAGTTAGTTCAAGTGGATGCCAAGCCCCAAAAAGCATTGGAGACTTGAAATCTAATGGGTTTGACATTTCAGGTAGATGTCCGAAACCACTTTCTATTCTGTCTAGATGTCACATTGAAATAACTGCTATGGTTTAATTCTATGAATAAAAGTAATACAATGAAATATTACTCAGCCATAAAAAGGAATGAAATTGGGTCATTTGTAGAGACGTGGAAGGACCTAGAGACTGTCATACAGAGTGAAGTAAGTCAGAAAGAGAAAAACAAATATATTATCCCATATATGTGGAATCTAGAAAAATGGTACAGATGAACCGGTTTGCAAGGCAGAAATAGAGACACAGATGTAGAGAACAAACGTATGGACACCAAGGGGGGGAAAGCGGGGTGGGTGGTGGTGGGATGAATTGGGAGATTGGGATTGACATATATATACTAATATGTATAAAATAGATAACTAATAAAAAAGAATAAAAGTAAAGTTTTTTTTTAACTTTTTTCCGTCCTCGTTACCTTTCCTCATTTGTGTCCAGTAAATTTGCTTCAACGCCTCAATTTGCACGAGGATTAACTTTCATTAACAGATGCAATTAGAGAGTGTGGTTTATAGAATAAATCTGCTTTATACCCTAACCACATAGACATCAAGATCATCAGTGCAATTGATTAGAAATCCTTTAAAAAAAGTCAAGTCTACAGTTAATAGAATTTTTTCTATAAAACTAAGAACATTCACTACAATCAACATATATGAACTAATAAGTCTGGCCCCCCTCACCCCATCACCTGAAATTATAGAGCTAGGTCAGTTTGATATTCTTGCAGCAAGTAATTCTCCCTGGCATGAGATGAAACAAAGTCTGCTTAAGTGTGCTTTCCATTTTCCTTTTAGCAGATCTTCCCCTGGGTGAAGAAAGATGGAGGGGAGGGAGAGGTCTTTGCTCAGTTCGCTCTTGGCCTGTTTAACCACACTCCATCATAACTAAGTACGGAAAGGCTGCCTGCGTAGGAAGCATAAATTAAGACCCATATCCTACTCACATCTTGAGCCTTGTCTCTTTACAGCAGTGGTGCTCAACCATGGCTGTAGGTTGGAATCACCTTGGGTGCCTTAAAAATTCTAATGTCCAGCCCCACTCCAAGATTTTGATGTGCATGGGCTGGGGTGCAATCCAGGGACTAGGAATCTGAAAAGCTGTTCAGTGATCTAAAGGTATGGTCACGTTTGAGAGCAGCTGCTTTATAGGAAGCAGTGCTTTACCTAAAACAGGTAAAGCAAGGGTGTGCCTGAAACTTTGGGAAAGGAAAGGCACTTGTCTCAATAAGAGCCAGAAAGCAGACTAAGTATCCACTGCTCATCGAAATATTTTTTCCCTGTTGCTGCATATTTAAGTAGAAACCGTGCCAGGGCAATCTCATTTTCTCTGGCCGCACTAGTTTTATGAAGCCAACCAGTCTAACAGAATGGTATGCAGTCTTTTTGCCAAACAGTACACCAACTCCTCTATGGACAGGAAATTGCTCTTCAAAAAAAATGGGTGGCATTTTTAATAAGTGTAACCCCAGTTTAAATATAACCAACTGAAAGTCTAAGCAGTTAGGCAACATGGCTTCACATGGGGGTAATCTTAACATTAGTAAAACCTGAAATGAAGTTATTTCTAGAATACTGCTAATCTCAAATTACTACCTTTGGTAACATTTTGGGTGGCACACTATTTTTACTAACTAGAATAAACTCTAAGCCAGGAAAAGTACATCATTGAGGCCAATCTGTGGACCATTAATGGCATTACCTCTCCCACTTGCATGAAACTGCACCTTCCTGATGGCTTACAGTGTAGACTTATGAGACTGAGCCAAAAAAAAAAAAAAAAAGAGTGTACATATTATGTTTCATCAAAGGGCAAGAAAGTAGCCAATTTGTAAATAATTACCAATTGGAACAGCCCTTCTGTGAATTGGCAAATAAGACTTGCATTCACACAATGGATTGAAAAGTTTTGCTTAAGAATTGGAAAGCAAGTAATTGATTTTCTTAAAATGGTGTGGGGGTAGTAGAATAGCTTTATGGAGGGAAAAAAACAAATCAAGTTAAAAGGTCTCATTTGAAAAATAATTTAGTTTCCATCTACAAGGGGTCTGGCCTTAGCTAGAGCAGGAGGAATAAAAACCCCATCATTTCCTTCCTCCCAACTTTCAGTCTCCTGTGGGAGTTCTCATTGTCCAAACTCAAAGGGAAGCTGGAGGGTGAAGGCTGGTGGGTACACTTCATTAAGGTCTGTCCCCTGGGGCCCAGAACTGGGTGAGGAAGGCTGGAAAGTGGGTCTGAATGGGCACACAAATACAGTGTATTTGCTCAACCAGTATTCTTTCTCTCCTTCTCCTTCGGTAACATTCACGGTGGCACTGTAATCAGCTAAAAGTCTAGGTTTGGTCATGTGACTAATTTCTGAGCAATGTGATATAAGCAAAATCCTAAGGTGGAATTTTAAGGAAGGTTTTTTCCAAGAGAGTAAAGACAGCTGGGGTTTGCAGTTTATCCACCCTCCCTTTCTACTTCCTGATGCCTTATACTACAGAGGTGAAGATTGAAGCTCCAACTGCCATTTTGCACCAGGAAGCAACCTTGCAGTTGGAAGTCATTGCTAAGGATGATAGAGCAGAAATTTACAAGGGGCTTGGGTCTCTAGTGAATGAAGCCACTGCACCAGACCCGGATCCCAACTTTGGGTTTGTTCCATAAGATGGAAAATTAATTCTTATATATTAAAAAGAACCCTCAATGCCTCAAAAGTTTCATCTCATTATTTATTTGTTATCAATTATATAATTAAAGTATGATACAGATATTTTAAAATCATTCCTTTTTAATTTTTAAAGTTAGTTTTAAGCCCCCAACCTGTTTGTAATTTTACGTAATATATTTGACTGCCTTACAGTAGCCACTGTCTGCTTGTGAGCTATATTCATTTGAAATGAAGTTTGTGCCTCATTAATAGATGGAGACATCATTAAATATAAAGAATGTCTATTTAATGTATCAAGTGAATATGTGAACAAAGCACCCCAACTTACATTGGTTTTCTCAGTCTATGAACCAAGTGCATACTTCATCAAAAAGTTGCTTTTTTGCTAATAAACACGACAACAGATATCCCAGCACCTTCAAAGTCAAACAGGGCTGAGAAATGATGCAGTGATGTGTGATTTATCCTTGGAAATGTGAAAAACAACATTTCTTCGGAATCATATGAGTATGAGTGAGATCATGATCATTATTTAAATATCACCAAATAAACATAACATTTCCATTGGACACCTTTTAAGCAGTTGGAGCTTCCATAGAATATATTTTAGCTTTGTTTTGCTTGCTTGATAATCATAACATGAAATTTAATAAATAGATATTACTGAATTTCCTGGGAATGTTCCCAGTGATGTGCACAATTGGCTGTGACACATGACTATTTATCTATAGTACTTAAGGATACTGAAGCCTGTTTTAGATTTTCTGGACCTCAGTTACCTAGCTTGAACTATCTTGAGAGTTAATTCACTTCTTCTTTTTACCTTTTCTTTTTTTTTATTTTTTATTAGAGTATAGTTGATTTACAATGTGTTAGTTTCTGCTGTACAGCAAAGCGGATTGATCAGACTACATCTAGTTTTTCACAATGAATGTACTATTGGTATTCGGGGCCATTATGTGATATGGACCTGGAAATTTTCCTTAAAAACACTGGAAAGGAGTAGCCCTCTCACCCAGCTAAAGTACTAGGGGTTTCCAGGGTAGCCTTTTGATTTGTGCGTTCTTAACCTTGAGCTCCAGGTAGGATGGGCCAAATCTGGGGTCAAGTATTAGAGTTTGGGAAAAGTATTGCAATTACAATGAAATGAGGACTGCTAAAACAGTGACCCTGACAGTGGTCTCTGGTGATTTCATTCGGTCTCCCCCTTTCTCTTGAACCGTTTCACTCAATTACATTAACAACTTTTAGCCTAAATTATCCAGATGCCTCAATCTTCACACTTCATTTTGCCCTTGTAGGACAGCCTGAGTCCTGAGTTCATGATGTTCATAGATGGAATATTCTACAATAATGTCAAGATCTTGATGGAAGATCTCTCTAAATTGTGATGGCAAAAATCTTCCTTCCAAATTACAAATATTTTGAGTGTACATCATGATGCCCATAAACCTGTAACTTCATTGGTATACATCAAAAACTATTTTATGGTACTTTATTTAAAATAGGTTAAGCAATAATCATTATTAGTAGGTGGTACCTGCTTCTATTTTGCTTAAAAACAACGAATGTTGAAATGCCCATTGAAGTTGTTAAAATTTCTTTAAAGATATTATTTAGAAGTTGTGACTTAGCAATCAAAGCTGTGGCTTTGAAGTAAATTTATACTTTAAAGGGAATTTATGATCAGTTGAGTTTCAGATCTCATGCTCAAATATCTAAAGAAGTTAGAAGTTATAAAATGCAGTGTTTGGAAAGGACATGCGTGTATAGTTGTGATATTGTCTTAGCAACGAACTTTCTTTTAAAAGAAGAATTTCTTTTTACGTTATCAATCCTTAGAACAGAAGGTCATATATACTGGGAAAACAGGCTCTTCATGAAATCTGTAAAACACCATCTAAACTCCAGGTGAACCTCAAATAGCCCAAACCAAATATATGCTAGAAAAAGTGTATTGTGGTTGTTGGAAAACTTTAAAATATGAAAAGTTCCCATTACTCTTGGTATTTTAACGCTGAGAATTTTCTAGCCAAAGTTCTATTTGAACTGAGGTCAAAAATCTGTTACTGTGTGGGCTTTTCTTACAGGATAAATTTAATGAAAGGGCCTAGTTATTGCAACAGATGCTGCCTTCATTTCAAAAGATTTCCTTAAAGCATGATGATTGAGGCCTAGGGAGAAATAAATTTTTACTTATCAAAAGCTCTAAGAAGTCCCCTAGAGAAAAAAACTAAGTCCCGAAGCCATGATATAATGAATAAATACTCCTTTTAGCTTAAAAATCATAACAAATCATTAGTTATTTTTGCTTCTTTTTCTTGAATGTGCTTTTAGAATTTTAAAAGGCTGGTGTACATTGTACAGAGTACTTCTGTCTGTTTCTAAAGAAAAGTGAACTGCTTTATTTTGAATTTTGTGGTTTTTTTTTTTTTTTTTTTTTTTTTACATAGAGTAGGGAAGATCTCAAATTCTTAATAAGTATTTTTTAAAGCCTAAGTAAGTCATTATACTACAGTAAATCTCATATGATATGTGTCTTAAGACACATTCCCTAGAGAGAAAGCCTGAGGGAAGGTTTTGGGTACAGAATTTATTTGGAAGGTCATGTCAATAAGCACCAATGTAGGAGTGAGAAGTGACACACGGAAGGGAAGGCAGCCAACATAACGTGAGTCATCAAGCAGATTTCCACTATGGACAACTGAAACTTAATCCCACTGGGGTGCTCTGAGTGAGAATGTAAAAACCTGACCTTACTGTTATCCACATGAGGGAAAGGGAGCTGGGGTATTTATACACCAATTCCCATCAGTCTTTGAATGATGGATGCTTTTGGTTTGTGAGGGAGGGCTTTTGACTCAGCCATTTCCTGCTCATCCCATACTTGGGCCTAGTGGGCACCAGCAACAAAGCTTTTTTTTTTTTTATTTTAAACATCTTTATGGAGTATAATTGCTCTACCATGGTGTGTTAGTTTCTGCTTTATAACAAAGTGTATCAGCCATACATATACATATATCCCCATATCTCCTCCCTCTTGCATCTCCCTCCCACCCTCCCTATCCCATCCCTCTAGGTGGTCACAAAGCACCGAGCTGATCTCCCTGAGCAAAGAACTTCAATTGTTTTCTGTGAAAGTCATTGGTCTTAGTACATGGGAGTGATGAGGACCCAGAAGATATTGCTAGGACACTGACAGCATCTACCACAATGAGTCTGAAAAGTTGACTATAAATTCCAACTACAAAGTGACAAATGTTTCCCAGAAGAGTAAATATCAATACATATCAGAAATTATCCAAACACCAGTTAATCAGAGAAGATGCAAATTAAAACATACGAGAAATCAATCATTAGGTGCATCTAAATTTTTGTAAAAAGTAAGTTTGTTATAAAGTCTAATACAGGCAGGATACTGATGATATTAAAATATTTAAATCATTTTAAAAAGCAATATGGCATTGTATTTCAAGAAGTAAAGCAGGGCTTCCCTGGTGGCACAGTGGTTGAGAATCTGCCTGCCAATGCAGGGGACACGGGTTCGAGCCCTGGTCTGGGAAGATCCCACATGCCGCGGAGCAACTAGGCCCGTGAGCCACAATTACTGAGCCTGCGCGTCTGGAGCCTGTGCTCCGCAACAAGAGAGGCCGCGATAGTGAGAGGCCCGCGCACCGCGATGAAGAGTGGCCCCTGCTTGCCACAACTGGAGAAAGCCCTCGCACAGAAACGAAGACCCAACACAGCCAAAAGTAAATAAATAAATAAAAATTAAATAATGTATAATTCAGGTGTACTTTAAAAAAGAAAAAAAAATTAAAAAAAAAAAAATAAAGCAATTTCCATACATTTTGACCTAATAATTATATTTCTGGGAAATAAGCATTAAAGAAATTAAAGCATGAGAAGAGTGATAATACCCTATGTGTCTGGAAAATGGACAAATGGTTAAGTTTAGTATATGCAATCAATGAATATTTATATATCGAACAAGATTATGGTTGTGAAGATAAGTATTAGAATGAAAATAAATGCTTATACTGTAACAATAAGTAGAAAAAATAATACACAAAAGTATACATGCATTCTGGTTACAACCATCTTATCTTTTAACAGCATTAAAATTTCCTGGAAGAAAATACCCCCAAAATGTTAACAGTAATTAGAATTTAGTGCCAGTGTCAAGTACAATGTTTTATATGCAAATAACAGAAAATCCAGCTAATACTGGCTTGAGCAATGAAAGAACTTATTGCCTTGTGTAACTGGAAAGCCCAATGGTAAGGCTTCAGGTTTGATCCAGCAGGTCAATCAGGTCATTGAGTTCAGTTGCTTACTTTCTCTTCACTCTACCTTCTGGAATGCTGCTTCATATGCAGGCAGGGTCTTCTCTTGGTTGTCATTTTGACACCAGCAGAAAATAGAACTAGGTGCTGCCTTGGTCACACTGAGGCTCAGAATAAGGCTTCTCTTCCTCAAATATTGAACAAAATCACAAAGTTCTGGGTTATATGCCCATCACTGAATAAAAAAATATGGCCAGATGATAAGATTGGCTTTAAGCCAATTAGGGTACCCCTCTACAACTGTACTTGGGTCAATTCTACTCTAAATCCATGGCTGCTTCACAATGAGCATAAGTGCTGAGGAAGCAATGACAATATCTACTACCGTATGTGAATATACATGTATATATGTGTTTATACATGTGGGTACATATATGCACGATATAGACATATATACACACCCATCTCCAGAGGAAGCACAACTGAACTACCAAGCTGATTAATTTGTTCATTTACTCGTTCAGCAGACACGTATTTACTAAGTACCTGTCTTGTTCCAGATACTATTCTAGGCACTGCAGACACAATATTAAATGAGAAAAGGAAGGTCCCTGATCTCATGGAGCTGACATCTCTGTGGGAGAAAACCAACAATAAACAAATAAATGAATAAACAAGAAAAATGACGTGAAAGAATTAAAGCAAGATGCCTGTTGGAGTAACAAGATGGAGATATATATATATATTTGGAGTGGTTGGTTAAAGGATTCTTTTTTTAATTTAATTTAATTTTTTTTAACATCTTTATTGGAGTATAATTGCTTTACAATGGTGTGTTAGTTTCTGCTTTACAACAAAGTGAATCAGCTATACATATACACATATCCCCATATCTCCTTCCTCTTGCATCTCCTTCCCACCCTCCCTATCCCACCCCTCTAAGTGGTCACAAAGCACCGAGCTGATCTCCCTGTGCTATGTGGCTGCTTCGAAGAGGAAACATTTAAGCTAAGATCTGTATGAAAAGAAGAGCTTCCCAGGCAAAGATCAGAGTGTAGAGCACATCAGGAAGGTCCATTAGTGTAAGAGGCCTAAAAGTGCAAGGAATCCTGAGATTCTGGAGAAACCACAAGAAGCCCTGTGAGGCAGAGATACAGGGTATGAAAAAGAGTGTGGGCTGAGTAGAGTTTGGAGCAGTACGTAGATACCAGGGTATGTAGAACTTTGGAAACCATAGTAGAAATTTGAGTTTCATGCAAAGAACAATGAGACACATTGGAGCATATTTAGCAGGGAAGAGCAAATCTCTTTGTACATCTTTAAAAGTTCTCTTTAAAAGATCTCTTTTGAACCTACTGCAAGTTTTATATATCTTTTCTAAATTTTTGGACATTAGAACTGTTTCTAAATATATTTTTTCCTAGTTTAAAACAATATATGTATGGATGTTTATGTATACATCTGTTTTTCAAAGTGGTTGTACCAATTTACACTTCCACCAATAAAGAAAAGAGCTCCCAATTATTCACATCCTCATTCATGAGTGTTAGACTCTGGCCATGTGATCCTTCTGACCCCTCTGTAAAAAGATCGAGTTCCCAATGGTTTCACTTTGATCTCTGCTAATCAAGCCTTACTCTAAGCTCCCAAAGGCATAATGAGTTTTGTTTTGTTTTGTTTTGTTTTAGTTTTCATTTGTTGTTTCTGTCTGAGCAGAACTCTAGAGTATCAATCGGTGATTACAGCCATAGTTTCTGTCGTGACTTTCAGGACAAGATCAAATGTAAACAAAACAAAAATCCAAGAATTCCACTCCTCTTTAAGCCTGTTATTTCAGGATAATTGAGCACTTACATTCTGCAGTCTGTAGTTGATGAACATCATTTCATGGGCAAAAGAGGAGTAAGATAAATGTGGATCTTTTTAGAATTTCCTCTAAGACTTTGTTTTTAAAGTCTGATTCATGTTTGAAGCATAGAGATTCGATCTCAAAAGTTCATAGCAATCAGTGTACACAGCAAAGGAGAAGGAATCAAGAGGCAAAGAGCAATCTTATTTAAAATGATAACGTTAAGAGTAGGGAATCTTCAGCTCACACAATGTTAGAGTCATTAGAAAATAGAATTAATAAATATTTATGATTCTTAATTATTTTCTATCACAAAACACTTAATGGTGGAAAGTATCTTAGTCTGATGCTGGTCCTAAGTCAAGGATTTGAATGGAAATAGTTTATTTTGAAGGAGTTTCCAGGAAATAGTGTTGGAGGTATGGGGCAAGTGAGACAGGGGAGGAATGTAGTCACATAGGATGTTATCAAGCTAGTTACCACTGTGGGCAACCAGAGTCAATCCCACTGGAAACTGGGAGACAGGATCGAATATGATCCTCAGGTTTTCCCACCTGAGATGCAAGGGAGCTGGGGTATTTATCCACCAACTTCCTTTAGTCATTGGTTGAAGGCTGTTTCCAGGGGATATTAATTCTGTGGCACTTCCAGCCTGCTAGACACTAAGCAGTCTCTGGCCACAGGAAAATCACTCCACCCAAAAAGATACAAAGGTTGGCAGTTGAAAGTTCAAGTCCAAATGCAATAAAATGGTAAAGGGGAACATCAGAGGGGCACCAACAGAGGCCTGGTGGGAGGAGACACAACGGTAGTTAAAACAAAGCTCCTCTAGTACTTGTTTCTAATACTATTCCAAACAGGCCCTCCACAACCCCACTGGAAATCAGCCATTGTGTCTAACCCAATGACTGCTATATGAGGACACAGAGGCTCAGTGACATTTAGGGACTTGCTCCAAGATGCACAGATGCAACAGAGAAATCAGACATCATGATGTTTATTCTATGAGTCTGATGAACATCAGTAAATTGTGTGTCTTCAAATATTTAAAGAGGAAGAAAATAGCTGTCTTGGACTTTCAAGTGAAGCATTTCAAAGTGGGGACTGTCTAACTTATCCTTTCTTCCAACCGGAGTCAGAAGCAGACACGGAGACTAGAGTAGACAGCATCAGGACCCCAACAGGAGTCTTCCTGTCACCATGGAGGCTGACTGTTGTGCCCGCAGAACATGTCTGTGGGTAGGTAGATTCCATGTGACTCCCATGTTTTCGTTCTTGACTCGGACATAAATTTAGCAAAGGGAAGTCATGAGAAGTGAGGAGACTACTCCTTTTGTCCTTTGAACTAGACCTGGACCAAGCAGTGACCCCACCTTAGCACTTTGTCAGGAGATAAATTCTCCTGCTTTGGGGTTTTAGTCATCCCTTTGGTGGACAGATTTGATTTACCATTAGTGGGGAAACTCTTGGCTGTTTCTCAACTCACCCAAGAGTGCTAGCAGAGGGGGTTCATATTCATCTGACTTGTTTATAAAGTAAGGCTGGATTTCAGGTAGAATTCTGACCTGTAATCATCTTGATTTGATTTGTCTTTGGCCCAACATCATATAAGAGTTGATATCCACCCCACCTTCAGAAATTGTGGTCCCTGCCACTTGTTTTATCCCTTTATTCTATACCAATAACAAGCTTAGAGACGTACATCAATCACCACTTGAAACTGGTTGATCAAATTGAGTAGGAAACAAACCTTCCTGCTCCATGGAGGACACTCATACTTCAAACATTTGCATATTCAATAAGTCATAGACTAGACTAATTTATACAATACAATAAAAATATTACCCCAGTTAAAATCATATATGCTCTCACATATTCAGGGGCAGTATGCTTTTTAAAAAAATTGTTTATGAAATATAATTTCTTTAATTTTATAAATTACTTCACAATTGATCAAATTAATATTTGAAAGACATCTGATAGTTGGTGGGCATTTCTACCTAATTTTCATTAAAGGCAAGTAGTTGAGCCTGTCCTCCTGAAACACTTAAACTGATTTCATATCTCAATTTTTAGAAAATGCAGTTTAAGATTTCAGAGACTGTGCTAGGCTGTGAAAGGCATTCCTGTGAGCCCATCTTCAGTCTGGGATGAACAAAGTGAAAAGCAATAAATAAGAGACCAAGGAGAATAAAAGAACTCTCTCTGACTAGACATTCTTAATTCTAAATAGAGTTTAACAGGAAATGACACAACACTGACATACTTTTAAACAGTATTTTCAGACAATAATTTAAATTTATGATTTTCCAATTTTTCATATAAGTATTATACATATATATGTACTTTCACATAAGTGCGTATATGTATATGCATGCATACATATATATGTATATATGTGTACACACGCTTAAATAATGGAAGCTCATTTTAGATGTATTTGAGGAACATGGATCTGTAAGGATCAGAAAAGAATTCATTACTCATTTTTCTTGGTAGTATTTTTAAGCATTCATTCATTTTTCACTTTAGCTGAACTAAAATTGAACATGGGATTATGTTTCCTGCCATTTTTTGTTTTAAATTTTTAAGTGATAGTCATTAATGAACTACATAATATTCTATATATTCCCTAAATTTCTCAGATTTTAAAACCTATGAGTGATGGTGAGTGAGACCTGTAGCTGAGATGAGGAGCAAACAGAGAGTACTGTAGGAAGTAAAGAAGTAATATTGCAGAACTGACCTTAATTCTCTAAGGCCAGGTCTTAGAAAGGGAGTAAAGAACCCCAACAGAGGAACAGAGGGTAAAGGAATGAAGGGCAATAATGAATGCTGTTAAGGAAACAATCAAATCATGTATTATCTGTAGATGTATCACAGATAAATATTTTTAAGTCTTGAAAGCAACCACATTCAGTCATAAGATAGTTTCACATATTCTTTGATGACCTTCTAATATAAGCAATCTTATACCAGCAAAGGAAAAAAAATAATTAAAAATTCTCTCACAATATGGTGTCCTAGTTTAGTATCTAAAGGGTCTGATGAGAACTGACATTAAAAAAACAAACAAACAAACAAACAAACAAAACCTTCTTTAAATAAATTTAAAAGGCTAAACGTAAATGCATATACAACAAACCATGCTAATTCTCTTCTCTTAGCTAATTTATAGGTTATCAATTACTTTTGGCTTTTTTCCCTCTTGTCTTCCTTGTTTGATTTTGTGTTCAAAGTTAAAATGCCAAGGAGCTCATTACTGCTTACTGTGTTCGGTTGTCCTGTGAAAACTACTTGTGCTTTTATATACACCAGATTCTCATTACAACTGAGTCCACGCAATGTGGGCTGTGGGGCCTCCGCCTTTGTGAACATGTCCTAAAAAATTGCTCCAGCAACTAGTAAATCTGACCCTTTAGGCCATAGAGAGCTCTTTCATCTCTGTATTCTAATAAAAGTTACTAACAAGTAACTATAATATTAACTGTTGTAAGTCTTTGTAATTTACTTTTGGTATACTCATTTCTTTGTTTTCACTGGTGAATAGCTTAGTTAGGGCAAGGACAATGCAAACATTGTGCTTCTGTGTGTTTTCCAGACACCAGTCCAGTGCTTGGTATATATTATATCTGCCATTAATATTTTTGCTGAATGAACCAACTTTCTTTGGATGGACATGAGACAGTCACTTCTGTATAATACATTCTTGTCTCCAGGGTGATTAAAGCCATAATTTCAGTGTGTGAAGGTTATAGATGATCAGAACTGAACAGTCTTTGATCTGTTGAAGCACAGTGAGTGAAGGGAACAAAGATATTGACCCATAAAAATTAATGAATAAGAAATAACCTCTCCTAAATAAGAAATGAAATACAAAGGATCTGTTGATTGGTCACAAGGACCATAACTGGAAGTTATGATGGAGAACATATCTAAGTTATTTGTAAGAGAAGTCAATATGTTACAGATAGAAAGTTATATGCAAAGATTGTTCCAACCATTATTGTTTAAAGGACTATCCAGAGTGTAGAAATTAGATTAAATTTTTTGGGGGAAACAGCCCTTCCTTGTTCCTCAGTTATTTCTCTCTTTCTTTTTTAAACATTACACTTTTCTTCTTTGTCCATTACCACTCAGGGTCATCAAAAAAGAAATCAGCCATGACCTGGCTTCCTGAGAAATAAATCACACTGTTTCATATCTTCCAGTGTAACTTGAAGCAATGATTCAAACTCTTCTTTAAGCCTCTCATATATAAGCACAAGTGAGTAGATCAATAATAAGATGGATAATCATATACAGACCTGAGGATATTTCCTGTAGCAGTCACAACATCTTGATAGGAATAAATATTAGTTCAATGGAAATAATTTAATAAACGTATGTCTGCATTCCCAAGCTTTATGACAGATGATAGAACATTAATCTAGTTTGTTTTCAGAGTACTCATTTTCCTTTAGGTATACTTGCTGCTTTATACTTTGTTGGAAGATTGATTGCATTACTGGCCCCATTTCTTCACTGTCACCACCCCCTGTAACCATGCCCTTAGACATGTAACTTTATAATTACCTTGTACTCTGACTTTGAGCTCAACAATGTGACTCATAGTGGCAAATGAAATGTTGGCAAATGTGAAATTCACAGACATGAATTCACAGTGCAATTGGGCTTGTTCTTAGAGTTGCCTTTTGACACCATGAGAAGGATATGCCCAGACTAACCTGCGAAAAGAGGAAACACATGGAGCAGAGCTGGTACCCACAGCTATCTCAGTCAAGACCATCCTAAGTCAACCAACAGCACATCTACCTGCAGGCATGTGAGCATGCCAGGTCAGGACCAGCAGAACCACACAACCGACACACAGAAGTGTAAGCAAATAGTTACCTATTGTTTTAAGCCATTGTGTGTTGGGGCAGTTTGTTTCATGGCATTAATATGATAATTCCTACCTGATACAATTTGATTTCTCAATATGTAAATATATAATTAATTGTTTCTTATTAACTGAAAGTATGAAAGCACATGGACAATGAACAGTGATTCGTCAAATATGTCCATGATTCTATTTTAAGGATATGGTATCAAATTAAAGTAAAAAACACAATGGATTTTTTTTTTTATGAAGTTCTGAGAATGTTCGAACTATGATCTCTTCATTTTTTCCCATAACAAGAATTGAGCAACCATAGAGGAATCCAGCTGGCCTATATCTTGAGTTCTCTAGAATTATATGAAGTTTTTCCAATTGATAATATGACAGTAGACTTTAGTAATGTTCTGGAAGGCAGTCTCCTCAGCTGCATGGAGTAGAATAGAACAATAAATGTTTATTATTTCTCACTATTCTGTGGGTTGACTAGGCAGATCTGGTCTGAAGTAGCTCGGTAGCAGCTTAACAGCCAAGAATGGCCTCGTCACATGTCTAGGGTCTCAGCTAAGATAGCTGAGACCTCTATCCAAGAAATCTTTTATCCTCCAGTGGGCTGACTTGAGCTTGTTCATTGGTAGCTGAAGGGTTCCCAGCAGCAAAGGAGGGTAAGACCCATGGGCAAAAACCTTTAAAACCTCTGCTGGCATCACATTTACTGTTGTCCCATTGGCCAAACCCAGAGTTGGTGTCGGGGGGCGAGGGGTCGGCAGGGGGGAAGGGAACCTGGCAAGGGCATTGTTACAGAGAGAAGAATCATGGTGGCCATTTTGTAAACAGTCTACCTCTTGTATCATACCTAAATCTTCTTGATGGGGAACTAGAGCTCTACATGCCCATTTCTGCAAGCTATTCAGTAAGTCCTACACTCTGGCCCATGGAAGACAATTCCACCCCTGTTTTAAAATGTAGGTTTTATTATTATTAGTTATGGTGAGACCAACAGATCAGGAGACAACTGCCATTGGAAAGATAGTTTGCTACTCATAGCTCCCAAAAGGAGGGGGCACACCATGCTACAGGTGGCCATATGGGGAAGCACTAGGGTCAGTCAGGAGGTGGAAGGAGCAAAGGGAAAATGTGGGCAAGAACTTTACAGTGGTTTCCACTGGAAGGAATGGGCAAGGCTGAGGATTGGCTGGTTTGAATAACTTCAGTTGGCTCTGGGGTGTAAGAGTTGGCCTGGGTGATTAAGGCAGGAAGTATAAGGGCCCAACAGAGGAAGTCAGGGGTTGGAGGGTGGGGTTCTGGATTTGTTGGTTTGCATATGAACCTTTAGCATGAGTTGTTTACTATTCTAGGAATTAGTTTGACCCAGGAGGGGCAGTCCCTTCAGTGTCAGCAAGGCCCCAGATGTCAAGGCATCAGAAAAGCAGAAAATAAAAAGGCATGGTTAATATACCGCCCCACTTCAAAATTATATTCCTAAAGCAATAATATATTACTGTTCTGAGAGACGGAAGTTCAGGGAGTCTGAACTTTACTTCAAAAAAATAGAACTACCATATGACCCAGCAATCCCACTACTGGGCATATACCCTGAGAAAACCATAATTCAAAAAGAGTCATGTACCAAAATGTTCATTGCAGCTCTAGTTACAATAGCCAGGACATGGAAGCAACCTAAGTGTCCATCAACAGATGAATGGATAAAGATGTGGCACATATATACAATGGAATATTACTCAGCCATATAAAGAAATGAAATTGAGTTATTTGTAGTGAGGTGGATGGATCTAGAGTCTGTCATACAGAGTGAAGTAAGTCAGAAAGAGAAAAAAAAATACCATATGCTAACACATATATATGGAATCTAAGAAAAAAAAAAAGTCATGAAGAACCTAGGGGCAAGACGGTAATAAAGACACAGACCTACTAGAGAATGGACTTGAGGATATGGGGAGGGGGAAGGGTAAGCTGTGACAAAGTGAGAGAGTGGCATGGACATATATACACTACCAAACATAAAATAGATACCTAGCGGGAAGCAGCCGCATAGCACAGGGAGATCAGCTCCGTGCTTTGTGACCACCTAGAGGGGAGGGATAGGGAGGGTGGGAGGGAGGGAGATGCAAGAGGGAAGAGATATGGGGACATATGTATGTGTATAACTGATTCACTTTGTTATAAAGCAGAAACTAACACACCATTGTAAAGCAATTATACTCCAATAAAGATGTTAAAAAAAAAAAATCATGTCAATAAGCCCTGCTGGTGATACAATGACTACAACATTCTCAAAATATTTTTTAAAGGATTTCTCAGTCCCATATGAGGTGTGTAACATTAACTTCTTGCTATACTGTCTCCTTTCTAGGATTTTGTTTCCAGTGTTAGACATTAATGTAGGACCATCTTAGCATTCTGCTAAGTGCCCACTCTAAATGTGTGTGAAAAATATCTGACATGCTTTCTGAATGCATGAAAATTTTGGGGGGGAAGCAATGTCAGATAAATAGAAGGCAGTGTCAACTAAATACACTTTAGCGATGATTTATTTGGTACCTACTATGTGCCAGGCACTGTGATAAGTGCTATGGGATTTTAATCAAATGCCATTTAGGCTCTCAAGGGGCTCACAGTTTACTGAGCAATCAGGAAGAAACAATGTTAAAACATGTAGCACTTTATGGGGTCTGCTTAAAGTTTAAGGTTACCTGTCCAGGATTCAGGAGTTTCTCTAGGATGCAGGAGGAATTTTCTGTGCCAAAACTGAGATAGCCCCAGGCAAACCAGGATGGTAGGTCACCTTAGGTCTGCTTGGTCATACCACCTGCAAAAAATGACTAATGATGGAACTTCCCTGGTGGTCCAGTGGTTAAGACTTCGCCTTCCAATGCAGGGGGTGTGGGTTTGATTCCTGGTCAGGGAGCTAAGATTCCACATGCCTTGTGGCCAAAAAGACCAAAACATAAAACAGAAGCAATATTGTAACAAATTTAATAAAGACTTTAAAAATGGTCCACATCAAAAAAAAAACACAAAATCTTAAAAAAAAAAAAAAAAAAGGCTCATGAGTAGTTCTCCTCTGAATTCAGAAATTTCGACTAGAGAGATCTGGACTCCTCCAAACTTCTGTATCTCAGCTACCATTCAGTTACGTTGACCATGAATCCTGATTTGCCAGGATAGGGAAGAAAGTGTGGATGCTATAAGCCAGAGTTGTGCTAGTATCAACTCGCACGAGCTCACAAGAGCTGGTTCTGCTCATTTCTTCCCAACTCCACATTCAGTGAGTCATGTTGATAGATCAGAATTGGCCATGCTGGGAGAATTTATATGATGGAAATTGGCAAATAGTACTATAAATCAGGGCTCCTCTCCCCCATGCCCAACCCCATAGCTGGGTTTTAAACATTTACCAGCACACTACTGCCCAAAGCCGAGTTGAAAAATCTGGCAGCCCAATGGAGATGCAGTTGGTGCTCTACTCCATCCCTTTTCTAAGGCAGTGCATCTATCCCCCAGATGCTGTGTGTGCTGGTTGCCAACAACTCTTAGGTCACCCCCTTCTTCTGAGAACTGTCCTCAGCTGACAGGAGCTGCCTTGCCTGTAAATGCATGGGACGTAATAGCCTGTACCCAGTGGTGGCCTGTAGCCAGTGACTGACTTATGGAGTGATATCAAAGGTCAGCCCTCTTGCCTCAAGTTGGGACAACACTATGGTACCATGCATGTGCCAATACTTCCTCTGAGATCAGGCTGAGACTAGTCACCAGATGGAACCACATCCTTGCCCACCTGCTTCCCCTTCCCTATCTTGCTTCTCTTATTTCTTTATATGTTTTCCCCAAGAGTCTCCCTTAAAAAAATCACTGGCTTAAGAGTCCCCATCTTGACCTGGAGATTATCATACTAAGTGAAGTAAGCCAGACAGAGAAAGACAAATATCGTATGATATGTCAAGTCTTTAAAAAAGAAAAAAAAAAGATACAAATGAACGCATTTACAAAACAGAAATAGACCCACAGACATAGAAAACAAACTTATGGTTACCAAATGGGAAAGCGGGGTGGGAAATAAATTAAGAGTTTGGTATTAACATATACACACTCCTATATACAAAATAGATAACCAACAAGGACCTACTGTATAGCACAGGGAACTATACTCAATATTTTGTAATAACCTATAAGGAAAAAGAATCTAAAAAATAATTGTATATATCTGAATTACTGTGCTGTACACCTGAAACTAACAGAGCATTGTAAATCAACTCTGCTTCAATTTTTTAAAAAATGGGCAATAAAAAAGAGTCCCCATCTTAGGCTCTGCTTCTAAGGAACATGATGTAACATACCCAGCCCAGGAGAATCTCTAAGGAATGAACATTTGATCCCTAGTATATCTCATGTACTAACTTATGAATTGTTGAGAGAACTTTTTGATCTTCATCCTTCCTTTGAGCAAAGAGCATCCCCTTGATTCTTGAGCTTTCTGGAATCTCATTTGTAATTCTCCTTCATTTCCTTGTGCATACCTAGTAGTAACCACAAAATGCTTTTGAGGGCAGTTTTCAGTTTTGCATTTTGAACTTTGGATCCTCCTTTATTTAACTAAATTGGGAGAAGGAGAAATGAAATTCCAGTGTATTCACATGACATTTAAGGTAGAGAAATTTAGTGGCAGTAGGCAATCACGTGTAGCAGCCATTTATGACTGAATTATACCATTTGTAGCCACTTAACATGCTGAACCATTCCTCTCTGTCTGGAAAAATCATAAAAAGGGACCCGTCAGCACTCTGAGTCACTGCTAAGAAGCTTATGAATCCTCACACCTGCATTTAAATGAGTGTTTGCAGGGCACAAATATAAAGACCTTAGAGAAATGAAATGAAGCACTCTAGCAGAGAAAAACAATATTGGTTTCTGTCTACATTTGTAAATTGACTGCAGGAAGAACACTTCTGGAATTAGTTTATTAATAAGAATCATTTTGAATAACTTTTTTACTTCATATGTTTTTAAAATGAGGATAGATCATATAAGAAGGATTAAAACCAAGTGGTAAATTTTGATAATATCCAAAATATGAAGGAATAGTAAATGCTAGGATACTTTGCTCCATTCCAAGTAGGAATTCTGTAAATATGTGAATACATAAATCATATCAACAGTAGGATTCAAAACCAGGAACTGTGAATACCTCATCTTTAGTTTCTTCTTTCTTAAATTTTACATTTTATTACGGTATAACTTACATCAAGTATAGTGAATAACTCTCAGGTGTAAGTCTTGATAAATTTATAGACACACACACACACACATAATCACCACCCATATAGAAAATGAGCATTTCTGGTACCCCAGCAAGCTTCCTCAATTACCTCCCCACCAAAAGGTAACCACCATCTGACCTTACACTGTAGATTTTCCTAGATTTTCATGTTTCTGTGGAATAATTGTTTCCCTGAATAGCAGCAGGAGTCTAGTCATAGCACCTCTTGGTGCCTATTTCAAGCATCCCTTTAACCCACCATTATCTGAAGAATCATTAGTCTTTTGCTACTTATACTCAGAAGAGCTCACCCTCCCATTGTCCCCACTAGGCATCCTTACCCATGCTATGGCCACATTCTAAATGTGATCCTTGGAGCTTTTGCCCACTTTCTGGGAGCAAAATACACCCCAGACTCTCAGTGCTTCTGTTCTAGGTACATATCTACAGGTTCTAGGACCTGTATCTAGATCCTTTCAGGAACTCTCACATGCCAGAGGTAAGACATGTCCTCAAGATAGTGCCACCATGCTGTCATATGAGCAAGGGCCATATGGCATTGGCAGACTCCATTGCCAGTCCTCCAGTTTACTGACTCTTAAATGTGCACACCTCAGAAGATGTCACAGTTTGGCTCAACCGGAGACCAGCCTCTTGCAGAATGGTTCGAGATGAGGTAGAGTTGGAAAAAATTACAACCTCTTCTCTTTGCATGATGCTGTATACACATTTTACTCCATTATAACCCAACAGAGCCTAGTTTCTGGTATACCATGTTGGTTCATGTCTCCCTGCCTTTAATCATATTACTACATCTTTTTAGAACTACCAAGTTTTTACCTTTCTTGACTTCAGTTCTTTTCTTTCTCTCAAGTCTTGGCTGAGTTGTCACATCTCAGAATCTCAAGTTTAGCTGAGTCCCTCTTCTCTGGGTCCTCATGCTAATGTGCTTTTTTTAGCATTACTTCCAGTGTTTCCCAAACTTGAGGTGGCCCCTGCTCCTTGACAGCTCCAAGTGTTCAAATATTCTTCATTCTTTAAATTCAAATTTGGATACTATCTCCAAATTCCCAGCTCTTCTCTAATGAAGCTTATTGCTTCCTCTCTATACAAACTTGACAGTTTGTTAATACCTCTTCATGGTTTTCACATTTTATATTTCCTGCCAAATTGTAAAAATGCCTTGAGAAGAGGAACCATGTCTTATTCAATATTGTATTCCAATCCACTCCAGCACCCAGCTCAGCACCATTCAATTAACACCTGCTGAATGCATGCAGACCTGAGTGAGTAAACATGCCTCATTGATTGATCACATCAGTTAAACTGGGTCAAAGACATTTTTATTAAATTGTTTCCATTGTCTGACTTTTGGAAAAGCAATATGACCTACAGAGTTGACATGCCCTTGATATCACAGAGGATGTGTCTGAAGAATCATCTTTCTGGATCACTTCACCAACTCCACCCTTTGGCTTTTGTTCCAGGCACATTTTTCACAAAGAAACACGTTAAACAACTAAATGTGATGATGGCAGATTTATTATCAACATGATATGGAGTAGAGAAAAACAAATTTGCATTTAAAAGCCGATAGTGGGCCAGTGGCTAGGCCAGGCTTGCTAATTTCCTCACTTCCTTATGGCCTTGTATAGTCTGAGACTCACAATGACAAATCCCAATGGGCCATAGACCCTAGTGGTCACTCTCAAATAGGAAAAGCTTGGAATTTTAAATTTGCAGATTCAACAGGTCTCCTTTGCACATTTTTTGCAAAATTTGTTTTGATGAGAATTCGATGAAGAACAATTTGTTTCCCATAGAAGTACACCATAGTCTGTACATGCAGCACTACCCTCAACCCCTCTATACCTTTTAAGCAAACAAAGCTCACAAATTTTAATTTCAAAATCCAGAACCATGATATTAACTCAAAAGTCTGAGCTACAAAAACTGGGACACATATAAACACAGTGTGGAATCTTTGAGACATAGATCTCCAGCATCACATGGTATGTTTTAGTTTAGGAGTTCATAAAAGTGTAGAGGATGAACTTTTACTGTAAGTTATATAATGATGATATTTTTATTAAATTTGCAGGCCGAAAAATATCTTTTAGTAGATGAAAGTATTTTAACTTACCAGAAGCATTATATAGTTTGTAAAATTGTGCCAAAATTTTAAGAACAAAAAATGATCTGCTTTCTTTGCTATTTTGGAGGACTAATGCCAGAGCTATCAAATATAAAAACTGTTGGGAACTCCAAGAGGGGGATCATGAAGGATCTACTTAGCTCTGAGCAGTACCAATAGAGAATTCTCTCAGGGCTTATACTAAATGAGTTGGGTTATTATTAATTAGTAAGAATTAAAACAATTATCTGATAATGCACAGCACTGCTCTTAATGTAGCCTGCCCAGGGACCCTCTCAAGAGGGGGTCTGGCAGTTTGACTCTTTGCTTTCTTATATAATAATATCATTATGGTCCAAACAAGGGGGAAGTCCAACAAGAATGTATTCAAGCCCATTCAAAAGAGGTCTCCATGACATTTCAAGGAGTTAAGGAGAAACAAAAAAAAACATGTGAGCAGAGACATTTCTGTTTGAAGACATTAGGAGTCTTTTGTTTTTCTATTTTCTAATTTTTCTTTCTATTTTTGAGAGTACTTGCATTCATCCTGCAAGCTTGCATGGGGAAGAAATAATATAGTTGTACATTTGTCACCATTGTGTCCCGGCTTATAACACTCTTACCTGAGATTATAAATTTTTCAAATTAGTGGAGTTTTAATACAGAATTGCTCATACTGAGATCTGTGTATGTAACATAATAATTAAAACCCAAGAGACAAGTAATACATGATGTCAGAGGTCCTGGGTTCTAGTTTTCCCTAGCTGGGTGGCTATGGATTAATTATTAAACATTTCTGAGTGTTCCAGTCCATGACTATAAAATAGAAACGTTGAATCATGTGACTTCTCAAGCCACTTTAGCTTTTGAAATTGTAAGATTTTACATAATCACTTCAGTCCCCACCAAAATAAAAATTTCCAAAAAAAAATTGAAGCCAAGTTTGCTTGTCCCTTTGGTGTTGGGGTGAATAGCCATAACTATCAGTTACTATAAAAAAATAGTTGAGACTTATGTAAGGTAGTATTCAATAAATGCTTACTGAGTATGTATTACTTCATGCGAGGCTCTGCACTTGGAATTGTAGAAAAGTTCAAATATATTTAAAACATAGCTTCTGGCATGCTGTCTGGTCTGAAGAGCCCTCCAGGGGAGGTGGGGAGGTAAAGGAGATATTTATCAAAATTATTTTGGGGAATGGTGGAATAGTCACCAAAGTAGTGGTCTGTCTCTCCACCAGATGCTTATATATTGCCTTGGGTTTTGTTTCTAACTTGATTATTTTCTAAATTCTGTGTGGAACCAGAACTCATGTTGTATTATTTACATAGCAAATGTTACAGACTGAACTTTGTCCCCAGAAATTCATACGTTGAAGCCCTAACCCCCTATGTGACTGTATTTTGAGAGCGCCTTTGAAGAGGTAATCAAGGTTAAATGAGGTCATAAGGGTGGTGCCTTAATCCAATGTGACTGGTGGCCTTATAAGAAGAAGAATAAAACTAGGCATGAACATGTTTTGAAAACTATTCCTTGATTTGCCCAGTCCTAGGTGCTTGAGTTACATGAGTGACCAAAACAGACCAAAATCTTGCCTTTCTGGAATTTATACTCTGGTGGAAGGAGGAGAATAAGACAGCCCCTGCCTCTGAGAAGTTCATCTTGTGGGGAGGTGGCCCCACTTAAACTAATGGTATCAATAAAATGATAGAAATAGAGCTAAGGAAGCCTGAACAGGGAGTTTTAGAAGGACCTAGAGGGAGCCTGAAAATGATTGAGCTGATGATTCCTTGAAGATTTCATTTGTCCAGAGAGTACCAAGAAAAAAGCCAGCCCAATATGCTATCACAAACTCTGAAATAGTATCGTCTGAATTGTCTTCTTAATGTTCAACTTACTGTATAAATGTAAAATACAGAAGAAACATCTGTTGAATTATTTTTAGCTCCTTTTGTAGGAATTTAATTGTTTATATAACTAAATATAGTCCAGTAGTAGGTAAAATTGATAATCTTTTTTTTCCCCCACAAATTTAGTACCTTCAAACAACACAAATTTATTATCTTACAGTTCTGAAGGTCTGAAGTCTGACACGGGGCCTACTGGGCTAAGATCAAAGTGCCAGCAGGGTGTGTTTCTTCCTGGAGGCCCTGGGGAAAATCTATTTCCTTGCCTTTTCCGGTTTCTAGAGACCACCTGCATTCCTTGGATTGTGATCCTGTTCCTCCATCTTCAAAGCCAGCAACATTGGACTGAGTCCTTCTCACCCAGACTTCTCTCTGATTCTCTTTTCTGAGTCCCTCTTTCAATTTTTATGACCCTTGCGATTACAGTGAACCCTTGAACAACATAAGTTTGAATGGTGCGGGCCCACTTATATGCAGATTGTATACAAAGGATCTGCAGTTGGTCGAATCAGCGGATGTGGAACCATAGATACTGAAGGCTGACTGTCAAGTTCTGTGCAAATTTTCAACTGCTCTGAGGGTCACTGCCCGTAACCCCTGCGTTGTTCAAGGGTCAACTGTACATTGAGCCCGCTGGGATATTTCAGGATAATCACCCTAGATCAGCTAATTAGCATCCTTAATTCCATCTGACTTTAACATCCCTTTGCCTTGTATCCTAGCACATACACAGGTTCCAGCAATTAAGAGATAGAGACCTCTGGGGAGCCATTACTCTGCCTACCACTCTAGTGTATTACATATATTCTGATCACCAGGAAAAAAAGTAAGTAATAAACATAAAAGAAACCAACTGAAAGAAAAAAGTTTTGTCTACCCCTGCAGCCCTAGAGAGCAGAGAAAATCAAAGAGCTCTATTTTTCATTTTAATCATTTTGACAAGATAACAATTTAGAAGGCAAGATAAAGGAAGACAGACTCTTTTTCTGAAGGCACAATTCAGATTCAGTGCTCCCTCAAGTAGTGTCCACCTGTGTGTATGGGGCGGGTGGTGTCAGTGATAATGAGACATTATCTTCCGAGCACTTGCAGTAGATGTGCTCTACACCGTAGAGCCACGTGGGAATTCCCACTTGAGAAGCATTTGCTGTTACACACTTTTCTTGCCTGTCTTCACCTCACATTGTACACACTTCAGAGGCAGGTATCATTATTGTGCACAGTTCTTCACATATTTTGGTGGGTGACTAAAACACATTTCATTATATGCAACTTCTAGTCACCCAAAACATTATGGTAACAATAACCACTACCTTTTACTGAACCGTTACTAACTAAGGGCCAAGACTCTGTGCCAAGTGCTAGACATATATTATCTCATTTAAAGGTGACACCAATGCCACAGGGAAGGTACCACCACGCCCAGTCTCACCTTGACTACACATTAGAGCCACCTGGGCAGCTTGTAAAACTCCCGAAGCCCAGACTGCAGGCAGACCAACCAATCAGAGCCTCCGAGGGTGGGATCCAGGCATCTTATTTTTTAAAGCTTCTGGGTGATTCTGACATGCAGCCAAGGTTGAGCCTAGGTCCTAATATATTGGATCCTAAGCCCAGATACTTTCCTCTGCCAAGTAAGCCAACTTCCCAGGCCCCTCCCATCTTCTGCCCCCACCATCCCCACTGTGACGCTTGCCAGTCTCTGCCATGGACCCTTCTACTCCCAGTTAGATTCTTGCCCGCTTCACACAAGCTGAACATTCTTGAAGTCTTTAGTATGATCCCAGTGACCATATGACATTGCCTTCACCTAAAATACACCTTACTGTTCTTGGAATTTTGGGGGGTTTTTCTTGGGAGGGGGTATCTTTATCATTAACAGTACTAGTATTTTGCAAAATTAATTATAATAGCTTGAAATTTACCACGTTATTTTATATACCAGAAATTTTGATGGACTTTACAGGGCCTTGTGACACTTTGAGGAAGGTTCTGTTATAGTGAGTGAAGGGAGGCTGACCCTCAGTGACACTGCCTCCAGGGGGTGACATTCAAGACCAGACTGTGTTATTTCAGAACATCAGCTTGTACCCTCCCCTTAGTTTTCCAAAACTGACTGCTAATAAATCTTTCTTGAGCAACTTGTTCACTTCCTGAAAATATGCATTAGCTAGTGGTGTTCCAGGGATAGACCACCACATGACAAGACAGTGGGCCCTTAAACAATGGGGCATTTGAGTTGCGAGGATTTTTTTCAATAGTAAATACTACAGTCCCACGCGATCTGAAGTTGGTTGAATCTGTGGATGCAGCACCTTGGATAGGGAAGAACTGCATATAGGGAAGGCAGACTATGTAGGTGGATTTTCAACTGCATGGATGGTGGGCGCCCCTGACCCCCACATTGTTCAA
The DNA here is from genome assembly GCF_965194825.1 of Balaenoptera physalus. Classification (NCBI taxonomy): domain Eukaryota; kingdom Metazoa; phylum Chordata; class Mammalia; order Artiodactyla; family Balaenopteridae; genus Balaenoptera; species Balaenoptera physalus. Next base: position 37,611,644 of record NC_138898.1, read on the forward strand.
GGGTCAACTGTATTTCCTCAGGTCAGGGCTTCTCAGAAGTTCACGTGCAAACAAGACACCCAGGGATCCTGTTAAAATGCAGATCCTGACTGAGTAGGTCAGGGGTGGGCCTGAGATTCTGGATCCCTACCTGGATCCCAGGGCATGCGAGGCTGCTGGTCCACAAACCACACTTACTCTGTATTCATTGTTGCATCTTTCTCATACACTGATTTGCAAGAATCCCCTAGTAGTATGTCCTTGAGGAAGCAAAAAAAAAAAAAAAAAAAAAAGGCACTTTTTAGACAATGGGATCACTAAGAGCTCAGTGCTTTAAATGAATTTTATAACTAGAACAACAGATAAATTACCTTTCCTAGAAATAAAACATTTAATCAACTACATCTTTTACCCATTATACATTAAACCCATGTCTGTTTTATTCTTAGAAAACAGTTCTTCACCCAAACAGGTTTCTTAAAAAGGCATTTCTTAAAGGAATAACATATTATCTTAATCTCTGATTTGTTTTAAAGTGGGTCTTACATTTTATATTCCATATTCTAGCACCTTGGTACTTTTTTTGGGATGTGCCTGTGAATTTTCATTCAAGAGGACGTACTCCTAGGTGCAAGATTTTTATCTTTTATACAGATTTTTTAAGGCAATTCATAACCCTGTAAAAATACAAGGAGAAAAAGAAGACTTTTAATGAGACTAAAACTAACTTAAATGTACCAAACAAGAGAAAAAATAAAACTGACCTCATTTTTAATTCATTTCCCAGAGTTGTGATTCCCAATGTGAAATGTATATAAACCACAGATTTTAAAATAATACCGGTAATAACAGCAATGTTAAAGAAAACCAGAGCCAGGCAAAAATTAAAGTGGTAGAAGCAGATTTTATTCAGGAACCATTGCAATAGGGGAGAGGAGACCATGGTTATAGGACTGGGCTCAATTCTGAATACAGCAGGGCAGGTGGGGATTTAGAGCCAAGGAGCAGGGTTGGGGCAGTGGATGGAAAATTCCTAAAAGGCAACATCAGCGGTAAGGGTGAATGTTGTCTAAACTGATTTCACAGGATTCTTGCTGAAGGCAGGCCAGGATGGTCAGATACCAAGGGTATGGATGAGGAATTTGATCGGATATTGAAGTGGCCAGACATGAAGGGTGGGGGGCTCTCTCCAAACTGACTTAGCACCATCTTTGCTACAACTGGGTGATGCAGACCCTTTAAGAGGAGGCCAAGGTCGAGGCCCACAGGGCTTGAGGAGCCTGACTGGAGTTAGGTCAAGGAGGGAGTCTTGTCAAAAGCAACGTTAAAAACTCACATTTAATGAGCACTTCCTTTTTTAACCTATGTACTAATCAGTAGGCAAAGCAATAAGCCTCTTAGGCAAGTGCCTTCTGACCGCTTGTACAGATGAGGAAATGGAGAAGTGGAAGAGCTTACGCCACTTACAGAGCTCGTAGAGGGCAAAGGCAGACACACTCAGGTGTTCATTTCTAAACTAGACGCCTCTGAGCTAGTTTTCTTTGTACCGGAGTAAAGTGGAGGGGTTCATACTCGTTCGAAAGCTTTTAGACGTTGTGGAGTGCCATGTTTGAAAGGAAAAATCATCCAAACCTCCTAATGTTAACTGGTGTGCTCTCCCCTTGCTTTCAGACAAGGCTTGTTCTGGAAGACTTGTTACTTTCACAGTTCTGTTTATCCCTCCCATCCTCCCTCCCTCTTCCTAGCACCACTACCTCCGCCACTACCACCATTTTATCTCCTAGGACTGTATGAGTTCCAGGTTTAAGGAGACCTGAAGTTCTTCTAATGTCACATTCTTAAACACACATTTTAAACACATTTTCACATGGGGCATCACCTTTTGTAGATTCAGATCAGACAAGAATTAAAGTTCTCTGATGAGACTAGTTTGAAAGCTGATCATAAGAGACAAAGAACAATTTTCTAATATCCATAAGGAGGTTCTATATATAGGAGAGTGTTTGACACCTTTTGTGGGCTTTTATTTTTAATCAAACAAAGGCAAGGTTGACTCTTGCAAATCCCAGAAGAGGAGCTCTTATAACAGACCTTAAACAGCCTTAATTTAAAGCAGGCATATAAAATACAAAATGGTATTTAAAGAGGTGTAGAGATATTAATTAAAACGGACTTAACTGAAATGCCAGGAATATCATCACTTCTGAAAATTGAATTACTGAATATCAATGGTGAATTAAAATGAATAGACTTATCTATCTCTGTCCAAAGGTATTTTATCCACAAAATGTGTAATACACGACAGTTAATCAGAGGTCATGGATTCTAGCTGAAACCCAATCAAATTCTTCAGAATTCTAATAGAGGAATGCATTCAGGTCAAAGAACATTAACAGAAAAGCTTCCATCACTGAAAGGGCAAGCAGAGGGAGTCTTTAAAGAAGTGCTAGAAATATGCTTAATTGTTCTCTTCTTGATCTATTGTTCTTGATGATGTAGAAAACCTGTGTGCTGCAAGTTAAGCTACATTAATTACAGTCATGTCAAATATGTAGGCCTTTCTTTTTTTAAAAAAAAAAAAAGAGCTTAATTTCTATGCCTTCTGAAAGTGAGAGAAACTGAAGGCACATTTAAAAGCTGGTATATCTGTTGAGAACTTTTTCTGCTTTTCCCAAACAGTAGAATTTTTCTAAAGGCTTGCCTGTTGGAGAACCGGGGTCCAAAGGCAGTTAAAGCTCCTGTTAGAGGTCCAGCATCCAGCATTTTTTGTTTTGTTTTGTTTTTTGTCCTCAGCACACCTTGGTTTCAGAAAGCCCCAGATATATAAAACTCACTGTTAAAGCACTGCATTGTTTTTGTACTAGGATCATTTGAACTATATTAAGAATTCTGAAACTATAGAGAATGAAAGAAGATTTATTGTCTATGATAAACAGGATAAATGCTCTAGCAAAAAAGAAATTTTGATTTTCACCTGTTATTTAAAAACATGAAATGCTCCAGATGCTTTTATTTATTTGTTTGTTTATTATTATTATTTTTGCTCATTGACCTTAACTCATTATGAAAGGAATCTGTCACTAAAAATACACTTCAGGAATCAAGTGCCCTTTTTTTGTATACATCCCTCTAAATCTATGACTAAGCCCAATGTTTAAGGTTTTGAAAGTGGCTCTAATCCAAAATGAGGTTAACATTTGCACTTTCCCTGAAGTGGGACTCTGAGATGCAGTTCAAACAACCTTTTGGGTAATCCTCCCTAGTGGGTTTTAGCATCACCAGCTGGCTCCAAATGGGCCATTTGCTCTCTCTACAAAGAGGAGGGAGCCTTAAACACTTAAACAACAGTCAGAGCTTGTCAATTCAGCTGTTTCTGAATTCATAGATCAGTGGTTATCACAGAGGTGCGGTCCCTAGACCAGCATCCTCTAGGAACTTTTTAGAAATTCAAATTCTCAGGTCCCGACCTACTGAATCAACACTTCTGGGATGAGGTTCAGCAATGTGTATTAACAAGCCCTATAAGTGATTCTGATGCACACCAAAGTTTGAGAACCACTTCTGTAGATACTTCTTTCTTTTTTTTTTTTAAACATTTATTTATTTACTTAGTTGTGCTGGGTCTTAGTTGTGGCATGCAGGATCTAGTTCCCTGACCAGGGATCAAACCCGTGCCACCTGTGTTGGGAGCATGGAGTCTTAACCATTGGACCACCAGGGAAGTCCCTGTAGATACTTGTTTCAACTTGATACTAACCAATAATTCCACCATTTAGAATTAGAAGCTTTCATTTTTATGATCATTTATGTTGGACAAGTAAAAGTGACCAATTTCAACTACTTAGAGCACCAGGTTTTATTCTGGGTTGTTGAAAATGTTTTGGAATTAGATAGAGGTGGTAGTTGCATAACACTGTGAATGTACTAAATATCACTGAATTCTTCACCTTAAAAATGGTTAATTTTATGTTATGTGAATCTTACCACAATGTTTTAAAAGATGTAACATAAATGAAAGCATTTTGAAACGCAGCTTCTTCAGGAATGCCAGTCTAGACAATAAACCTACAGATTAAAAAATTCTCTAGCCTATAATCATGTGATTTGAGGTACATCCTAATTTTAATATTTTTTCCTAGACACATATGAGATATTTTAATTGAGCAATTACTAAATTTTACTATGTGTACATGGAGCATAGAGTATCCATAAAACTGTGATTTGAGTGCTGGCCATGGAAGTTTCTTATTTGCATTTCTTCATGAGTCAAACCATAGTTTCAACTATAAACAGAACAAGGGAAATTTTTTCTTGCCTATCACTGTTAGTGTGAGGATTAGAAAAGAGGTAGAAAGAATAAAAATGAGGCTTTTAAAATTAAATTTCAGGAAATGTCTTATAGGGCCTCCACCCTATGACTCATTTATTCTGTGAGTAGAGTTTTATTCCTTATGGAGTCTACATTTTTTTATATTCTTTTCCATTATGATTTATGATAGGATACTGAATATAGTTCACTGTGCTATACAGTAGGACCTTGTTTATCCTCTTTATGGAATCTAGTATAGAATATTATCTTTTATAATATGCTCTGAGAGTGTCCCCTGCAGTTGTGCATCACAAAATTCTTGGGGTATTTTCTTTTGTGGGTAAAGGATTTGTTAGCTACTGAACATATGTGTTTCATTAAGGAATTTTTTTCAGTAAATAAAAAAAATTCTGTGGAGATTTACTTAATGTGAAAAACAAAAATCAATTAAGGCTTAAAATAACATTTTATTTTATTATATAACCCTATAACCTCACCTCCCAACTATCTATGTATCTATCTCTTATATTTATAGATATAATGCATTATAATTTAGAATATTAGAAAATATGAAAAATATTTAAAAAACCAATTTTCCTGAATCTTCACAACTGAGAAATAACATCTGCTGTATCTCATGAAAGTGTGTATGTGTGAGCACACAGCACACATGCATGCACAGATTACAGTCAATAACACACAGCATATTCCAGTTTGAAACCTATTTTCTCCTTAGCATATCATATTTCCCTTGACAAGAAATGCTCTTCCACAATATTAATACAATTTTAAAGGCTGCATAGTATTCCAACCTAAGGACTTAATTTACTTGATTAATTGATTAATTCCCCACAAATGAATATAATAATTGCATCACTATGACTAACGTCTTTACATATGTGTTTTTGTGCTTTTGCTGATTATTTTTCCATTACATTGATACGTAAGATCTCTTTTTACACTAAAAGTGTCAGCCTTTCTATTTATTTGTCAAATATATTTCCCAGTTTGTCATATTCTTTTTAATTTTGGTTTTAATGCCTGTTTTATGTTCAACATTTTCTTTCATGATATTGTCTTCCTATCCCAATATTATATAAGATACCTGTAGTTTCATCATCATGGTTTTGTTGTTTACATTTAACTCTTTATTTGAACATAATTATGATCTGTGAGATGGTAAAAAGATGTAAATTAATTTTTCCAAATAATTGAAAAGTATTTAATTGCCATTTATTGAACGATACAATGCTTTCCTCACAGATTTGGAAAAAAGCTTAACAGACTAAGTGTGTAAAATAGAGCAAATGTGCCTTAGTTTCTTCCTCTGACAAAATGAAGACACAGCACCTCCCTCAAAAGGCTAATATAAGGGAAGAATTTAAAAGGTGTCTGACACAGAATAAACACTTGATCAGCATTAGATTACCACTATTGCCATGATATGTAATATTTAATTATTATTGCCCTCTCCAACTCAACATGCTACTATTCTTTCTAGGACATTTACATGTGTATTCATAAGTGAGTGGTCAGTGTTTCCTGTGTCTATGTTAACTTTGTCAGGCATTGAATAGGGACTTGATAATTTCACTTTTTTTTCTATATTATAAATGTAAAATTTATTTTACATTACATTTGCATTTCATTTACATTACAATTGAAAGAATTCCTCTCAAACTCTTATGAGCCCTGAACCTTTCTTTAAGACAAGACTTTGAAAACCATTTCAGGGTTTTCTTTGATTTGGGGTCTCTTAAAAACTTCCTCTTCTTTTGGATCAGCTTTGGTAAGATTTTTGTCTAGAATGAATTGTTAGGAACATGCCCGAAAGTAGACAGCAGTAAGGAAGTTGTTCTAACAGTGTAGGCAGGAGATGTTGGTCCCCTCTCCTAAATTCATCTCTTTCTTAGTACTTTCAGGCTCAGTAAATGACAACACCTTCATCTCTATCAGCAGACTCCCTGGGAGCCCCCCTTAATTCCTTCCTTTCCTCAGTACCACCTACCACCATCCCCACATCCCATCCCTCAATAAGACCAGTTGCCTCGTATCTAGATCACATCTAGAATGCATCCACTTCCATCCCCATTGATTCCACGTTAATCCAACCACCATGAAATAGACTTTGAAATAGCTTTCTAACTGGCCTCCGTGTTTCCAGCTTTGCACACAGCAGTGTGAACTTCCAAAAATATAAATCAAATCATGTCACTTCCCTGCATTAAACCTAACAGCTTTCCTGTGTTTCAAATACAAATCCAGACTCCATCCCTACAAGAGCCCAGATGACTTGGTCCAGCATTCAGCCCGCATCCACCTCACCACAGATCACTGTCCCCTTCTCTTGCTGTGTTCCAGCCTCTCTGGTCTTTATGTTCCTTGAAGAAGCCAAAGCATTCCCACCTCAGAGCATTAGCACTGCCTGGAACATCCTTCTCCAGACTTTTGTGTGCCTCATCCTTCTGCCATCTGGGTTTTGTTCTATGGGTACCTCACTTGCCACTCCATCTAAAGGTATCCCCCTATCCCCAATCCACTCACGATTCTACCTTCTCTCATTTTATTTTCTTCACAGACTAACCACTTTCTGAAATTTTCTTGTTCATTGTAGTTGTTTGTTTATTGCTCTTCTACATTATAAACATGATAATGTGTTGTTTATGTATCTCTGGCAGGTGTTTGCCTTCAATAAATATGCATCGAGGGAATGTGTGAATGAATGAATGCAGTCAGGATGATAAAACAGGTGAATTTAAGAGATTGAAGAATGAGAATATTTAAAAGTTAGATATAAAAATGACTACAAAATATGTACATTAAGCCGTACACTTAAAATTAATGCACTCTGTACTCTTTAATACATGTGTGTTAGCCCTTAAAATAAATCCATGAATATTTGTTTAAAATAGCTAGAGAAAGCACAAAGCTTAAATAATATGCCCAACTCAGAAGGTTCCATTTTCACATACTTTAGGACCTAACAGCCTGTGCAAATTAAACATTTATTTGAGAATAAGGTTGGGGATTTTGTAAAGATTTGGGGCTCTACCATGAGGTTGATAAACAAAATTGCTTGCTTTGTTCAAGGTAGTAAGTGGACCTCATAATGAGCTGGTAATCATCTCTGGCTTAAAAGAAAAGGGTATGCCCACAGGGCAAACTTGTTTCAGGCCAAAAAGCATTTTATCATGCGCATCTAAATTAGATAGCTTTACATTACCATGTGACGTTTGTTAAATATCCAAATGAAATAATCCCTGATGTTTAGAAAATGATACTTAGATTTATAGAGTGGTTTCTTGCATAAGACACTAATGTTGTTCATAAGACGTCTCATAAATGAATTTCACATGAGTCATTTGGCACAGGGACACACACAATGTAGAAACTCAAATCTTTTCTGAATAAATAAGTGAATAGGGATAAAAAATAAAAAATTAGAGGTAATTAGGTTCCAAACAAACCTTTATTTTATTTACAGATCTTAATATTTGAATGAATTCAATTTTCACTTTATCATAATTGGAAGACTGCAACAATTGTCAATTAATTGTACAACAGTGATGGGCTGTGTAATTCAGTAATATTAGCTCCTAAAATGTTTGAGACATATAAATACAGACACCCTAGTCTTTTAAGTGTACCTTAAAAAACGGGCCCCAGGATTTCTGGGACTTTTAAGCTCAGGTGAAATTAAATACCTTTTTCTGATTCCCTGCCCAATAAGAAAAACTCTATTGATTGGAAAGTGTTCTTTTCCTCCAACTTTTTTGCATTCTTTTACTCATTTACACGGCAGGCAGGTCAGTAGGACAGAAACGGTGTTGGTTACTGGGGATTAGATTCCTGATTTTAGATAGACATATGCGGTAACTATACATTTCCCAAAGAAGCTAGACCTAGTTCAAACATTTATATTTGTGGCTTAGAGCATAAGAATGAGGAGATTACAAGTTTAGAAATTCCCCAGCATTTGGAAGAAGTGGGCAAGGTGAGGTTCAGCCAAAGGGAGTTAAGTCACTGGGCCAGGCTACATGTATCCTTCAAAAGCTGTGCATGTTATAATTGCTGACTCCAAGCCATCTACCTAGTCGGCCTCTGCTGTTCTAAGCATCTCCTTCCCCTTCAATTCACTACCTATCATTAGGCCAAGAAAACCTCATCACCTACCAAGAATAAAAATATTTTGAAGCTTTCTCCAAAAACACTGAATTCCATGATTCACCCATGTCTTCTGTCTGAGACATAGAGCAAATTTTTCACAGCATGGTGGGGGGAGGTGGTGGTACACAGATGCTTTAGGGGGTGCATGAGTGAACATTTGTATTCACACCCCAATTAGTTAACCCCTCCAAAGTGTACAGTTCAGTGGCTTTTAGTATATTCAGAGTTGTACAGTCATCACCACTACACAATATTGGAATATTTTCATCACTCTAAAAGGAAGTCCTCTATTCATTAACAATCACTCCCTTTCCTACCACCACCCAGACCCTGGTAACCATTAATCTACTTTCTGTCACTATCGATTTGACTATTCTAGAGATTTAATGTAAATGGAATCATACAGCACGTGGTCTTTCATGACTGGATTCTTTAACTTAACATAACATTTTTAAGATTCGCCCATGTTGTGGAATGTAACAGTACTTTGTTGCTGTTAATTGCTGCATACTATTCCACTGTAGAGGTAGACCACGTTTTGTTCCTACCTTCACCAGTTCATGGACATTTGGCTTGTTTCTATTTCTTGGCTGTTTTGAATGATGCTACTGTGAACTTCCATGTACAAGATTTTGTTTGGACATGTTTTCATTTCACTTGACTAGGCACTTAGGAGTGGAATTGCAGGGTCACGTGGTCATGCTATGTTTAACACCTTGAGGAACTGCAAAGCTGTTTTCCAAAGTGGCTGCACCATTTTCCGTGGCCACTGGCAATGTATCTATTAAGTCCCTTATCAGATAGAATTTACAAATATTATCTCTCATTCTATCAGTTGTTTTTTTTTTACTATTTTTATAGTGTCCTTTGAAGCACAAAGTTTTCAGTTCTGATGAAATCCAATTTATCTCTTTTTTTCTTTTGTTGCTTGTGCTCTCAGTGTCTAAGAAACCACTGCTGAACCCAAGGTCACACAGATTTATATCTGTTTTCTTCTAAGATCTTTGTAGCTTTACCTTTTACATTTAGGTCTCTGATTTATTTTGAGTTAATATTTTTTATATAGTGTAAGGTTTAGGTCCAGTTTCATTATGATAATGATAAGAAGTTTCATTTTAAATTAGTGTATTTTAATTAAGAAATCTGACAACTAAAATAAAAACCTTAAATGAATGCTAAACTGTAAGCATCTAAGAAATGTGCCATATTTTTTTCAGGCTTTCTAGAAAAAAATCAATCTAATTTCCATATTACTGAGGGAATTTATACTTAAATTTTGACTTTTATTTTAATTTATAGAGAGTTAGGATGGAATAGAGGAGTATATATACATATACATATATGTGCCAAGCTCTGTGTGAATGCAAAATTTTATTTTAAAGTAAAAGCCCTTGTGTTTTTAAGGTTAGGAAAGCATGTATGCAAGATGGACCTCATCAGGCCCCATCTTCTTGAGTTATTAGTTATGAAATACAGAGGAATACTTTGGCTTAGATAAGGTTAAGCCTTAGTGTTAAAAGTCCTTATATAAGGTCAAAATTAAAAACTACATCAGTATCTTTAACAAATGGATTGCCAAGAGAGATTTCCACTGTACTCAGTTCATTCACATCAAGTTACCTGCTGTCTGATTATCTGAAAATGTTAGAAGCCTCTATTAAGACTTTGTTTTAATAATAAATAAAATTATGAGTTACTCAATCCCTGAAAACATGATTTCCATATGTTTTTCATTTGTAGAAGCTGTAAAAACAACTTTTTCATGAGGACTAGGATTACCAGGAGGGCTAATAACATGAACTAGAAGAAATTTTATTGGCCAAATACAGTTTATGGAGTTTTATTGGCTGAGTGTGCAGGAAATACTGACTCTTTGATCACTGTTCCTAGTATTTCTACTGGTATTTTCAGAACATTTCCTTTGCACTATTCATGTGTCTGCAAACTCTTAAGAGATACAGTCTTAAGAAAATTTTCTACCAGCTTTGTAGCTGGTTTTAACTTCCTTAAACACAATTAGGTGGCCTTCTTCAATGCTCCCAAAGCATTTATCCCATTACACACTAAGGATCTATGTACATTTCTCCTCTACCAGATCATTAGACCCTTAAGGGCAAAGATTATACCTCGGTAATAAACATACCCCTAGTATAGAGAATGGAAATACAAGCATAAAGTTTGTTGAATTAAAGCGGGGTGGGGGGTGAGTACAAATGAAAGAACACCTGAAAAAAAAGTATTTTTATAGTATTTGTAAAGCTCTCAGAATATTCAATTGTACATAGGTGAATCAATTCTTGTACTAAATGTCACCTAAGTAAACATTCACAGTTTTCCTGGGATTCTGTGATATAAAGATCCAAAAAGCAATTTTGAAGAAGGCTGACCTTAAGGTCTCATCTTTGTTGTTCACTGGATGGGCAAAGTAGGGAAAGGGTGGTATATAAATGTGAGCTAGTTGTCTCTCCTCAACCCAATTCCCTATACATTTCAGGTCCCATCTTCTCATAGCCTTATTTTCCTGCACCCGGCAGTCCTCTCCTCTACCATGACCAAGTGGAATTCTAGAGCAATAGTAGGCCCATTACCCTCTGCTTACACAGAAGCATTACATGCCCTGCGTTCCCTGGGTGCATTGGGTTATCATGGACCTACTAAACCCCACAGCTCTCCTTAAAAGCTATATATGTGCCATCATGTATGTACACTTTTCTTCAAGTACTCAGGTGTTAGAGCATGATCATTGTGGAGCCATTTCAAGGTCTTCTAAGAGTGTTAAGTTCAACAATGGCAACATTTGGGTACTGACTCCAGGGACATTAGCTGTACTCATTAAGCATCCCTATGGGTATTGTAATAACCTCACAAGGGGAAATTCAGAACATAGGTTAGTGCTGGCTCTCTTCTGTGCTAGTATGTAACCTTCAGTCAATATCATAAGATTCTCTTACAAAGTCTAGCATTAGTAAATGCTCATCTATAGACTGAAAAGAAACTAGTAGCGTAAGTTCCCATTTAAAAGAAAACTTGATTCTTAGTTGTTTTAAAAAGCATTTTCCTCATTATATTTTTCTTGATACTACAATAATGTATTAAAAGTGCATGGTCCTTGTAAACATTTGCAAATTACATAAAGGATATTGAAGAAATAAATGCTTATAAATTGAGTATTTCTGTAATGTCAAGATAAGGAAAGTCTTTCACACATGGCAATAAATCAGAAAATAATTAAAAAGACGGATAGATTTGAATATAAAATTGTTTTAAATTTCTGTAGGGGAAAAATACATCATGACAAGAATTTAAGACAAATGATTTAGAAAAAAATATTACAACATATATGCCAGGCAAAGGGTCAATAAAAGCAAAAGCTTCTTATAAATTAATAAGAAACAGAGAAATATCCTACCGGCATAGAGGGGTAACAGCCTGAACAAACAGTTCATACTATAAAAGACATGTGAATAGCCAATAAATAAAGAGATACACTCACAAGTAATTTTTAAAACAAATAAAAACAGTAAAAAGATATTATTTTTCTTCCAGTAGACTGCCAAAATGAAAAAATGGCCAATAATCCATGTTTGTGACCTCATCTGCTATTTGTGGGGCTGTAAACTAGTAAAGACTCTTTAGAGAGCATCTGGCAATATGTATCACAAGTTAAACATGGATACCCTTGACCCTGCAGTTCCCTGCCTAGGAATTTATCTCAGATCTTCAGTCAAGTACATGATAATGTAGATACAAAGATGTTTGTTAAAGCGTCATTTATAATAAAAACCTGTCCAATGACGAAAGATATATTAAATAAATTGTGGTACATCTATATAATGGGAGCCTGCAGGATCAATTAAAAAGGCAATATATACCTGTATTTATATAAACATTTCATTAATATATTAAGTGGCCAAGTTAAAAATAAATATGTGTAGTTTGGTCCCATTTATATACAATTATTTGGATACTTGGGTATGTGCCTAAGTAGAGAAATGTTTATTTTTTTCACATTTTTATTGGAGTATAATTGCTTTACAATGTTGTTAGTTTCTGCTGTACAACAAAGTGAATCAGCTATATGCATACATATATCCCCATATGCCCTCCCTCTTGAGCCTCCCTCCCACCCTTCCTATCCCATCCCTCTAGGTCCTCACAAAGTATCGAGTTGATCTCTGTGCTATGCAGCAGCTTACCACGAGCCATCCATTTTACATTTGGTAGTGTATATATGTCAATGCTACTCTCTCGCTCTGTCCCAGCTTTCCCTTCCCCCACTGTGTCCTCAAGTCTGTTCTCTATGTCTGCGTCTTTATTCCTGCCATGCCACTAGGTTCATCAGTACCGTTTTTTTAGAGTCCATATATATGCGTTAGCATACGGTATTTGTTTTTCTCTTTCTTACTCCACTCTGTATGACAGACTCTAAGTCCATACATCTCACTGCAAATAACTCAATTTCGTTCCTTTTTATGGCTGAGTAATATTCCATTGTATATATGTGCCACATCTTTATCCATTCATCTGTCAACTGACATTTAGGTTGCTTCCATGTCCTGGCTATTGTAAATAGTGCTGCAATGAACATTGTGGTACATGTATCTTTTTGAGTTATGGTTTTCTCAGGGTGCATGCCCAGTAGTGGTATTGCTGGGTCATATGGTAGTTCTATTTTTAATTTCTTAAGGAACCTCCATACTGTTCTCCATAGTGGCTGTATCAATTTACATTCCTATCAACAGTGCAGGAGGGTTCCCTTTAGAGAAATATTTAGAACTATGCAGTTCAAGTTGCCAACCAGTGGCCTCACATGATTATTTAAATTTAAATTAATTTAAATCAGATTAAATTAAATTAGGTTAAAAATTAACTTCCTCAATTGCAATAGACACATATCAAGCGTTCCATAGGCACTTGTGGCTAATGGCTACCATATTGGACAGCACAGATACAGAACAATGCCATCAACACAGAAAGTTGTATTAGGCAACACTGATCTAGAAAGATGTTTTCCAACATGTTTTCAGTGGTTGCTTCTGGGTGGTAGAATTCAGGGTTAACTTTGTTTCATTATCCTTTTCTAAATTATTTGAATTTTTTATAAGTGTATGCAACATCTTCATATTCAGAAATTATTTTCATCTGGAAAAAAAAAACAGCATCTTACAATGTAGATATGAGCGTTGCTAATAGTTTGTTATATTTCCTTTGAGTGCTCTCTGTACTTATAGTTGCACAGAATTAACACCATGTGTACAAGTTCTTAGCGTTGCTTTTATACCTAATATCATACCATCAACATGATTTTTAAAAGCTGCATAAAATTCCATCCTATGTGCTTAAGTGATTTTTGTTTTACATGTTGCCCTAAAAAATATTACTAAAATATTTAAGAGTTTTGCAAATCACTTGGATTTGGGGAAATCAAATTCATAATGAAATTCATAGTTCTTTTGTTATAGTTACATAAACATCTAATATATCACACTTTGAAGATGCTTTTTTTGTTCTAGATCACTATTCAAAACCACCCTCATAAAACATAATAGCCTTAGAAATCAGTGTTTTTGATGAAGTGCCTTTATAATTCAATCACCCACTTCCACTATTGAATGTAACAATGCACAGAAATCTTTGTTAACATCTGTCTTCTGTGGAGACTTATCCAAAATGTATCACCTCTCTTTAAGTCCTTTAGAAGCTGTTCTTTAAATGTACATACTTCATTTGGCTTCCTGGGGCTACATTTTGATAAATATAGAATGATTTTAATGATGTGAATCAAAGGAAAAAAATTTTTTGAGGGATTAAAGAACAATGACCCAAAAATCCATGGAAGAGGAGAAAGTGTAACAAATCCATTTGGCATCTTACTCTGCAGGTTGTTTTTGCTGTATTTAGAATTCTATCCAGAATAAATCTGAAATCAGGGGCTCTGTTTCTGTAGCCATTCTCTGGTAGATAAGACTTTTGCAATTGGATTTATGATCCGCAAATAGGAATAGTCTCCAAAGCACCTCAGACTTAGCATATTAAAAACCAAACTCATTACCATACCATCTACTCCCCCCAAACCTATTCCTTCTCCAGGTGTCCCTGTGTTTCTTGGCTACACCACGTCTCAGTTGTTCAGAACCTGCTAACACCTCCATCTCTTCAATCCCAATACCCAATCCAACATCAGATCAAGCTAGTTTTGCCTCTTCCGTGTCTTTCAAATCTGTCCAGCTACACCACGATGCCCCTGAAATGCTGCAAGTGCCTCCCTTCCAATCTGTCCTCTATATTCTAGCAAATCACACCCTGTTCTTCCTCTGCTTGAACCCATTCAATGGCTCCCCTTTGTTCAAAGGCTTAGAACTCCCTAAGCAGCACAGACCATACCTCTTAGTATAGTCTGGCTCCCTACCTATCTTCCAGGTTCATTTCACCCAAGCTCCCTTCCCGCTTTGAACTTTCTCTTACTTTGAACTTTCTCTTATTTGATCGTCTTCCTCCACCCACAAGGCATTTACATATGCTGTTTCCCCTGACTGAAGGGCTTCTTACTACTCTTCCTTCACCTGCTTAAGACTCTTCCTCATTTTTCAAATTTTAGTTCACCTAATACTTCTTTAAGGAAGCCCTCCCTTATTCCATTAATTATATCATAACAAGCTCTGTCTTGTTTACTTAGAGACTCTTTGATTAATTTAATGCTTGTGTCTTCACCAGATTATCACCAGGGTGTATAGTATCTGTTTTTTTCCCTAATGTAGCTTCATCAACCAGCACCATGCCAGGTAAATAGCAGGTACTTATAAGCATTTGTTCATGGGATGAATAAAGAACTTGTGGCAGATGCCCACAAACACTAGGAACACTCTAAATGTTCTTCCACAAAGGAGCCTTTGGAACATCTGTCAATAGCAGAGTGTCTCTAGACAACCAGACTCTCTAATGAGGAGAAAACCATGCTAGTCATTGTACTTTGGAGTGAAATGCTCTTATTACATTTCACTTTGCGTTGGACTATAATTGTATTTGAAGGTGAGAGTCCAGGACCCAGCCCTATAGGTATAGAGCCCAGGAAGCTGGGATCTACCCAACAGAACCATTCTAGGGGAGGACCCAGAGTGAGGTCCTCTTTCATGTGTCAGATAAGGCCCGAGGAGAGCGATCTATGACAATAAAGCAATTGCGAAGCAATCTCCAGCCAGGAAGAAACCAGAAAGAAGCTAAAATAGATAAATTGATGCCTATAGAGATTTGGGGGTGATGCTGTTCAAACGGACATGTTTCCCTATTTCCCAGAAGCATAGCAGTCTCTTTTAACTTTTACAGACCACCTCTGAACACAATCAGTGATGTGCTGGAGCCAGCTCATACCAGTTCATGATAGTCAATTGTTAAATTTTTGGTAAATGTGCTACTGGTTGTTAAACACAGCCATTATTATAAATTAAATAAGATGAATTTGCAACTAAATAAATTATATTAAAAACAAAGGTAATAAATACTCAAAACTCATCACTTTCTATTTATTTTGTTATATTTTATGATTATCTATGATCTTGAGGCTATTTATAGCTCTTGTATCTGTACAGTGAAATATTATATAATAGGGTGCTACATCTGTAGCACATCTGTACATCTCTTTCCACTTCTGAATCCAATGATGTTATTTGGGTAGTTTGAAATTGGCTATAGTGGCAGTTTTTACATCATGAAAAGTGGTAAGTGCTACAGTTCAGTGATATGGGGGTTTTTGTTCTTGTTGTTTGTTTGCTTGGGTTTTTGGGTTTTGTTGGGGTTTTCTTCCTTTGAAAGCCTTAAACATGTACCAGCATACCATGAGAGGCAACCTATTCATGGCTCAGTGGAATCCATTTTTTGTACTTAATTGTTGAAATTAGCCAACAATGCTAGGAAATCACTAGATTGAAGTGAAACTCTGAGCGAATCTTCCAATATCTTCTACAGTATATTTCGCAAGAAGGTATCAAGTGGGAATCGTTAAAGGAAAGAAAGGAAAGTGCATGAATCCTCTTACTCCCACTTTGTAGACTACTCTGTTTCTTGAGTCCCTAAGTCAGTGTTTGCTATGAATTAATCATAAAGCAAGTATTTGAATGAATTGGAGAACTCAAGAAGTGGAATAATTTGAGTTGATCCTTGACAGTAGGATGATTTCTCTTTATATGAAACTGGGTTACATTACAGTTCATCCTAAAACAGTCCATGCCTTAAATGTTGTCTTCTTAAGATGATATAAAAACATTTAGTTTGCCAGTTTCCAAAGGCTTTACAAAATCCCCCAGGGAATACTTTGGTAGGGGAGAGAAAAGATGACTGAGTGGGAAGGAGGGAAAAGGTGAAAAGAGGGATAAATGATATTTGAGAACAAAGTTAAAATAAATTACTTCAAAACTGATTAGTGCAGGTCGACAAGTAAAATGCAGAGAATTGGCTACTAATGTCCTGGGAATACTTACTTGCTTTTTTGTACAATTTTTGTCAAATTTTGAGAGCTTCATACTCATTGAATTCTTTTTACATTCCTGTTTAGAATTGTACTAGCAATCTTGACGATACCATAATGGCATGGAGATATTATTAACCTGCCTGATTTTACTGACTAGACACATTCAAATAACTCTCAAGATAATTGTTTTCTCGTGGAAAGTTGAGGCCTTAGAGATGACAACTTTGGTCTTCATGTGTAATGTTGGATTATTTTAATGGATGGATAGCAAAGAATTTTAGAAGACATTTTCTTACTTTCAAAGAGAAACACACACATAAAAAGGCATATTTAAGACAGGGCTTATTTAGATGCTATTTGTTATTTCTTATAAAAGTAGACATCAGACCTCCTCCAGACTTTGAATTATAAAGAGCTTTATATACCTGTGTTTCTGAAGGAATAATACATTATTGATCTTTATTCATTATGGAATATAGTTAACTTATTTATCTAGAGTAACGGAAAATAAAAGAGATATAAATAAAACAGAGATAAATGTGAAAATCAAATAATATTTAATCTTGAAATATTTTTAAAACGTTTAGTAGACACACATTCATATCTATATTTAGACACTGCTAGATAACTTATCTATTTACTTCAAACTCCTTTAGTTACCTATAGCAAATTGACAGGAAAATTTCTTTCCTTTAAGCTCCTATTTCCCTTTTATAATTTTAATAAGAAAAAGATAAACAGCTGACAATTTTTCACTGTTATTTTTCATATCATACTTACATTAATTCCATCAGTCACCACAAAAATATGTGAATTCTTTCTTTACACGTGACACAGTACAGTTTGCAGATTCAATTTTGATTACCACACTGATGCTTTAAGGTGAGAAGACATTATTATCATCTATAGTGAGTAAAAACTAAGCTGAAACTCAGAGAAAAAAGTTGCCTAATTTTCAAAGCTAGTTGAACACAGGAGCCAGAAACATAAAAGTTCTAGAAATGTCTTTTAGCACTCTTTAAATTATGCTTCCCATGGAAGAGCAAGTTAAGGAAAATATAAAAGAAAAGTGTGTGTGTTTAAATATAATATAATAAATAGATACAAATGTAAATACAAATATTTGTCTTGCTTGATAAGTCACAAAGTAAGTAAATATATATATATGTATGCATATATATGTATATATATACATATATATATATTTGTAGTAATATGTTCTGGTGTCCACAAGAAATTAAATTATTCAGTAGATGCCCCTATATTGTCTTTCATTTTCAGGCTATTGATTTATTTTTCACATACTCACAGCTTGTTATGTGCTGCCCTGAGCACTTCACATGTAATTATTCATTTATTCCTGTAACAAAGAAACTGAGTCATAGAAGAATTAAGAAAACTCACGAGGTTACATTGCTTTTAATTGGTGCATCTGAAACTCAGAGTCAGATAGACAGGATACAATTTTTGCTGTCTCCCTCAAAGTATCAGAAGTCCTTAGCATCTACGCTAAGCACATGGATTTTCCAGAAACTGCAAAGGGAGCATTGTTTGTGTTTGTCATTGCTAAGGAATTGTTGGGGCTTCTTTTTTTAATATGCTTGATTTTCACTTCTGTTCTGAGGTTTCAGAAGCCCCTTCGGTGCCCTCTAATTGTATCAAATACCGTATAAGGAGGCAGATCCCACAACAAAATAGGAAAAAAAGTATCTCACCAATTAAAGGACTCATGGACCAGAGAGAACTTAGTAAATAGTATCTGCATTCTTTTAACAACCAGTCCTCATTATTCTAAAACTTGGAAACAATGATAATGAAACTTACCCAGAAGCACCATGCTCCCCCTCAACCCACCCCACCCCCCAAAATGTAATGCATGTCACCCGCTCTGTGGGGGATTTTAACCAGGAAGGAACATACGAGGGCTAATTGCCTGCTTTGCACACACCGCTAGCCCTCAGGACATGTGGCTTTTTATGCACTGGAGTGGAAATGACTGCATAAGAATTTTGCTGGGTTAGGTGGTTGCATGTGTCACAGAAGGCGGGGGGAGAGTTTGAAACATGAATGACAAGCTATCTATACTTTAGAATTTTTAAGTTTGACAAATACTGACTCGATGAGGAGGAGGAAGCTCACTTCTTTCCCATTGACTTTTTTAAAAAACTGCTATATATTTCATGCACTTTGACTTTCAGTAAAGATTACTGTACAAATGATGATTGAACTTGGTTGTTTGGCTTCCATTCTTTCCTAGCAAGACAAGTGGTACCACTAGACCATATTTCTTTCCTATTTTAATTTCACATTTGGATTATTTTGTATTTTTAGGAACTGCCTAAAATATCACTAAGGGAGATGACTTGAATGGATGCTGATTTATTTAAGTTTATTCTGCCATTTGAAATATTTGCACTATTTTTATATCAACTCCATCAAATTGGCTACACTTTTTAACACAACGTGATACAGAGAGGGCTTAGACTTTATGATCCACTGTACCTGGTGGCAAATCTTCCTTCCCCCATTTTACAAAACTGGGCAGATTACTTTACCCAACCCCCCAAACCTCAGAGTTCTCATTTGCAAACTGAGGCGAAGAAAAACATAGCTACCTTTCAGCATTAGTTTGCAGATGAAACAGAGGGAAAAATATAGAAAAGCTAGGATGGTGCTTGACAAACGATTACTAATTAGAACTTACTGTGGCTGTATTTATTATTTTTTATAGAGAACTGATCAGTTAGGAATCTAAATCTATTTGCCCTAATGAAATTCCTTCAAATGTAGATCCCATAGAATACATGAAGATTAATCAACATCAGGACCAAATTTTATTTCTTACAGTCATTCCTTGAACAGTGTAACAGACATTTTCTGTGCACTCATATTCCACTGGCCCACCCCAGCGGTTACCTGTAGAGTTCCTACATAGTCCTGAGAATGTTTTCTGGCCGTAATGCAAGGGAGTGGGCATCCCAGGAGAGATGCTCCATCAACAAGAGGTGGGAGTTGACAGATCGGTACTCCAGTTTCCAGGATCATTGGGGGTGTGTTCACACTGTCTTAGGCTGGCGCTGGTTGGATTGAGCCTCAGTTGCCCAAAGTGGTAATCTGCTCTATATCCTACATACTGTAAACATGCTATCTATTGGCTTTCTTTCCTCCTTGTCTTACTCTCTCATTGTACTTCCTGTGCTCACTTCCAAAGTAATGTATCAATACTTGCCCCCAGATCATTGACTCAGGTCTGTTTCTGAAGCATCAAGACAAGCATCCTATTAGCTGAGCGTGTGTATTGCGACCTAGGAACCTAGCTCAGATAATGCAACTTCTTGAAATAACAGCATTTGTGCAGCTCTAACAAGTATCACTTGGACATCTCTACATTCTGGGACTTACTTGTTCCCAGAAATCTAGGCACCTTATTTTAATCCCCTTTTTCTTCTACTTCTGAGTGTCAGCTGGCTGAACGCCTCCAGCACCCACTTCCTCTTTCTTTTCATTCTTTGAAACTATGTAGCTTTGAAACTAGGTTAAAACCACAGTCTGAGATTGTTCACTGAAAGGAGGAAAACCTCAAGCAGTTAAATTTTACCTTAATCACTAGAATGCTAGTTGGAGATTTTCCTTGAATTTATTTCTCTCTCCTCTGTAGCCATTCCCAAGGATAAACAAAATTTTAGCTGCATGGATATGCCTATGATCAAGGGGAATATTTTTCAGGGTGATTGCATTTACATTTCTTCTAAACTATTTTTTTTTTTTCTTTTAGATTTGAACAGTCTTCGTTTTTAGCTCAATAAGCTCATGTCTGGCATCTTCAAGCCACTTTATTTTGGATGGAGATGCATAGCCAGGCCAACTAAACTTTTTCTTCTCCTCCAATAGATTTTTTTACTTGTACATGGAGGCTTCCCATGAGTGCAGTGAAGACTGTGTATACAACTTTATCACCACTCTATCCAAACAAGTATAAATAATCTTGTTATGATAATGCCTCTGTGAGATATGAAGGACTGTACTGCTCTTTTTCTGTCTAGTATTTGCCCATAGTCACTTTGCTTTGTCATAGTCAGTCTGTTCTCACTTTGTTCTTCCCTCCATCTAAAGAAATAGCTGAAAAATATTCAGTCTACCCCCGTCGTCACTTACAGGAAAAAATGGATAAACAACGTCCTCCGAGTCTTCCCCTCTGTGTAGGAGAATGTTCATGGCACCGCATTTCAGAGTTAAAAATCCATGCAAGTGGAAATTGTTTTATCTAAAAAGGCTTGCGGGCTGTGTGAGCTGCTTAAACTACTGGTATATCCTGAAGAAGAGAATAGTATTCCTAATGACGTTCATAAAAAAGAGCAAAACTTTTGCAATGAGAGGTGTGAGAATAAGTATTGATTCCAAGGGGTTTGTTCATCTATTTTTTATTTTCCAAAAGGCAAATGTTAAATTCAAGACCTTGATGGGAAAACCACCCTTGACATAAGTTTATATCTTTCCTTCACAACAGATTTATATAATGCATAAACATGCTAATGTCATTTTAATCTAACAAGGAATCTATCTCTTTCATTTCTGGCTGTTGTACTGAGTGTTAATAGAAAGACTTTTATATACCTTGTTCTTTATCTGAATGATGGATTAAAGTTACATTCATATAATTTTAATTCAGATCAAAAATATTGTATTAAGTGCTGGGAATAAAATTAACCTAATATGCAAATTGTTCAATAAGCCTAACATCCAGTAAAGATATATTTTATGGGGATGAAAAATGAGTGAGGTATATTTTCTGCACCAAGAATGTTTTTGGTATCAAAATGAAATCTAAGATCTTGAAAGATTTTTTTATTTTGTGTATATCTGACATACAAATAAAATAGCTTTTCTTTGAAAGTCATATATATTAAGGAATGAAGGTTGAAACTGGGATTTGACTCTTTTAAAAAGCATCTTTTAGCATGTGATTATCCTTTTTATTAATTTCTATTTTGTTGAATGATATGTTATAATTATAGTAATGCATACCTGTGTCTCAGGTGTATACGGGTCTTGACTTTCTTCAGTTGCCTATTACCTGGAAATGGGAATCATGAATCTGAGCAACTTCGCTTTCTTTGCAGCAGAACTGAAGTAATTTAATCACGAATCCCAATGATTAAGAGAAAATGAACTTATTTAGTCAGACAGTCTCTATTTTGTAACTCTTATGGGAATGAATAGAGATGATCCTGCACTTAACATTAAAATTACACTTAAATTATAGCTGCCAGGATTCTTAGTTGGTCTGGCTAATTCCAATGGTGGAGACACATGTAGGATATTCTCTGGGGAAAGCAGACCTGAGTGCCAGTTTAGTGAAACTATGAAATTCCAAGTTCACCTCACCTCTTTTTTTTTTTTTTTTCTGAGCTATATTCTTTAGTGTTCTGCAACAGAGAAATTGGACATTTTTATAGAGTTGTGGGGATAGCTTGTTTTCTTTGTAAAATTTTCAAAGAATGTATATCATTGCAGGGACCAAGAAATATGTTTGAACTTGGTAGTAACCTACGTAGGTAAATCCTTTTCTGAAAACTGGTCAGGAGGTTCAATCAATGAGAAACAGAAATAAGATTCTTTAGTAGAATAGATTTTGGGAAGAGGGTGGTTTTTATGCAAACTGTCTATAGGTGTTTTTTATTGTTACAACATATTTTGATTTTGTTTGTTTTTGAAATGCAGCCACTCATATCCCCAGACCTGAGAAACAACCCCCGAGAGACAACCATTTTTTAGACATATTTACGTTATTTTTTGTTTGTTTTTGTTTTTGTTTTGGCCATCCCACATGGCTTGCGGGATCTTAGTTCCGAACCAGAGATTGAACCCGGGCAGTGAAAGCACCGAATCCTAACCACTGGACTGCCAGGGAACTCCCTAGACATGTTTACTTTAAATCCTTCCACATACACGTTTCTGCAAACACTGGGTGCCTTTACTGTTTATTCTTCTAGATAATTTCCCCCTTTTGCCTATTCTCTGAGGGTCTCCTTTGCTGAAAACAACTGAGGGCAACTTTTGGTACTTGAAAGGACAGATATCTTTTCCAAGTATACCCTTCACATAACAATCTGCTCAGTAATGAGGAATGAGATTTGAAGCCACCACATCAGCTTGGGATGTTGTGTTCAAAATAGAAAACAGAGTACAGGTAAAAAGAAAAGTGAAGTCATGTCTTAAGAGAGATTTCTAACATAACCATGTTTGGTGTTGATAAAAATGAAATAGATGAAGAAAAGGTACAATTTTAAAGAGAAATAAAATGATTAATGTTGGAAATGAAAGTAAAATATAGTTTAAAAATTAGTATGATCTATCACCAAGAAAAGGTATTAGTAAGAAAGTTGCTTGTTATATATTTAAATGATTTCTTTGTTTGCTTTCAGAACTACATAACTTTAAAATATTGTGGTTTCTCTTGAATTTCTAAATTTTATTTCTAAAATTTCTTGCTCCTCCAGTTCATGCTCAATACTTTTTAAAAATTTATTATTGATATATAAATGTTAACTATCTCAGATGTAGAGAGATATATAACAATGAACCCTCAAATACCTACCCCTCAGATTCAATCATCATCATCATTTTGCCAGCCTGCATTATCTTCCCAATCCCATACATATATATATATATATATATATATATATATATGTAACCATTAAACCATTAGTGGGAAAACTTAACAGAGCTGCCACAAAGAGTTGGTCATCTTTCTCAAAACTTCCTGTTGACTCTACCTAACAGTATTGTTAGGGACAGTGTGAATCCCAGAATCACTCTTCCAGAATTATCTTCTATTCTGGGCACCTTCCCTCGGTCCTCCCTACTTGCCCGGGCTTCCTATTTCTCAAGGAAAACTCAAATGAATCCCTGAGCCCCACACCTATTCCCTGAAGTTCTGAGAGGTGACACTCTTTAATCCATCAACTATTTAATAAGTATTTTTAATGGATATGTGAATTAGGCAGCAAAGTAGTATAGAAGGAAGAGAAAATACTTGAAAGAGAAAAGAGCCAGAGGGTGAGTCACATGGCTGTCAATGGAAGGAAAGAAATGACACAAAGTATAGAGCGCATTCAATTCCAAATATTGTCCCCTTAAATGTTGTAGAACTGAAGATATTGACGGACTTCATAATCACTGATTTAACACTAGGGATTTATAATTACAAGTTTCAGGTGGTTTCTGAAGTTTATTTTTCTCTTCTAAGTACACACAAGAAAATTTTAAGTACTGATCAAATGTATTTTCTCTTTGAAACTTGCCTCAATGGTGATCAAAACCTGAGAGGCAGTTAATTGTTTCACAGAACAGTTGGTATCATTCTTTAATTAGCCTTCACAAAAAGTCCATTCTTTCAGAACATTCTCCTTTAATCTTTCATTAATGGTAAAATGTTAAACATGTCCCTTTTTGCTATGATGGTTTATTTAATAATTTTTTTACTGTGTTCCTCTCCTTTTCTAGGTCATGCAAATTGATACTTTTGTGATAGCATTTGATCTTTCAAGGAGGCCTGATGTTCTTGATAAATTCTCAGCTTGTTAGTCAAGTTGAAGTTTTGATTATATTGGGCACAGCTTTGAAATGGGATTTCCTCTCATCATAACTTACCTGAAAATGTTCCTCTTCATTCGGCTGAACAGAGGAGAATGTTTTATTAACTAAAGAGAGAATTAATGTCACCAAATCAAATAACTCAGCTGGAAAGGTTTTGTTGTTTCTTTCTTGGTTTTTCCAAGTTTGCTTTTTCTTTATAAGGGTGCTGTATATAAAAACCTCAGAAGGGAGATCAGAATAACCAGCCTAAGTCATTAAGACCTGTTGGCCCAGCATTTAGCTAAATAAATAAGAATGTAAGTTTATTCCTTGCTCAGAAGCTGGCTGAAAATTTGCTAAGTGATTGATTTGATGCTAATTTTCTGCATGAAGCTCTTATCTTCTTCAAGGCCTGTATGAAAGGAAAATAAATTCAGCCAAAATGACGGAGCCCTATGTAGATTTTGTTTTGAATTCAGAAAGTATGGAAACCTCCTTTGCCCAGCAGGACTAGATCTCCAAGGGATCCATACTTATGATGTCCCAAAGAAGGCAACTTGCTCTGAAAAGACTGCAGAATTTCTCTATGTCCAAATCCCAGTACTTTTTGAGGATAGAACTGAAATAACATATTCATGGCAGGCACCGCCATTTGGCTCACTTTAACAGTCCTCTCTGTCAGTGTTTAGTGTGGAGAAAGTCCATGCTGTGACCCTCAGCTAGATTTCTGCCCCAGCCCTAGGTGGCATTGTTGTGTTTTGATTCTGCCAAACCACCCTCTTCGTTTCAATGTGTTCATGAATTGAGGAGAGGGATGAGATTTTGCATTTCAATATGTGATTCATGGGATGATTGGAGGAGATAAAGGAAGAATTGTGACACATAAAAATGTGTTACTGAATGACAGTATGACAGGAAGAGCTCTTGACTTAGGACCATAAGTCTTTTTTCCAGCTTTATTGAGATATAATTAACATACAATATTGTGTAAGT
Source organism: Balaenoptera physalus (assembly GCF_965194825.1). Classification (NCBI taxonomy): domain Eukaryota; kingdom Metazoa; phylum Chordata; class Mammalia; order Artiodactyla; family Balaenopteridae; genus Balaenoptera; species Balaenoptera physalus. The sequence goes on from NC_138898.1 coordinate 37,637,134, forward strand.
TTAGGTGCACAGCATGTTGATTTGTTACATTTATATATTGCAAAATGATTACCACCAGATTGTTAGCTAACGCCTCCATCACCTCACATAATTATCATTTATTTTTTGTGGTGAGAACATTTAAGATCTACTCCCCTAGCATTTTTCCAATATATAATACAATATTATTAACTATAATCACCATGCTATACATTAGATCCCCATAACTTATCTTATATCTGTAAATTTATACCCTTTGACCAACATCTCACCATTTTTCCCACCCTCCAGTCCCTGGTAACCACTACTCTAATCTCTGTTACTATGAGTTCAGCTTTTTTTAAATCACATATAAGTGATATCATGCAGTATTTGTCCTTCTCTTTCTGACTTATTTCACTTAGCATAATACCATGAGGATTGGGACTTCCCTGGTGGCTCAGTGGTTAAGACTCCACGCTCCCAATTCAGGGGGGCCCAGGTTCTAACCCTAGTCAGGGAACTAGATCCTACATGCATGCCACAACTAAGGAGCCCACCTGCTGCAACTAAGACCCAGCACAACCAAATAAATAAATTAATATAATATAATATAAAAAAAAATACCATGAGGATCTGAGGATCATAAATCTTGATGCAGAAATTCTCTCTTCACAACCTTTGGGCAAGTTATTTCACCTCTCTGGGCCTTTCTGGGTTGAAGGACTTCAACTCATACCAGTTTCTAGTAAGAATAAAAGGCAACGTTACCTAGAGATTATCATACTAAGTGAAGTAAGCCAGACAGAGAAAGACAAATATCATATGATATTGCTTATATATGGAATCTAAAAATGTGATGCAAATGAACTTATTTACAAAACAGAAATTGATCCACAGACATAGAAAACAAACTTATGGTTACCAAAGAGGAAAGGAGGAGGGAGGGATAAATTAGGAGTTTGAGATTAACATATACACACTACTATATATAAAATAGACGATGAACAAGGACCTACTGCATAGCATGAGGAACTCTACTCAGTTTTTGTAATAACCTATAAAGGAAAAGAATCTGAAAAAGAATATATATACATATATATCTCCAAATCACTTTGCTGTACACCTGAAACTAACACAAGATTGTCAATCAACTATACTTCAATAAAAATTTAAAAATTTAAAAAAAAGAATAAAAGTCAACTTTGTTTTGAAGGTATTCTAACTCTAATTCTTTTGAAATTATGCTCTAAAATCTCTAGCTAAGACTAAATTTTTCAACATTTATTCTTATCCAGGACCCCAAATTACGTGAACTTCTGGATGTGGGGAACATCGGGCGCCTGGAACATCGCATGATAACAGTGGTGTATGGGCCTGACTTAGTTAACATCTCCCATTTGAACCTCGTGGCTTTCCAAGAAGAAGTGGCCAAGGTATGTGGATTGAAACTTCTGAAGCTTATCACCTCGATCTGAATCCGTATGATATTGTCCTGATTCCTATGAAAGACTTTGAGTTTTTGTCATATTTAGCATGTGTTAAAATTCCATCTAAAAATCATTCTGCTGCCAAGTAGAAGTGTAATTCAAACACTTCCAAGTAATGGCATTGGCTTAGAATAATGGATATTTTACATTAGAAATAAGGCATTTTATATAATTTCTTTGCAAAAGAAAATATAGATGAAACCACATTCCATTTCACCTAAGCATCTTATCCCAACCCATTTTCTCTTAGCCTTACCATCTTCTTTCCATCCCTCTCCTAGAGGGCAGACATTTCAGTACCTATTTAACTTCTTTCACCATGTGCACACTTAACCCATGATTACGCACATAGTAGCTGCTCAATTAATATGAGAAAGAATGAAAAATTTTAAACAACAATTTTAAATAGTAATAAATATTTATTCAACCATGGACTAGAAAGATGAATTAGACATGGCCTTCTCCATTAAGGAGTTGCTAGTTTACTAAGATAGTGGGCCTTTCAGATGCATACAGAAATAACTAGAACAAAGGGAAGATATATCAAACAAGAAGCTATGAACTTCTGGGAACCTTGGACTCAAGTCTGATGCTTTCTCTAAAAATGTCCAACTGCCATTAGAAGAGAACTGAAATGAACATATTGAAAGAAAAGGTTTCCTTTTTCATGTTTATAGTTTATAAGATACTAGTGATGATCCTGACCCTTCATACAATTTCTTTCCAGAGTTATGAATATGAATCTAGGAAAACTTTGAAGTCTGCATATCATGTCTGTGCCCTTACACAGCTTCTCACATCATGGATCAGAACTGTGGAGTCATGTCAGGCCAGTGTTCATTGCCTGAGCATTATGATCTATAATTTTTTAAGCCTCAGTGCTCTGACATTTTTTTGAGCTACACCAGATAATCTGACCTGGCCTCTAATTCTTTAGTGATTGCGGTAGAGGTTTTTTTCCAAAAGTTGCATAACATCAACTTCAGTTCTTATAATGGAATAAATAAAATGCCAACTAGTTTTGACACTCTGAGGTCTTTAGAAACTGCTCATCAAGACTGTGTTACAAACCCCATCTATTTTCTCTCTTTAAGAACCAAGTCACCCGTTTACTTCTATGGTATAATTTATGCTTGGAGAGAGACTTCAGTTCAATGAAACATTGTCTGCGTGACAGCATTGTACTTGCCTTGCAATCATTCTTATTCTGGTACCTGCTGGTATTCTGTTGAGTGTACACACTTCACTTCTCAATATGTGTATTGTTGGTTAGATGGATGGATGAATATAGATAAACAAATACTAAATATTTCTAAAATATTTAAAAAATATCATTCCTGAAATACAGTCATATTCAGTTTTTTAAAAAAATGACAAATTCATGATATTCATTAACTCTCAGTTAAAAGCATTCACTAAATGACAGTGACTTTCAGGGAGGCTTTTACTGTGAGTGAATGTAGTTTTATATTACAAACCAATCTGCATATCTTATATTGCATTAAACCTTTGTGCGGTTGAGTTGAAAACATTTTAATTTCCTCCTCTCTGTACGTGTCTGCTCATTAATTGTCTTTAGGGATTTTGATTACTGAGCCCTGTAGTATTCCCTGTCAGAACTGAATCTATAGACGTTTTTCCAGCAGCTACTTGCTTAATATAATTAATGAAGATACAGAATATGATTTGCCTTCCCAGACTGTGATATTCTATAGGATATTTTTCCTCTATTGAAATTGCTCAGCCAGAAGGTTAAAATGTGCAAACACCATGTACTCTGAAAACTTAATTTCCACCCTTCTAATAGTCAGCACTGTCTCATAACATCACACCTTCTGTTTAGTCTCCGGAGCCAACATACCTAGTACCTTGCATAGTGCCAGCACCAAAGGAAACAGTTTCCCTCATTATATAGAACACCCGACAGGAACCTGAGCTTCTTTGAAAGTCAAATGTCTCCAGAAAAAATTGTTTACCAAGGGATTCTGACTCATTCTTTCATTCAACACACATTTGCCAGGTGCCTTCTGTGTTCCAGTTTCAGGGACACAGCATTCTGGAGGAAATAAATAGATAAATCACGATGATGAAGTACACTTACTGTGGGTCAGATGGAGGTCTGTGTGGAAGGATATAGCAGGAGGAGAGGGCATGAGGATGGGGGAAGGGGATTATTTCTTCATGGAGTGCTCAGAGAAGGCAAAAGTCTGAAGTTGCTCAATTGCAACAATATCATAGATTCCTGAGAAATCTCTTGAGTCGATTAAAATTTTTTTCATCAGAACCAGGACTTCAGCTTTCCTAAATATATTATTCCAGATTTGCGTGCTTTCTTTCTTACATAAATCACTTGAGATTGAATTTTTTATTTATTCTTTAAGACAAGTGACTCCTTTCAAAGGTGGATTGGGAGAAAACTGTCTTTCAATTTTTCCCTCTGTAGTTAGACTAAAAGAGTGGTATCTTTTGCAATTAAGTAAAAGTCACTCTTCTTGTTATGCAGCATGATTTGCCAACTCTCTGTGTCCTAAAGATCGACTTTCCCTGATCCCTCAAGGGATACCTCCCTTTAATACACCTGGAAAATGGGTGGTTTGTTTCACATTTGCCCTCTGAGTCTCACACTTCTCCCTGCATCTCCTGCTGCCCTGAGGACCAATGAACACATCCACATTTGCTACCCCTGGAACTCCTGGACTTCAGTCCCCCTCTCCGGGATTCCCTGACCCCTCCTCAGAGCTGCAGGGGGGAGGTGAATACCATCATCCTTCCCTTTACTCTCCCACTGTTAATTCCCAACAGTCCTCCATGCACAGCTACGTGAATCCTGGCAAAGGTGGAGGTACCAGCAAAGGCAACAGAAGTCGATTTCTTGTATTGTGATGTAGGCTTTTGAAGGACTTTGGCTTTTATTTTGAGGAAGATGGAAGCCATTGGAGGGTTTTGAGCGGATGGTGGACTTGGTCTGACTTAACTCTTTAGTCAATAATGGACCGCAAGGATAGAGGCAATAATGGAAGCAGGGAGATCAGTTAAAAAACTGTAGAAATATTTTAAGTGGGTTATTAGTATCTTGGACCAAGGGGGAGCTATGTAGGAGATAAGAAGGGGTCTGAATATCTATATCTACATCTACATAAAGGAAGAATCCAGAGAACAAACAATTGCAATTGTATGTTGCATGTGAGAGGAAGAGAAGAATCAAGGATGATGTTAGAGTTTTGGTCCAAGAGACAGGAAGGATGGAAATGCCACTTACTTCATAAGGAAAGTTTAAAGTAGAACACATTTGGTGGTATACAACAAGGCTTCAGCTTTGATTATGTTCAATTTGAGATTATTATTAGATACCCAAGGAAACATGTTGAGTAGGCAGTTAGATATATGAACCTGGGGTTCAATGCCAATTATAATGCAACAGTTTGGAAGTCATCAGGTTATAGATAGTATTTAATGAGGCAGGATGAGCTCAGCCAGGAAGTGACTGTAGATAGAGAAGTTGTCCAAGACCTGAGTCACTGATACTCCAACATGAAGAGATTGAGGAGATAAGAAAGAATCAGAAAAAGTAGACTGAGAAGGAGTAGCCAGTGAGGTGGCAAAGAGGCCAATATGTGTGTTTGGAAGCCAGGTAAGCAAAGTGTTTCAAGAAGAAGAGAGTGATCAACAGGATCAAATGCTACTCATAGGTCAAGTAAGATGAAGGCCAATAATTGACTGGTGGATTTAAGGATATAGAAGTCATTGGTGACCTTGATTAGAGCAACTACAGTGGAGTAGCAGGGTCAAAGTCTATTGGAGGGGGCTCTGGGGAATATCAGTGGAGGCAAATTAAGAAACCAAAAGAGACTGTTCTTGTGAGAAGTTTTGATGTAAAGGGCAGGGGAAAAATGAGAAAGCTGCTAGAAGGGGAAAGTGAGACCAAGAGATAGTTTTTAAGGTGGGAGAAACAACAAAATACATGTATGCTTGTGGGAATGATCCTGTGGAGGGAAAACAATGTAAGCGCGTCAGAGAATTGCTAGAGTATGTCCTTGAGCAAGCGAGAGAGTGGTAGGATCTAGTACAAGGCTCAATAAACTACAGCCTGAGGCCAAGTCTGACCCACCACTTGTTTTTATAAATAAAGTTTTATTGGAACATAACAGTGCCCATTTGTTTACATATTGTCTATGGCTGCTTTCACTAGACATAGTTGAGCAGTTATGACATAGACCATATGGAGTACAAAGCCTAAAATATTTACTCTCTGGTCCGTTCCAAAAAAAAAAAATTGTTGACTCTCTCTTATTCACAAATAGAGGGGCTGTGCTCAGACAGGAGCAAGGGCATTTAATCAATAAGAGGAGGAAAAGTGGAGTCCATCAGTAGAGATGCTGGTAAATCATCCATGTAGTAGAGGGAATTGTAGATGTTTTTTGATTGCTTCTGTTTTCTCATTGCCAAAGAAGACAGAAGTCAGTAGCTGAGACTAAGGACTATTAAATCCTCAAGCCTTTTTTCCACACCAGTTGGTGAAGTTCTTTAAATATCTGACTGGTAAGGTTAACATGGACTGCAAAAGACAGATCATTTACATCAGCTCCAAAAAACAGTGTCATTTGAACAAGTTAACTGATTGATCAGGTCAATGCAAATTTTTCTATTGGTCAAGAAGTCTGAAGATAAAATAATTCTCTTCTTCCTGCCCAGTTCTAGTCCCTCTTTCTAATATTGTGCTTTCCTTTGAGGTGGGAGGCTACATAGAAATGTCTAATTGTGCCTACTTCTTCCTGCAGCCATGCAACCTAAACACCATTGTGTAGGTTGGAAAACAGATTGCTCTGAGCCAGGAGCAGGGTTCACAGGATTGCCATATGCTGGTGTTCACTGTCAGGTCTCAGGGATCCAGTGTGTAACTCATAGGAGATCACTCTTCATCAAGAGAATTTCAGTAAGAAATGACTCTGTCTCAGGATTAGTAAAGAGGAATCTCTGTGTGCAAAGGCGACAGAGGTGGAGCCTTCCCTGTTTGGATTTAGAAATCTAAAATGATTTTCAGCATGTCTTCCCTCTGGGTTCTGGTCCCTGGAGGCTCACCCAGTCACCCACCTGCCCAATTCCTATCCCAGATCCTTATTCAATCCAATATAATAGCGAGATGGCCTATCACCCCGAGAGACGGAATTTGAGATTCCAGCTCTGATGTTCAGTTCTAATTGGTTAGATACTCTGATAGGCCCCCTGGGTAGACACATTGTTGAACCACCACCCAGTTTGGCATATTTCAGCCCAGACATTGCTCCAGTGTATTAAAATGCAGAGGATTATGACAGCAAGGATCCAGGGGGTTAAGATTGAGATGCCTAATGACAGAGCCATGAAGGGGAAATTTTGTGTCCACTTCTCTGCACAAGAATTGAAAGATGCCATTGCTTCCAATCCTTAATTTTTTACACACTAAATTCTCTTGATCATTTATAAATTGGAAAAACAAAATAAAAAAATTTATTTTTTTTGTTTAGCCATGCTACTCGCAGGGACTTGGCCTGATTTTTTTTAACTTTGATTGAAATATAATATACACAGAAAAGTGCACAAGCTGTAACTATATAACTTGATGAATTTTTGAAAAGAGCACACACCCATGTGAGCAGCACCCCGATCAAGAAACAGAGCATCACCAACACCCCAGGTGTCTACCCTACTAGCACACCCTATTTTGACCTGCAACTTTATAAATTAGTTTTACCTGTTTTTAAAATTTCTGTAAATGAAATCATAGACTACGTTTTCTTTTTGGTCTGACTTCTGTTACTCAAAATTTATATTTAGGAGATTCTTCTACATTGTTTTTTGGCTGTGTTGGGTCTTCGTTTCTGTGCAAGGGCTTTCTCTAGTTGTGGCAAGCGGGGGCCACTCTTCATTGCGGTGCGAGGGCCTCTCACTATTGCGGCCTCTCTTGTTGGGAGCACAGGCTCCAGACACGCAGGCTCAGTAGTTGTGGCTCACGGGCCTAGTTGCTCCGTGGCATGTGGATCTTCCCAGACCAGGGCTCGAACCCATGTCCCCTGCATTGGCAGGCAGATTCTCAACCACTGTGCCACCAGAGAAGCCCGAGATTCTTCTACATTTTGCATGTGGTTGTACTTTGTTCATTCTCTTTGCTAAATACTATACCATAATTTATTTATCTATTCTATAGTTGATGGACATTCAGGCAGTTTCCAGTTTAGGGTTATTACAAATAGTGTTGTTATAAATCAAAACTACAACAAGGTATCAACTCACACCAGTCAGAATGGCCATCATTAAAAAGTCTACAAATAACACATGCTGGAGAGGGTATGGAGAAAAGGGAACTCTCGTACAGTGTTCTCCTACAGGGAATGTAAATTGGTGCAGCCACTATGGAAAACAGTATGAAGCTTCCTTTAAAAACTAAAAGTAAAGGGCTTCCCTGGTGGTGCAGTGGTTGAGAATCTGCCTGCTAATGCAGGGCACATGGGTTCGAGCCCTGGTCTGTGAAGATCCCACATGCCGCGGAGCAGCTGGGCCCGTGAGCCACAATTGCTGAGCCTGCGCGTCTGGAGCCTGTGCTCCGCAACAGGAGAGGCCGCGATGGTGAGAGGCCCGCGCACCGCAATGAGGAGTGGCCCCCACTTGCCGCAGCTGGAGGAAGCCCTCGCACAGAGACGAAGACCCAACACAAAAAACAAAAAATAAATAAATAAATAAATAAATAATAATTAAAGGTGCTAATAATTTAAAAAAAAAAAAAAAAAAACTAAAAGTAGAGTTGCCATATGATCCAGCAATCCCACTCCTGAGCATATATCCAGAGAAAACTATAATTCAAAAAGATACATACACACCAATGTTCATAGCAGCACTACTTAAAATAGCCAAGACAGAAGCAACCTAAATGTCTATCAACAGATGAATGGATAAAGAAGATGGGTTTTATATATGTATGTGTATATATATATATATATTCACACACATGCACACAGTGGAATATTACTGAGCCATAAAAAAGAATGAAATAATGCCATTTGCAGCAAATTGGATGCACTTAGAGATTACTTAGTAAGTGAAGTAAGTCAGAAAGAGAAAGACATGGACTTACCCAGTTGTTCAGTCGTTAAGGCTTCGTGCTTCCAATGCAGGGGGCGTGGGTTCAGTCCCTGGTTGGGGAAATAAGATCCCACATGCCATGCAGTGTGGCCAAAAAATTAAAAAATAAAATAAAATAAAATAAAAAGAAAGACAAATACCATATGATATAATATATGGAATCTAAAATATGATACAAAATGAACTTATTTACGAAACAGAAACAGACTTACAGACATAGAAAACAAACTTTTGGTTACCAAAGGGGAAAGCGGGTGGGGGAGGGATAAATTAGGAGTTTGGGATTAGTGGATACAAACTACTATATATAAAATAAAAAGTCCTACTGTATAGCACAGGGAACTATATTCAATATTCTGTGATTAAACCATAATGGGAAAGAATATGAAAAAGAATATGTATATATATATGTATAACTGAATCACTGTACACCAGAAACTAAAACAACATTATAAATCAACTATACTTCAATTTAAAAATAAAAACAAACAGTGTTGTTATAAACATATGCCTTTCTGTGAGGTATGTAATTGCTGGTCATAGGTCTTCCTATGTCTGGTTGAGCCAGTTAGTTTTCTAAATGTTAATTCACTCATGAAAAAAAAAAAAAAAACTTTAACAGAGGATCTCTGTCTGTTAAATTATTAGATTTTGAAGTAACTGTCACAGAATAAATGTGCTCTCCAAAAATATGTTCTATAAACTGACATCAGTTTTCAGTAGCTATTTCAGAATTTGGGGGTAACCTCTGTCACCTCTGCAGGTATGAATATCATAGACAATCTAGTTTACTTATTTGAGGAGTGTGATCTGGGATCTCCTGGAAGTTTGCCTTAACTGCATCCACACCATTTTCTTGCCCACCATCCAAATAACTTGCAAGCTCTCTGAATTTCCTAATTAGCTCTCACATCTCTTTCCTCATCCTGCTGCCCCCTCCCATCTTGTTCAAGTTCTTGATGGGTCCCATCTGTAGACGCCTTCTACCTCCTTTCCTAGAATCCTCTCTTTGCTCTCCAACTCTGTGTGTCTATCTGTTAGGAACGATCCTAAAAAACCTCAAACCTGATCATGCTTCAAATCATTTTCATTGCATATTACCCACAAAATGAAGTTTTCTGCCCATTTCATTCAGTCATTCATTTAATGAACAAATATTCATTGAGGGTGTAGTATGTGCCAAGTACTAGGGATTTATCCGTGACCAAAACAAACATAGCCTCTCCCCTTAGGTGCCAGTGAATCACCACTTGGACCCTAACACCATTCTGCCTCAACTGTTCTTAACCACCTGTGATTCTTTCTTCCTTTATAATGGTAATCCTTTGCCCTCAGAAGTGTGTGCTTTCCTAGATGTCCCTTCTCCATTCTGTCCAGGAGAATTTCCAAGCCTCCGTAGGGACTCAGCTTACTCATCCATCTCCCTTCTGTTTCATGCGTCCCATGAACAACTGACGGTTCCTTCCTGTTCTTTGATGAACCCCATGGATATTTGCTATTGCATTTCTCACACTTTAATTATCTGTCTGTGTGTCTGACACCCTACCCTGGATTTGTGAGCTGCTTAAAATCAGAAAATATAGCTTAGTCATTTGTGTTCCCAAGATCTATCTTAGTGCTTATCCGGTATTAGGCACTCAATAAATATGTGTTTTGGTGGAAAAAAAAAAAAGGAAAGAAAGAAAGGAAAAAGGAGGGAGAGGGGAAGGGAAGGAGCAAGAAAGGGAGAAAGAAGCTTATGAATTCTTGAAAGCAATTGATAGATCATGAAAAAATGTAGAGCCATGGAGACTTTGAACATCATATACTCCAATATCCTCATTTTTGAGTTAAAAACATTGAGGTGCCTGAGCTAGTTGCTCCAAGATCCCTTCCCCCCAGCACAGAACTCTCCCCAAGGTTTGCCAGGATTCTTGGTGGCTTCCATCCTCTTCATCTTTCCCGATCCCAACCTTGTTCCCACTCAGAGTCATTGTCACTGTCATCCCCCTCTACCCACCAGTTACCACATGTTTTCTGGAGAAAAGAGAAAATATCTTCAACTGGCCAAATAATTGAGAAATTATAGTCTAAATGGAATAGAAAAGAGAAAGAGGGACTAGCGAAGGGTCCTGCCACAGCCTTCTCTGGCCATTCCTGATATAGAACTTGATTCCTCAAAAACCTTGGGACTTTTCTTAGACTGTCCTCCAAATTAATAATATAGATATTTAAAACTGACCTCAATAGACACAAAGTTCTTACATTTCTTTTTATTCTGGGACATGTACATTGAGATAATAATTTTCAAACACTAACAGATATTCTGTACAAAATGTGAAGTTGATCTCATTTCCTTTTGGAATTTAGCACCAACTTATGGTAAGTGAGCAATGGATATGTTTGGCTTTTCTTTAAATGAAAATGATTAAGAAAAAGAGAATGAGGTACCATATATTCTTTTCAGCAATGTATTTTGAGACATAATGGAAAACTGTGCTGATCTCCTTGTGGGTAGAATATATATGCCAAAAATATTGCCATATTGAATATATATTGCTTTTTACACATGTGAAAAGTTAACCTTCTTGGTTATTGTGTTTTATGAGATCTTCATTCACTGCTATTCCTGGCCTTCTCATATGCCTATGTCATCTTAGGATATTCCCCCCACCCAATCATAAATAAGGACCAAGTTCTTGCCAGGTCAATACATTGCACTATTAGTCTTGGGATTTTACAGTTGTGTATGTCCTTTGTTGGAAAATGAGATTTACCCCATGTTCTGCACTTGAGTTTTGGATGAGTGTGGGGTAGGTGAAAGATGTACATTATAAACTTTCAACTTGTGGAAGTGTTACCCATCTGGAACATCCATATAAAAGTTTAAAAGTTCAAAAGTAAAAATAAATAAATAAATAAATAAAATAAAAAAGACATACATTAAAAAAAAATAGAGGGGAAACAAAAGGCAACTCAGATGGTAATTTCTTCTTACACTCAGATAAGAACCAGCAATTGCAATTCTGTTGATTGTGGAAGAAATCACCCTCGCCCACCTTCCCCTGCTGTCTTTTCTCATTCCTTAAACAAGAGCTTCTTTTGAACCAGGCATTGTTCAAGGGTGCCACGAAAAGGAATTAATGCTTAACTTAAGGGAAAGTACATATGCAAGGACACAGAAATGATCGTGGTTTCAGACTGTGGGCTACTGTTAGTCCACTTTCCCCGGGAAAAAAGACAGGAAACTGCTTAAGCAGCAGCATCTTCACTTTTCTTCCATCCACTCTGTAACACAGAAATAAGCTGCTTCCCACTCGTTCCTCTGCCTCCCCGTCTTCTGAGCCTGGCAGCTGAGAAAGCCCTAATTGTATTATCTGCGTACCTTACCTTAAAGCAGGCACAAAGATGCCTTTTTAAAAATCAGGGTTTCCCTGGTGGTGCATGGTTAAGAATCCTCCTGCCAATGCAGGGGACACGGGTTCGAGCCCTGGTCCGGGAAGATCCCACATGCCACAGACCAACTAAGCCCGTGCGCCACAACTACTGAGCCTGTGCTCTAGAGCCCGTGAACCACAACTACTGAGCCCATGTGCCACAACTACTGAAGCCTGGGTGCCTAGACGCCGTGTTCCACAACAAGAGAAGCCACTGCAATGAGAAGCCCGCACACCGCAACGAAGAGTAGCCCCCGCTCACTGCAGCTACAGAGAGCCCATGCGCAACAACGAAGACCCAATACAGCGAAAAACAATTAAATAAATTTTTAAAAAAAAGTTTATAAAAAATCACCATGGGCTTCCCTGGTGGAGCAGTGGTTGTGAGTCCGCCTGCCAATGCAAGGGACACAGGTTCGAGCCCTGGTCCGGGAAGATCCCACATGCTGCGGAGCAACTAAGCCTGTGTGCCACAACTACTGAGCCTGCGCTCTAGAGCCCGCAAGCCACAACTACTGAAGCCTGCGCTCCTAGAGCCCGTGCTCCGCAACAAGAGAAGCCACCGCAGTAGAAGGCCGTGCACCGCAATGAAGAGTAGCTCCACTCGCTGCAACTAGAGAAAGCCCGTGTGCAGCAACAAAGATCCAACACAGCCAAAAATAAATAAATAAATAAAATTTTTAAAAATCACCATAATTTTTTGAAAGGAAGAAGAAATCTAAGAAAATTTGGCTTCTGTGTTTAATTACTGTGGAAAAATACCTGCTATCCTTTGAAAGTGGCATGTTGATCTGTTTCATCTAATGCCTTAATATCAATTGTTATGTTTAGGTTTCCAATGCATCAAATGCTCCCAAGGAATAAGCTGCTCCTAAGAATAAAAAAAAAAAATTTTTTTTGAAAATACTTTAAAATAATCTTCCTATTGGCTATATAATAATAATCATTCATTCATTCACTCAACAAATACTTAATTGCCTACTGTGTACCAGGTACAATGTTGAGTGCTGGGGATAAACTAAATAGACAAAAATGATTGTCTTCATGAAGCTTACTTAATGGTAGGTGCAGGGTGATGTTAACAAAATAAATAAAATGGTGATAGGTGCCAGGGAGAAATAAAGCAGGGAAGGGAGATAGGAAGTGTTGCAGGGAGGTGCTATTTCAATTTTAAATAAATTGGTCACATAAGGTTACACTGATACGATGAAGAAAACCTTGAAGATGTTGGAGAGTGTCAAGTGGTTATCATGGAGGAGAGTGATGCTGAGATAGATGTGACCCAGTGTGTTGGTGGAGGGGAGTGATAAGCAGGAAGGAGAACAGGGAGAGGTGAGAGGAAGAGGCTGGGGGATGTGACAGGAGACCCAAATAGTGGTGGGTGGCCACTGTGAGAATTTGGTTTTACTCTCAGAGACACAGGTATCTATTACATCATTTTGAGGAAGTGATGGATTTGGGGTGATGTATTTTAACAGGATTTTTCTGGTTGCTCTGTTGAAAAGCCAGAGTAGAGGTATAGAAACAGAAACAAGGAGAGCAGAATGCTTGGGATAGAGGTGGTGAGAAATGGTTAGGTTCTAAATGTATTTTGAATGTGAAGCCAAAAGAGTTACTGAATGGACCAGCTACATGAGCTGAGAGAAAGAGAGAGCTAGGGATGATCTCAGGGCCTTTTGGAATTTCATTTATTGAGTGAGAGAGGGAGTGACTTAGGAAGGGAAAATCAGAAATTTGGCTTTAGACATAAAATTTAAAGCAGTGTTAGCCCAAAACAGCAAAATGAGCACAGGTGTGATCTCTTATCCCTCTTGAGTTACTGTGAATATGGTGATAAATTAATATAAATACACAATGATGAAGAAAATGGATAGGTCACTAAGACATGACATATTTTAGTAAGTTTGCAGGAGAAGAAAATGGAAAGAGGAAAGTGTCTGATAAGATAGAGTCGAGAAGACAACAGTCTAGGTTACATAGAGAGTTACAGCCAAGGAAGCTCCTGACCTACTCATGAACAATTGAGACATGCTCTAGACTCGAGTTCTACCGGCCCAGCAGAACATGGAGTAAGAATTGGGGGTGAAAAAAATAACCTTCCACTCCTTCCTCCTGATCCTCATGTAGAATAATCAATAACCAATTACTTCCTGGGCCAAAGAGCTGAGTGTCTGTCTTTTATGAAATTGAACAAACTATTTGGAAAATATTATGGTGGCTAGCATTGGAGTTCAGGATCCAGAATGAAGCTCTTCTCATTCTAGCATTTGTGGATACTACACCATGGTGGCTGGCACCCACATGCTCACTGGGAAAGAAGACTGCAAGCTGGCCATTCCCACTCCCACACCCAGAGCTCCCAGTCGGCCCTCCTATTGCCCCATCTAAGATGTGAACTAACAATAAAATATCCACAGGCTATAGAGAAATGCTACAATACTGAATGACAAAGGAAGCCAAGATGAACAAAAAGAGAATAATAGACACACAAGGATAATTAAAGAAACAAATAATTAAAAAAAAAAACTAGAAAGTATCTTCAGAGAGAATTTTAAATATATTTTATCCTTAAGAAAAGAACAAGGACTTCCCTGATGACGCAGTGCTTAAGAATCCACTTGCCAAGGCAGAGGACACGGGTTTGAGCCCTGGTCCAGGAATATCCCACATGCTGCGGAGCAATTAAGCCCATGTGCCGCAACTACTGAGCCCGTGCGCCACAACTACTGAGCCCGAGTGCCACAACTGCTGAAGCCCGTGCACCTAGAGCTGGTGCTCTGCAACAAAAGAAGCCACTGCAATAAGAAGCCCACGCACCGCAACGAAGAGTAGCCCCTGCTCGCCGCAACTAGGGAAAGCCCATGCACAGCAACGAAGACCCAATGCAGCCAAAAATAAATAAATAAATTTATTTTAAAAAAGAAAAAAAAAGAAAGTGACATGAGGGTTTTGGACAGAACCACTTCAAGAATATGGTTGAGTGACATGAACGCTATGGAAAGGATGCTTTGGGGATTTCATATTGAGGCATTTGATGGACATTTTCTCAGTTGTGCAAATTAGCAATGCCTCAGGAAACTAGCTGGAGAGAGAGGTGGGTGCCTCCTCAGCTGATGCTCAAAATATGTGAGACTCACAAAGATACAACTGAAAACCTCTCATCATGAAAATGTAACCAAAGCAAACATTTTTCTCTTTTCTTCCACTCTGTGCCAAGGATGTTGCTATTTTGGGTGTTTTATTTCTTTCCATTTGAAGAATTCTCTTAAAGTTCATTTTAACTTGATATCACCACATTAAACTTTTCCCATTGGGCAGGAAAATGTCAAAAGGTGTTAGAACAGGGCTAGGGATATACTAGATAGTTAGCGCTCAAAACGTGGATCCTTGCATCCACATCTTGTACACTGCACTTGCAGGCATGTAAACTCTTCCTTAGACCATCAGGATAGAGCAGTGCTTCACTTATCCAGGGAAAGATAATTGGGTAACAATCTTCAGAATACAGCCCAAAACATAAAACAAAGCATAAAGCATATCTGTGAAGCCAATGCAGATGCTCTAAGCCCTAAAATTAAAGTTTCTGTACTTTATTAATTGGAAAGTCCCCTCAGCCCCATGCTACACACAGGACTGTGAGTTCTTATAACTTATTCCAGCATAGTTCAAATTACAATAGGAAATGTGTAAAGCTATTATCCAAAACCCTGTAGCAAACCATGGTGAATGCATACTTATGACAATGAAGAAGACTTAAAAATTAATTTCACAAACAATAAATTACAAAGCATGGATGTAATTCTGTTTCATTTACACATTCATTCATTCATGCAGTCAACTCAGGTCAACAAGTATGGATTTATTCCCCAGTGTATAAAAAAACTGGCCGCAGAACTGTAAGATCTCACACAAGTTGTGGGATGATGCACATCCTTTTCTTCGCTACTCCTATGAATGGTTATATGTAGTGTTTTCTATACTCTTCCAGTTACAATGATTTGATTTTCATGGACACTGCTAGGTTCTTACTCAAATAGATTGTTCTAGAGGTAGACCAATCAGAGATCTTTCCCAGGATTTTTCATACTGGATATGAAGAAATCAATCAGACTCTCTCTGGTGGTAGGAGATGCCATATGTGACAACTTGGTGCAGTTGGTGGCCATGGGGAAGAAGTTGGTCAGCCAGGAAAAAAGTAATGACATCAGGAAGAGAGAGCAGTGAAAAAGCAATGAAGAAATCCTCCCTGGTATCCAGACCACAGTTTCCTGATGCTCTGCAAACTGCAGTTTGTCAAATTTTTCCTTCAGTTACAGGAAATACCCAGTGTCCTTGGCAAATTCTCCTATTTCCTAGGCTAGTTTGAGTTGTGCTTTTGGCAACTGTAGCCTAAAGACATTTGAATCACATGCACCTTTCCTTGATATTACATTATATGAGTAATATGGATTCTAGTGTCCCAGTGCTGATAATATTGGGTTGTAATATGCTTCCTGGTTTTGGTAATTATATTGTATTTGACAACCATTTCTCTTTGAATATGAGATCAACGTTTTGACTATAAAATATAAATCTTCACTACCACCCAAAACAGAGGAACTGTGCCGGAAATTTTGCCAAAATTCTAAATGCTCTACATAGACCTGTAAACGCAGTTACTTCTCAGACAGTCTTTTCTGCTTTTAATGAAAGTCTTTGCTGCTCATATACCATCTTTCACCATGAAAAGATTCTTTACTGTGCCATTAAGACAAATGCACGGCAAGATGAATTCTGATGCCTGCCAGCAGGTGGGAGAAACGTGCTCAGCCAGGCAACTCAACCCTGAATGAGCTGTGCATTGTTCCTTCTTACTCAAATCCCAACCTGCTACCTGCTGATGAGCAGAGGTAATGGGAATGACACCATTATCAATGACGGCAATAGGGGTTTGCCAATAAATTAAAAATAAATGGAAAGCTATTAAAAATTGTTAGGACATTCATATGTCTCACAAATATTAAAATACCCTGTTTTAAACTATTATTTATTCCAGGAACCTTTTATTTAAAAAATACAATAGATTGAGGCTTCCAAATCAGGTACTTTGGAAATACCTGCTTTTAGATTATTGTCATCTGTCACTCCTTTTATTTCATTAGGGTAACCATTGACTCATAATTGCTTATATAATTATAGATTATAATTATATATATATATATATATATATACACACACACACACACACACACACACACACACACACACACACACACAGAGAAAGAGATTTGGTATTCCTTTTAGAATATTCTCATTTCCCCAAAGAACTCACTGAACAAATACATGTTTCTGAGGACAGAGTTCACACTCTGCCTTTTCTCTGTGACTCTAGATGCTTGGTATCAGTTCACAGCCGTGGACTGGGTGCCTGGAATGCCACGATCATGGGTGACATTTAAAAGACACAGTTACTATGTGTAATTTTGTTTCTGTCAATAGGACTAAGACTGACCACCACCTTGTGCTTGAGCTCAAACCTCAAACAAGCAAACAAAACCCTCCCCTTTTTAAAGACAATGAGCACAAATACCCAAAGAAAAAATGCGTTAAGAATGTAAATAGGAAATTTGCGGAAAAGAAAAAGTGGAACAACCCTGACATATATAAAACAAGGCTCAACCAGGCAGGTGAATCAGGGATGCCAATTAAGACCAATCCAAGGTCCCACAATGCATACATCATATTTGCAAAAATTTTCTGAAAGGCTGATAATAGCAAGTTGTTTTTGAAAATGTAGGAAAATACAAGCTCTCCTACACTGCAAAAAGGAACACAGAGTGTCCTTACCGCTTTGGTGAGCAAGCAGCTGCCTGTAGTACTGCTGAAGATGCATGGATCCTAAGAATACATCATGGTAATCACCCTAGAGAAACTTCTGGATGTGACTTGAGGCAACAAGAAATAGGTTTGTGCAAATAAACATTTTTGAAGGAAAAAAAACACATATGTCCATCAACAGAAGAATGAATTAGTTATACATTCTTATAGTGGAATAATTTAGTAGTTAAAATTAATGACCTAGATCTACATGAGAAGCAAGGACACATTTTAAAGACCTAATGTTGATTGCAAATAGCCATTGGCCAAAGGATGCATACAATATGATATGATTTATGTAATACTTTAAATAAACATATAGGAGTCCATACCAGGGACTGGCAAACTTTTTTCTGTAAAGGGCCAGCTAGTAAATACTTTGCCCCTTGGGAGTCTCTGTTGCAACTACTCTACTGGGCCACTATAGCATGAAAGCAGCCATAGACAATACATAAATGAACGAGCATGGCTGTGCTCCAGTAAACCTTTATTTAGAAAAACAGGTGGCAGGCTGGATTTTGCCGTCAGGGGTTTGTTGAACCCTGATAAAGACCACTGTCCTCAGAATCCATATGAAAATAGATAAGGTATTGATATCTGCTTTTCAAAATAGAACTTGCTCCTGGGAAAGTGAGAAGAATGGAATCAGGGAGAAACACAACATAGAATGAGTCTGCACTGCAGTGTCTTAAAAGTATATAATTTTTAAAAAGCACCGAAGCAAATATCACAAATTGGTAACATTTGTTAAATTTGGATATGTGTTAGTTACACTGTTCTCTGCATTTTCAGGTGTAACAGAGATACGTAATGCTAGAAAAAAGGAAAGATTAAAAACTACATTAAAATACTAAACATAGCATGCATCAGAACAATGGGAAACAGAAATATCTTCAAGAATGATATTTCTTCCAGAAGATTCTGTCTTAGTCTATATACCCCTTGCGTTCATAAGTTGAGCCAAAAAGTTAAGAGGTGCGAATTGCCGATAGGAGAAATTTCTCTCTGTTCTCAGAATTATGAATGGTTGTTGAATAGCTTCATGACTAGTATTTGGATCTAGGGCAACTAGATCTACAAGTTATTGAATCTCTCTCTTCACATTAGTTCAGTCACGTTCAGGTTGAATCTGTGACTTCCTCTATCAAAGTTCTAAGACTTTAGAGCTGCATTTTGTGACGGACCTCACCCCTCTCTCCATCTTATCATTTTTCCTCTACCATCATCATCGTAGCATAGTGGTAAGGTGTATACTTTATGAACTTCACACTTTGTTTCATCACTGTAACATAATGGTAAGGTGTTCAGACTCCAGAGGCAAACTTCCTGAGTTCAAACCTCGGGTGTGCCTCTAACCAGCTGTGGGACCTTATGCTAGTCATTGCATGCCTCTGCGCCTCAGTTCTCTCATTTGTCAAAATGGGGTGGTAATAACAGAGTACATCTCATAGGGTTGTTGTGAGTATTAAAAAGTTAATTACTTACAAAATGCTTAGAACAGTGCGTAGCCCATAGTAAGTGCTAAGTCAGTGTTTTAAACACAGCATAGTTAAGTGGATTTATTTATCTTTTTTATCTTTTTGAACTGTATGTAGCAGACATCTTAAAATGTTCTAGGACAAAATGACAGAAAGCACAGTATCTAAGAGTACAGGTTTTGGAGTCCAAGAAACCAGTGATCTAACCCCAAACTGTGATCTTATTAACTCTGAGGATATAAATAAATTTTATAAGTGCTTTGAAACTTTGAATCCTCATCTGTAAAATGAGGCTAATAACAGTACCTGCCTCCTAGAGAATTACTGTAAGAATTAATTAAGTTGTTGGATGCAAAGAATTTAGCTCAGTACCTAGTAAAAACTCAAACAATACCTATGAGAGTAACTGAAAATTGTAAAATAATTGTTAGTAGTATTAAGCAAACACATAAATCCTGTGGCAAGAATGACAGAACTTAAATAACTTTAGAAATAAAAGTACATTAACTTTGTGACATGTTAGGAAAACTTAATGGTGTCAAGATTGGGATCTCAGTAATGACGCCGGGGTGAGGGAATTGCAGAAATCATCTTGCAGATGGAAGATATGAACACGTGCATTTAAACTCCAGAAGAAATCCCACAGATGTTGATCTTTAGATCCATTTTCTCTAGTTCAGGTCTCTGTAATCCCCATCACAAGAAGAGATCGATCCTAAGGCAGAAAATGTCACTTAAGAAGCTTCAGGGTTTAAATAGCAGGGGCTGAACCAAGCTTAGTAGCAATCATCAGAACTTTGCCTCTGAAAGTAGAAAAACAAATCCTCCAGATTAAATAAGAAGCTGTCCTTCCAATGCCATACTAACTAGGGCCCAGCACTGGATTTATGAGAGCACTGCCAGGTTGGGAGCCGTCTACCCTGCAGCAAAGCATATGTCATAATCTCATGATGAGCGGAGGCTGAGGATGCTTTAAGGTGCCCTGGCCACATCTCGTAGCCATGTTGTTCTTAATACAGCTGTAAGGACTTTTTGGTTATTCTAAAACAAACGACCAAAATATTTATTTATTTGCTTGGGAAGCAAGTAGACAAAGATTAGAGTAATGCTTAAAGTTCTTCCCCTGGCCCAGCAGTACACTTAAACATGCATAAAATATATAAAGGTTTCTTGGAAAAAATGCAGATTTTGAGTCAGAGATCTGGTGTGGAGCTTAAAGTCCTACATTTCTATCAAGCTTTCCGTCAGTGCTGTAAGTCCTCTTGCTACTCATAGCATCATCTGACATAGCCCTCACTTGGGATACAGATTCTCTGCCACCCCCTCCCCAGCATCTGCATCAGCATCTGCATTTTAACAAGACCTCCAGTGATTTGTATGCACATGAAAGTTTGAGAAGCCCTTCTCTAGAATGTATGTGAACCAATTTCTCCAACACTTTGGTTGCACATCCCCTGTTTACACAATGTAGCTACTTCTGGTCCCCAAAAGTCCTGAAATTTGTTATCCTTCTGACTCTAATAGTGCTCTTCCCATATCCCCTCCAATTCATTCATCATTTTCCTATACAACACCTCGGTGGGGATGGGCTTTCACTTCAACAGCCAGCACCCATGTCTCTTTGTTGTCTGCACCCTCTGGATGCTGGAACCCCCTTTGCCTACTATCAAGGAAAGCAGGAAGTACCTGGGGATTTCCATCCCCTCCAGCAAGCCCTGACCCAAGACTAACAGACACAGGGATCACCATACTCCAGCTCCTTTTCTGCTCATCAGAAAACTCAGGTTTCAGGAGTGGTCTACACAGGGAAAGATTAAGCCAAAATTACCATCTGTGGAGTTTGTTTGGTATCTCAACTTTCTGCCTTCTTTGCTTCCCAGTCCTGCTCACTCCCTTATAATATTGCCAGGGAGCACTTTGTAATAAACCCATTTCTCATAAATCCTTGTCTCAGGGTCTGCTTCTGGGGAACTCAAAGTAAGACACATGCTGTTTTAGCTCAGTGTAATATAGACTGAGACCAGTACCCCACCAAGGATTGAGTTATTTCTCAAGTTGCTTTGGTTACTGCTTTAGACCCTGAATTTTGATTTAGCCTGGGTCAGATTTTCTCAAAAGGCTGCAGGAAGTCCATGGATTCTAGGAATTCCACACTTGGAAATGTAGATGCTCACATTCTGAGAATGTGGTAAAATAAATTGTGCCTTACTTTCTGAAACAGCTGTGGCTGTGCAGTGAAGGTGGTGATGATGCAGTCCTTCAGCTGGCTTTATAAAGGACCCATAGAAAGAACAAGGGATCTAGAAGACCTGCACTGACCAATGCTGCAGCCACAGCTCCCAGCTATGTGTGGCTGTTGAGCACTTAAAAGGCTGCCAGTGCAAATTAAGACGGGCTGTCAGTGCAAAACGCACACCTCATTTCAAAGACTAAGCACATAAAAAGAATTATACAATAGCTCAATAATTTTTATGTTGATTACATGACTAATAATATTACAATGTTGAAATACTGGATTAAATAAAATATATTATTAAATTTGTTTCACCTGTTTATTTCTACTTTTTTTTAAAGTGGCTACTGGAAATTTAAAATTATATGTGTAGTTCACATTATATTTCTGCTGGACTAGATGTAATAGAGGTCTTATCTTTCAACCTAAAAGGTCAGACCCAATTAAATCTCCCCAGCTCTTCATAATACCTTCTCTGTACCTATTTCTGTTGTGGAATTGGGCCCCAGGAAACATACAAAGTGGTACATTGCCCCCAATTATAAATACTTTTACCAAAGCATAAGGTTGCCATGGAGCTGGAAAAGTCTAAAGTTCGACCTCTAGCCTGGAAAATATTATACCAGAAACATATTTTGAAAATCAGTGCCAGGAGTTATTACTCTTAGTTTAAAATAACCTAATTTGAGGACATTTTATTTTAAATCTGTTATAAAGTTATTCCAAAGCTTTTCTGTGTGTCCATCAAGTTTGTTTCACTGACAGCTCTTCTGTGCTGTCTTCCCCAAGCCCTCCACCAACAGTCCATAGCATCCAAAGCCTCACTACGTCTCACCTGGACTGTGACAGCTTCCTAATTGAGTTCCCCCGTCTGGCTTCTCAGCCTCAAATCCACCCTGCATTTGGCTGCCAGATAACCTCCTTAACCTACCATCTAGCCTTGGCTCTCCTTACCTTCACCCTAAAAGAAAGGCCTTCAGTGATATTATATTTTTTTGCTAAATTCTCTCCAGAAGACTGAACAGACATTAAATGCTCTGCATACTCTCACCCCAGCTCTACTTTTTTTTGTTGCAACTTCCCCTCTTTCTTCCAATTCCTTTTAGGCTACTCCCCATTCCCACTAAGTCCTGCCACTAAGTCCTGCCGCTAAAACATACCCCACAGAATAATGTAAATCTTCTTATAGCACATAGAGTGTTGTCATCTGGGATTTTTCTCTAAAGAAGTCCAAGTATTTCAGGTGATAATGTAAGCTGCTTGATCACACTTATTTGTGCAAAATTGATTTGCATTTAATGTGAATGTTTTCCTGCTTAATTTTATATAACCTCAGAATTTAAAAAACTTCAAGGGAAATTAAAGGTCTTTAATTTGTGTGAGTTTTTACTGTGCTGATTTTTAAAATAAACTCAATATTTTAAGGTAAAACAAACACCTAAACAAACAAAAAACACTGCTTAGAGTGCCCTCTTCCCTCTCCCATCACTCTCTACCCCAAGTTCTACCTCAAATGTTACAGTATTACATGACGGCATATTATCAGGGCCTTAAATCAGGAGGCAAAACACAAAAGACCAACAAAGCTATAGTAGAAATAACAAACTTAGGTGGAAAAGCTGTTGAACTAAAAAAACATGATTTCATTGAGGAGGGAGCCAAGTCAACTACAACATCAGATGATTACATTACTTAGCTCTTATGTCATCTTCTCTTATTTTTTTTCAGCCCGGAATGTTAATTGTGTGTTCAAAATCATCACCCACAATGGAACTTCAACTGTTTTTTGTAGATTTGTTCTTTCCCATTTTCTTGAAGCCAAGAGAGATCAGTGGTGAATGGTGTGAGGTAGGGATTGAGATTAGGTCAGCAGTAAGGAATGGACTCAGCTCTGGGGTGGGGGGCAGGGGAGAGACAGTACTGGATATTGTATGACATTGTGACTGCAACTAGTTTAGAGAATTTCTAGAACTGTAATTAACATTTAAAGAGTTCCTGGTATAGCTGCTTTGACTTGAGTAGTAAAATAGGAAGATCTTATTTGCAGGTGTGTTGAAAAGATAATTGACTATATTTTAAACTCTATCTGTTTATAATGCAAGGAAAGGAATAAAATATACTTGATTATTAAAGGCAACATACCAGGTCTCTATCTGTAGGGATTTTAAAAAGCAGATAAAATTTTGTTTATGGGTAAAGAATATTTCCTTAGGAAAGGAGTAATCGCTCAGGGATTTGAGTTTAATTATGTTATTTTTACAGGATAAAAACGGGGGGGAAAAAAAAAACCCTTAGGCATACAAATTGAACTAATTTGTCTTCCTAGTAACCTAGCTAAAAACATGCGTCTAATGACTGTACAGTAGTTAAGCTAATGCAAGTGTGATTTACATTTTTCAGGAATGGACAAATGAAGTTTTCAGTCTGGCAACAAACCTGCTGGCCCAAAACATGTCCAGGGATGCATTTCTGCAAAAAGCGTAAGTAGCTCTAATTTTATTGCTAAGGGTGCTGCTTCATCTGAGTCAGTTTCCTTTCTCCTTTGTGAGTCTTTTGTTTATGCTGCACTGGCTTCTCACATTGATAAACATAAATTTCCCTCTGGGACTTGTTAGAGAACTGATACGTCCACCGTTTCAAACTGGAAGACTTCCAAGAAAGATCGTTCTTTCCTCTGAGCCACACATCCGGGTTACGCTGAGCTCGCCTGAATGTCAATGCCTTTGACACACAGTAAGCAGATACTTCTAAATCCTGGCAGCTGTGCTCAGAACCAAAAATTTTTCATCTCAGGGAGTCTTCAGCCCTACATCTGTCTGTGTTGTATCAATTATTAATCTGAGGAAGATAATGAACAACATATGGGACTCAATTCTCTAGAGTCTAAGATCTCTGATAGGTGCTACTTAAATCAATAGGCTGATGTCCTGATTCCTGTCCTTATAGACAATCACAGCAACTGTTAGTAAGAAAAGAGAAAGAGGATGTAGAGGAAAGAGCAGAATGAAAAGGAAAAGGAAAGAAAGCAAATCAGGATTACCCAGTCGCTCTCAAATTACAGTCTTTCTGAAATTTATTTGACCAAGGAAAATAATGATTTTTGCCAGATGAGCAGCTAGGAAAGCTGGTTGTGTTCTGTTTGGAAACAGTGGGTATCCAGGATTTTGGGAAGCCTTGAAATGAAAACCACAAGCGGAAACATTACTAGGTGGCCCTCTATTTTATTTAATAACTTTCTTCTCTCTTCTTCTGTAAGACATACCCATCATTCCAGACCAAAGACTCCAGACCACATTTCTTTCATACTCTTCTATGAAATCCTTTTACTGTTAGTCAGTACTCACAGGTCTTCACTTAAATGCTCTTTCATGTCATCATCTCATCTCCTTACTTTGTCACCTTCAAGACCCTTCCTATGTGCCTCCCCCTTCCCCTCTTCCTTTATTCCTCATTTTTAAAAATTGTCTTTGATCTTACCATTCTTCATCTAACAGACATTTCTGGAACATCTGTTGTGCCACACAATGTTGGTGGAAGGTGACACAGAGATAGATAAGATGTTTTATCTTAACATAGCATGTTATAGCTCGTAAAACATCTAGTTGGCTAATAATATCTACTGCAAATGTCCACTTGCATGAAACATAGCATGTTATAGCTCGTAAAACATCTAGTTGGCTAATAATATCTACTGCAAATGTCCATTTCAAATAGGCATCTCCCTATGAATAGCTGCTATGGACATTCTAGAACATGCCTTTTGGTGAACACACTGTAAGCATTTCTGTTGCATCTACACCTAGGTATGGGATTGTTGTGTCATAACACGAGCGGCTGATGGTCCTAGTTTACACACCCATCAGCAGAGTTTGTAAGCTCTCCTGCCCCTTCTCTCTATCCACATGTTCAGAAGCAGTGGAAGAGAAAAATGCAGTTGTATATTCACACAATAGAATACCATACAGCAACGAGAGTGAAAGATCTACAGTGAAAAGCAAAAATATGGATGGATCTCAAAAACATAATACTGAGTGAAAGAAGCCAGACACAAAAGAATGTGATTCCATTATGTAAAGTGCAAAAATAATCTGAGTTGTTTAAAGTCAGGATAATGGTTCCCACTTTGGGGATAGACTCTGGAAGGGGGCATGACAGGGGCTTCTGGGATGCTACTAAGGTGATAATATTCTTTTTCTTGACCTGGGTGCTGATTGCAGAAACTTGGACGATTGGTGAAAATTCAGCAAACTGTACATATGCAGGAGCCCTTTTCTATGCATTTTATTCTTCAATAAAAAGCTTTTAAAAAAACTAAACACTTGTTTTCTGCTTCTCCAACAGCTATACTAAACTTAAGCTGCAAGTCACTCCAGAAGGACGCATTCCTCTCAAAAAGTAAGCTTCATGAGCATTTCCCATTATTCTTTTTTTTTTTTTTTCCTCAAAGATGTGATTCCGTGCCATGGCTCTGTTTTGGTCCAAGTAGGAGCATGAAAATGTGTGGTAACCCTGTTCTCCCACACACTCCATATGCACATCAGTGCAGCTGGTTTTCTCATAGAGATTTCCTGGGCCTCCCCCCTTCCTGTGGCATCATTCTCAAGAAACACCAAAGCAGAAAGGGGGTGGAGGGGATGGGGGACCCTTGCTGTTAAACCCAGAAGACCATCTGAGACTCAGATCTATTCTAGGAATGGAAATTGGGCAACCACAATGCCTCTTTCTTCCAAGATGACACTAGCCTTGAAGCAGGTGTTGCAAACTCAAATGTCAACAGAAGCCAGGCAGGGAACATGCATGATGAAGCAGGCCAGGAACAGGAAGGAAAACTGAAGAGTGAAACCCTGTCTCAAGGAGACAAGGACAACTCAACTCCACCATATTCCCTGTGGGACTGGTGGGCTCTGGACGCTAGATTTTCTAATGTTTCAATAGAACCCATAAATCCAAATTGTTATATTAAATTGTTCAGTACTTAAGTTATATTTTTTAAAACCAAATTACTGGCCAACAGAAGCACATCTCTAGACCATGTTCAGTCAAAAGCCTTTAACCTTTGACTTACTAGCTACCAGTGGGCTTCTGCTCATAAAAATGTTACATTATTAATAATAATTAACACTATTAATTAATTGTTTATTATTAATAATATTAGCAACGTACACCTTTAGAGCAGTGAGTAGCAGCAAGGAGACAGAGTTGTCAAGGATGTTGATTTTAGTGCTTAATACAATACCAGAGGCTATTTAGTGCAATGTTTTTTAACTGGGTCATCGCCATTGTCTCAAAATATCGATTTTATTTAAGGCACTTTAATTTTAAAAAGCACACACATAGATCTTCCAGAACACATATGCTGATGCTAGAACAATAAGTATCTTTTAATTCTCTAAAGATAAATTATAAGGAGGTTTGACTGAATGGAATGTTTCAGCTGGCGTCATCTACAAGTGTGATCCAAATGCCTTTTAAGCATCTCTCACGTGGTGTGCTTTCACTTCACAGCATATACCGCTTGTTCTCAGCAGACCGGAAGCGAGTTGAAACTGCTTTAGAGGCTTGTAGTCTTCCATCTTCACGGGTGAGCATGTTGCCTTCCTAAAACTAGCACTGCTAAATAGCCCTGAATAATCATACTAAAATGTATCTTGCTCCAATATTATCCGAACATTTTTAAAACTAAGAAGTCCATAGGACTTATTTGTTAATATGTACAATACACGGGGTCACTGTATTAGTTTCTTTCACTCCCATAACTCCAACATTTTCAATTAGAAAGACCCTTTGCAAATTGAAAAAAAAAAAAAAATAACCAATTAATACAAAAAAAGTACTGGTCAAAATATATTAACGTTACTAAGAATTTAAGCTTCTTAGTAATTATAAATCCTTTCTTGATGTCCCTTGAGATACGAGCTAATGATTATAGATTATGATTAGGAGTATTTTAAAATATTAATTTCATCTTATCCCCCTTTTTAAATGTCTAGGTCTAATATTTATAAGTTAATAAGCAATTAGAATGGTAGTACATTTTATAAATAAATATATTTATGTACATTGCAGGGTGGTTCTCAAAAGGCTTTTGCAAGAGGAGTACAGGATCAAAACAGTTTGAAAATTGACTACTTTGCTCCTATGGTAGTCAAGTAGATGAGAGGATAAGCTTGTAAGATGCTTTTTTTTTTTTTTTCTCCCAATACATTCGAGGCACTTAATATACATTGACAACTTAAAGTAATTTGCCTTCATTTCAATGCATTTCTACATACCTGGCTCTAATTACCATTGTTTCTGGGATAGCTGGGTCTGTTTCATAAAACCTTTTTCTTGTGCTATATGCAGAACACTCCTTTCTATTATGAATTATTTTTATCCCAGTATCTAAGCAACAAGTAAGCAAGAATAACAATTATACCCAAAGAAGAACCTTTGAGTCTCTTGAAACATGCTGGCAACGTTGAAGTTGCACTGAATGAAGTTGAGAAGCCATTCTTAAATGTATGGTTAAGTTATGAAAAGTATTGAGAGCTGTTGCATCAGTTACATCAGCCAATTCTTGTGAATATTTTTCAGAAAAGTGAAGTTTATTAACGACTTTTGTCGGTAACAGAAAAGAAAAAAAAAAGTCACTCTCTGCTATCAGTTTCTTGCTATCTGTGGAAAAAGCTGCTGATGTTGCAAACACTGGGCACAGCTGTGGAAAGGCCCCCAAACATTTAACCTTCACTTTAATAAAGCAAAAGAAAATGATCAAACTTGTTTATTATTGCTCTTTCGTTTGATGCTTTAGAGCAGGAAAGATATAACTGTTAAGGGCTTGTCCTTGACTTAACAAATATTTTTTTTTATTTGACCTATTTTTTTTCTTTTTTTAATTGAAATACAGTTGATTCACAATGTCTTAATTTCTGTTGTATAGCAAAGTGGTTCAGTTATATATATATGTATATATATGTGTATATATATACACTCTTTTTCATATTTTTTTCCATTATGGTTTATCACAGGATATTGAATATAGTTCCCTGTACTATACAGTAGGACCTTGTTGCTTATTTATCCTATATATAATATTGTAGTTTGCATCTGCTAATTCCAAACTCCCAGTCCATCCCTCCCCCACCACCTTTCCCCTTTGGTAACCATAAGTTTGTTTTCTGTGTCTCTGAGTCTGTTTCTGTTTCATAAGTTCATTTGTGTCATATTTTAGATTCCACATATAAGTGATATCATATGGTACTTGTTTTTCTATTTCTGACTTACTTCACTTAGTATGATAATCTTAAGTCCATCCATGTTGCTGCAAATGGCATTGTTTTGTTCTTTTTTATGGCTGAGTAGTATTCCATTATGTATATATGTACCACATCTTCTTTATCCATTCAGACTCAACAGATATCTCTTGAGCTCTTACTATGTGCCCTCCATCACTGAGAATATGGTAGTGAGCAAAATGAAGTCCCAGTCCCAGGATTCAAGGACCATATAATCTCTGGAGGCGCTAGTCAAACACTTTGACTGACATGTGTAAATTGGGGGGGAATGCCATGAACAAAAGGAATGGAGCACTGCCACTGAAAATAAGGGAAGTTCATTCCAGAAAAAGAAAACAATATGTGCAAAACCCTGAGGCTGGAAAAAATTTACTGGTTTGAGTAACTGAAAAAAGACCACGGCATTTAAGCATGAAAAGAAAGTGAGACACGAATTTAGAAAGACATGCAAAGAATTTTTTTCCTCTGCAGTTGCTCCTGAATTGACCTTTACTGGATAACATCTTGTGAAAAATAAAAAAGATCAAAAATGTTAACTTATTACTATAAAACTAGCTAAGGGAAAGAAGGAATAAAAAAATGAAGCTGAATAGAAAATCAAATCCATCAATCAATTCTCTGTAAATTGCAATTTTCTAAACAATTGGAATCTGACAATTCAGTCGATAAATACAAATTGAGTTTTTACAATCCACTATGTCTATTATAGGTTCACACTTTGAAACCAATGTCAACTGGAGACATTTTTAAAGGAAAATGAGATTCAAATAACAGGAGTTATGTTTAAATTGAAAAAAAAATAATTATCTTTAGTAAATTAAATGTTATGACAATTTTTTTGAAAACAAATTGGAGATTTTTTAAAAACTATAATCAACCTCCATCATAAAGTTTTGAAAGCTCATTATTCACAGTAAAGTATACTTTAGTTGGAGGACTCGTAGAATTACAATGCTGTAAAAAGATCTAAAAACCAAAGTCAGTTTCAGAGCTAGGAAATAAATGTTTCATTGAACTGACTATATTTTAAATCCTTGTTGTAATTTCATATCTACAGAACAGTGGCCCTAGAAAATATCCACTAATTAGCAAAGATATACTGACAAGAGGTGTTTTAAACACTCCACAGAAGAAAACGTTACGTAAATGGTAGACAGTAGTACATATCTGGGAGCCTTATATAGCCAGTGGTTGTTCAAACTAGATTTAATTGTGTTCTGTAAATAGATACATTACCAGAAATACTGTGGATATCCTGTTGAGATTTTTTAAACATTATCTTTGTGCACATTGTTAGGGATAATTAATGCACTTGAACTTGTATCCTGACCAACATGATCCATTGAAATAACACATTCCTTAAAGGGTACTCCTTTAGAGATTTCAAATGCTTGCTAAAGTTACCTTAATTGTTAAAAAGTAGTACTATATCTAAAAAGAGAGACAAAGCAATTACTGTCTTCTTTAATAATCCAAACGTATTTTCCAGTGAGAGCTTTGAAGACTTTTCCACATTCAGAAAACTACTACTTTACTCACAAACTTTCTGAGAACAGAAAATAGTGTGTATGCACCAAATTCCCTTTGATTTAAGGCTTTATTAACTTGAAAAAAAAGCTCACTGACATTTGGAATCATATTATAGTCTTGGCATAGAACTGACCTTTTAATGAAGAAGATAAGAATAAATCCATATTTTTTTTATAAAATAAAGTTTACTATAGTTATCAACATACATGTAATACCAAAGAAAACAGCGATTATTTTGGATTTAAATAATTCCATAAATTTTACTAAAGAATACTATGAACAAAATTTACAAAAGAACTTCTCCCAGGATAACTGTAATAGGTTGCTTTTCTCCTATGCCTTATACCCAGAATGTAAATCAGAAATATAGTTATTCATTCAGCTGTGATTCTTAAAATCACTAATATCACAATTCCATTTTAGAACCACATTATGTATTCAGTTCATTATCAGTAGTTTACTTGTAATTATTTCATGTACTCTCTGGCTGTCTCAACTTTTGATTTATAACTTTAGAAAAAAAATACTGAGAATAGGTTGAAATCCTGAATTTACCAGAAAATAATTCATTGATTTGTCAAGATAAAATCTGTATGTGGACTCCTTATTCATTAAAGTCCACTGAATTAAATTAATATGTTTTTGAATAATGTCTCTGAATGTTAAATACCTGCTTATTATAGAATTGTTTTTTAAATCTACAAATGTATAAAGAAGAAAATACAAACAGTATCCAAAAACTGATATGCAATTTAGTTTTCTGGATTACAGTGTGAGTTGAGGAATCAAGCGACCTTACTTCAAAACATAGCAACCGCCCCCCACCCCCCGTCAATTTGATGCCTTAGACAAGTTTTGTAACCTCCCATCTCTTCAGTGTATGTATCTGTAAAAGGGGTCCCTGACCATGCCAGCCTCATAGAGTTGACATGGGATTAACTGAAAACATTCAAATAAAGCTCATAGAACTATATACTTGACATACAGTAAGTGCTCAATAAATATCAATTCCTATTATCCTCTGAGTATTTTTTTATATGCACATATATGTGAGTTTTTTCTCTTTTTTTATTTTTAATTTGGCATGTGGATATGTCATAACTTGGTCTTTGGAATCTGGAAATGTAAATGCCACCAGTACTATCATCAAGTTTTTTGTTTAATCTTTTCTCTTTTGAGATTCTTTGTATACAAGCATGGTATTGAAGCAACTACATTTTTAAAGTATGGAAATTCTTTGTAGTTTCTGTAATAAATGGGCCTGATTCTGACTGTATTGGTCTCTTAATTCTCCCTCAAAAAGTTTTGATAACAATGGCAACAAATAATCACTGACAATCTGTTTTGTATTCTAGCCATGATGTGGTGAACCAAGTCCTGGACTAGGAGACCGAAGACCTAAGGTCTGGTCCCATACCCGGGTTCACCCAACAGACATTGATTAGGTGCATATTATATGCCAGACATCATTCTTGGGACACAAAGGAATTAAATAAGAGATAGTCACTTTGCTCAAAAACACAGTCTAGTAGATCATCAGAAATATAAAAAATAAAGGAAAAATCGTGTGATGGATGCTCTAAGGAAGGTATATAAAGGTGGATTTTGGACACAAAAAAAGAATGTGTCATCTCTACCTGGTTTGGTAAGGAAGGGTTCACAGAAGAGTATTTGAACTTTGGGTACAATCTTAAGAGTATTGGACTTTAAGTTTCCTCCTGCTTAAACAGGGCAATGAATCTATTCTATCCACTTCACCAAATCATGAGGTCCAGGAAAAGAAAATAGGTGAATGACCTTTGTGAATTTCAGCCTTATTTAAAATATTCAGAATTGGTAATTGCCTGTAGCTTTTCCCTAATTATCTCCCCCATACTCTTTCACTTGAGTTTTCAGTGGTGCTCATTTTAACTTATTTCTCCAAAATATATTTTCTCCCATTTTCACCCACTGACCCTAAAGGGTATCCTCATCAGTCAAGTTGGGCAAGACAAAAATGAAGCTGTATTGAAATGTTGTCCATTTTCTATGTGCTAACATCCAACTGGTAATATAATACTGTATTTATTCAGCTTATTTCATCAATGTGTCCTCTCTAATAGGAAGTTCTAATTCATAGCTGGTAAGTAAACATGGTTAGAGTTTTAGAAAAGCATATTGCTCTATGAAATTATGTTTATGGAATATTATGCAAATGGCTTTAGTTGAATCTGATGTTCTGTGGGAAGCATACTTGCTGTCAACTTCCACTTTTGTCATAAATTACACTCATTCATTTAGTAAATATTTATTGTGGACCTGCTATATGTTACAAATTTAGCAGTTAACAAGCAAGACACAAGTCCTAGCTTGTGTTGATCTGCAGGTTAGCAAGTAATACAGAGAACTGTACAGTTGGGAGCACAAAACAGTTAAATAAGTACTGAAATATGAGATAAGTGTGGTGTGATGGTAGCACAGAATGGAAGACAAAACCTGGTCTAAGAGGAAGAGATTTTAAGCTAAGACAAGAAGGGAGAAAAAAAAGAAGTCAGTAAGAAAAGGAAAACAATGATTGATATCCTTAGACAAAAATCTGTTTATTTGTATGCTGGGGGGAGGGGGAGGTAGAGTGAGCTCTAAATAGTAACTATACAGTAAGGAGACTGGGAGAACAAATTTGGGGTTCATCAAATCCAATAAAGTCTGATGTTTGAGTTGGCCAACAGAGCCACTGAGTATTTCCTTGAGATTTGTTTTTAAATCTCTCTTCCCTGTATCTCTCGGCCAAAGAGTAGGATAGAGAGGCTCATTTCTGGCTATTTTAAAAACTACTTAAAAGAGACATGGGTATCTAACTCCGAGAGAGGGTGGCACTAAAAAAAGTGTGCATTGTCCAGCCAAAAGGTTTTCTTTCATTTTGTATCAATAAATTAAACGGAATTTTGGAAACCTGTTTATAGGTTATACTTGTCCCCATCTTTTGAGTGACAAAACACCATGAAACAATTTATGGGAATTTCCCATTGTTCTAGAAATTGGCCACTTGTGCTCATGATTTCAAAGTTGGTGTCCAGGTAACTGAACTTAATCGTGTAATGCATCTTGCTATATATAAATGATACATGTGTTGTTTGGTTGTCTCAAAATGCTGTTTTGCAAAATGGATTTTTTTTTCTGCTTATAAATCGATTTAGTAAAGAAAATATTATTTTATTCATTCAT
Organism: Balaenoptera physalus; assembly: GCF_965194825.1. Taxonomy (NCBI): domain Eukaryota; kingdom Metazoa; phylum Chordata; class Mammalia; order Artiodactyla; family Balaenopteridae; genus Balaenoptera; species Balaenoptera physalus. Next base: position 37,670,692 of record NC_138898.1, read on the forward strand.
TTCTCAAATATGAGACTCCTGCTGTTTGCCAAGTGGTGAGCTAAGTTTTCTTATCTGTTAGCAAGCAGTGTAGTCTCAGACCATAATTCAGACAATAATTTTTAGATATTTCTGTAAAGGTACATTTCCAAAAATAAGAATACGGTAAAAGGAAGGGTGTTTTCTTTGTTTTAAGGACTTGAAAATAAAAATAATCATATAAACACATACCTGAAAAAGGAAAAACGGCATGAAGAATGTTCTTCCTGTTAACAAAGGCTTGAATACATGCTTCCGGTTTCCATGGCAGCCCGACTAAACAGAAAAATAAGTCGTAGAAGTCACTTTTTATATCAGTGACTTGCTTTCCAAACAATAGGACCAAGAGGAATCAGTGAGAAATAATGACTGATGTCCTACTTATGAAAACTGTTTTGCAACTTACCAGATTACTTAAACCAGAAAGAACGTTGTTTGAAAAAAAGACACAAAATTGGGATTTTATCTTTTCATTTTGAAAATGTCTTTCTCCAGGTTCTTTACTTTAAAAAAAAAAATACATTCATTCAAAAGTCTGCTAAACAGCACATAGACAATGTGAATGTGCTTCATGCCACTGATTTGTACACTTAAAAATGGTGACATGCTATATTTATCTTCTGTATATTTTATCACAATTAAAAATGAGATTGAAGTCACCAAAAACAGCAACCTAAAAAAAAAAAAAATCTGCTGAACAGACCCTGTTTTCACTAGGTCTAACCTTATTTATTGAATGTACTTCAGAAATTGCCTTAACATCCCTTTAGAAGGAGAAAACTCTTAAGCTTAAAATATAATGAAAAAACAGAAAATAAGGCTTTTGATACCTCAAAGCCAGTGTCCAAGTGAACTCCACCACTGGCCTCATAGATGTTTTCTGAATGTTCACCCTGACCTCCTACTGATCTTATGGAAAAATCCCAAATGAACTTTTTGGCCAACCCAATAAAAGAAAGAAAAGAGGAAGGAAGGAGGGAGGCAGGGAAGAGAGAGAGAGAGAGACAAAACTGGGAGGATGAAAGATAACAAAGAAAAAGACCATTTACTGACCCTCTTGTTTTATTCCCCAGAATGATTCGATACCTCAAGAAGATTTCACTCCAGAAGTGTACAGAGTTTTCCTGAACAACCTTTGTCCTCGACCTGAAATTGATAACATCTTTTCCGAATTGTAAGGGAACACATTTTAACTCGTTTTGTTCTGCCTTGGCGATGGTACTCAGGGTGCTAGCTAGGGCAGGATTTTGAGCAGTAGAGGGAGATGACAGAACCTGTTTGTACACGATGAATAATAACAGTGATTCTGTGTAATTTGATGGAGACAATCATGCATTCCTACCCTTGAGGTTCAACCACTTTTTTTTTTATTAATTTATTTATTTGTTTTTATTTTTGCCTGCGTTGGGTCTTCGTTGCTGTGCGTGGGCTTTCTCTAGTTGCGGCGAGCAGTGGCTACTCTTCATTGAGGTGCGCGGGCTTCTCATTGTGGTGGCTTCTGTTGTTGCAGAGCACAGGCTCTAGGCGCGCGGGCTTCAGTAGCTGTGGCATGCAGGCTCAGTAGTTGTGGCTTGTGGGCTCTAGAGCGCAGGCTATTTGTAGCACACGGGCTTACTTGTTCCACGGCATGTGGGATCTTCCCGGGCATGTGGGATCGAACCCGTGTCCCCTGCATTGGCAGGCGGATTCTTAACCACTGTGCTACCAGGGAAGCCCTCAACCACCACTTTTAATGAGTGAAGTTGGCTATGATTTGTTGCAGGGTGTCTCTGTTTTAGAATCCTCAGGGGGCTCTGTGTGGTTTGAAGATTATGGCTAGAACAGAGAAGTATCTAGGCTTACTTTGTGGAGATAGACTGTTGTAGAAAGAATGCTGACCTGGGAACCCGTCATATTACCTCTTTGCATCACATTAATGAAATGAGAAGTTTGAATTACTAAGAACCTTCTCAGCTGAAAATTATTTGCTTTTATGTTAGAAATCATATAGGCATTACTTTTTAAAAAATGAATGAAAAAAAAAAGAAAAACAAATCAAAACACCAAGGCAAATATGGGGAAGTAGCAATTTATCGATACCTTTCTTGATACACTGAAATCTATGTGATGACAGATCAATCCAAAACTGACAGACTAAATAAAGATTTCTTCATATGAAAAACAAGCAAACAGTGCTGCTGAGAATATCAGATGTACTCACTTTGTCATGTTCATTGCCATCGACTATTGATTGAACATCTGCAATATCTGTACTATTGAACTTGTCTTTGGGTTGTCAACAGGATTGAAATGGGAAGTTTGAATCACACTATATTGCAGAGTTATAGACTCTTGCTGAAGCATAATTTTATTGAAAAGAAAAATGTGCCCAAACATATTGGGTATTTTTAGTAATGAGAAATAAATACATCTTTAGATGATTAAGCGGGATATGAGAATTTGATGACTAAACCAGAAGTTTAGCATCATAATCAAAAAACAACCCATAATCTGTGTTCCATTTAGAGTGGTGCATCTTCACACACAAGATACAGTATTTCCCTATTGTGGTTTTCTTATGCATTTGGTATAGTTCAGGGGCATTGGGATTTGGTGGCAGTGATTGCAAAAGTTTGTGATGGAACAACACAATGTTTTTAGGGCAAGATAGGAATTCCAGTATAGCATGCTTTTGCCAGGTATGGCAGGAGTTTGTTTCCACATAGCTAAATGCAAATATATGAATGAGACTTGGTGGAAAAATCTTCTAATTTCCTGGTTTTTAATTGTTTTTAGTGGTGCCAAAAGCAAACCATACCTTACAGTTGATCAGCTGATGGATTTTATCAACCTCAAGCAGCGAGATCCCAGGCTAAATGAAATTCTTTACCCACCTTTAAAGCAAGAGCAAGTCCAAGTGTTGATTGAGAAGTATGAACCCAACAACAGTCTTGCCAGAAAAGGTCAGTCCACTTTTTCCCACACCAGAGCAAAGCTCGAGTTCTAATTGTGAGTGGGCCACCCTTGGTAGTCATGGACATCAAGGATTATTCAGGAGGGTTTCCCACATTTATATGCCTGCTTTTCTTTCTGACTTAAATCACTGGTGGTTTAATCAGAAGATTTTTTTAGAGCTTGGTATGTGATGTTTTTGTTGTTGTTATGTATATATATATGTGTGTGTGTGTGTGTGTGTGCGTGTGTGTGTGTGTGTGTAACATTGTTTTTTAAATGTCTAATCGTTTGTTTTGTTTTAAATTTTCCCAGTGACTGAATGCATCTTATTTTCAGACAGGAAATTCATTATCTTAAAGGTTGCCCTTTTGGGTCTGTTTCTAGCTCTTTGACATGACCCATAGATTTTTATAAATCTCTAAAACTGAAGAGAATATTCAGTCCATTAGACCCTTATCTTATAGTAGTTTATAGTTTACACTACTGATGAATTTTTCCACTTGAAAAGATATTTTAAACTTTGGCCTTCTGTGTTAAAAAAAAAAATTAGTGTTTGTAGGAAAAAAAAACAAACTGGTATCAGAAAGACAGCACTAAGGTGCCTGAAAGTTATTGAGAAATTTATATTTTTGATTCTGGAGAAATGACTTGCCAAAATAAGATCATGAAAATTCAGTTGCCAGGAGTTTTCAACTATATGTGGCATCATGGTCTCTAAACTGGATCATCCTTTACCACTAAGACCAAGTGTCATCTGGATTGAAATACCTTCACTGAGAATATTAGTGTGTTATTACTGATGTTATTGTAAATTGACTAGTTATTCCATAGGGAGGAAAATAAAGTGCAATTAACCAATTATTAAGAAATAAATTGCATGTTAATATGCAAGTAATTTATAAGTAACAAATAACTCTGGCAAGCTTGTGGTCATTAATAAGATGGTTATCTTAAAACCATCCTCTAAATGAAAAATGAGAGTATTTATTAAATATCAAAGTAAAATCTTATCTCTAATTCTATCTTACATGTTATCAGTTGGGAATTTATAGATGAATTATTTTAGTTTTTAGTTTTATCATTTTACATATTTTAGTTTTAGTCTTAGTTTCTTCGTCAGGCACTCTGCCTTTGTTGTTGTCATCATTCTTACTGTTGCCGAGGTCAAAGGAAACAACTGACCCAACAGTACATGTTGGCCTTGCCAGGCCTGCCCCTCCAGCCCCTTCAGATCTGATACCCTTTCTTCCCTGGTGTCACAGAGATGGGATTTCTCCTTTCATTAAACCAGAAGAACTCCTTGGAGATTTCTCATAGATAGCTTGACAGTTCCCTTCTGAAATCCAAACTTAGCCAAAAATAACTAACACAGTGTTTTAACAATTCTGACAAGACTTCTAAAAACAGTTAGCCCATGACACCAGGAAAACAGAAAGCTTTTGTGAAACCAATGAGGCACTTCAGAACCTAAATTTTGCTCTTTTCTCCTCCCTTCATACCACCTTGCTGGTGGTCCAGGCTTCATCTAGTGCATGATGCCCCCATATATCATACTCTGATGACTTGGACAAAGTAGAGGATACAAAGGAAAATACTACAATAGGTTATTGTAAAACTCTATCATCCTGGAAGAACTGATTTTGATTCTAATGGAAATTAAGATTATATCTCTTAACATTTGCATGAGTATTTAGTTCCATCTTAGAGCTGTACTAGGTGTGAATTCCATAATCATGCAGACATGTAAAATTCAGGTATATTTAAAAAATAGCAACTTAATTTATTTTCCTACAACTTAATATGATATTGATCATGAAGCCTCTCTGTCGGCATTGATGTGATTTTTTAAAATCACAGTATTCATTTCTCAACCCCAAAACTCCAGTAGGAAGATAAACTTGAGATGTCTCACACCAAGTCATTTTGTTTGCTGCTTTGGCTCTGTTTATGTGACCAAAGAAGATTAGAGAAGATTGTTTTATTCTAGCAATTGTTGTTTCACAGTCAAAAGGATAACAATTTTGAAATCTTTATTTGTAGGAATAAGAAATTGTTGAGTTAGACCTCAATTCTTTAGTAATAAAAAGTTTGAAATATTTTTTCCAAGGATGAAAATCATTTTTTACGTGATTTTACAGTTTATAATATCTGATGTTTGACTTTAAGATCTTTACAGGAACTCCTTTTTATATGCAACAAAGTACAATTTAAGAAAGTATTTATTATATGGCTTCAATGATGACTGATATGCAAGGAAATTAACTCTCACTTATCATGTGACTTTCAAAATGTGCATTATCATTTTACAAAGAAGCAAACCAAAGCTTTGAGGTCAAATGACTTACCTAAGATCTCATACCAAGATGCTCTTCAAGAAAGCACAGTTTTTAACTTTTAGTCAACTAGTTAATATGTTTTAATCAATAAACACATAAGAAAATAAGTAGGGAAGTTTAATATTACATTATCATTTTTTCTGTGGCACCTTACATTTTTACTAGTTCTTCAAATGTGCCCAAGCATTAATTAAATTGACCACAAACTCAGTTTCATTTATCAGAGAAAGACACTTCCATACTGCCTATATTTGATATAAAATCATGGGAATAAGATACATACAGAAAATCCATATATAATAGCATAAATATACATATACTATCTGATATAAGAAATATATTTTAAAGTAGGTGTTAAACAAATAAACAATACACAAAATTGACCTATGCTAATGTTTAGTTTTTATATGCATTTGGTATAATTTTGACATAAAAGGTAATCTTAAATTAATGAAAAATTTTCAATGTGGGTAAAAGCCTAATGGCTAAAGCTGAGCGTAAGTGAGCTGACTGATGGCATAGCAGCTGGAAGTGTGAAGTGAAAACCCAGAAGAGCTGACCAACAGTGATGCTCTGTTGGCCCCCTGTCATGAGAACGTTACCCACATTCCACGCCGGAATTTCTGTTTCTGTGGATGTACGTATTGGTTATAAATAATCAGAAGGTTTCTGTGCAGTCTAAGGCCAAATGTTCACATGTTTGGGTTTCACAGAGTTGGAATCTTGCTGCAGAAGATACTATTCTCAAGGGAGTTAGGTTTATTTTTACAATTTAAAATCACACACTGAAAAGTGCTGTGGCCCCAAGTCAGCAAATGTTTCTTCCTTACCATGTTGTTTGCACTGTAGGCCTAACTGTGCTTAACACAGGGCTACACAATGACTCCTGCCTCTTCCAAACAAAAGGGTCACGAATGTCCGTTTGAAGACTCATGTCTCTTAGAGTTATTTTGTTTATAATTTAAACTCTTTAGAAGAAAGACGTTGAGTAAAATTAGCATGAAAAATGAAATAGTTTTTGGTGCCTTAGGTAACAGGCTGCAGACCTCTAGATTCAGCAGCTTTGTCTGTAAAAGAAGGCCAAATTATGCTTAAACTGCCAAACTGAAAGAAAAGAGTGAAGTTTGTTCATATGTTTATTATTCTGTGAAGAGCAGGTGTTCATGAGAATTTGTTAAGCAATTGAATTAATATAACATCATAATATTAGCAGATGTTTCAAGCTACATTTCTTTTTTATCAGCACTTCTTACTCTTAAATTTTTATACAGTGTGGTAAAAAAAAGCTTCCCTGCTTTGTTGCAATTAAGATGAAACTAAAACTTTTAGTATTTGATCAGTACTCCATGAGTTAATAGTTTAATAGTTGAACTCAAAATTAATAATAGCAGAACAATTTGTTTTTAAGCAAAGCAAATAGAAGTTCAGGTATAGCAAGCATATTTGCTCCAAATAGACCTAAGCTAACAATGATTTGCATACTAGAAATAACCCTATTGTATTTTTAATATTGTTCTATTTTAAAATATTTATGCAAGTGAATTATACTGTGTCATTATTATCAACAACAAGAAGCACCCAGAGTGTGTTAGAGAGAGCACTGGACTTGGAAACTTGCAACCTGTAGTATTAGGTGGAACTCCTTCAGTTGAAAAATGACAAACTTAACTCAGACTGAAGCACAGAAAGGAATTGACAGGTACATATAAGCAAAAAGTGAGGGTGTTAATGACTTCAGGCATGACTACATCCAGGGGCTCAAATGATGTCATCAGGACCTGTCATCTCCCATCATGTTCTCTGCACTGGCTGTAATTCTTGGGCAGACTCTCCTGAAGTGACAAGAAAGCCACCAGCAGCTCCAGGCCTACCAATCTCATAGTTCCATCGAAATACCAGAAACCAGAACATGGCTTAAGCCACCCAGGACCACTCCTGAACGAGGATCATTGTGGCCTGGAGGATGGAGTGTACCAATTGGACAGACTTTGGTCACATGACTCTCCCTCGAGCCAAAAAGGAGTCAGCTACCTGAACCATGTGGACTGACAGTGGGAGAGGGGTGGTTCCCTGAAATTCACCTGGGGTGTGTACCTAGAAAAAGGAGGACTAGTCACCAGGCAGATAAAAACAGCAGATCCCACTAAAACTGGTCACAAATCAACAATTCATCATCTCTGTTTACCTTACCTTAGGAAGCCATTTAATCTCTTTGACGAGTTCCACCTCCTAGTTTTCTGATCTTTGAAAATATTCTGAGAGAATTTCTGGGAGAATTAAGTAAGTTGCTTATGATAAGAAGGTTGCATGTATTAATTGTTACCTATTGAACCCTTGTTGATCTGAAGTAATGAAAAATGAGAATTGGCATTTGTGCCAAATTATTTATGAGTCTGGAAGTGAGATTCAGAGCACTGGGCAGAGGCATTTCTGAAGGCTGCTGTCTCTTGGCTAACAGGCTTATTTTACTTATTGCAATTAATAAAAAATTAGACTCATTTGGTGATGAAACCTGAAAAAATATGGTGAGTCATATCTGTGCACAAATGTTCATTTCTGACTCGATCAATATTTTATCTATATTTTTATTAAAATGGAATTATAATTATAGTTTAAAATGTAAAGATTTACACTGGAATCTTACTATTTACTTTATCACTTAATTTTCCTAATAGAGTTTTTAAAATCGTTATTTTCCCAACACCATTTCCCTCTAGTAGGTAGAAGTTATAAAAAATAATGATTATTTTTATTACTGTGTATTATGCATTCTTGAGACATCAAACATGCCGTAATTAAGGAAAGAGACGAGCACTGTGTTATGGTTAAGCCAGTTAACCTCAGGCAAGTGACTTGACTTGCTTGAACTTCAGGTTCCTTATCCGTAAAATGGGATGATACCAGTTCTAGCAAACATCAGTGCTGATCCTGTATCCCTTGGCATACATGGTTCCAACACAGTCAACAGCATCTTCTGCAAATCTCTGAGACTTTCTCTCAGCCCAACCACAGCAAGCCTACAAGTGCCCAGGACATCATGGCCCCAGGAGTAATTTTCACTCAGGTGGTAGTACCTCTCTTCCTTGCCTCTTGTGTGGGACATTTCTGATACATGTTCTTCACATTCTCCCAGAGTTCCCATGTATGATTGAGCCCCAGTTTCCCACAACTGCAACCTGCTTGATAAGGTTCCCTTTATTTGCCGGCTTTTCTTCCCTTCGCTTTTCTGCACTCCCCTACTGTTAGTTCCTGGGTTATCTCCCAAATAAGCTGCTTGCACTCAAATGCTTATCTCAAAGCCTACTTTTAGAAGAACCAAAACTAAAACAAGCACTTCTCAATAAATGGCCTTAACAGAATCTAAAGTGAAAGATGGGTAAGGTCAGAGTAGCTGAGCATTAAGAGAAAAAAAAAAAAAAAAAAAAAAATGGAAGGGCTGTGCCCATGGATCATCCCTTCCAACATGTCACATGTTGTCTTAGCTGTTACCATTCCTGAAGTCCTGGCTGGTAGCCTCAAAATCACGGAATCTCCTGTCTACAAGGGACTTAGCCATTTAGCCCCAACTCTCAGGTCATAGAAGAGGCAGCTAAGTGACAATGTTGAGAGTAGGACTGTATTTTCTGTGTGCCAGTTCTTTGCACCACTCCGGACTCCCACGTGGAGCCCTCCATTAGGCCTTGCTCAAAAAATGCAATGTCAGCTATTTAGAAGTTAGCAATTTGCATCCATAGCAGTGGTTTTCAGACTGTCCTTGACATAGCATCCTTTTATTTGTGTTTGTTTCATCTCACAGTGTCTCACTGGATTGGTCAATGTGTAGGAAGAACCTTTAGAAGCACTATTTTGGTTGAATGAGTGGAGCCTGCATTGTAGCTGGTGATGGCTGCCCTACTCCTGTTTATTCTCCTGCTCTATCCCATTCTCTGCAGGCACTTCTGCCCAAACCCCAGGAGATTCGAGATGCTCAGTTTAAAAACCACACATCTGAAGGAGATATTCACTGGCCTAATGATCTGCCTCACCATTAAGATGGCATCCGTTTAAATATTTTTATATAGATGACCTGTGTAGCAATAAAAGAAATAAAAGAACAGAAATGAGTGAACAGAGGCAACTCAAATGAGATAGATTTTCTTCCCAAGAGACAAAGACAGATGAAAGCTGTACGATGTAGCCAGTTATTTTCATATCTTAAGTTACTACACTAAGGAAGCTGCCAAAAAGCCACTCTAGTATTTTATTGATTACAATCCCATTTAAATCCCACCTATTGACTTGCTAGCCTCTGTGGAAGGTCATAGAAGAATGACATTAGCATCTGTGAGTATATTCCAGGCTCCTCTTAACTCTGTGTTTTGTTTATTCATAGACTTCTCTGAAGTATTTGAGACTGAAAAAAATGAAAAAAAATTTATTTTCAAGATAGCCATTATGTCACTGTTCATCAGTTGGCTTGATAACTTCCTTGAATTTCCTTTCTTGATTGCATTTCCTCCTTTCCCAGGAGGGAGGACCTGGGCTTGAGGAAAGCAAATGCCTGGCGCAGGAGTCCTGGTTATTTTCTCTTGCATCCTTTCTTTCTGTGACCTCAGTGTCCACTCAGAATTACAGATCTAGCCAGATAGCCACAACCATGTCCATTCAAAGCTGAAATGGCTTTTGTTCAGAAAACAACCAGTCAGGAAAAAAAAAAAAAAAAATATATATATATATATATATATATATATATATATAGTAAAAGAAAAAAACAAATGCAAGTTTTAAAGAGGTGCAGGAGTGAACTTGGTAGCATAATCCACCCCAGTCTGTTGAGTGTTTTTAAAACCTCTCTCCCTCATCAGACTATACCTTCCCAAGATGCCTTGCCGTTGTGGGTGAGAACTAATGGGACAAAGCAAATAATGGCTATTTTCTCCTAGAGGTAACCTCCCATCAGAACAAAGCATTAATAATCACTGACTGTTACACCTTTTCCCTTGCCAGCAGGGGTCAGGGGACAGGCTATGGCTCAGTTAGAAGGAACGGCTTAGCAGCTTGCACTGTGCTGCAGAAAAGCCAGGAAGCCACAGGCATTGGACCCCAACATCTGCATTTCCCAGAGCTGAGTTTTGTTGATAGTTGATTTTACACCAAATAAGCGGGAAGGAAGCTGATTGAATGCAGAGAGAATCAACTCCATGGAAAACATATGGTGACCACAAGGAAGCCAGATGAGGTGAGGGGTAGACTGTCTAACCTAACACTTCACAGAAAAGCTGAAAAATGCACTGTGGCAATGGGTGAAATGTCAGGAAGCTGAGAATGACCAATAATTTCATTCATTCATTATAGAGATTCTAGGAGCCCTGTCTGAACCACTGCAGTCTGTAGGACTCCAGTTGCAAAAGCAGAATTACCTGCATAGTAGGGATGGCACCATTTTAAGAGGAAGACTTAACTGAGGATGTTTGAAAAAATTAAATTTCTCACCTAACACCCTACCTTACGTGTAGAAAAGGAGTCCAAAATGCTTCTTATTAATGTTGTTACTGTTACCTAAAAACTGGGTTAGCCTCTTGGTGGGTATTGAGCCAATAGACACAGCCAAGCCAAAGATCAGGAGAAGGAAGGATTATTACTTGCAGCAAATAAGGAGAACACCGGGGATCTTTTCCAAAGCAGTGTCTCCCCTAACAGCAAAATTGGGGAAGTTTTAAGCTAAGGGTACTTGCATATTCATGAAGGGGCTAGAGCACATGAGAATTCAGCATAAAGTTGAGGCAAAAGTCGAGAGAGTCCAAGCTTTAATTGACTGAAGTCAGGAGGGTCAACATCATCATTCCATCTTCCACCTGGGAGGGGGCCTTAGTTCCTGCAGAACTCAAAGATACATTATTATTATGTATATCCCTTGAGGAGGAACTAGGACTCTGCTTTATCATTGCACTACCCTTTGACTGCCATTTCTTTGTTCCTGCATTCCTTTGTTCCCTTAATACCCTTGATTCCTGAGACCTGTTCAAGGGTAAGCATTGTGGCCAGGCTTAGATCACTAAATGGCTTAGACCAAAATGGGTTCTCTTATGTCAAGAAAGCCATGCCTGGGGCTTCCCTGGTGGCGCAGTGGTTGGGAATCTGCCTGCCAATGCAGGAGACACGGGTTCGAGCCCTGGTCTGGGAAGATCCCACATGCCGCGGAGCAACTAGGCCCGTGAGCCACAATTACTGAGCCTGCGCGTCTGGAGCCTGTGCTCCGCAACAAGAGAGGCCGCAATAGTGAGAGGCCCGCGCATCGCGATGAAGAGTGGCCCCCACTTGCCGCAACTAGAGAAAGCCCTTGCACAGAAACGAAGACCCAACACAGCCATAAATAAATAAATAAATAAATAAATAAATAAATAAATAAATAAACCCAAAGTTTAAAAAAAAAAAAAAAAAGCCATGCCTGGTTCTTCTTCTTCTCCAGGGACTCCCCCTAATCTATCTGCTTACACTACTTGCCTTTGTTTAGGTTCCCCCAACAGTGACCCTGGGAGAAGAATCCAAATATAAAGAGTTTATTTGAAAGGTGATCCCAGGTAGCACCAGTAAGGCAATTTAGGAAGTAAGAATGAGGAACGGTAGGCAACCATTAAATGTTGCATCATCTCTCAGTCCTGGGCAAAACTAATGTCCATCTTACCCAAGGAACATGACATTCTCGTTAAGGATCTAGAACATTTTGCTCTCCTTTGTGTTACGGTCAAGAACCATTGTGAAGGGTCTCCTCTCATGGAACAATGTGATGGTGCACTAATAAAATGCGACAGACTTGTTCCCTACCCTCTGAGAACCTCTAGCCCTAAATGATCAATCAGCCGTTACATAAATCTAGTGAAAAAGACTCCAAGCCCATGTTTAAGAGAGTAGGGTACCAATCTGGATTCTGTTTTTATCTAGCCATGTCAACTTAAAAGGACTGTTTAATCTCACTGGGTCAAAGTTTATCTGTCCTGTTAAATAATAAAATGCTGTCTTACCTACCAAACAGAACAGTGTGATGTAAATAAATTGCAGATGTGAGAATACTTTGAAAAAGGGAAAGTGCTAAATCAAAGTTAGGTGCTATTATTAAAAACTTTCACACAAAACCACATTAACAAGTTCAGCTGAATACAGGGAGAACTACAGGGGCACAAAAAGCCATGACAGCTGGGTCGTGGGGTTGATCTGCAAAGGCTTTTGAGAAGAGCACATATTCATTTAGTGGAGATTATTACACGATATCTTGGACTTGTATTTGTACATAGTTATGGTAATTGAACAGTTTTGCAATCAAGATGGAATAAGAATGCATGACACTTTTCAGCCTAAGATAAAATAATAATGCCTGAGAACATGTATAGAATATACTAACTCCAGGATTGAAAAGAAATGGATAAAATAGGCAAAGAAACCAGCAAACTTTGTACACTATACAAAAACACAGTTAATTGGCAAATGTAATAGGAAAGTCTGTGCCCAAGCAAAGAGAATTGAAAAGGGAACATTTTATAGATTATTTCTGTAAGCAGGCAAATAGATTTTGGTGAGCCATGGGATATTAGAGCCATCTGCACTTGCTTTCTCTGAGCTGGTCTAGCAGAGCTCACATAAGGGTCAAAGCACCAGGAATAAATGTGAGCCAAGGACATACCTTCTCAGAGCTGTGCTTGCAAGTGATTTTAGGAGGTGCTAAGCCATTGGACCAGTAGCTTTCCAACATGCCCTGGTATCATTACATTAGGACTGAGGATTGAATGGTGATGAATGGATTCTCAAACACCTAATCCCAGTGACATCCAAACATGTGGGTGCCAGATCCTGCCTAATTGGCATTTGGCTCAACAAAGTGAGGCTGGTGGCCATGCTAGCTGGCAGACACATTGTTCAGTTTGCCCATCCTAACTGTGTGATGATTCTGTAAGGATTTATAGGCCATCTGTCTTCCAAGGCATAATTTGTCAAGATTCCTCTGTGCTTCCAGGCTTTGAAACATGTTATTTGCATGTGTTTGGCTATCCCTTTTAAAAGGTAACCTGCATATTTTTTATTTTTTTATTTTTTGCAAAACCCACAAAACAATGTCACATTTTCTGTTTAGCATTTCTGTTGTCCTCACATTGGCATGACACATTTTTTTTTGTTGTATTTTATTTTTCTTCCTACAAGTTAGACTCATGGATTGGAGAATAAAAATGTTAGAGGGTGCCTTTGAATTACTTGTGGAGATTAGACTGTAAATTGAGTCTGGAAAATAATTTTAGATCTTGATAGACAAATCCAAATCAAAGAGCTAATGCTCACGCCTCTGCTAGATGGGTCATTTGTCCTGCCGGAGCCCAGCTTCTTTTAACAAAAAGATTAAAGTCACATGTTTTAAAGAGATAAGTAAATCATGGGAAAAAGCTCTTCCTTGGTCTCATTCAGGGCTATTTTTAGGACTAATCCAGATTGCCTCAATTGAAGCCAACGGCTACAGAGGCAGGATCCTCTCCTTTTCATCATCCTTGTTCCTCATCCAGGCCAGTGCTGGGAAAGTTATGTGGATACACACCATCAGTCGCACTCACCACCATCTGCCTTCCCGTTGCCCTGGCACCACCTCCAGATCCAGCTCTCACACTGAGTACCCCTGTGACCTTAGACAAGTTGCTTACCTCTCTAAGCCTCAGTTTGCTCATCTGAAAATGGGAAGTAAAAAGTACCTCTCTTATAGGATTTCTGTGCCTGCCACATGGTCAATGCACAGGTAATGCTGGCTCTTCCTGTTAGGATGATGATGATGGTGATGATGATGATGATGATGATTTACCTTCTCCTAGTACTAGATTATGTGCTGTACAGCAGGATAGCATAGTAGTTAATGGCATGGAACACAAAGCCTGACTTTGGGTTCAAATCCCATTTTATCCACTTGTAAGCCATGTGATCTTGGGCAAGCTACCTGAGTTTCTCATTCATAAAATAAGCATAAAAATAGTATCCACTTCATAGAGTTATTATGAGGATGGAACGAGTTAATATTTGCATATAGTAAATAGTATATAAAGGTTTATAAAATAATATATGGAAGATAGACTAAATTCATGAAGCTCTTCAAAGGCTGGCTCTCTCTTCCTTTACCATCCTGCTTGCACATATGTAAATATACTTCCTTTCAAGTCAGAATCCATTCTTTTTTTTTTTTTAAGTACTATGTTTGTAGACACAGCCAGCCACATTTTCTTTCTTTGACTCTCCACAGCATTATTTTTCACTTTAGCACTTCGCTCCTGTTACCTTACATCTGCTTTTAGGACGAACTAGGTAGCAGTTCCATGTTGGTGCTTTGATGCCATGATGAGGTCATTTCCAAGGTAACCATCCCAGTAAAAAACACACACTGAACAGGAAAGAGCCTGACTTTCAAAACTTTCTAGTCACCTTAGTAATGTGCCATGAATTCTATTTAGAGATTAGCTTGCAACCATGCCCTGCCGTCCTTTTCCCTTTCCTGGTCACAGAGCCCATGTAAAGTGTCATGTGAGAGTCTGGTGCTGAGGACTTGCCATCAGGTTCCTCATCTGTGCGATGAGGAGCATCAGCTTTTTTACATAACCTTATTGAAAGTCACTTTCATAAGCTTCTAGGTAGAAGGTGAGGGCTATGGATTTATTTCAAATAAACTTCTTACTTGTGAATTTCAAAAGAAATTCTAGCATTGCTGAGCAAAGGTGTTAGAAGGAGAAAGTATTGACAGGGCAGGTAACTTGTCATGTCAGTGCCATGAAGGACAATCAGCTCTTTCATTGCTTAAGGATTGATTTGCTCTGTTGTGAATTATCCTAGTCCCCTATTTCTATTTTGATGGCTTTAGGCATTTAATGCTGTCTGATTAGTGCTTCTGCCAGGGCCTAGGCAGAGGGAGAGAGTAAAGATAAAACTCTCCTGCTGTTCCAGCCACTGGGGAACACCAGGGCTTGGAACTTTCTAGAGCATCTACTGGAAAGGAGCCACAGGCTTCTCTCTTCAGGACTTGGGACTTCCCCTAGGCTTGGGGACAAGGAAACCTTGGTAGAAGAGTGCCCTCAGAACCAAGCCGAAATGGTAGTCTTAAGTTCTCCCTTCTCTTCCATCCCTCCATTCCCTGAGACAAAATTAGAATGCTGTGTTGCTGCCTGTATTGGAGAAGAGTGAGAGGGTCTTGGAAAGTATAAGGGAGGAAATATCTTGTCTGTTAAATACTCCCGCCTGATAAATACCTGGGAGCTCAGGCTGCCTCTGTGACTCTGACTACATTCTACCTGGGAAAAGACACAGCAAGGAAAACTTGACTGACAAATTATCCATATAGTGCCATCTATGGTGAGATATTAGTCACTGCATACTTCTCACCAAAAAGATATGAATGAAAGACAACCAAGGAGATCCATGATAAGTCCCTGACCAGGCAAAGCAGGTCTATAGCAGAAGACCTTCAGTTTCTCCCATCTGATTCATTTTACCTAAAAATAGCAGGATCAAAAGGATAAAGCATGTGAAGTCTGATTTTTTTCAACTTAATCAACAAAATTCTGCAGTCTGGTATAGTAGAGAAATCATGGATCATCAGGATAAATAGAATGAATAATCTAGACATATTCAACTAATTAAACTCTGTCTTGAAATCACACTAAAATTGCATTATACTTTTTTAAGGCATAATCTGGCAAGGGTGGAGATAATAGGGTAAGAGACAATAATTACACAATTTTGGCAACTACCTATAGGTTTACAGCTATAACGCATCTCAGAAAACTGATCATAGGTTTAGAGTTACAGCCTAAAATAAGGAGGGTTGGTTGACAGCTGTTTAAGGAATAGTCAGAACTCCCACCTGGGAGAAAACTAAAGGTTTACCTTCTGGAGACAAGAAAGCAGAGGGTCTGAGGATAACACAATCCCAGGTGAAGGCAGGGCTACCATTTGAAAGCAAAGAGATAAAGTGATCATAAACATTCTGCCCCTTACCCCATTTGGCTCTGGAAGGCTGGCATCCAGGCCTTTATTTTCCTGGCAAGTGATTAAACAGATCTTCTCTCAGGACTTGATGGGCTCAAGAAGGAAGAACTAAAGGTATTGACATTAGGGGTTACTCCAAAGAGACAAAGACTGATCCCTCTACAATGATGCCTTATTAACTCTTATACTTTGCAGGTTCATATCAGATATACAGATGCTTTGAAAAGTCCAATCAGCTTTTTAGTCCACTCATTTGAAATATGAACAGACAATTAAAAATCACTAGACAAAAAAAAAAAAAAAATCACTAGACATATGAGGAAAACTTACTTAAAAAGTAGAAGTAAGCAAGAATAAAAGTAACCTTAGGGAAAACAATGACTATGTAGTTAGAAGAAAACTTTAAATATACATATATCATTAATATCCTTAGAAAGATAATAGAACATGTTGAACCACTGAAAAAAGAACAATGCTATTTTTTAAGGAAATGTCAGAGAACACAAACTGGCTCTTAGACATTAAATAGAGGGTAGCAGAAACAAAACACTCAAAGAAAAGTGGGAAATCAGGTGTGGAAAGTTCCCAGAGATTAGAGCAAACAAATAAAATGAAAAGTTGGAGGGAGAATGTATGAAAATGTAAAATTTGATCAAATAATATTCCAGAAGACAGAGAACAGAAATTAGTATAGAGATAATTTATGAAAATGTTCCAAATAGAAGAATAATAGCTTTCAGACTACAAGGGCTCCAAGAGTGTCCAGCACAGGGGATAAAAATAAACCTATACCAATGCACATCACTGTGAAGTTTCCAGAAACTGGAACTGAATAAGATGCTAGAAATTTCCAAAGAGACAAAATAAAAAAAAAAAAAAAAAGGCCACATATGCTTTTAGGATGATGAAATAGTAATTCTTCAAATCTCTTAACAGCCCACTAGAAGCTAAAACACAATGAAGCAAATTTTCTCACAAAAATCTAAAAGAAAATTTTCTTAACGTACAATATTATACCCAGATAAACTAGCAATAAAGTATACAAATGTCATAAAGCCATTTTTAGACATACAAGCCTCAAAAAATTTTAACACTCAGGAACCCTTTCTCAGGAAGCTACTGACAAATGTACTCCCACTGAAATGAAAAGCTAACTATGAAGGAGGAAGACGTGGTTTACAAAAAATAAAAGAGTTTCAACAAAGAATAGAAGTAAAAAAAATGTTAATTGATTAATCTAAATTGGAGTAGGTTATAAGACTCTAGGAAAGGCTTCATCAGGAAAATGAAACTGGGAGAACACTTGTGCCTGAACATATTGCAAAGAGGTTTAGATAACTGTGTCTTCTTCCTGGAGAGATTTAAGCTGAAACATCTTTTCTTAGATGCCTGGAACAGGAAGTCAAGCTGGAAAGTTCTGTTGGAAGTAGGTTTCAAGAAGTCAATTGATAAAAGGGGTCAGGACCTAAGAAAATGGGAGAACCAGTCCACAAAGCTCTTTAGACTGGTCCATTCTGTTCTCCAGAGCTCCCTTTTCTGGACACAGATCCTCCTCTTCTTAATTGTTCCCAAGACCTGGGACTTCCCTTGTGGTCCAGTGGTAAAGATCTGCCTTCCAATGCAGGGGACGTGGGTTTGATCCCTGATTGGGGAACTAAGACCCCACATGCCACGGGGCAACTAAGTCCACGTGCCACAACTACTGAGCTCGCGTGCCTCAACTAGAGAGGAGCCCCCGCACTACAGCGAAGAGCCCGTGCACCATAACAAAAGATCCCGCATGCCTCAACGAAGATCCCACGTGCTGCAACTAAGACCCAACACAGCCAAAAATATAAAAATAAATAAATTAATTGTTCCCAAGGACCATGCGATGGTCCCAGGTTTAAAGAAGGTAAGGGAGTAGCTTGTTCCCCAGTATATATTCAAAGGTCTTGGCATGCACTTGTAAGCATGAAATGCATCCAGCTGAATGTCCCTGGATATACCGCAAGACTTAAAAGCATCCCTGGAAGGTCTCATTTTGTCACAACAAAATTTCAAATTTCTGTCTTCCTGACATTTTCAAGAGGACACCATTGGAGCCTCAGTCATCATCTACCCCACGGGAAGGAGAGAGGCAGAAGGAGGCAGAGGTACAGTTCCTGGCCATGGTATATGTGTACAGCCACCTGACATTTGAGCGTTTCTTTGCAGCAAAGATATTGCTGAAGAATGACAAGCCATATAAATGGCCATTGGAGACCATCATTTTGTCATGCCACTTTCCTCTCGTATCCCTTTGAAGATGGTTCCTCCCCATTGAAGTCAGATCTTTTCACAATTGATCACCAGCCTTCCTTTTTCAATATACACCAGAACTTCTTTTGAATGAAAAAGCTTCATAGAGCAGTGTTTTCTCCATTCCTTGAGACTTATATTTTTCCTACTTTGGCTCTAAGTGGTTCAAACAATATAAATGCTTATAAAGATCTTTAGGTGTCATTATATGAGTGGCATGTCCACTTGGAAGCATATCAATCTTTTATTAAGAAAATATAGAAGGGACTTTATTTTTAGCCTTTGTCATCTGGCATTATCCTTCTGAACTTAACTTTTCTTCCTGTTGTTTTTATTCCAGAAAATCATCACATTGCTTTTAATTGTGGTTTGATGTCTCATAATCTCATTCTAATATGGGACATTTTGTTTTAATTTAGCTGGTAATCAGCCAGAGTGTATTAAACCACTTGAATTCATAGAACTTTAGAGCTGAAAGAGACATAAGAGCCCATCTAGTTTTCTCATCCTATGGTTGAAGAGTTTGTCGTTGATCAATTACTGCTGGCAGGAATGGAAGCCACATTTCTTGTACTGTTACTAATTTGACTGATTTGTTTAGAAAAACAGTGTTTTTCCCATCTTAGTTCTCAAGGCTTTTCATTTTTCTATGTGCCTCAGTGGACCTGAAAAAAATCGTAAGCAGTTTCGCAAAAACAGTGACTGGTTGGTGGAAAAGTACTGATGCATTTAAGTCAACAGCAACAACAGTATTCCAGCTGTAGGTTATATGCAACAAAGGAAAATCCTCTAACGGTCTGTTTTCGTCCAAAAGCCTTTACTGGTCAGAACTATATTTTTAGGCTAATTCATTGTGCCAAAAACATCTACATTTTTGCAAATGAACTCTTGACCCCTCAGCTGATGCCTTGCAACTTATAAACCTCCAACTCCTGATCTTTACTTTTTCATTGGCTTTTCTTGACTTTGACGTATATCTGCCTAGTCATTTGATGTATCAAAAGTCTTGCACATTTGCTCCTTTAGTTAACAAGGCAAGCTTTGGGGTTGAAAAGTTGCTCTGCCTACTTGCAGTCTACAATCATATTCTGAACTGTCCTCCAAACTCATATATTGTTTCTATTCAAAGTTAGGTAAATTCCTCAGCTGGTGATTTTTAAATTATTTGATATAATTGCGAATAATGCTTACAAACACTGATTCACCTAACTCTTGTTTTTACTAATTTTAATCTATGCTAAAAACTGTTAAAATCTTCGACTCCTAGGAAACAGTAAAGGTAGAGAAAGTAACCCAAAGATTATGTTAATTGACCTATAGGACTTCAAGCAGGTTTATATTCAATTTAGCAATATTTTAATAGGTTTGGGGTATTTTTTGGGGGGGAGGTTGCTGACACACATATATGTATGTATCAATATCCCATAGCCTTCTTTGAAATGGGTTTGTTATCGTCCTGATTTTCTCATTAATGAATTAAATAAAACTTTTACACATGTTCTTTGGCATGTTGCAGAGCATAACTTAATTATAATATCCTCGTTTGAGAAAAACAAATATATAGCTTGCATACCCCCACTTTTCTGTCATGCATCCATGACCAACATCAAAATTATTCACAAGCATGGTTCAGAATCTTTCTCAACACAAGTGCCCAGAAGGCACTGGAGGCAATATAATGGAAATCCATGCTAAAGTTAAAATTAATTTGTCATCCATGCCACATTGGCATATGTTTCGTTTTGACTGCTTTTAAAAGTTGCTGATCACACCAAGGGATATTTATTCCCAAGATACCACACACAAACACAGCCTCCACCAGCACCATAAAGATGGTATGTCTTGGTCACACCATATTGTATTGCTGTCATTTGCATGCCTTTAGAAGGAGCGTATACTTGTGAGTTTTCCTTGGAGTACACTTTATTCCAGGAGTCACATTACTTTCTTTTGTTGGCCCCTAAAGCCACTTGCATTTATTGTCTGTCCTTTGAGGAACAGCTGTGGTTAGAAATTGAGATGTATGAAACTGTCATTTGCATAGGTTAAAAACACCAAATATTAATAATTTCATATGATTTGACCTAATCAGATAAAAGAATCAAAATTATGCCATCTTTGGTGATCTCCCAGTTTCAAAACCATTTATTTTCTCTTTTGAATCACTAATTGTCAAAAGTAAGTGCTGATTTTACAGCTACAGTGCACAGAGAATCGTGGTAGATTCCAAGGATGACAAAGATAGAAACACACATCCTGCTCTGGAGGAGCGCATGCCTGCTGTTCAAGGGGTGAATGGTCTTTATTTTCTATTAGATTATGAGCTATTTGAAGGCATACTCTGTGCTTTGCTCTGCTTTATTTTTCTGCGTATTCATCACATTGCAGGTGTTCAATAAATGTTTGTTAAGTGAGTGGAAGGTAAAGAGATGGGAGAAGGAAGGGAAAGAGGAAGGGAGGAATAGACACTCGTTTGAGAAGAAGGTGACAAGATGGCAATAAATCAGAGTAAAATGATTATTGTCCACAATGCAGACGAAGGATCACCCCAAACCTCAAACAGAAGACTGAAGGTCACTTAACAAAAAAGTAAATAAAGTAACACCCATTTTTCTATTTTAAAAAGTGCCAGCTCTCGAGTGCCAAAGCATGGAAATACCCAGGACCCGGGACCCCAGTAACACTGATGCTCGAGAGGACTGGCCACCCTGGCTTCTAACGCTTAATTTAAACATCCCAGATCTTCATCTTTTGTATACCTGCTCTATGATTTTCGTTCCTACTAATGAAAGGAACGAAAAGGAAGAGTGTGAAGAAATTAGATTTTTTAAAAAAATACTTTATCTCTAAATGTTTCATGCTCCAAAATATTGTTGAAAGCTATCTATTGAGATAACTTTGGCCCTAAGAGGCACTGACTTTGGTTTGTTTCCAAAAATTGAAACCGGTCTGAAAGGGTACATGCATTCCACCATAAATGAATTTCAAAGGAAGGCTTCAAAGGCAATAACCAAAGTGTTCTCATCAATGACAGCGTGATTGGAACGATCACCTTGGTAGGTGATGGTTATTTGGAGGTATAAATTATGGCATCTATAAGATTTTTCTTTTTGTAAGATACAGCTCCACTCGTCAAAAGCCAATAACCAAACTTCTTTTTATTTATTTATTCCTGGAAAATATTAAAGGTGGTTTAGCTATAATGTTTCCAGAATTATGGGACATAGTCATCAGTTATTTTGAGAAACTTATTGAATGTAAAAAGATTTACACTGTGGGGAAACAGTCAGTGCTAGCTTTTCCATTTGCATATGACACATCTCTTACCATTCAAGAATAAACAATGCTCAAATCAATAAAAATTAGAATTATTAGATATCGTGTTTTTACCTATGAGTTTGGCGTAGGGGTGAAGAGAAGGTAAACCACTGGTGAAAGAGTAAATTGCTAGAACTTTAACAGAAAGCAAATTGGTTGTGTGTAGTAAAAGCTTTAAAAATATGCATAGTATTTGAACCAGCAATTCTATTTCTGGAAATTCATTCTCAGGAAATAATTAAAAGTTTGTACAGAGATTCAACTACCAGAGTATTCCATACAGTGTCATTTATGCTAGTGAAAAATGAGAGACAACTCCAAAGATAATGGAATATTACTTAGTCATGTGATGTCTATATATTTTATAATATATAAAACATAAATATTATATAATTATATGACAGTGTTCATAATATACTGTTCAGTTAATATAAACAAAAGTTTCTAAATCATATACAGATATATAGGATTGCAGCTTCATAAAAGAATTACACACACACACGCATACACACTTTTCTTTTTCTGGAAGCATATACAACAAGATTTTAATAGTAATTGTCTCTGAAGGAAGAGTTAGGCATGTTCAGAAAAGTTTTACTTTTCCTCTCTGCTTGTCTCATTTCCTAATTTTTCTTCCATAAACATATCCCATTTTTATATTAATACAAAACTTTTTCAACGAGGAAAAAAAATTACTGCCCTCTAACATTTACTAGCAAGATCTTTACTGCTCACAAATGCACTGGTGATTGTGTTTGTTTTGTTTGTTTGTTTGTTTGTGGCTTTGATTGTTAAGGTTGAAGAAACAAACTGTGATGATGAACCAAAATCATGAAGATGGCCCTTTCTATGTATTATATAAAATTCACTTTAATAAAGAATTATCTCAGTATTTAGTATTAGTCACCTCAGAAAGGTTACAACAAAAGAAAAATTCTAAATACAATCTCAATAAACTAAATAAAGTGTGAGTCATATTTCTTTCATTTGAAGTAAAGTCATTCTAAATAAGAAATTTAAAGACCTTCTTTTTTATGAGCATTCAAATTTTTATTCCTCAGTATGGTCATCTTTATTTTCTGTTTCAGAGAAAAAAGATCATTATTTGAAAACATTTTCACTTTATTTTAAATAATAAAACCACTTGTGAATAACTCTTTTGATTATAAAAGTAACATATTTTCATGATAGAACATTGGGAAGTGCACTCCTAATTCTAACACCTAGAGATAAGCACTAATAACATTTTGGTGTCCATACACAAAGTTGATAAGCATTCTTATATTTAAAAACAGGAAATCAGTGTTCAGGTATTTAACTCCTCTGAAAGTCTGTGATACTCATGTAACTACATTTTCCTCTATTATTTCTGGCATTTGGAGATGAATGTAGTGAAATAGCATGATCCTAGACTACTGTTTATCCATATTAAATTGCAATTGGGGCTACTGTCTTCCATCTTGGATGCTACCAGAGTTTTCTGGAAAAAAAAAAAAAAAGTTAAAGCAACATGATGCCAGAAACCCATGAAAATAATACATTCACATTTTTCTTAACTCTTCATTTCCTCCAGGACAGATATCAGTGGATGGATTTATGCGCTATCTGAGTGGAGAAGAAAATGGAGTCGTTCCACCTGAGAAACTGGATTTGAATGAAGATATGTCTCAGCCACTTTCTCACTATTTCATTAATTCCTCACACAACACCTACCTCACAGGTATGAGTTCATAGTTCTTTGACAATTATTTTAGCCAGTCTCACCAAATGTCACCAACCTCTGCTTACTGTTGTTCAGAAGTGGAGGCGTATTTCCTTTCACTTCCTGTGAAAAGCCTCTGAGAACTGGGGTTCCATGACCAGAGGCTCTGCCCACAAGCAACAATATAATTTCTTCACATCTCTTCCTAAGTTTTCAAGTCATCTAAAATGTATTCATGTCTGGTATCTTCAGACCAATGGAATTTTTGCATAACTGAATTCTTTCTGCAATAGACTTCAAGCCACTTATAAAGCCACCGAGTTCTCTGGACTGTTTTCATCTACAGGAAAGTTCTGCCCTAAATAACTTCCACTCAAGGCAAATTAATAATTTTGCTCAGGTGGACAGGGCTTTAGACATAAACAAATTTCTTTGTGAGTGACAACTTATATATACTTTGTTGTAAATATTATAATAAAGGAGTGTTTCCTAACTTGACCCTAAATTGAGCATTGCCATGGTTTTTAGTAGATTGTTAAATAGAAAAAATATTAAAACATATATATAGTATATATTATCTCAACATAGTTTAGAATAAAAATTTTAATAAATACCAATTTCAATAAACTAAAAATGTTTTTATAATCAAAATACATTTCTTGCAGAATACTCTCTGATTACCAGCCTTAGAAAGACTTTGTAAAAAAAAAAAAAAACCTATTGCCAAAAAAAAAAGGACTTTTCAAAACCTTATCACTTTCTTTTTTTATATATATATAAATTTATTTATTTATTTTTTGGCTGCATTGTGTCTTCATTGCTGTGCGCGGGCTTTCTCTAGTTGTGTTGAGCGGGGGCTACTCTCTGTTGCGGTGCTCTGGCTTCTCATTGCAGTGGCTTCTCTTGTTGTGGAGCACAGGCTCTAGGCATGCGGGCTTCAGTAGTTGTAGCTCGCGGGCTCTAGCAGTTGTGGCACACGGGCTTAGTTGCTCCGCGGCATGTGGGATCTTCCCCGACCAGGGCTCGAACCCGTGTCTCCTGCATTGGCAGGCGGATTCTTAACCACTGCGCCACCAGGGAAGTCCCCTTATCACTTTCTTGCTTCATACAGTCCATCACCCAAATGAATATAAGATTGCCAGACCTCAAGACCCACAGTGCAACCAAAGTCTGGGGTCTCATTTGGTATCTGTAAGTTATAGGTACTTGCCGTGCCTTGGGGGAGGTTTTGATGTGCTTGTGGCTCATTGCCTAGGGGTGTGTGATTTGTGTGGCAGGATAGACCAGCGATGCCATGCACATAATGGCAGGGAGGTCCAGGCACTAGGTATTCATGAGAGTGTTCAAGAGAATTTCACAGGGTTCAGCCATCTGGCAAATAAGCAGTTCTGCCTTCTGAATTCCTTAAGGGGATCCATTCCTCTAGGCACAAATGTATGTTGCGCTAGTGTCGAATCCAGCGTTAGCCTGGTATCCCACACTTGGTGAAAAATAGCTTAGAATATAAATGACTCTTGGACAGAGATAGCAATGTGGCCCCTGGACAGCTAGAATGAGCTATTTCAGGATGATTCCATATCATCTGAGACATCTTGTCAGAATCATACACTCTGAGTTCTACAGGCAGTTGAACTGCAACTTGCATGTTCTTCATGAAAATCAGACTGTTCTCATGCTACTTGCGGCCTGTTTTGTTTCAACTACATACCTACTAAGAGAGATTCATGCTATAAAACTAATTGGATTCGTGTTTGGCTCATCCTAAACCCTATTCTTATCATCTCTTGCTGCATAACCGATCACACCAAAACACAAGGACATAAAACAGCCACCATTTTATTTTGGCCATATTCTATATGTCAGGAATTCAGACAGGACACAGAGCAGATGGCTTGTTTCTGTTCCCTGGTGTCTTGGGCTACAGATGGGAAGTGAATGCCTGGGGTGACACAAAAGGCTTGGTTGTTGGAATCATCTGGAGGTTTCACCACCAACATGTCTGGACCTGGGCTAGTGACCCAACAGCTGGGCTCAGTTAAGACTGCTGACCTAATTGCCTAAAATTGGCCTCTCCATGTGGCTTGGGCTTCCTCACAGCATGGCAGCCCCAGGGTAGGTAGACTTCTTACATGGCAGCTTATAGCTGCAAAAACAAGTGTCCCCAAAAAACATGGAGGAAGCTTAATTGCCCTTTTGCACTTAGCCTCTGAAGTTCCATACTGTCACTTCTTTCTTTATTTGTCAAAAATGTCACAAACCTACCCAGCTTCAAGGTAGGGGACATAGACCACAGCTGTCAATGGGAGGAATGTCAGAATATTCTTAGCCCTGTTTTATTATGTTTTATAAATTTATTTATTTATTTGTTTGTCTTTATTTTTGGCTGCATTGGGTCTTTGTTCCTGTGCATGGGCTTTCTCTAGTTGCGGCGAGCGGAGGCTACTCTTCGTTGCGGTGCGCGGGCTCCTCACTGTCGTGGCTTCTCTTGTTGCGGAGCACAGGCTCTAGGAATGCAGGCTTCAGTAGTTGTGGTGCATGGGCTCAGTGGTTGTGGCTTGCAGGCTCTAGAGCACAGGCTCAGTAGTTGTGGTGCACAGGCTTAGTTGCTCCGTGGCATGTGGGATCTTCTTAGACCAGGGCTCAAACCCGTGTCCCTTGCATCGGCAGGTAGATTCTTAACCAATGCGCCACCAGGGAAGCCCCTTAGCCTTGTTTTAAAATTACTACAGGTTTCATAGCTTCAAGAAGAGAGTGTCCACTTAACCCACTTTCTTGGATTCAGTTTCTTAGACTTATTACAAAAATTTTGCAGCTCCCACTCAAATTGCTAAGCATTTGTAAAGGATTTTTTCCTTCCCAGAGGTCCTTAATCTTATTTGGTATCATTGATGTATCTGGCAGTCTGGTGAAGCCTATGGACCCTTCTAAGAATGTTAAACGCATAAAATAATGTACATAGAATTAAAGAGGAAAAACTTCCATTGAAATAATTTGATCAAATATTGAAAAACAAATTTGGATAAAATTGTATATATTTTATTAACACAATTTTTAAAAATTGTATAAATAATACGTGTGATATTTGCAACAATTGGAATATGATATGAAAATATCTGTGATTTCTACTGGTGACAAAGTCACTGTCCTGCTAGTACTACAGTGATTTGTGGCCTACATTCATAATTGAAGAGAATGTTAAATTGCACATAGTGATTTGAGTTAAAGATGTAATCGTTTTTCTCATCCAAGTTTGAGGAGGTCTATAGAACCTCAAGTAAAAGTCTAGATCCTTGACTTGATAGGATCCTAAGAAGTACAACTTTAAAGACTTTGACACATGATTGAATCTTGCATTTATCTTGTACTTGGGACCCCAAAATGCTTAGAAATACTTAAACATATGTTTGGTTAAATTTTGGACATTGCATATTGTTTTATCTATCTGGAAGCCACACTATGCAATAATTTTACCAATAGTCTTTTTTAAGTCCAAAAATGAATATATTTACATCCGTTAGTATCTGTATTATTTGCCATATAACAAATCAGGCAAGGATACCAAAGTGACTGAATGACAAGACTGATTGGGTATATATACGTTCTATTCTTTTTACCTTCTTCCAGAGTATATTAATTTTTCCCTTTTTGTATATCATTATGGACAAAGTTTTCAGAGTTTACATAGCTTCACTCAACCACAGCCACTATTCTCCTTTTGATGTTCAAATCGTCTCAGTTTTGGTCAGTGGAAACATTTTTTAGGCTGGCTTCTCTCTCCTCTTGACATGACCCATTGATCTTTGAAAAATGTCCTTGTTTTCTGGCACATAAAGATCTTCCAGGCTCATCTTTATGCACCACGCATGGAATCAGACTTTTCCCCCAATGATCCCTTGTTCCTTTTAGTGTGAAAAATATGCCTATGGGTAACAGCAATTTGAACCCTGTGCTATGGAATGTTGTTTCTGGACCATTTCAGTGAACAAAGCAAGAAAAGATACATTTTTCTTCTTGTTAAGGCACAAGAATTCACATAAAGATTTCTACTCCTATCTTCCAATTTAAATTCTTGATTCTATAGCTGTGCTTCTTATATCAATCTTGATACCTAACAAATTATACATAATTACTCATTTGCTTTACTGACAACACAATAATAGCCCCAAGAAAATTGTTCAATATCAACACAAACAATAGAACTACAAAATACTGTTCAATTTTTCTCAGCAGTTCTTTTTGTTTTTTAACTTCATTTTACTAAGGATTTTTAGTCCAATTAATTTCTTCCAGGGTCATTCATTTGCCCTCCCTCTGATTAACTTGGTCAGCACAAATATGGTAGAGAACTTGGCTCCATTGTGTCAGTTGGGTTTGGGGTGTTACCATATTAATGGCCAATAGTTTTCAGAAAGTAGAGCTTTCAGCTACTATAAAAGAGAAGGATCCACTCTACTTTTTGCTGAAGAAAGAACTCAAAGAGCTGTCTCCAAATTTCTGTACAATGATTTCATATTACCACCATCTGATATACATGATTTCTGACCAAGTAAACCAACTCTCTCCCCAATCTTTAAATTTCTAGTAGTATTAGAATTCACATCTTTTTAAATATTCAATTTTTAAAGCTATGTTACCTATGTTAGACCATGTTCTGATCTTTAAGGTTTTTTTTTTAAACGTATCTTCCTCACGTTTCTGAGCCATGTATTTTCATACCAGGGTTTGCATTATGTAAATCTCCATTCTTACAATATTACCTTGTCCCAATACCAGTCAAAATCTCTTATTTTTCTGCAGGGGAACTAACAAGAATTCCATATAATTAATTTTAAAAATTACATATAAATTCTAATATAGGTTCTTGAGGTTTTGCCTAAAATCCTCTTCTAACAGGTAAAATTTGGTTTTACTTCATATGATATTATTAGTGTCCTTGTTTTAATTATAGAGAGTCAGAACTCTTATCTCTCAGAGACCTTTGGGTAAACATTTATAATATAGAAATTCAAAATTCCCAAAGCCTATTAAGAATGTTATAAAATAAAATTATAACCAAGGTATAACCCGATAAAATCCAGTTAAATGTTAAAATCAATACCTAGAAAATGAGTTAGATTTTATATGTTACAAGCAGTTCCAGAACAAGTAGAAATATTTTCTACAGAAACATTATTTCATGGAAGGGGTATGTGGTGGAAAAAGAAAAGTTTTCCTATTCAAATGAGTTTTTAAAATGCTAGATTCAAACAAAGGTTGGCATCTACTGCAGTATGTTTCGAATATAGGAAAAAAAAGCTTACAGATTTATTCACACTAAGGTTATGATCAACCCTCCTTCCCCAGCCATGACCACGCTAGGTACTTCCTTGGAACATTTTAAGAACAAGTATTCCTGAGAAATGCCAGTCTAAATTCAAATAAGGAGAACTTCAATATTTGGAATGTTTTCTTTTGAGCATTCAAAGGGACCATAAAGATTAAATATACAGTATAAAAACCAATCAATTTAACAATGCATTATTATTGTTATGTCTATTTCTCTGTTCATTATTGCCCCTTTGTTAACTATCAAGACACCCAGAAGGAAAAATAAAATCCAATCACTGAGAGAAATACATGCACAGAATGAGTTGATGTTTAATTACGATGGTCATTTTCTAGGGTTTTGGATAGACTTGGCAGTACACCAGGTAGTGATTATGGTTTAAGTTATTGTTTTTCCTTGAGGAATCTACCCTTATGACTCAAAACAAGATCCTCTCAGGACTGAACAGTGTGCATTCATTTCAATTACACTTTTTCAGCTCTTCATAAATCTTTCCATACTCTAAACCATTTGGGAGATAATGGCTCCATATACTCAGGAAAAGCAAAGTGGCATATCTCTGAATAATTAACATTTTTATTCAGCTTGGGAAGTAAAACATTAGATTGGAGGTTTTAGTTATCCCTCTGATGAATTAAACTATCTGATTATTCAATTCCTCTCCTAAGGTGTATGTTCTTGGCTGCAGAAAAGTTCAAAAAATGGTATAGTTTTATCCTTTAAGGTATAGTTTTTCCCTTGCCAATCCACTACCAACTCAAGCTTAGTGTCACTCCCTCCCTTTACATCTCTCCTACTCATTTAGTCCTTAGCATATGCAACTTTTTATAATTTATTTTTGGCTTAAAGCACACACAGACCTATGAAAGTTGGGTGGTAGAATGGAAAGAAGTTGAGCTTAGCAAATAAACAGACCAAGTTTCAATTTGCCTTTCAGTAAATTAAGTCTTCTAAGCCTTAATTTCTTCATGTGAAAATGAAAGTAAATTGAAACAGCCAGGGTATTTTGGGCTATGCATAAGAGGATACTATTACTTAATGGCTTAAACATTAAGAAATTTACTACCTCACGCAGCAAGAAGTCCAGAAACAGAGTGGTTGAGGGTTGATTAAATCAGGAATTAATTGATGCCATCAGAGACCCAGATGCTTTCTATCTTTTTGCTCCTCTTATGGTTTCTTTTCCTTCTTTTTTTTAAAAATATTTATTTATTTATTTTAGCTGTGCTGGGTCTTAGTTGCAGTATGCGGGATTTTCTTTGCAGCATGTGCAATCTTTACTTGTGGCACGTGGGATCTTTTACTTGCAGCATGTGGACTTCTTAGTTGCGGCATGCAGACTTCTTAGTTGCGGCATGCATGCGGGATCTAGTTCCCCGACCAAGGATCAAACCCAGGCCCCCTGCATGGGAGCATGGAGTTTTACCCACTGGACCACCAGGGAAGTCCCATCCTCTTATTGTTTCAAGATGACTGTGCACCCTGAGCATTGCCTCCATAAGAAATAAGCTCCACATGTGGCCCAGGAAACATCCGCATCTTGTGGCCCTTTGTATGAGTGAGGTTTTCCCCAACCCACCCAGCAGACTTTCCTTTACACCCTATTAGATGTAGCCCAGAGTTACACCATACAGCAATGCCCTACAATAAGCACTAACGTGGACCACAGAACCACTGTGACTGGCTGAGAAGAATTAAGATTTATCCCAGGGCTGGAGAGGGGACCCTGAAGCATATCAGAACCTAAATAGATTATTCTGTTGACAAGGAAAAAGAGAAAGAAATGACAGCCAGAAGTGTAATAGTGCAGTGAGGGTGTAAACTCCCTGGCACATAAGAGCTTTCTCCTTTGTTTGTACTTGCCTCTTTACCTAAATGGTAAGGTAAGGAAGATGTCTTGTGTCATTTTTGTATCCAAAGCAACCAGTATTTTGCCTCCCACAGAGAATATTTGAGAATATGCATACACCCTAGGGATGAGGCTCCTGTAATCAGTAAGGCATATGCTTAAAGTTCTTTTCTCACTTGCCTAAGCCATCCCATGGCAATTGGATCTATGTTCAAAAGAGGTTCATGGTGATAAACCATAATGGAAAAGAATATAAAAAAGAATGTGTGTGTGTGTGTGTGTGTGTGTGTGTGTGTGTGTGTGTATATATATATATATATATATATATATATATATATATATATATATATAAACTGAATCACTTTGCTGTGCAGCAGAAATTAACACAACACGGTAAATCAACTATACTTCAATTAAAAAAAAAAAAAAAGACCTTCATGGTCTTACTGGGGCAGCAGACAGATAATGTAGAAGAGAGAGATCAGATCAAACTGATGGCCCTAGAGACGGTCAAGATGAACAACACATCCTGTGTATTTTGGATAGTTCCCTCAAGTGTAGCTGTTGGTTTCACAGCATTGAAAGCAAGGAGAAATGGTTCCCCATATCCATTTACTGAAGGAGACAGTGTTTATTGAAGAAAGCCACTGAATTAACAAAAGTTTCACAATCTGGAACCTTCTTACCCTGAAGATTGAAGAGAAGACAATAAATAACGATAAATATAAATATAGGCAATTAATCATCACATTCCACAAGACGAGAAATTTCTCAGAAGCTTGTGTTAATAGACGGATTGTTATTTTCAATTTTCTGGTCTCTTCCATCCATGGATGCCTTGGGTAATCTGAGACAAAGCTCAAGTGAATGAAGCCAGCTGCCCAAAATGAATGCAGTCAAGTGAGAAGTTGCAGAGCTCTGACTCGGGGCAGTATTATGAATTAATCTGAGATGGAGCTTCAGCTCTAAAGTTCAATCATAGGCTTGTAATGTACTCCAGAGGGTGTTCACAGCCAGGCAGAGATGATGCCAGATACTAGTTTCAGAAACAACAAGGGTTGAAGGACTCATGACATAGCATTAATCCCAACCTGTGGCAATCCCCTGGCCCCAGAAGCTTTATTTATTGGATCTAATCAAATGGAAATATAATGGTTGGATGGGATATAATAATGAGGAGTTAGGAATTTTAGGCAAGAAAAATAAACCAGCTTTGAGGCTTTAAGCAGAAAAGGAGAGAGTAGTGGAGAATATTAATTCACATATTTGGAAAAAATCTCCATAAATGAAGGAAAACATACAGAAAACCTAATATGCATTCCAAGCAATAGGACAGTTATGGATAAATGTGTGTTTTCTAATGCTTTCTTTGGAAGATTTCCTTTTCTAATAAAGGTTATTCATTTTAGTAATGAACAAATTTACCTTAGAGGAATTCTTTTGGGCTTAGATGTTGGACAATAAACACAACACAGGCACACACGCGCACACACACACACACACACACACACACTCATATACACCCTCCTCCCCCATTCTTTTGTTTTTCAGAATCATTTCCATCTCTAACCCCATGCCTTACCATGTCTTTCAAAACATTAACTGATCAACATTCAAAAAGTACATCAAATTGCTTCTATTCTATATATATTCTATATATATATTGCAAGCAAATCCAAAGAAATGTTTCTGGAAACTTGAATCTTTTATGACAGAACACTCTAGTGTGGGTTAGGTATTTTTCTACCTTCAATCTATCATTAGATTGAAGCAACTTGCTTACTGGCAACTTCTTTACTGGCAACTCCCTTACAGAAGTTAGTAACACTTAACAGAATATTAATGAAATTGCACATTATTGGATATAGTCAGTAATACACTTAAACAATTTCCTAGGTAGTACACAAGAAAATCTGCTCCACTCTTGAAGAGCTGTGCAGTGGTCTGAAGGAGCTAGCATTTTTAAAGAATTAACCTGATAATTGTTTGAATTCTTCACTTCTTTAGCTAAAGTAGCCCTCCTTTAAGTTTAGGAATAACATATAAATGATCATCTTTCCCCCTTCACTACCACTCTCCATTTTTCCTTTATGCAGCAAAGACCTTTATTACAACAAACTTTGAAGCAATTTTAAATGGCAAATTGATTATCTAGCATCAGGAACTTTCTAGATTATTTTGTCAGCATTTCTGCTTTTGCAAACATTTGTGTATTTAAAATGTCCTATTTTTTCCAGTAAAGAAAAGTGATTATGCAAACCTACTTAATCAGCCTTTCAGTGCATTTACTAGGGCTCTATAGAACCGAAAAATGTCACCCTTTTGTTATGCTGATATCGGATGTTGTGACATGCATATAAAAATAAAATTAAGCCAATAGGTTTAATCCCATTTTCTTTGTCCTGTGTGTCTCCACTGGACAGATCTTGTCCATTTCAAAGTCATTTTGACAGTTTTCGTCAATATGTCATCTTTTAAATGACTGCTAAAAAAAAATGATGGAAGTTTATAGCGTATAAGTCACAGAAAATCTTTAATATGGAAAACCAGAAACTTCCATTTGTGTGTTTGATGTTAGGCTTGTCTCAAAACTTATTTATTATTAATCTTTTAAAAATAATTTCTCAAGGGAATTCCCTGGCTGTGCAGTGGTCAGGACTGAGGGCTTTCACTGCTGTGGCCCAGGTTCAATCCCTGGTCAGGGAACTAAGATCCTGAAAGCCACATGATGCAGACAAAATAATAATAATAATAACTTATCAAAAAATTAGTACCTTCCATCGACTTCTTAAATGAAACAGGAATAGCTTGGCTTCTCTTTCCACCCTCAGATTTCTTGGGTGCCTTGATTATTACAATTCTTATCACTTTACTAGAGGATTTCAGTTCTGCTTCCAAAGGTTTTTAATTTTGATAAATTTTATCTATTTTCTTCCTTTGCTACTTGTGCTTTTGGTGTCATATCTATGAAACCATTGCCAAATTTAAGTCACAAAGATTTACCTCTACATTCTCTTCTAAGAGTTTTATAATTTTAGCTCTTACAGTTAGGATCTTAATTGATTTCAAGTTATTTTTTTTAATATGATGTGGTAGGGATCCAACTTCATTATTTTCCATTTAGCAATCCAGTTGTCCCAGCACCATTTCTTGAAAAGATGATTTTCTGCAATGAATTGTTTTGGCACCCTTGTTGTAAGTCAATAAATGTGAGGGGTTATCTCTGGGTTCTCAATTCTATTCCATTGATCTGTGTGTCTAACCTTATGCCAGTACCATGCTGTCTTTTTTTTTTTTTTTTTTTTAACATCCTTATTGGAGTATAATTGCTTTACAATCGTGTGTTAGTTTCTGCTTTATAACAAAGTGAATCAGCTATACATATACATATATCCCCATATCTCCTCCCTCTTGCGTCTCCCTCCCACCCTCCCTATCCCACCCCTCTAGGTGGTCACAAAGCACCAAGCTGATCTCCCTGTGCTATGCGACTGCTTCCCACTAGCTATCTATTTTACATTTGGTAGTGTATATATGTCAGTGCTACTCTCTCACTTCGTCCCAGTTTACCCTTCCCCCTCCCTGTATCCTCAAGTCCATTCTTTATGTCTGTGTCTTTATTCCTGTCCTGCCCCTAGGTTCATCAGAACCTTTCTTTTTTTAGATTCCGTATATATGACCACACTGTCTTGATCACTGGAGCTTTGTAGCTAAGTTTTGAAACTGGGAAGTGTGAGTCTTCCAACTTTTTCCTTATTTTTAAAGATCATTTGGGCTATTCTGAGTCCTTTAAATTTCCATATGAATTTTGGGATCAGCTTGTCAATTTGTGCCAAAAAAAGCCAGATATGATTTTGATAGGAATTGAATTTGTAAATCAATTTG